>NW_023604972.1:74752454-75367034 GCF_014898055.3 Talpa occidentalis
TTGTAGGTAAATATATTTATATGGTGTCTGTGATGTGTAATTTTATATGTTATTTTACTTGGCTTATTTATGATAAAACTATTTTATCAAAGACTACTACAGATGTTGCTGTGAAAGTATTTTTTAAATGACATTAACATTTGTAATCAGTAGTGTTTGAGCAAAGCACAAATATACTCTTTAAGTAGGTGAGTCACATTCAATCCACTGAAGGTTTAATGGCCTAATTTACTAGATTTCAGATTTAATTATGGACTCAACACTGTAATATTAACTCTAAACTGGATTTATAAAATCAACTTTCTTATGAATTTCTCATTTACCAGCCTCCAGAATTACTCAAGTTATTGTCTCCCCAATTCCCCAACTGATGCTTTATCACAAACTTATCATGTGGTAAAAAGCAAACAAACAAATTAAAAAAAAAAAAAAACACCTCTCCTTTACATTTCTGGAGAGTATTTTGTTGCCAATAAACTCTTTAATTTTTGGGTTTTTTTTTTGTTTGTTTTTTTTTTGTTTTGTTTTGTTTTGTTTTTTGTCCTGGAAAAAACTATCCACTTTAACCTTTATAATTGATTTATACATTTTTTACTGCACTAATAATTCTGGGTTGACTTTTTTTTTAATCATTTAATGCTGCCTTTCAATTGTTTATGGACTGTATAGTTCTTGGTGAGAAGTCTGTTGTCATTATGATATGTGTTCCCCTGTATATAGCATTTACTTACTCTGTTTCTCCTAAGATAGACTTAGTGGTTCTCAGCAATTCATTTATTACATGCCTTACTGGAATTTTTTAATAATTGTTGTGGTTAGGGATTGAGTGTTCTTTGGATTCGATTTCTAGGACATATATCTTTATAGATTTTATGTTTTTCACTATTATTTCACTATAACTTTATCCCATAGGACCCTTCCCTCCATCATTTTAGTGTAAGACTCTAATTAGATATACTACTTACAACTTAATTTCTTGATTTTTCCCCTCAAGGCATTGATACTTTTCATTTAATTTTCAATGTTGTTCTCTGTGCTTTATTCTGGATTAATCGTTGCTATTAGATTCAAAAACAACAGTCATGCATTCCCTGTTTTATTAGCTTCATTTGCATGCAGTGGATTTTTTAATACACATTTATTGTGTTTTTCCTCTTCAGAAATCCAATATGAGTTATGCTGTATTATTTTTCTCATTTTATTGATTATAATTTATATCATCATACATAATGAACCTGTCTATAATTGCTTTCTATTTCTTTTTGCTGATTCCATCATACTATTATCCTTTATTTTATTGAATGATTTCTCTCTTTCTTGATTTTTGTTCCCTTTTCTGTCTTCATATATGCAGTGATTATTATTAGATTTTGAACACTGTGTGCTGCAATTGTTCTTATGCTTGGAAGCAATGTTCAAATTCTTTCAGGTCGTTTGGTTGTTTGGTAACAGGTTTATACATTGGAGGTTTGTTTATAAGCTCTTTTTGTGTGGGTCTATAGTTTCCCTTATTCTAAGACTAGTTGAGTTCTGACACTAAAGAATCATACTTTTATATTTTACTGAGTGTCTTCTTTACTTATTAGCATCTTCTTGTTATGATTGGTGAAAATTAACAATTCCCAGTCCCATGTAAGCTCCAGGAATTATTAATTTTATAGCTAGTTGGTAATTGTTTATTTTTCTGAATATTTTGTCTGTCTTAAGTTGGTTTCATCCTTGGCATACACATATTGGTATTCAGCCAAAGATTTATTGGGACCCTTGTACAGATTTCTGGAGTTCTTCCTGTAACTCTTGAATTCCCTATACTCCCCTTTAAATTTTAACCATTTTGTCCCCCTTGAAAGCCAATGTCTGCGTTTCCTTTATGAGAGATTTATGTATTCTGTTTTGGATTTCCTTGCATTTGCCATTTTTATGGGACAGCAGAATCACCAAATGGGTTTCTTTTTTTCTTAGGCATTAGTCTTTTATTACTTATTATCCAATGACCAAAAATTTTTGTTTTCTACGTTTTGTGCAGGTATATTTGCTTGTGATAGGAAGTTAATTCCAGATTACTATATTCCTTCAAAGCTATAATTGTCTCATGCCTTGCTTAATAATACATTGCTTGTTTGTCAATTGGCTAAGTCTGTTGAACTACCATAACAATATCCTGAATGATTTAAACAACTAAAATTTATTTTTTACATTTCTGGAGGTTGGACATCTAAGATCAGGGTGCAAGTTTTATTTTGATCCAGTCTTTCTTTTATATTTTCAGATGATAGCCTACTCACTGTGTCTTCACATGACTTTTTAATCTATGTGCAGATATATTTATAAGAACACCATTTCTGTTTTATAAGAACCTCTTCCTGCTTTATAAGAACACCATTTATTTTAGATTAGGACCTATTTCTAAATATAGTCACATTGGGTATTAGGATGTCAATATATTGGGGGGGCTGGAAGGAACAATACAGTACATAATGTAAATATAAGAATATTTTATGTCATTCTGATTTTCAGTTTTGAATTTGGTTAAACCCTAGCTTTTACAGTAGTTTTTAATGTCAGTTTGTTTTTTGTTTTTTTCATTTTAGGAATTGCCTCATAGTGCTATATATGTTCCTTTTCTAATCTTTTCAGATTATGTACAACAATAAAGTTTATTTTCTGGATTTTGCATGCTCTAAGTATGCGCTCTTGACTTGTGGATTGGAAAAAGCCCTCAGGTTACAATTGTCCCCAGATGAAGAGATTAATAGCCTAATGTCTCTCCTCTCTTAGCCTGACAATTCTTTATTGCATATTTAGTTTTCTGATTCATTTAAATGCCAGACCCCTTAGCTTTCCAATTGTTCTCAGTAGAAAAATTTGTCTGAATTATCTAGTCATCTGTTAGAAAATTTTTAAAATAACTCTTTTATGGTTCTTCCTTCTTTGATGGAGATGCTGGTAACATAAATCATTTGATTATCATAAATCATTTGATTATCTCAATACCTCTGAAAGGAGGCAAGACTACATAATATCTTATTACAATTACCCTAAAAAATGTATTTCCAATTACTAGATAACTTTACATTAAAAAAAGAAAAAGAATCAAAATGTCCCCAAAACTCTAGTGTCTGTGGGGTGACACTGATTTTCAAAAAATGCATAATATCACAACCATTTTAATCTATCAGTACAAAGTTGTGAGACAGGCAATCACATAAATGTTTTTATCCCATTGTATCCTTTGGCTTTTTTAGAATGTAACTAAATATATCTCAAGGTTTTTTTCTTCATGTTTGCAACACTTCCATTCATATACTATAGCTACACAATAAATCATGGTGCTGAAAACATTTTATTATACTCATGTATTTTTTTCTAAAAGATTTATTTTGATTTATTCATATAAGAACTGAGGTAGGCCAGAGGTGTGGGAGGTAAGAGGATTCACCTGAGACAGAGTGGGGAGCAGAACAGGCAGATCTTCTAAAATACACTACTGAAGGGAGCAGCAGGTGACACAGGAGAGGTCTGTTCTGCCATGTGGGTCAGCTCCCTGGCCAGGGATCGAACCCATGCCACAGTGGCTGTTGATAGCTTGACTGCACTGAGACTTCAACCCCTGCGCCAATGGGAGACACATACTCATGGATTTTTTTTAACTAAGAGATCTGCATACAGCAAATAGAGATAACTTTTCTCAGCTCAAAGTATTTGGAAATTCAACTGGAAATAACCAATAGCTAGCTAATTTTGTTGCTCTCATGCCATGGAAAACCTGCACATATGAAACTTGAGTTCATGTTTGCCCCAGAGAACAAGGCCATAAGTGTATTGAAGAATCACAGTCAGTTCATATGACCCATGTGATTCAGCAGGGGTTTGTAGAAGGTTAATCTAGTTATGTGTATAACCAAAATTTCCCTTTAAAAGATATATCAATTTTGTGTTTTCTGTTTTTACATTATGCATGCATTGCCTTCCTCCTTTGAAGAGAGAACTATATTATCTTATAAGTCCCATTACATTGTGTTGTGAACAGGAATATCATTGATGGACCACTGGTTCTATCTTCTCACTACTGATGGGAAGATCCTGAACTAGCTATTTCACAAGTAATTTGAACATATTTAACATAATCTTGAAGAATGAATATTAAATCTATTTAGCTAAAAACTCTTAAAGGAACTCAATTGCTTATGCAGAGAAGTGTTTTGCAATTCCAGAGCTTTTGATAATTTTGTATTTGATATTACTTAGTTTTACTTTATCTGAATATTATATTAAAGGTTGTTAGTGTGGTCTTTTTATAAGTGTAAGCAATAGTCAGCTTTCAATTCAAAAACAACAAAATATCATAATCATATTCAATGACAAATATATGGGTATACCATTTTTGTATCTTGAAAGAGACACAGAATAATTTTCTGATGAATATATGATTCTGCTCATGGATACTTCATTAGTGTTATAGCTTACATAGGCAAGTCCTTATTGGATTCCAAACTTGCTTAATCAAATTTCATTCCTTATTATAGCTCAATTTACCTGTAAAATAAGATCCTGCTTCTAGTATATTCCTATTTTATGCTTTTCAAAATGTCTAGCTACTAAAGTCATCCAAGCATTCCTTAGAGACATAACTTCCATTTAGAGATGTTTCACATTGTAGCTACTAGCAAAAAATATAGCTCTTACTATAGAGTTCATCTTTTATGTTAATATTTAAATACATATTTTGACTCATTTTATATATTGCTAAAAACAACATCAAGATTACCCATGTCTTTGTCTCAAGGTTCCTGAGTACCTGGAAAGTGGCAAACTCAAAATAAGGATAGGTATTCCTATAATGTCATTCATCTTCTCTTTCACAAAAGACCCTTCTTGGGATCATTCCTAGTTTTTAACTAAGAGTATACCCAGGACCAGCTTCCTTAGTTGGTCAGCTCTCCTTACATAAGTCAGTTCATGTAGTCAGAATGACATATGTATTATTTATATAAAACAAACAAAAACCCATTTGAGTTTAGGTATTTGGAATAACAGGAAAAAAAATCAGTATAAACGACTTGCTATAGAGTGTTTATATTATTTTCTTTTATATAATATATACAATAATATAGTCTATATATATATATATATATGTATACCTACATATACACACCTATAATGGGATAGCCTAATTAGTAAAGTGGAGGACTCTACATTTTTACCTTAATTTAGTTCAGATGTCAACTCTTGGCTGTGAGATGTAACATAATTCAAAAAAATTATTTTGACTTTATGTGTTGTTATCCCTTCTGAATATTAAAATGTCTTAAGAAATTTAAGTTAGGGGTGGGTCAGGGGATAGCATCAGATTAAAGGTTTATGCATTCATGGTTCTGTAAATATGTTAATTACCTAACACTACCTTTATTTTTATAAGTATGTCTAAGTTATTTTTTTCTTCACTTCCTCAGAGGTGTAAAATGAACACTGAATAGAGTTTCTCAACTTCTATTTTTTCACAGACTTGACAAACTAGAGCTTACATCTACAATAGGATTCAAAAACATAAAGTATGAGAAGAAAGGTAAAATACATGGAGTTACACATTCCCTAAATTCAGATTTTCCTAACAAAGTGCATAAGAAGTCTTGTAAAGGAACATGTCCAAACTGTCACCAATTGTCACCTCTATGAAGAAACCAAATTTAAGGGTTGGTGGTCAAGGGTTTATGATGATGGTATTTGATTTTGATTTTCATCTTTGCTTTTTGAATATTTTACACTGAAAATATATTTATGAATTCTTCCTGAGTTTAAAATATGTAAAATATGGAATATAATTGTCTAGGAAAATAGCATCAATCATAACTATGAAAACTGATAATGATCAAGGATACTTGATCACTAATTTTATGCACTTTTGGTTCAGTTTCTTTTTACAGCTACAATATATTCATTTATGTTTGCAACTTTTACTTTTAGTACTCTTGAACTTGGCATCATCAACCTATTTCTTTCTTTTCCTGTGTTCCTGACTTTTTCTGATTGAATTTACTCACCTCTGTTTCATTCATTCTTATTAGTCTGACACACTAATGTCAATTGATTCTAAGATGTGAGCTGTATCTTTCGATATTAGAATATGCCACAGTATGCTATTAACCTGTAAAAATGAAGGTGACGCATCAGCTTATGAAAGGTATCCATGTCATTGTTTAGTTCATTCATGAATTGTTTCATATTCTTGCTTCCTGGAAATTGTCAATGAGTTAGATCTTTATTCACTAGATAGCCATCCATTTTAATGAGAAAATATTAGTTGTTGTTAATGTATTTTATAATTTGCAATACAAAATCAGTTTATTTATAGATATTATACATGCTTCAGAAACTCCACATCATTGGTTACTATAAATGTTTCTAGCATTTACAATATGACTTTAGTAGAAATAAGTAGAGCAACTTAATGTGCAACTTAATGTGAAATGACATCTCAACAATGTGTAGCTTTCCACCTTTCAGGTACAATTAAAAAATCTCACATCTTAAAATATCTTCTAGGAGTTAGAATAAAGAGAACAGGACATTATCTTTCTTAATAGTTACAGTTAAAGTTTTAAATAGACTGTATTTTTCTTTTCCTCCCATAAAAATGTTTTGAATGTAAATATAATCACAGTTCTTATGTTCAAAATTTTGCATTGGCTACTTCTGTTTGCAAATATTTCTGAACTGATGATTTCCTGATGGGTCATTCTTTTTATTTAGAGCTCAGCAAAATTGTCAAACTTCAGAGAATTATTCCCTTAAGAAATTATGTAAAGCATCCCTCTCTTCTTCTCCAAACCAACATAATTAAGTATCCTCTTCTAAGTTCTTTATCTGTTGTCATTATTCCATTATTTCTTCTGTTCACTTATCTCCTATCTCAAAAAAAAAATTAAGTACCGCAATAGAAAAAAAAAACCTTATTTATCCTATATATTTATTACTAAAGCAATGTCTAATAGCAAATAGTTATCCTATAAATATTTTCAAGTGAGTAAATTTTAACTATTGAAAATACTAGTGAATGTTTAGCAAGCCTGATAGCACCCTGCTGTTATAAACTGCCCACACTTTGTCTAGATTATATTCAAACAAAATAATTGTTTTCTCCCATGCAAAGGCAAATGATCCACACTTTTACTACCAATAGTAGTTTTCTCAGTTGTTTGGTTGGCAAATGCAGATTTTTCACAATCTTTCAAGTGTTGTAATCTCGGTTTTCCTAAAATAATGCACATCTTGCTTCCCAACTTGTCCTTAACATTCTGTTTACCTACTTTCTCCATTCTGACATAACATTGAAAACAGGGCTTCCCAGGTGGCATACGGTGTAAGTCTCAGTACTATAATGCTATCAAAGCTGTGACCTGAGTTTGATCCCCAGCCATGGATCTAACCCACATGGCACAAAAGACCTGTCCTCTCTCCTCCACTGCTCCCCACTCTGTTTCTGGCGAATCCTCTCACCCCCGACACCTCTGGCCTACATTCCAGTTATTCTATGCATAAATAAATAAATTATTCTTAAAAAAAAATAAAACAGCTAAGAAAATATTGGTATCTTAAATAGCTATTATTTAGTTCAAGCAATTAAATTTTAAATGTAAGTACAGATACTAAACAATTTTTTTTTATATTTTTAATGTTACTTGTGATGGTATAGGCAAGGATGTTGGAATAAGTTTTCTAAATCCTAATATTTTTATCAAGGTACTTCCCACCAAAAATACCATACTAAATAAACACTATGAAGGACTTCCTCTTTTTTAAATGAATCAAGATGAACAGAGGAAGGTAATGATGTAAACACAGCTATAGATATAGACACACATATACACAAAATACAATCTTTAAATGGATAAAATAACAGGGAAAGCAGAAATCAAATAAAATTCATACAGAAAGGAATATAAATTGAAAATGCAAAATAATAAAGAGATCATGGCTTGCTGTGCTGTAGATGTGGGAGTAGGCAGTGGCAAACAAATGTCCATTTCCTGATAAAGACACAAGAACTGCCTCATCTGTGTTGGGAAACTAAGTCCAGTCTTAGTGCTTGGAACCTGGATCTAGTTAGAGTCAATATTAGCAAGTGAAAAACTTCAAATGATAAAATCATATTACTAATTAAAACAAATTTTAAAATAATTATTGTTTGACAGTTATCAGAAATAATATGGGGATCTTGTGCATTCTTTCCTCCAGCGATAATATCTTACAAAACTAGAGTAATATCACAACCAGGATGTTGCCATTAATGGAATTAACTATAAAATATTTCCATCACTCCAAAGGACCCTCATATTATTATTTTACAGAAATATCAGATAATCAGTAATCTCTTTTCCATCTCTATAATTTTGGCATTTCAACAACTTTAACAAATTTGCAATCCTCTACTATCTAATATTTTAGGAGGGACATTTTTCATTGAATGGAATTCTCTGGAGAATCATCCAATTTTTTATGCACATCAATAAACATTCCTCTTTACTGCTAAAATCTATTTCATAGAACTAGGTTTGTAGAACTACAAGTCTATTTAGCCATTTTTCCACTGAAAGGTATCTGTGTGGCTTCCAATTTGGGGGCACCATAAATAAATTTGCTACAGGTTTCTCCGGGCACAGGATTTTATGCTAACATAATTCTTAATTTCTCTGGGATAAATGCAATTGTTGGTTTTATGGCACTTGCATGTTTAATTTTTTTAATCCTTTAAACTCCAAAGATGTATTTTTTTGTTTTGTTTTATGAATAATTTACCATAAATTGTACCATTTCTCTTCCAGAGACACACAACAGGGTGGGGAGGAGGGAGTAGGATCAAAACAAGGAGAGGGTGAAAATTGTATGGGGAATATAACCAAGATGAAAATGCATACGTTGTGCAATAATGAAAAATGATATAAAATATATAAAAATTAATAATAATAATAATAATAATAATAAAAGAGAGAAAATATCCATGGAGATTTTTTTTTAAAGTTAAACTCTTTTTCCAGATTGAATCTACAATTTGATCCATTCCCACCAACAGTGTAGAGTGATCTGTTGTTTTCAACATCTTTTCCAACACCTAGTGCTATTGCTATTGTTCTTTACTAAAATAAAGAAAACAAATGCAGCCGTTCACATGGGTGTATACTCATTATCTTGCTGAGGTATTAATGAGTACCACATTGTTGGCTATGGCATTTGAGCATTCTTCTTGTGCTCATTGTCATCCATGTATTCTTTTCTATGAAAAGCCCATTTTCTTTGTTTTTTAAAGATTTATTTATTTATGCCTGTAAGAACTAGGGTACAAGGCAGCATTTTGCATTACTAAGGAAACAAAAATCACTTTATTCAGCATTCTAGTTAATGTCATACTGTCAATCTATATATTATGGAGAAATGTAAAGCTATGTGTGGCTATCTTTGGAAGCAGAGTTGACATTATCTGGTATCATACTGAAGGGGCTTCATTCTTTTCTTTTGAAATATCTACTGTTTGACAAGCTTTACAAAATGCAGTAATTATATACATCATGCAAATATTTAATTTCCCTTGCTATAGGTTTTGGTTCACATGATATGAATATTTAAGTTGTTACGTGTGACTTTTAATGCAACAGTCAGTTAATACATTGCTTAGGAAGAAGAAGGGGGCATTTTAGCTATTGCCTAAGTAGATAATCTGATCAGTCAGTAAGTGCAAACTTCCCCAAGCACAATTTATTGTGAATTAAAACCAATACAAACCCTAGGCATATGGCTGCAGACTTGAGGCCATTAGAGCAGTAGGTTAGGGTAGGAGACATGGGAAGAAGATGCCAAATGGGCATTTTGGTTTGGGACAGGATGTGGTAATATGTTTCTAACAGATTGTGAATCTTTACCTGTAAATCATACAGCTCTATAAATCAATGTTATAGCAATTAAAAAATTACCAAAACAGTAATACTAGTAATTTAAATATATATATATATATATATATATATATATATATATATATATATATATATATATAAACTGTCCTGTAGAAAAGATGAGTGAAAGGCCTCCTTAGTGCACAAACGATTAAGTCTAAACCACTATGAGGCTATCAGCAGCCACTGCAGCATCAGTTCAATCCCTGGCCAGGGAGCTGACACACATGGCTCAACAGACCCCTCTGGTCTCTTCCACTGCTTCCCTCAGCAGTGTATTTCAGTCAGTTCAACGGTTTTACTCCACATTCTATCTCTGGTGAATCCCCTCACCCCCCACACATATTTGGCCTGTACCCCAGTTCTTGTATGCATAAGCTGAAAGCATTTCCATTAAGATCTGGAACAAAACAAGGATGTCCACTCTCACCACTTCTTTTCAATATAATACTTGAAGTCCTAGCCAGAGCAATAAGACAAGAGAAAGACATACAAGGAATCCAAATAGGAAAAGAAGAAATCAAACTATCAATATTTGCAGATGATATGATAATATACATAGAGAACCCCAAAAAATCCACAGAAAAAACTAATTCAACTCATCAATCAGTTCAGTAAAGTGGCAGTATACAAAATCAACACACAAAAATCAGTAGCCTTCCTATACACAAACAATAAATCTGAAGAAGAAATAAAAAAAAAATCCCTTTTATTATTGAAACAAAAAAAATCAAATACTTGGGAATAAATCTAACAAAAGAGGTAAAGGACCTATACAAAGAAAACTATAAAACACTGTTAAAAGAAATAGAAGAAGACTCAAAGAAATGGAAAGACATCCCCTGCTCATGGATTAGAAGAATAAGCATTATTAAAATGGCCATCCAACCAAGAGCAATATACAGATTCAATGCTATTCCAATCAAAATTTCAATTTCATTCTTCAAAGAAATAGAACAATTATTGATGAAATTCATATGGAATCACCAAAAACCCCGAATAGCCAAAGCTCTCCTGAAAAAAAAAAAAAAAGAAGGGAATGGAGGCATCACATGCCCAGACTTCAAACTATACTACAAAACCATAATCATCAAAACTGCATGGTATTGGAACAAGAACAGACTCACAGACCAATGGAATCAAATAGAAAATCCAGAAATAAACCCACAGATTTATGGTCAACTAATCTTTGACAAGAGAGCAAAGAATATGCATTGGCACAAAGAAAGTTTTTTTCAATAAATGGTGCTGGGAAAACTATGTTGCTACATGCAAAAGAATGAAGCTTGACCACTACCTCACACCATACACAAAAATCAACTCAAAATGAATTAAAGAACTAGACATAAGACCTGAAACCATAAAATACATAGAAGGAAATATAGGCGAAACACTACGTGATATGCACATCAAAGGCATCTTTACAGACACATCACCCAAGGCAGTGATAGTGAAGGCAAGGATAAACAGCTGGGACTACATCAAATTAAAGAGCTTCTGCACAGCAAAAGAGACAATAACAAAAACAAAGAGAAACCCTAACAACTGGGAGAATATTTTTGCACTCAACACTAATGATAAAGGACTGATCACAAAAATCTGCAAAGAGCTGATGAGACTCAACAACAACAAAGAAAATAATCCTGTCAGAAAATGGGCAGAAGAGCTAAAAAGAAATTTCTCTGAAGAGGAAATGCAAATGGCCAACAGGCATATGAAAAAATGTTCAACATCACTTGTAATCAGGGAAATGCAAATCAAAACTACCATGAGATACCATCTTACACCAGTGAGAATGGCACATATTAAAAAAAAAAAAAATCTAGCAACAACAAAATTAGCGAGGATGTGGAGAAAAAGGAACTCTCCTGCACTGTTGGTGGGAGTGCAAACTGGTACAACCACTATGGAGAGCTGTGTGGAGATTTCTTGACCTACTAAACATAGAGCTTCCATATGATCCAGCAACTCCACTCCTAGGTATTTACCCAAAGGACACAGAAACATCAATTCCAAAGAGCACCTGCACCCCTGTGTTTATAGCCACACTGTTCACAATAATAGCTAAGCTTTGGAAACAACCCAAATGCCCAAAAATAGATGTCTGGATCAAGAAGATGTGGTACATATACACCATGGAATATTACTCAGCATTCAAAAAAGATAAGCACATGCAATTTGCAGCAACATGGATGGAGCTGGAAGGGATCATGCTCAGTGAAATAAGCCAGAAAGAAAAAAGAAAAATACCGGATGGTCTCACTCATAGTAGGAATCTGGAAAACTTAAATAAGGGACCAGGAAAATGAATAACTATAAGAAAGTGAAAATCAAAATCAACAAAAAACTACGAACCAGAGACACTCTATAGGGGGTGGGGGGCCGGGATGGGAGCGATTGGGGTCAAAATAAGGGGGTTGCAATTGTATGGGGAATATAAAAATAAAATTTATTAAAAAAAACATAGGTTATAATCTTCCTGATGCATGGTAACTTAAGAGTAGTTCAAATTAAATAATTTAAATTATAAAATAAAAACAAAAACACAATTAAAATTTCCTTTAACTAGCCCAGGCAAAACTCTGCTTATTATACATCAATTATTCTTTTCTAATTTTTTAATATAAAAGAGATGATAATATGTTTTTTTGTTCCTTACTTTGATGGCAAAAAATATGTGTACACATTTCTTGTCTTTAGTATTAAGGCATTTTTAAGGTTAAATACTCATGTTTTTCTGTATTATACTCTTTTATAAATAACAGCATGCAAGTACTTATGGAGCTAATGATGTTAAAGTCATTTGGAGGAATTTTAAAACACAGAATGAAGCCCATTAGAGCTCAGTAGCTGTTCATTTTATGCAACCGTATAAGTACTAATGTTCCTAAGTGCACAGAGCACACAGCTTAGCATAGATGCATTTCATCAAAACAGAAAGAACAAATTCATAACTATACTATGTAATTATCTATTTTTATTCTTCCTGAATTTAAAATTTCAGTATTCCCTTTAAGTTGTATGAGTGTAACTAAATCATTAGCAAGAGAAAATAAAACATCTTTGTGAGACTGAGATTTTTTTTTTTCCTTTTGTTTTAATAGTGGTTAACTAGGCTGTGGTTAGAAAACTCTACAGTAATCTATAAAATGAAATGAATGATTAACTTTTATGCTAGGGGTTCTGTGATAGTTAATGACATTTCCTTTTTAAATACTGCTACAATAGAGGAACTTTCATTTAAGCAGTTTTATAACCAATGAACCATTAATTGAACCGCTTAGATTTTTTTTTGTTCCTTGTGTCATTTTGCTTGTTATAAACATTTTGCTTGTTATAAATCAATAACTCCTTGACATCAACATGCTTTATTTCTAACTTCAAAGTAAATTTTTAAACAATGATTGTTCTTTATTATATTTTTAAGGTAAATTCACTAGTAGTGGAATTACTTTGTTTTTCTCATATATTTGGTTAAAAGCTTTTCCTGAATTCAACTTATTGGGGGAATTAACACTTCAGATCTAATGAGCCTCAAAGTAACAAAAAAATCATCAAACTTTTGCTAATTTAAAGCTTTCACATTTAATTTAGCATATATTTCAAATTGTTTCAGATCTTTGATTCCAGTCATTTGAGCTTTAATTTTTGGGATTTATTTGAAATGTGGAATTCAGCACCTGGAAAATGTAAAACAAGGAGCCATTTGAATAAGTACAAAAAAAATCAGCATTTTTTCAAATAATTTTTTAATGAGTTAATATTGGTTTACGGAAATGTTTCCCTTACAGAAGTGTAAGAGCCCCTGCTTCATGCATCATGGCCATAGTGCGCCACCACCAAAGACCCCACAGTCCACCACCAGTGACCCTGGTGCTCCCTCCCTCTGCTGTCTTACTTCTTGCCCTTCCCTTCTACCTGTCCCTTCCCCCTGCATTGCCACCATTCCACAGTCAGCTTTCAAGGGTTAGATTTTTCAGTTTGGCTTTATCTGACCCTTCGTTTTCTTTTTCTTTTGTAAGCGATGCCATCCTGTGTTTGCCTTGCTCCCTCTGACGGATTCCAACTAGCATTTGTCCTTCTAGATCCAACTGTGATGCCGGGAAAGGCTAGAGTGTTTCATTTTTTGATAACTGAGTAATACTGCAGTGTGTGTGTGTGTGTATACACAACATCTTAATCCACTCATTTTTTTTTTTTTGAACATTGAGGTTGGTTTGATATCTTTGCTGTTATAAACAGGTTTGTGATGAAGATGGGAGTGCAAGTTTCCTTTAAAATTTGAGTTTTTGTGTTATTTGGGTAGATACTTAAGAGTGTTTTTTCTGGATAATGTTGCAAATCCATCTGTAGCGTTTTGAGAAAACTCAATTCTGTTTTTCATAGGGGTTGGATCATTGTACATTCCCAACAACAGTGTAGTAAGATTCCCTTTTCCCCCCACAGCTTCACTCACTCAATATTCATTACAATATATGTTATATGTATGTATTTTTAAAGATATATATATATATACACACATAGCTACCTATATATTTTTTTCTGAGTTCAAGTTATTGTCATTAAGAGGATGCTAAAATATATTTCCCAATATTTTAGTATACAATTTGAAGATATAATCAATGTTAGCTTGTAGGTAAACTTTATAGAAAATATTATGGTAGAAAAATGGACATTATTAAATGATTTCATACTACTTTTTTTAAAATAAGGAATTAGAGTCCACTCTTTACTTGTTAGTTTTCAATGTCTTTGTTTCCTAATCCATTAAAGAATCTGTTCATTTTGTCTGGTCTACCTCACACCTTGGTTCTTTATTTTCTATTCACTGTCCCTAGGCAGACTTTCCTATTCTACTGTGGGGAACATGATTTATGTACACATTCCTCATAGTGCATAGTCACACTGTGTCATGTTTGAGATGGAAAATAACAACATTCATCATTTGATTCACTACAGACATTTAATGAAATTTATTTTGATAAACACTTTCTTCATATTTTTAAGCATTGCTTTTATAAATTTATTAATATACTTTATAATTTATTAGAATAAAAGATCCAGATGTATAAAAGGGAATTTACAGATCACATATATTATAAATATTATAGATAAAATATAAAATGTTTATTTTTAAAACTAATGTTTCACTTGGTGTTTCTACACTGAATATTATAATACATATAATCACACTTTAGACATATTGTGAATTTACTGTTGAAGAAATGTAGTCTTAGAAATATCTTGAAAGATTTTCTAAACCAACCTGCTCATTTTGCTGAATAAGAAAAATTGTTCCAGATATACAAAAAGCTTGAAATCACATCAAATGTTATAGGCAGAGCTAGATTGAGGTTTAACCCCAATTCCTGTCACTGGCTCCTCCCTCACCAATAAATGCTAAATAAATGTTAACTCAGTATAAAATAAATCTCTTTCACTGACTTGTGCATTCATTAAAATATTTTTTCTTTTTTTTTAAAGATTTACTTATGCATACAATAATTGGGGTACAGGCCAGAGGTGTGGGGGATGAGAGGATTCACCAGAGACAGAGTGGGGAACAGAACAGGCAGATGTACTGAAATACACTGCTGGAGGGAGCAACAGTCGAGTAAGGAGACATCTGCTGCGCCATGTGGGCATCTCCCTGGGTTGTGATCGAACTCGTGTTGCAATGGCTACAAATAGCTTCATAGGTTACCTCTTAACCCCTTGCGCCACCAGGTAGGCCCCCATTAAAATATTTTAAATGAACTTCCTGATAAAAGCAAATTAATTTCAGTGAATTATAAAAGCTTTCCGTAGCTTTATATTATGTTGTTGGTTATTTGCTTAACTATTATAGTGCCAGGATGGGCACAGTGCAGTTTTCTATGATTGAGCAGAAAGGCTGGTAGAGGAGGAGTCCTGGAGACCTCGGTGGCTCTCTCAGGCTTTTATTGAGCTTTACATGTAGTGTGGCAAAGAGGTACGCCACATGCAGCAGTGCCAGGGGGCCAGGAGGCCAAAGGCCTCCAAGTCCCCAGCAAGTCTTCACTCTGGCCTTCTCTCTTTCTCACCTGGCTTGCCTTCTCCCCTTCTCTCTCCTGCTTCTGCTTCTCTCCTTGACTGTCTCAATACTCCTCTCTTGGCCCACAGATGTAAAGAAGACATCTAACAACAATGTAACAACTGCAGGTGCCCCATCAGGCAGGGCAATCCTAATGGTGGCAGGGCAGAAAAGCCTGAAAAACATTTACCCTACACTATATATCTGTCCAATTATGTGCTAAATTCTTGCCTCATTAATATATCCTACAGTAAAACTATGGTTGGAATTTGAAAGTTTTTCTTTAACATATGGAAATTTTGTAAATTAGTATATATTTACTTGGCTTGTTCTATCTCACTCCAACATATTAAACAAATATGCACAGTATAAGAGAATATGAATAAGAAGGTTGAAAGAGGAAGAAGAAAGAAACTAAAACATATTGTTGGTGTCAAGATTTGGTATATCAAAATATTTTGGATATTTTTTACTGTATTGATTGTCCCAATTAGGTAAAAGATACCTAATCATAGATATTCTTATGAATTACCAAGGACTTAGAGTTCATCCACAACCTTTATGTAATATTGAACTTGGTTCCATTCTAGTCTTAGCTTTGTAGTATGACCATGCACATATAACATTTATTTTCTTAAATGTAAAAACATATTTTTATTTGTTTTATTCCTAAATTCAGTCAAATTATAGTAGCTTATTATAAAATATGGCGTAGGAATGGTTTTGTGGCTGATTTCAACCTCACAGCATCATGATCCACTAATGATTTCTGCCTTGCTTTTAGAAGGAGAGCATGAACATGCGTATTACATTTTGTTATGATCACAATCAGATAGACATTTACCTAATTCTCGTTTATTTGTAAGCATAAAGCAAAATATAACAGGCAAAAATTAAAGGCAAAAATATAGCATATGAACTATATTTTGGGAGCCTGTAGTCCCTATTAACTTTAGCTCCAATTTCACTCACTCATCAATAAACATTAGGTTATGTTTCAAAATCTGAGACTTGTTAATTTATATTTTCTCATGCCTATTTTTACAACTTCTGTGGTTCTGTCAGTCATTCCAATTTAAAATACATAAATCACTTATCTGATTTTAAAATCTTTATGTGACTTTAAAATCATAAATTTTGTGACCCTTTTTCAGACCTGAGGCAGAATCTCTTGTCAGCTTAATTCTATTGTATTGTGAAAAGGAGGATTCATAAGACACAAAAATAAGTAATGGGAAAGTCCTTCATCATCTTATGCCAAATATTGAAAGTATAATTTAAAAGAAACTGTGGGGGGCCTCCCCGGTGGCGCATTGGTTGAGCGCTGGGTTGCGAAGCTGCCCGCAGCCTCTGCAGCACCCTTTCGATCCCCGGCTGCTCCCCGGCCACCAGAGGAGGGTCCCACATGGCGCGCAGACTTTTCCTGCCGCCCGCTGCTCCCCTCAGCAGTATACTTCGGTCCTTCTGCCTGCTCTGCTCCCCGCTCTGGCTCTGGCGAATTCTCTCACCCTCCCGCACTTCTGACTGTACCCAGTGCTTGTATAAACAAAACAAACAAACAAATAAATGAAAAACATGCCTCTATTAAAAAAAAAATAATAAAAAAATAAAAGAAACTGTAGGGCCTCCCCGGTGTCGCAGCGGTCGTTGAGCGCTTGGTTGTGAAGCTGCCCGTGGCCTCTGCAGCGCCGGTTCAATCCCCGGCTGCTTCTCGGCCGCCAGAGGAGGGTCCTGCATGGCACGCAGAACTCTCCTGCCGCCCGCTGCTCCCCTCAGCAGTGTACTTCGGTCCTTCTGCCTGCTCTGCTCCCCGCTCTGGCTCTGGTGAATTCTCTCACCCTCCCGCGCTTTTGACTGTACCCAGTGCTTGTATAAACAAACAAACAAACAAATAAATAAATAATACATGCCTCTTTAAAAAATAAATAAATAAAAGAAATTGTGTGAATAGATTGTTTATTCCTTATTTTTTTTTTTAAGATTTATTCATTGATTCATTGATTGATTGATTTATACATACATATATACAAGCACTGGGTACAGTCAGAAGCGCGGGAGGGTGAGAGAATTCACCAGAGCAGGGAGCAGAACAGGCAGAAGGACCGAAGTACACTGCTGAGGGGAGCAGCGGGTGGCAGGAGAGGTCTGCGCGCCATGTGGGACCCTCCTTCTGTGGCCGGGGAGTAGCCACAGATAGAACTGGTACTGCAGAGGCTGCAGGTAGCTTCGCTACCCAGCGCTCAACCGCTGCGCCACTGGGGAGGCCCTATTCCTTATTTCTGACACAGAATATGACAGCATTCCTTTCATCTTTTTGTTTTCTACCCAAATTTTACTTTGTTTGGAAATTACCTTGACTTTAAAACCATTTTGTGCTCCTGAAAGGTTTTGAAAAGCTTAGTGGTTTCCTATTGTTTTTAATTGCTTAAAATTCAGGGATGTGAATAAAATAAACCTGTTATTTCCCTTAAGAAGACTCCATTTCCATTTAGAGATCTTTGATGAATTTATGGCATATTCCTATCTATTTATTTAATTGGATTTATTATCATCTATGATTCAAGTGACCATTTAGACAATGCTAAACAAACAGCCTATATAATTATGGTGTAAACCAGTTTGCTTCAGAAAAAAAAAGGTATATATATATATATATATATATATATCTCCACACACTTATATAAATGCATATATGCATAATGATACATATTGGAACTATTATTGTGTATTTCATGAGCTGTTTCCATGCGGCAATCGACTTTACATTATTATTTCGTATATAGAGACAAAGCAATCAAGACTCCTGGCATAGACTCTCAACTCAAGAGACCTTTGCAAAAATTTCTCTATTACTTTGAAGAAATGGACAGTTATTGGATTACAATTAAATTTAGGTAGAAATTGAAAGATGATATTTCAAGTTCTCAATATCAAACAGTAGAAGCTAAATATGATAATCAAACCCTGAATTAGATTTTGTGTTAGATTGGTATATATATTAGAGAGCAGAAAATCAGGTTGACATTTTATCAGTAACTGCTCTTCTCATCAGAACTATTTTACTCTACATTGCTCACATTAATCTTACTCTCCTATGAAGGAAGATCACACAATAGAAAACTAATACTTATTTTACAATTGGCAATGTATTTATCACAAAGAACAATGCATCCTGAAGCATTGCAGAAGTTTCCTGGTAGAATAATATTCCAACTAATGCCTTTAGTTATCAGAGCAATGTCACATAACTGCATATTAAATTATTTGGAAGATGTTTATACCAGTATTCACCTTTTAAAGATTCCTTGTTTAATGTACTTAAGATATTCTTCCCATTACTAAATAAATAACATCAGTCATATTTTGATCTGGAAATAGTTATACATTTTCTGTGTACCAACTACCTCTGACAATGTATTAATTATGAATCATCAAGATAAAAAGTTATAAAAACCAGCATTTGTCAAAAATGCATGACAAAAATCACTTTTTTTCTCATTAATCTATATGCAGTCAGCACCATGTATCAATAGATAAACCCACAGTTATTTTAGGGACCCATATTTAATTTACTACATCCCTTGCTTTTTGTGCCTGTTCATCACATATCTTCTTTCTTTAGTCATTAGTATTTTCTTTCTCAGATCTTAGTGGAATAGCCATAGATTCACTTACCTCCCTACAAGTTTTGTTTAACTGAGAGGACTGATTGGATGGTATACTCCTGCATAGACCACTTTATCTAGTACCTTAATTCATTCAAATATTTTAAAATATATATAACAATTATAATCTTAGATTTGACATTTTCATAAAGACTGGCAGTTGAGGGCCTCCACGTTGGCGCAGCAGGTTGAGTGCAGCACTGTGAGGCTGTCCGCAGGCTCTGCAACATGGGTTCAATTCCCGGCTGCCATGGAGATGCCCACATGGAGCGGCAGGCCTCTCCTGCAGCACCCCCACTGCTCCCCTCAGCAGTGCTTTCGATCAGTCTGCCTGTTCTGCTCCCTGCTCTGTCTCTGGTGAATTCTCTCACACTCCCATGCCTGTGGTCTATACCCCAGTTCTTGTATAAATAAATAAATCTTAAAAAAAAAAAAAAGACTGGCAGTTGAGCTCACCAATTGACACTTGTCTATCGAAGCTATTCACTTTATTTTTATCGGTTATTGTTGACAAATAGTTGTTTTTATACTGCTTGCTTCTTAATTTGTGAACTCTGTTTATTCTCCAGATACTGCTTGAAATTCCTTCCCTCCTCCCCTTACATTCTCTTCACTTTATTCTTTTTCTCCTTCCTCCTCCTTTCCCTCTGCTTCTTATTGCTAATTCTTTACCAAAAACTGGAGAATGTAACTAAGACATGTCATTAAAATTATTTTTAATTACATTACTTAGGGATGAATGAATATTATATTTATGACCTCTCACAGTTTTCAGAGGTAATACTTCACCGCAATTTGTCATTCTATAATGTGGACAACTTCCTTTTGAAGCTCCCATACATGTTCTTGTACAGATTGTCACCTACCCCTAAGTCAATGACACGTATTTAAATTTGGTATATAGAAATGCCCACTTTGGGGCCTCCCCGGTGGTACAGAGTTTGAGCTCTATGCTGCGAAGCTGCCCGCAGCCTCTGCAGTGCCGGTTCAATCCCCAGCCGCCAGCGAGGGTCCCACATGGCTCTCAGACCTCTCCTGCCACGCCCACTGTTCCCCTCAGCAGTGTATTTCATCAGTCTCCCTGTTCTGTTCCCTGCTCTGGCTCTGGTGAATTCTCTCACCCTCCCGCGCTTCAGACTGTACCCAGTGCTTGTATAAATAAATAAAAATAAATCTTTAAAAAAAAAAACAACAAACTGTCCCATAAAAAAAAAAAAAAGAAATGCCCAATCTGAATAATATCATTATTAAGGAAAGACTACTAATAACAAATAATTTCAAATTCTCAATGGTGTAGCCCAATATCTTGTTTCTCATTTATGTCACTTATCCGGTGTGGGATATTAGAGGACTTCTGATAATGGGTGTAGGGCAAATGATTGCCAGGCTTTTCGGCCCTCCGACGCTTAGGATTCATGATGAATCCCTGCAGTCCTGAATGCATGCCAGATGGAGGGCAGGTGGATTTTGTTACATTGTTATATTTAGTTGTATTATTTACTTTTGTGCACCATGGCTGCAGTATTTATATTTGCCAAGAGAAGCAGAGGCAGAGAGGGAACGTGAGAGAGCCCACCAAAGAGTGAAGGTTCCTGGGTGCTTGGAGGCCTGCCAGGCTCTTGGGTGTCTGGCCCCCTGCCTGCTGTGTACCTGGTTGTTGCACTACTTATGTGTAAAAGCTGAATAAAAGCTTGAAAAAGCCACAGAGGGCTCCAGGATTCTCTTTTATTCATCTGCCAAATCATAGAGCTCCTGCACTATGCCCTTCCTGGCATTACAATGGGAGTCTCCAGAAAGCTGTGTTTCAGGAAGTTGTTTCTTGACACATGCCTCCACAAACAACATAACAGGGAAAAGCCAAGTGATTACACACTGGCTCTAAATCTTAAGTCTGAAAGTGCGGTATCCACATCTAACATTTTATTGACCAAGGAAGACAATAATCTAACTTTAAAGTTCAGAAAAGCACAATCATTTTGAAAGGGTCCTAATTATCTTGTTCATTTTCATACTACAAAATCTTCCTATTTACACTTTTTCTAATACTAAAATACTACTGTTTTGAACAACATATCATTGTAATTCAAGCCCAACATTTTATGGTTGTCAGGAAAACAACCTTTGAAAAATCCATACATTGTTGGTATATAGTAATAAATAAATATGGATCAAATGTACAAAGTTCACCAATATTTATTGATCACTTATTTAGTGAGAGTCCTGTAGCAGTCCATAAAATAACTCTGTAATACAGTATGCCACAATTTATAGCCAGTAAGTAGGTCTAGCCACTTGTGTGCTCAGTTAATAGCCACATCCATGTCCATGAAATTTCATAAGTTGTAGTTAACTGCTTATTAGATGTTTGCTTAGCTTATTCAAAAAAACTAATCAGTGAATCCAAAAGATAAAAAATAAAATAATATGTTTACAATCTAAGGTTGAAGTAAGGCATTAGTCTTACTTCTTTCTCTAATCTTTGAAATTGATAATTAGTAACTATGATTAAAAGGAGTGAGACATTATTTTTAGAAAAATACTTATTGAATTATGGAACATTAAAAAGATACGATATTCTTCATTCCCTTTAAATGAGATATCTTAATGTAAAGTAAAAAACAGCTGCTCAAAATACTGAAAATGTTACTTTTCAATATTACTGTAAAATATTGAAATATTTTTAATGATGCCCAAACTTTACAAAAAACCAGCTTCATGCAATTATCTACTTCCATATCTGGGAATAATACAGTCTGAATGTGTGGTGGCTTTTGAATATAAGATATAAGTATATAAGATATATGATAGGTGTGTATGAAAGAGACAGTTATTGGATTTTAGAATTTCAGAATGATTAAATTCTATTTGGAAAGTATAAGCTGAGATTTAAGTTTCAAGTCAGCAAAAAATGCTAAACTGTTGTTTCATTCATAAAAACCAAAGAATTCCAGGAACGCTTAATTTTCTGAATTCTAAACTTCTAATACAAAATTAAAGTGTTACCTGCATATGGTGATGAAAAATTACACATAGACATCTGTGCAAAATTAATCTGAGATATTTCTTCTTAAGGCCAAGATTTTGAGTATGTAGAGATATGAGCTTAGTATTATATATTAAAATAGCATATCTACTGTAACTAAAAGACTATGTAAATGATATTTATCATCTAGGAATAAGTCCCACTAACACCACCAGTCTCTGATTACACAAAAAACCAATAAATTTTAACTTATTAACCCTTTACTTCTTGCCCACAGTTCTTGATGCTGAATTTACTATTGTAATCTTTTAACCAAATAATTAGAACATGGCACTTGCACTTTGCTTTGAAGTTAGTCCAATCTCATAAATATATATCAGCCATTAAACATATATAAGGCATAGTACTAATGTCTTCTCATTGAGTGTCTGAGGCCAGACTTTCATTGTTCTGCTGGGAATTGTACCCTGGTGAGGACAGCAAGTACATGAATAATTTCTACCATAAAAATGCATTAAAATGGGTAGAGAATACCTTTCACTATTTAACAGGATTTCATTTCATAGATTATTTAGAAGATTATCCAAGGAAATAACTACCAAAATTACATTCTAGTCTCCACATTAGTGAGTATAAAGGGGCAAGAAAAGTCACTGAATGGAGAATTACCTCTGAATGTTTCTTCAAAATCACAATATACAATGAAACTTAAGCAAGGAAGAACAATAATTTAGACTGTTAGGTGTTGATAGCCAAGTATATAATCCACAAATTTTCTTGTGTTAAGATTATGTTCTTTCAAGAATTTTAAAAATAGGGACATCCCTGGTGGTACAGGAGTTAAAGTCTCAATGCTATCAATTTATGGCCAGCCACTGTGGCATGAATTTTATCCCTGACCAGGTTGCTTACCCACATGGTACAGCAGACCTCTCTGGTCTGCCTGCTGCTCCCCTTAGCAGTGTATTTCAGTAGATCTGCCTGTCCTGCTCCCCACTCTATCTCTGGCGAATCCTTTTACTCCCCACACTGCTGGCTTACATCTCAGTACTTGTATGCATAACTAAGTAAAAATAAATCTTTAAGGACCTCCCCCGGTGGTGCAGCGGTTGAGCACTGGGTTGCGAAGCTGCCCGCAGCCTCTGCAGCGCTGGTTGGATCCCCGGCCACCAGGCGAGGGTCCCACATGGCACGCAGCCCTCTCCTACTGCCCACTGCTCCCCTCAGCAGATTACTTCGCCCTTCTGCATGTTTTGCTCCCTGCTCTGGCTCTGGTGAATTCTCTCACCCCCCTGCACTTCTGACTGTATCCAGTGTTTGTATAAATAAATTAATTAATTTAAAAAAATCTTAAAAAAAGAGAAAAAAGGAAAAAGGAAAAAAAAAAAATCTTTAGG
This sequence comes from Talpa occidentalis, assembly GCF_014898055.3. Classification (NCBI taxonomy): domain Eukaryota; kingdom Metazoa; phylum Chordata; class Mammalia; order Eulipotyphla; family Talpidae; genus Talpa; species Talpa occidentalis. The sequence goes on from NW_023604972.1 coordinate 74,776,496, forward strand.
GCCTCCCTGGTGGCACAGCGCTTGAGCTCTGGGTTGCGAAGCTGCCCGCAGCCACAGTGCCGGTTCAATCCCTGGCTGCCTGCAAGGGTCCCACATGGTGCGCAGACCTCTCTTGCCGCCCACTGCTCCCCTCAGCAGTGTATTTCGTCAGTTTACCTGTTCTGCTCTCCACTCTGGCTCTGGTGAATCCTCTCACCCTCCTGCACTTCTGACTGTACCCAGTGCTTGCATAAATAAATAAATAAATAAATCTTTAAAAAAAATCTAAAAAATAGAGCAGTATTATAGTATTTTAATCAACATTTCTGGGTCATGTGCCATTGTAGCAAAATTGAAATGCTATCTTATAAACATTGGCAAACAAAATTTATTTTATTTTTGAAACTTAGTCAGAGATAGTGAGCAACAAAAAGCTATACACATTGCATTCATCTGTTTTTATCGGACAAGAAATTATCAGAAGGAGTAATTTAGGTGATACCAAACAAAGAATATAGTAAAATAATATCTCACAGTTTTTTAAGTTAAGTAAAAATAAATAAGTGTTTTTTGACTGAAACTGTTTGCTGGTTAGTTACCATTATTTTCATTCTGGGGCACACTTTCTGTTACGGAAAGTCACTGAATTCAATCACAAAAAGATACAAAAACAAATAGACTTCAATTAGCTAACAGCAATATTGGTAATGGTGGTCTTAAAATATCCCTATACTATCAAGTTACCATTGGCATTTCATATAATATGAAAAAGTATTATCAGAATTGGTGTGATGAGCAAAACAGGAATTAAACAACATAGTTAAAACATCAAAGACAAAACAGAAATATAGATAAGGAAATCTCTCTCATACACAGACATACACATGCACACACACACAAACTACCAAACAATTGCCCTACTATGCACATATACAAAAATCCTCAATAAAATCTTAGCAAGCTGAATGCCACAAAACAATTAAAGAATCATACATCCTGAGTAAGTGTGATTTATTGCTAGATTTCAAGGATGACTCAACGTATGAAAACTGATTAATGTAATTCACCACATCAACAAAATGGAAAGACAAAATCATCTGATTCTATTAATAAATACAGAGAAAACTTTTGGAAAGAATTTATGAAAAAAAAAATGTATGATTTAATCCATGGTCCATTTATGATAAAAAATTCTTACTAAATGGGTATAGCAGGGACATTCCTCAACATAACAAAGGCCATCTATGGCAAATCAAAAACTAGCATGTTATTCAATGTTGAGAAACTCAGAATGTGCCCTATAAGATCAAATACACAACAAGAATGTCAACTCTTAGCGATACTATTTATTATAGTATTGGGACACCAAGTTAAAGTGTTTAGGTAAGAGGAGTATACAAAAAGTATCAAAGTTGAAAAAAAAAAAGAATCAAAACTATCATTATTTAATGATGACATGGTAAAAAAATACAAACAAAAACCCAGAAATAACAAATGATGGTGAAATTGAGGTGAAAAAGAAACACTATTGCACTGTTGGTGGAAACGTAAAATTTACAGTCCTCTCGAACAATATGGAGGTTCCTCAAAATATTAGAAATGTATCTGTTCATGAGTCAGCAAGTCCACTTATTGGTATTCATCTAAATTATGCAAAAACATGAATTAGAAGGCACATATGCATCCCATGTTCATTTTAGCACTATTTACTATAAAAAAGTTATGGAAAAACCTTAATACCCAATGGCAAATTAGTGGATTAAGAGGTGGTACATAAACAGAAAGGGATACTACTCAACTATACAAATAATGCAATCTTGCCACTCACAACAAAATGGATGGAACTAGAAAGGATTATGAAAAGTGAAATAATTCACAATAAGTAAGATAAATATTGGGTGATTTTACTCATGTGGAATATAGAGAGACAAATCAAAGAAACACACAAAACTAAAACAAAAGAAACCCTAGAAAGATGACTGCCTAATTGAGGCTACTAGAAGAAGAAGGTGAGGGGATAAAGAGGGCAGGGTTTCCCAGAATTTATACTGAAGCTGTAAGGGTGCTTTGTTGGTATGTGTGGTATAGTGATATATATGTGAGATAGTATGAACCTATTCCCCTATATTATAAGGAATATTGTAAACCAATGATATCCTCGATAATTAAAAACACAACATCAAAGTAATAGAAGTGATCATAAATAAATGCACATTTAGTAATAGTAATAAGAATAACCATAACTGTATCAAGACATCAGAATACAAATATTATAAATATGATATATTATTAAAAATAACCATTGGAGGTCTCCCTGGTGACGCAAGGGGTTAAGACTCAACCTATGAAGCTACCCGCAGCCACTGCAGCATGGCCAGGGAGCTACCCACATGGCTCAGCAGACCTCTCCTGGCTAGCCCACTGCTCCCCTCAGAAGTGTACTTCAGTCAATCTGCCTGTTCTGCTCCCCACTCTGTCTCTGGTGAATCCTCTCACCCCCTACACCTCTGGCCTGTACTCCAGTCCTTGTATGCACAAATAAATAAATCTTCTTTTAAAAGTATCCATCCATTGGGAAATATTCAACGTGTGAAAGATAGATTAGGAATATTGTGATTTTTTTTTCATTGAATTATCAAATAAAGACAAGTGTTGCTTTCAAAGCTACCTTATATTGGGCAATTGAAAATGGTATTAATAGAATAACAAATCTGACACCAAGTTAACTGCCACCTAGACTAGTATTGAGTTTCAAGTTTAAACCTCTAATAAGTGAAAAGTTCTGAACCAGTTCATCTGGATTTCCTTATTTAACATTAAGTCAATATGTAAGATCATTAAGTGTGAGAAAAGGAGTTCAACAGTCAATTTGCTTAACAATCCAAAGTCTACACTTAACTAATCTTGTGAAAAGATTATAATGAAAGTTGGGCAATTACTAAAAGATGAAGTAAATTGGTAAAATGCATTATGGATTCAAAAAACATGGCAACTAGATACTGAAATTCAACTGAAGTCAACATGCCAGGTTTAATCCCAGCTCTGTTATTGAAAAGCTGTGTGACCTTGGGCCAGCAATCCAACCTTCTTTGCCTGAGTTTCGGGATGTATTTAAGGAAAAATAATGACTCCTACCTTATAAGAGCTCTTTAATGGATTAAGCAAAGTCATATTTGTAAATTACTTATACTAGCCTTTGATACATGAGTGCTGCATAACTGTTAAAAAGAATAAAGCATGTCTATCAGAGAAATGAATGGACAGTACAATATGTAGTATTAATGTGATCAGATTTTAAATAGAAAGAAATCCAAAGCTACAATTTGTTTAACACAGCATAGCAAAGTGGAAATTATAGGCTTCCTAGTTATTGTTCCCTTGACCTGCCAGTGAAGAGATGAAGCACTTTTTAATGGGTTGATACTTCTCCATATGATGAGTGAAAATGCTCTCTTGCCATTCTTTTGCATAAATGTCAGAAAGGTTTGTAGGTTTTGCTTGCTAATTTGCTTAGGGCACTTTCTTTGGAAAAATTAAGAACCAACTGACATCCATCACCAGAGGGAACTATGACTTTGAGACCACCTGCTACTTACTTTGACACATCAATGCCAACCTTTTGGAAAGTGTCTAAGCTGCAGGGGGTAATGACCAGGTGTGCTGGCATATTTTGTTCTATCTGATTAAAGTGCAGAAAATCTATTTTAAGAGTTTTCAGTTTTTGCAAAATGTATTTCTAATATCATGTTACACTGGTTATACTTGGAGAAAAAATTAAAAATGGCTTCATTGGCAAATACTTCAGAAATTCCTGCTTTTGCTTTAATTTTAAAGTTTCGCTTTTATAAAGCAAACTGTCATTCTTTCCTCAGAACTCCTTTACATGGTATTGTCTATGTTTACCATAGAGTATATCAATCATTTGCCTTCTTTTTTAAGATTTATTTATTTATGCATACAAGAATTGGGGTACAGGCCAAAGGTGCGGCGGGTGAGAGGATTCACCAGAGACAGAGTGGGGAACCGAACAAGCAGATCAATGGAAATACACTGCTGAGGGGAGCAGCGGGTGAGTCAGGAAAGGTCTGCTGTGCCTTGTGAGTTGCTCCCTGGCCGGGGATCAAACTCATGTTGTAGTGGTTGCCGATAGCTTCATAGGTTGTGTCTTAACTGCTTGTGCCACCAGGGAGGCCCCTCGTTTGCCTTTTTAAAGATCATTCCAATGTCCACTTGCTGAAACATTGCTTGCTTCTCCATATTAAACAGTTTCAAAGAATGATAAACACAACTTGATTAACTACAGATGTGTTTCTGGTAGTTGTTGGCTCAGGATGTTCACATCATGTTCTCCAGAAATTCCTCAGAAGTAGGGAACACTGACATGCAGTTCTATTAATGTAGGTAAAATTTCTTCTTGTTGGCCTCTTATTACAATTATCTCAAGACCCATATACTTTTCTTCTCAATAGTTTCACTAAAATGTCTCAATATAATTTTAAATTTAACATATTCAATTCTAATAGTGACTATTGCCTATGATGATTTTATTGAAAATTCAGTTTTAGGTACAACATCGCAGGTTCTCTGTACTAATCTTACTGACAGGAGAGAACCTGGACAAAATTGATAGGTCACAGGGAAAATTAGTGATAACAATGAATTTTAGTCAAGAATTAGTAATTCTAATTCTTCAAAGAGTTAGTATAAGTCATATACAATTTTGATTATCCCTTGTTATGTTCCTTTCTTTTTTTTTTTTTTTTTTTTTAAAGATTTATTTATTTATTTATTTTTTTTAATAGAGGCATGCTTTTTTTTTTTTATTTATTTGTTTGCTGGTTTGTTTTTGTTTGTTTTGTTTATACATGCACTGGGTACAGTCAGAAGCGCGGGAGGGTGAGAGAATTCACCAGAGCCAGAGCGGGGAGCAGAGCAGGCAGAAGGACCGAAGTACACTGCTGAGGGGAGCAGCGGGCGGCAGGAGAGGTCTGCGCGCCATGCGGGACCCTCCTCCGGTGTCCGGGGAGCAGCTGGGGATCGAACCGGCGCCACAGAGGCCGCGCGCAGCTTCGCAACCCAGCGCTCAACCGCTGCGCCACCGGGGAGGCCCTGTTATGTTCCTTTCTAACATCTATTTTTGAAAAAAAAAAAAAGCAAACTCAAATGCGATGATTGTCGATAACTTATTTTAACTCTCTCAAGTTTCCATAAATTGTTGCCGCAACCTTTATTTATTTATTTATTTGTTTGTTTGTTTGTTTGCTTATTACATTTTGAAAGGACAGGTTTATTAGGAAAAGGAGAAAGAAAAGGTGAGGCGCCTGACAAGCACATTGGGCAAGAGAGGTCACTTCTATTTTAAAGCCTTAATCAATGTGAATACAACTAATACAGAACTTTTTTTTTTTCTACAAAGATAATGTAACTTCTTTTCATTGTATTATTTTATTTCTGATTATGTTGGTTTATAATACTGCATAAGATTTAGAGGTCGGGCCTCCCTGGTGGCGCAGGCGGTTGAGCACCACATGTGAAGCTGTCTGCAGCCTCTGCAGCGTGGGTTGATCCTGGCTGGCCGGCGAGAATCCCACATGGCAAAGCAGACCTCTCCTGTCTCGCCCACTGCTTCCCTCAGCAGTGTATTTCATCAGTCTGCCTGTTCTGTTCCCTGCTCTGTCTCTGGTGAATCCTCTCACCCTCCCGCGCATCTGGCCTATACCCCGATTCTTGTATAAAATTAAATAAATCTTTAAAAAAAAAGATTTAGAGGTATACATTCACACACACATAAATACATATATTACTATATATGTTACTATATATGTGTTACTATAAAAGTACATGCATGCATACATGCATATGCATATGTATATGTATATGTTACTATACCATATCCACTACCAAATGCAATCTATTGGAGTGTCTCTCCATTTCTACCTCCTCCCCACTATCCTCCTTTGGTAGCCTTAACCCTACAATAAATTTTCTAGCATTTTTTATTGGTTTGATTTTTATCTGACCCTTCGCTTTGTTTCTGTATATCCCACATGTAAGTGAAACCACGGGCTATTTGTCTTTCTCCTTCTTAGTTTCTTCACTTACCATTATTGAACCCCCTCCAGCTTCATCCTTGTCCCAAATGGTAAGAGTTCATCTCTTTTTAGTGTTAAATAGAATTCCATTGTATGCATAGCCCACATTTTAATCCACTCATCTGTCCTCTGGCACTTAGGTTGTTTCCATAAAGTGGCTATTGTAAATAGTTCTGCAGTGAACATAGAACTGCTTTTGCAATCTTAGTGTTTTTGCAGTCTTAGAGTAGATACCTGAAGAGAGGGCTTCCTGTATTATATGGTAGATCTACTTTAATATTTTTAGAAACCTTCATATTCTTTTCTGTAGGGGTTGGACCAGTCCATACCCCACCAACAAATGTATAATAATTTCTTTTTTCTTCCTGTGGTTGCCAACATTTTATTTTATTTTTTTTTGTCATTTTGACATGGGACATTCTCACAGGTATGACATGTATATATCATTGTTTAAAATTGCCATTCTCTGATAATAAGTGATTATGAACACTTTTTTCATATGCACATTTGCCATCTGTATGTTTTCTTTACAGAATTGTCTACTTAGGTCTTCTAACCATTTTTTGATTTTGTTGTTGTTGAATTGTAGGAATTCTTTGTAGAACTAAAACATTAGCTCCTTATCAGATACATGTTGTACAAAGTTTTCTTCCAGTTTATGGATTGTCTTTGTTGTAATGATTCTTTCACTGTGCAGTTCTTTAGCTTAATATAGTTCCATTTTATTCTTTTTTTAAAGATTTATTTTATTTATACAAGAACTGGGGTACAGGCCATAGGCATGGGAGGGTGAGAGAATTCACCAGAGACAGAGCAGAGAGCAGAACAGGCAGACGACTGAAAACACTGCAGAGGGGAGCAACGGGTGAGCCAATAGAGGCCTGCTGCACCATGTGGGTATCTCCTCGGTCAGCCTGGAATTGAATCCGTGCTGCAGAGTCTGCAGACAGCTTCACAGCGCTGCGCTCAACCCACTGCGCCACTGGGGAGGCCCGACATTTTATTATTTGTTTCCCTTTGTGTTGTAGAGTCACTGAATACAAACTAAATAATGCAACTAGCCCACTAGTTACCTTCTGCACAAAAATAGTTTCATATTTGAATTTTGAAAATTACTATATTAAAAATATTTAATTTTTGTTCAGAGATAAGAAAAATTACCCCAATCTTATAGCTAATACACTCAAGAATAAAAAATCATCAACAAAACCTGCAAGGACCAGAAGTGTGTTCAACTTCACATATATGTGTATTTTATGTATAAAATACTTATAAATGGTATATCATAATTTCAGATCATATATTAGATATATGCCATTTTATAAGATTTCATGTATTTTCACTTTTCTTCTGAATTTAAATAATATTACTACTAAGTTGAGAGACTAGAAATCATTTAGAGTTAGGTAGGGATAGCACATATGATTCATATCACAATAGGATGCTAATTATTCATATTCCTTAAATGAATAAATATATATATATATGGATTATATAAGATTAATATAAAATATTTTTCAGTGACTATGGATAGTGATAAAGTAACAAATGAAAAAAAATTCTAACTGTAATCGTTTTATTTGAAGATTTATTTATTTATGCATACAAGAGCTGGGGTACAGGACAGAGATGTGGTGGGCGAGAGGATACACCAGAGACAGAGCAGGAAACAGAACAGGCAGACTGACTGAAATACACTGCTGAGGGGAGCAGCGGGAAAGTCAGGAGAGGTCTGCTGTGCCATGTAGGTCACCTGCCTGGCTGAGGATTGAACTCATGCTGCAGTGGCTGCAGATTGCTTCATAACGCTGCTTCTTAATCCCTGGTGCCACCAGGGAGGGCCCCTTAACTATAATCTTGTCCTAGTTTCACTTAAGGTAATTTTTGTTTGTTTGTTTTGAAGATCTAATTTTTGTCTTAATATTCATCAGATTAAAAATTAATATGGCTGGTTGCAATTTTGTGCTATTAATAGTGTCTGATGCTCTCTGAATTTCTTATATGTGTGATATAGTGTTACTTAGTTTAGGAAATACTTTATTCATCATTTGTTCAAATTTTTTCTTTTTTTTTTTTAAAGATTTATTTATTAATTTATTTATACAAGCACTGGGTACAGTCAGAAGCGCGGGAGGTTGAGAGAATTCACCAGAGCCAGAGCAGGGAGCAGAGCAGGCAGAAAGACCGAAGTACACTGCTGAGGGGAGCAGCGGGTGGCAGGAGAGGTCTGTTCGCCATGTGGGACCCTAGCCCTGCGGCCAGGGATGGAACCGGCGCTACAGAGGCTGCGGGCAGCTTCGCAACTCAGCACTCAACTGCTGCGCCACTGGGGAGGCCCTGTTCAAATTTTTTCTTCAGTGCATTTACATACTTTTCTCATTCTGAAATATGGTAACATATATTTATGCAATTTTGTATCAATTCTTGGATGCTACACATGTCTTTGCTCATTATTTTTTCTCTTTGCATTTCAATTTAATTAATACTTAAAAACGAATTTGCTTATCTTTCTGTTAAGCTTTTGTAATGGGTATTTATTTTTGTGTTGTCAGTGTTTGAGCTGTACTTGAAGATTGTTGTGGCTGTCATTGCAAACATTGAGAGGTTTATTATACTTTGGTGAACAATGATTTCAAATTCATCCATCTGATAATATATGGTTTTGGATTCAACATATAATTTCTTACTGGTCTCCATCTCTTGCAACATTGTCAGATGTATTTCACTGTTACCTTTTCCTAAATCTTATTTATGTGGTCGTGTTGGTGATAGGCTTTTTGGTAAAGTGGAAATTAGTAAGGTCTTACTAGCACAGAAGACAGTGACAAGAAATAATTGAAACAAATATAAATGTATATAATTATGTTGGTATTACTGCAAACCAGAATGTTTTAACTTAATGTCCTAATTTTAATACCCAGGCAAAGAATTAAAAAAAAAATAGACACAACAAAAGATTAAGATTGTATATTGTTTATTAACTTTTAACAAAAAAGGCAAAAATGGAGGAATAGACAACAACAAAAAAAGGTAAGCTTTATAGAGAATAACTAGCAAAATGGCATACATAATCTTACTTTATAAACAATTGCATTCAATGTGAATGGACTATGTACTTCATTCAAAAGACAGAGACTGGACGAATGGATAAAAAGTACAACTATATACAATATCAAAAGACCTGATTTATATTTAAAGACACAAAATGATGGAGTTAGAAGTGTGAAAAACATGAGATGAAATTAAAACTGTACTCAAAATAGAGCAATAAACTCTATAATACAATAAGGCAATATATGCTTTAAGAAAAAAATTGCAATTATTGTGTAAACCAAAAAAAAAAAAGACCACTTATAATTAGAAAAAGCAATTCATTAGAAGCCTATAACAATTAAAAACATGTGTGAATCATAACATAGAGTTTCAGAATAAATGAAGCAAAACTGGAAATATTTAAAGGAGAAAGGGAAATTTAATCATTAGTAAAATAAGAGTAATACCCTAATTTCATCAGTGCATAGAATGACTAGTCACATGATAAAGAAGGAAATAGAAGTGAATAAAACCAAAATCAAATAAACATAATAGAAATCTATAGAATCTTCCCTCAAAGAAGCCAAAAAACGAATCCCAGAAGTAAATCTATTTGATATTATTAAATGTTAAATTAATCAATTAATTAATTAAATTTAAATGCAAAATATTAAAACTATACACTATACAACATTAATCAATAAAGTATAACACACACACATACATGATTTAGTGATATTTATGCCAGAAATATAAGGTTGTATTACCATAAGAAATAGTTTATTTTATTGGCAATCATTTTAACAGTTTTTTTTTATCTGCCCTTTATTATTTACAGCTAGGAATATATTCTTGATTTAAGATATTTTTATAAAACATGTTAATATTTTTCAAAATTGATAATGCCTTGATAAATTCTAATTTTTATTTATAAATTATTTTGTTTCTGTCTTTGGTACTCTAACATCCCAAATATTCTCAGTTAAAGGTCAAAATATCTTTCTGAAAGTATTACTGTAGGAAGAGTTTTTTTTATAACTTTCTGAAAATAAACTTAATATTATTGCAAAATGTAAGACTTCATGTTCAATACATATTGACTCAAAGATATGTAATGAGTATTAAATATAAAATTAAAAAAATAGGAACCTCCCCTCTGGCACAAGGGGTTAAGCGTGAGCACTATGAAGCTATCTGCAACTACTGCAGCACAAATTTGATCCCTAACTAGGGAGGTGACCCATATGGCACTGCAGACCTCTCCTGTCTCACCCACTGCTCCTCTCAGTAGTTTATTTCTGTAGATCCGCCTGTTCTATCTCTGGTTAATCCCTTCACCACCCCCACACCTCGGGCCTATACCCCAGCTCTTATGCATAAATAAATCTTTTAAAAAATTAGGTCACTCAAGATATGAAGTTAATAAACTGATACCTGGAAGCAATTGTAAACATTCATATATATATTGTTTTAATGACATAATTTCTTTCTTTTTTTAAGATTTATTTATTTATGTATACAAGCACTGTGTACAGTCAGAAGTGCGGGAGGGTGAGAGAATTCACCAGAGACATATCAGGGAACAAAACAGGCAGAAGGACCGAAGTACATTGCTGAGGGGAGCAGCGGGCGGCAGGAGCAGTCTGCGCGCCATGTGGGACCCTCTCCTGGTGGCGGGGGATCGAATCGGTGCTGCAGAGGCTGCGGGCAGCTTCGCAGCCCAGCGCTCAACCACTGCGCCACCAGTGGAGGCCCAACATTCATTCATGTACTATAATTGTGTATCATAATAGCAAGCCCCTAGTGTATTTGCATCATAAGGGAGAAGCCCATCCAGAGAATAGAAAAGACAGAAAGTGAATAGCCCTAATTTTGAGTGAACTAGACATTCATTAAAAGAGTAATATTAATATTGGGAAAACATATTTTAACTATCTTTAATAAATACACAAATGTTAAGATAAATACCATTAAGATTTTTAAATATAAGGCAAGGAATCACTATTTATGTGCACGATAAGCTGAGTGCATTTAGCAATTCAGGCTATGAAATTAATATTCATAAAGTAGTGTCGTTAGCTGGATTAAAAAAAAGGTTATTTGAATATCTTTGACAATGTTCACTAAACAGGACTTCTAGAACACAGAACACATCGTTCCAGTGATGAGTAGTGTTTTCTATGTAAGTAAAGCATTTCTATACTTCTTAAAACATGCTTCTGGTGTAAGCAAAGAACCGCAGACCATAAGGACCTACATATTCTACTACTCTGAATACTGTGTGACCTTATTAGGAAACAAGCTAATGATCAAATCCTTTAGGAACAATTAAACCAATTATTTATGAAATAAAAATCAATGTAATTGCATATATTTTATTGACAAAAACATTGAGTAAAGTTGATATGATATTTTTGTTTAGTAGTGATTGTAATTAAAACATGATTCTGCAAATTTTACTTTTGGAAAAAACAAAATGGAAAATAATATTTTATAAATATGTGATCTCAAATAGAAGCATATTATAATATTTGATTAGGAAGGAAAAAAATGGAGCTTATTTTAAGGTTCATAGAATTTAAATATTAATTCCTTATAATTATATATAATATTCAAATATTGACTAAATCATTAACAATATAATTATTTGTATAATAATAATTTAATTCACTTTTTAAGGTAAGTAGTATTTTCATGAATTAAAAAAAAATCTTTGGATCCTTAGATTCCCCTTGTGAAATACATAGAATTAATGTACTTATTTATTCTATGTGAATATATAAAATGTGGAAACCAAGAGTCTAAAAATAACCTAAGTATCATACATTGCATGTCCAATTTTGCTCAAGTTATAGATAAAACTCTATTCAGATAATTGACAGTGTAACTCAAAATTATTTTTGTTATTTTAGGTGAAATGGTTTATAAGTATGTGATTCAGTGGAATTTTTTTTTCCATTTCTGTTCAATATTTATTTTATATATATTAGAGTTTTTATGATCCCTTCTTGATAACTGAAAAAATAGTGATCAAGATGCACGTTTCCATATTCTTTGGATATATGAGTACAAAAATATTTAATACTATTTCACATTTGTTTCATATTCTTTCTTTCAAGAATAATTTTCAGATGGAAACCTTATTCCTCTAATGATAATTTAGAAAGATGTAATGCCTTAAAATATAGTCTGTATGATAAGCAAGAGAAAATGCAAACCTGTTCATATTTCCTGCACTAGCAATCTAGAGTATAGGATATTTCTTTAGTTCTTAATATCTATCTTAGTGCTTGGAAGAGAAGAAATCCTTAAAAAATGTATGTGCAAGGGATTTTAAAAAAGAAGTAAAATTTTAAGGAACTAGTATAACAAATGAGTTACAAACTCAGTTTCTTAAAACTGAGAACATAAAAGTCAGTGTTTGTGGGGAGGGGGGTATCTTCTTTTTCTCCAATCTGTTACATCAGAGGAACTTTCCAGAAGTTACGTAAAATGTACTTAAGATTTTCATCCAGACGCTAATGTTATAGCTATTAGAATTAAAATAAAATATTATGCTCTTTCTAAAAATCAGATGGTTTCATTGATACAGGGCAGCAAAGGACACTAAAACGGGCCAAGGTCACTGCCCAAATAGTTTACTGGTCACTGTCTGAGTTCATCACCCATGTGCACAGTCTTGAGACTACTCATGTTCAGAGAACAACAATAATGGGATTTATTTAACAAACCAGGGACAAACAACGAGTTAGTGAGGCCAAAAATGGCCATTTACCTCACCCGAAGCCGTGTCCAGGGTTTTCAAGTCCTAAACAAAAGCAGCTAATGTGACGTCCTCCCACCACAGAGGACCCGGAGCTACTCTCCCAAACAATAGGCCACGTGCCCAATATGGCGTTTTCCTGCCTGGAGCACGCAGCAGCCAGAATATAGTCTGGGATCCAAGTCACAAAGACAACAGAAGACACAACAGGAGATGCCCCGGGAGCTGTTGAGATGCCCGAGTGCAGCATTAGATAAGTGACATTCAAAACAGCAGCAAAACTGAAAACAATTTCAGTCACTAGGCTGCTTGTAAAGCCTTTGAACTTTTCTTCTCTGAGGTTGGCTGGTGGAGGTCTCCCCACATTCAGAGGCCCACTACAGTCTTCTGGAAGATTGGCGTGGTGGGGGCCAAATCGCTGACCCCAAAATCTCTGAGCAGAAATCACTGACCTGGAAATACGGAATCCTTAAATGCTGAATCCCAAACACTAAAAATTCTGCAACTGCTTCTACAGTCCCTTATATTTCTTATCAGTTGTTCCACCCCAAAATGTATACTTTTTAGCATTTTCCCTGGAATTATCTATCCTCACCAGTAACTCCACTAGGGATCACCACCTTAACAGTCTATGGCTTCAGCCATTGGTTACATAATGACTAGTTGAATATTTTCAGTCCATCATTACATTACTACATATGTTTAGGTGTTACATAATTATTTTACAAAATGTGATAGGTCTCAATACAAATGTCTGCACTTCTGCAGTTTTAAACTTTTCAATTAGAAAACTTTTCATGTGGAGGGCCTCCCTGGTGGTGCAAGGGGTTAAGCGCAGCACTGTGAAGCTAATCAGCAGCCTCTGCAGCACAAATTCGATCCCTAGCCAGACAAGGAACTACCCACATGGGGCCAGAAGACCTCTCCTCTCTCACCTGCTGCTTCCCTCAATAGTGTACTGCAGTCAGTTAGCCTGTTCTGTTCCCTGCTCTCTCTCTAGTGAATCCTCTCATCCACCCCTCTGCACCTCTGGCTTGTACTTGTATGCATAAATAAATCAATCTTAAAAAAAAAAAAAAAAAAAAAAGAAAACTTCATTTGGAGAGATAAAATAAAGTAGTAGAAAATTATTTTTATTGCCTCAAAAAGATATTTTAACACATTTTTGTGATTAAAGATTCCATCAATAGCTCAATTAAAATAACTAGTTGATTTAATCAATGAATTCACAAACCAGCCAGTCCTTAGTGACATCATCATCCAGTGAAATGCATTTATTTAAATATTTGATTAGTTTTTAATACAGTTCATTATGTGCTTTAGTAATATTGAAATAAAGTGTTTAATAGTCCTAGAATATAGCCTTGGGGTATAATATACTATATTAAAATCTTGATGCCCTTCTTGGAGATGAACTTAGGGTATTACAACTTGACTCCAAATTGGAAGCTTAAGAAAAATTAACAAGGGACTTAGAGATATTAAGAGAAGAGTAAATAAGTATTCACTCTGTAAGTAAAAAATTTCCTAGGTGAGCTCTGGGTTAATTTCTGGTCTTAGTTGCACTATGTATAATTAAAATATCTTTGTAGAATATAGGAACATATTGACACCCATATTAAATCTTATTCAAAACAATTTAAAATTAATCAAATAATATATTTCTGTAAATAATTTAGTAATAATAATTATTTTTTAGTGATAATGTTGAGTGACGTGGATTTTTAATACATATTTTTTACATTGCACATGTTTGTTGGTGATTCTCTATGATTATTTCATTTGGCATTTCCCAATGAAATGTGTCTATTTTTATTACTCTCTTGTCTTCATTATCTAGGATATTTACTATATACGCAGAATAAGTAATATATTTTGAGTATTTTTAAAAGAAAAATTTAAATTATCAGTTAAAATGATCTCTCTCTGGGAAAGGAAAACTTCATATTTTTTTTATAATATAAAATATTGAAACTATTAGAATTGGACTATAATCCTGTTTTCAGTATTACTGTGAAACTTAAGACAAACCAATTCATGTCTACATTATGAACATCTTCTTTGGGTGGGGGGAAGCAAAAATAATAAAATAAGTAATTATAAAATAAAACATGTTAGTGATCCAAAAATGTTTCCTCACAACTTACATGTAATTAGCATATTAGTCATTTAAAATTAAATTGATTCTTGATTTAACTTTTAATGTAAAAATATACATTGGAAAGTGGGTTGACTGTAGATTTCAGATGTGTAAACAAAATGTAAGCATTATATATAAAGATGTTCAAAATGAACAATAATAAATAAAGAGAAGACACCAACTAAGAATAATTGTCAGGTACAAATTTGTGTTACCCTCTACTGTAAATTAGAAAACTTTTCCATTTGCTCCAAGTAATTGGAGCATTTACTCAAGTTCTCTTTTTTTGTTTGTTTGTTTTAAATTAACATACTAGTGCCTCCTCTGGTGGCACAGATGGTTGAGCACAGTGCTGTGAGGCTCTCCACAGCCCATGCAGCACGGGTTCAATCATAGCCAGTCTGCGAGGGTCCCACATGGCAGGGCAGACCTCTCCTGTCTCGCCCGCTACTCCCCTCAGCAGTGTGTTTCATCTGTCTGCCTGTTCTGTTCCCCACTCTGCCTCTGGTGAATCCTCTCCCCATCCCATGCATCTGGCCTGTAGCCCCCGGTTCTTGTATAAATAAATAAATAAATAAATCTTTAAAAAAATTAACATACTAGTTTTTTAAATGATATATAATACTATCAGAAATTTAACTTTTTTTTTTTTAAGATTTATTATTTATTTATTTATTTATTTATTTATTTATTTGTACAAGCACTGGGTACAGTCAGAGGCACCGGAGGGTGAGAGAATTCACCAGAGTCAGAGCAGGGAGCAGAGCAGGCAGAAGGACCGAAGTACACTGCTGAGGGGAGCAGCGGACGGCAGGAGAGGTCTGCGCGCCATGTGGGACCATCCTCCAGTGGCCGGGGAGCAGCCGGAGATCGAACCGGCGCTACAGAGGCTGTGGTCAGCTTCGCAACCCAGCGCTCAACCGCTGCGCCACCGGGGAGGCCCTAGAAATTTAACTTTTTAAAGTAATAGTGTTTGTAAGGAAAATGAGTTTATTTATTTATTTATTTATTTATTTATTTATTTATTTATTTATTTTTAATAGAGGCATGCTTTATTTATTTGTTTGCTGGTTTGTTTGTTTGTTTTGTTTATACATGCACTGGGTACAGTCAGAAGTGCAGGAGGGTGAGAGAATTCACCAGAGCCAGAGCGGGGAGCAGAGCAGGCAGAAGGACCGATATACACTGCTGAGGGGAGCAGCGGGCTGCAGGAGAGGTCTGCGCGCCATGTGGGACCCTCCTCCGGTGGCCGGGGAGCAGCCGGGGATCGAACCTGCGCCGCAGAGGCCGCGGGCAGCTTCACAACCCAGCGCTCAACTGCTGTGCCACCGGGGAGGCCCAGGAAAATGTGTTTAAATAAGGGGTTAATATGCAACCTATGAAGCTGTCCACAGCCACTGCAGCTCGAGTTTGATCCCCAGCTGGCCAGGGAGCAACATACATGGTGCAGCAGATCTCTACTGACTCTCCAGCTGCTCCCCTCAGCAGTGTATTTCATTCAGTCTGCCTATTCTGTTCCCTACTCTGTCTCTGGTGAATCCTCTCACACCCCCATACCTCTGACCTGTACCCCAGCTCTTGTGTGCATAAATAAATAAATATTTTTTTAAAAATAAGGCTATTTTTTCACCTTCCGTACAATTGACAGCCCATAACCTTAAAATGCAAAGTTTTCCACCTTTCAGGCATCTAGGAAACAATATATGGGCCTTACATTTGCAACAATGGATTAGTTGTGTGGCTGTGGGCACTTAGCAGTTTAAGGGGGCTAAGCAGTGGAGTTGCTGCTCTGCCTCTCAGAGTTGTAGTTCTATCTGCCTGCCTGTGTATGAAGCCCCTTGTTTCATTATTAAAGGTGGGCAAAATTCACCCAGTGCTCCAAATTCTCTCCTCATCTGTGAAAAGTGACAATGAACCTAACCAACTTGGGATGGTTGAACAAGAGTGTTTTTTGCTCCTGTCTATGTTTTCTACCATACTCATCCTTAGTAACACCATTTTTGGTATTTTTTTTTAATTGGCATTTACACTAATATATATTGTATAATAGCATGTAGTACCTTCCACAGCTACCTTCTGGAATTCATCAATATTGGATATTGTAGGGTAAATGATTTTCAGGCTTTTCTGCCCTCCTTCCATTGCATGCCTGATGGTGGGCACCTACATTTTGTTGCATTGTTATTTTCAGTTGTGCTGTTTATTTTCGTGGGCTGTGGAAGCAGTATTTATATTAGCCAAGAGAAGCAGAGAGAAAAGGGAGAGAAGACCAGATTGCCCAGTAAAGAGTCAAGATTTGCTGGTAGGGTGGGGGGTGCGGCTGAGAGGCCTACTGACCTCCTGGCTCCCCCGCACTCCTGCCTGCCATGTACCTGGTTGCTGGACCACATGTAAAATCACAATAAAACCCTGAAAAAGCCACCGAGGGCTCTAGGACTCTCCTTTACCCATCTGCTCAAATCATGGAGAACCATGTCTGTGCCTTCCTGCCATTACAGGTATTACATTTTGATTTTCTATTATATCAGGAAGTAAAACTGGTGGTCTGTCAATAATACATGTAATATTATTGCTAATACTTACAGTATTGTAAAACATTATGGTTATGGTTTTTATGTTTTAAAATATATGTTTTTAAATAATTACAGCTTCACAAGATGTTGCAAAGATAATCACTTGTGAAATTCATACAGTTTTTTTTTTTTTTTTTTTAAGATTTATTTATTTAGGGCCTCTCTGGTGGTGCAGCAGTAAAGCGCTGGGTTGCAAAGCTGCCCGCAGCCTCTGCAGCGCCGGTTTGATCCCAGGCTGCCGGCCGAGGGTTCCACATGGCACGCAGACCTTTCCTGCCACCCGCTGCTCCCCTTAGCAGTGTATTTCAACTCAGTCTCCTGTTCTGTTTCCCGCTCTGGCTCTGGTGAATTCTCTCACCCTCCTGTGCTTCTGACTGTACCCAGTGCTTGTATAAATAAATCTTAATAAATAAAAATAAAAAAAAAGATTTATTTGTGTATACAAGAACTAGTGTATAGGCTAGTGGTGTGGGGGGTGAAAGGATTCACCAGACATAGAGTGTCTTCAGGCACATTGACTAAAGTACACTGCTGAGGGAAGCATTGGGCAAGACAGGAGAGGTCTGCTGCACTCTGTGGGTCACCTCCCTGGATGGAGATCAAACTCATGCTTTAGTGGCTGCAGATAGCTCCATATTGCTGTGTCTTAACCCCTTGTGCCACGATGGAGGCTCCAAATTCATCCAGTTTTTTCAGTTACATGGTTACATTCTACATACATAGATTGCAATATTGGAACCAGGCATGTAAAATTGTGTGTGTGCACATGTGTGTGTGGTTTATATGGTTATCATTATGCATAGCTTCCTTTAACTGCTAGTGGGAAAAGATATTCTGAGCAAACTCCATACAGGTTTTGTGGACTCCATTCCCACTCCACACCAAAGCCATCAAGACAATGAAAACTACAAATCCCATGATCACCAAAGGGAGGATTCCTGGGACCTGAGGGTGGAGTTAAGTACCATGTTTGGTATAAAACCAGCCATGTAGGCAGGGGTCACGCTCTTGGCCTCATGGCACTTAGCTTTTTGCCAGCTCTCAGTGGGTCATTGGGATTCCAGGTCGGCAGAACGGGTAGGATACATTCACAAATTTATCTCCCTCTTTTTCTCCCTGAGTTATTCTTCATTTCCCCTTCTTTTGTAAATAAATGTTTTATTAACCATTTGTGTGTGCCTGCAACTGAGCATTAATAAGTTTGTTTTAAACACATGGTCAAGCGACCGGTTTCATATCAGTGTTGCTCAGTAACATAACTAACAATACAATCTAAAAAGAACTCTTCTATTATCATGGCACACCAACTACTCCATTTATCTGTTTACCATCTCAATAATTTTGTATTTTGAGAATGTTATATTCAAAACAGTTAGTATGTAGGGCCTCCCTGGTGGCGCAGTGGTTGAACGCTGGGTTGCAAAGCTGCCCGCAGCCTCTGCAGCGCCGGTTCGATCCCCGGCAACCAGGCGAGGGTCCCACATGGCGAGCAGTCCTCTCCTGCCACCCGCTGCTCCCTTCAGCAGTGTATCATCAGTTTGCCTGTTCTGTTCCCCGCTCTGGCTCTGGTGAATTCTCTCACCCTCCCGTGCTTCTGACTGTACCTAGTGTTTGTATAAATAAATAAATAAATCTTAAAAAAAAGTTAGTATGTAAATATTTGATCCCCCCCCCCAATGATGTCTTTGAGGTCCATAAAGGCTGTTGTGTGAGTCAGTAGTTCATCCTTTATATTGTTGGATATTAAATGGTGGTCCTTCTCCACTGAATTGTTTTTATAGTTTTGCAAAAAATGGTTGATCATAGGTTTAATTCTGAGTTTTTAATTCAATATTGATAGCAGGGAGGTTATATGTGATGTTTTAATTGAACTACTTTGGAAATTGAGTATATAAAAGTCATATTAACACATGTTCCATACTATTGTAAAAATTAATAATAGGGGTGAATTATGGTATCTAGGAAGCAGATAGGTTTAATTCTGAGTTCTCAATTCTGTGTTTGTTTATGTGTCTTTCACCAGTACCACACAGGCTTGATTAGTTTACTTATATCTTATGTTTTTAAGTCAAGTAAAATAATACTTTCTGCATGATTCCTGTTGATTCTTAATTTTCAGTATTGTCTTAGCTATCCTAGACCTTGTTGCTGTCCATATGAATTTTAGAAAATATTGTATAGCTAAACAAAAATGCCCTTTTGGGGTATTTTTAAGAATTGCCCTAAAACTGCATATCAATTTGAAAAAAAAAATGACATCCTTAGGAGGTTAAGTTGTCCAAATGATGAATATAGTTTGTCTCCCAGTTAATTTGGACTTCTTTGATTTCTTTCACCACTAGTTTTATAGTTTTATCATAATGGCACTTTATAAGATTTGTTAAATTTGCCCGTGAATATTTCATTTATATTTTTGTCATTGTACTTTTATTATTTTTTATTATTCTTATTTATTTATGCATACAAGAACTATGGTGTAGGACAGAGTTGTGGGATGGGGGGCTTTCGGGGAGTGAGGATACATCAGAGGCCCAGTGGGGAGCAGAATAGCGATCCGCTAAAATACACTGCTGAGGTGAGCAGCGAGACAAGAGAGGTATGCTATACCATGTGGATCAGCTCCCTGGTCAGGGATCAACTGAACTCCGGCCACAGCGGCTGGTGATAACTTGATAGCACTGAGACTTTAACTCCTGCACACCAGGGAGGCCCACTTGTGATTTTTTTTAGTATATAGAAAAGCAGTTGACTTTTCTATGCTGTTATAATGATAAGATCAGACATCTTTCCAATGCTCCCAATCTCAACATTAAAGTATCTAGTATTTCACCGTTAATTAAAATGATAGCTATACATATTTTGTGGGAATTAATGTATAAAATAGTAGATATTTCCTTTTTTTCTTTCTGACAGTTTATCATAATCTGGTGTTGAATTCATCAAATTATTTTATCAAATGATATCACTTGATTTTTATATTTAAACTTTTAATATGAAAAAATACATTGATTTTCAGTATTAAACCAGCTTTAATTTCTTCTCTCTCTTTCTCCAGAGTTTTAAATAATTAGCTGGAGTTAAATAATTAGCTGGAGTTTCATTGCTCATATTTTGTAAAGTTTGTTTATTCCTGTATGTATATGTGATAATGGTCTGTAACTTTTTGTTTTATACCATCTTTGTCTATTATTAGGCAACAGGGTAATATCAGTTTTATAAAATCAATTGGAAGTAGTTTCTCATCTGTTTTCTGGATTAGATAGAGTAGAATTGGTATTCATTAATCCTTATGTGTTTAGTATAATTACCTAGCAATCAGCTTGATTTGGAGATTTTTTTTTTTTTTCTGAGTGATTAGTTTCATATTCTTCATCTAAGTCTCTCTAGTGTTTCTTAATTTTTAAAGATTTATTTATTTATTTATACAAGCACTGGGTACAGTCAGAAGCGCGGGAGGGTGAGAGAATTCACCAGAGCCAGAGCGGGGAGCAGAGCAGGCAGAAGGACCGAAGTACACTGTTGAGGGGAGCAGCAGGCGGCAGGAGAGGTCTGCGCGCCATGTGGGACCCTCCTCTGGTGGCCGGGGAGCAGCCAGGGATCGAACTGGCGCCGCAGAGGCCATGGGCAGCCTCGCAACCCAGCACTCAACCGCTGCGCCACCGGGGAGGCCCGTTTCTTAATTTTTATACAAACTTCCCTACCCTATCCCAAGTTAAATTTCAAAATAAACTATCAAAAGAGAAAACTGAAAATTTTTTACTTAATCATATGTAGTTGGGATTACCATTAATCAACAATGTAGAAAACAGAAACCTTACTCAACCTTTATCTTTGTGTATATGTGTAGCCCCTTATAGGAATCTACACCCATACCATTTTTTTTTTTTACAGATAGACTATATTTTGGAGCTGTTTTAGGTTTATAGAAAAGTTAAGCATAAAATATCAAGTTATCATATGTCCTGCTACCCTCCATAACTCACCCTATTATTAATATCTTACAATAGTATGGAACATTTGTTTTTTTTTAAGATTTATTTATTTATGCATACAAGAACTGGGTTATAGGCCAGAAGTGTGTGGGGGTGAGTAGATTCACCAGAGACAGAGTGGGGAACAGAAAGACAGATTGACTGAAATACACTGCTGATGGGAGTAGCGGGAGAGCCAGGAGAGGTCTGCTGTGCCATGAGCGTAGCTCCCTGGCCAGGGATCGAACTCATACTGCAGTGGCTGTGGATAGCTTCATAGTTTGTGTCTTATTAACCCCTTGCACCACCAGGGAGACCCAGTATGGAACATTTATTAATGTGATTTTTATCTACACAATTTACAAGATTTGTGAATTTTTATTTTATTTATTTCTAATTTATCTTCATATGGGCAGAAAATATACTCTGTATATTGATATTTATATTGTGACATAGTATATGACCTATTTGACATCTGTTTTGGACAAGATTTTATTAAGAAGTGTCACAGAGGAGTTTTCTGCACTTTCTTTTAATATGTGTTTATTGTGTAGAAAAACTAGGGTGTGGACCAGAGACGCAGGGATGAGAGGATTCATCAGAGACAGAGTGGGGAGCAGAACAGTCATATCTACTGAAATGTGCTGCTGAGGGGAACAGCAGCTGAGACAGGAGAGGTCTGCAGAGCCATGTCGGTTAGCTCCCTATTGGTGATCAAACTCGTGTTGCAGAGGGTGCTAATACTTTCATAGTGCTGAGACTTACTCCCTTGTGCCACCAGAGAGGTCCCTTTTATGCACTTTCTTCTTTCTTTTTTTTTTTTAAAGATTTATTTATTTTTATACAAGAACTGGGGTATAGGCCATAGGTGCGGGAGGGTGAGAGGATTCACCAGAGACAGAGTGGGGAGCCGAACAGGCAGAAGGACCAAAATACACTGCTGAGGGGAGCAGCAGGTGAGACAGGAGAGTTCTGCTGAGTCATGTGGGTTAGCTCCCTGGTAGGGAATCAAGCTCATCCTTCAGAGGCTGGCAATAGTTTGATAGCACTGAGACTTAATCTTCTGTGCCACCAGGGAGCCCTGACTACATGTTTAAAAGACAAAAAGATTCTGCTGGAATATCTGTCTTCAACAGATTACTGAATGATCCTCACTATTTTTTTGTAGTTAATATTTTTGTCATCTTTTGAAGAATTTATTTTGTTAGCCCAAGATAATGAAGCTATTCTTCTCTGCTTTATTCTTTTTAAGATTTATTTATTTATACAAGAACTGGGGTACAGGCCAGAAGCACAGGAGGGTGAGAGAATTCACCAGAGACAGAGCAGGGAGCAGAACAGGCAGACAACCAAAAACACTGCTAAGGGGAGCAGTGGGCAAGACCAGAGAAGTCTACCCTGCCATGTGGGTATCTCCCTGGCCAGCTGGGAATCAAACCCGTGCTGCAGAGGCTGCAGATAGCTTCACAGCACTGCATTCAACCTGCTGTGCCATTGGAGAGGCCCTCTGCTTTATTCTTTATATATTATTTTACCTTTAAAATGTATATCTAGAACTCATCAGGAAAAGAAGTATAAAATTAAGCCAAATTTTCCCATATGAATAGTAGCAAATAGGACTATTGTGAAGACCATTATTTTTGCAAACCACATAAGAGAAGAGTCACCATTTCATATATCCAGTGATGAGATATCTGTGGGTATTCTTTTTTTTATTTATTTTTAAGATTTATTTATTTATGCATACAAGAAATGGGGCACAGACCAGAGATGTGGGGGGTGAGGGGATCCACCAGAGACAGAGTGGGGAACAGAACAGGCAGATTGATTGAAATGCACTGTTGAGGGAGCAGAGGCAAGAAACAAGAGGTCTGCTGTGCCATGTGGGTTTTTCCCTGGCCTGCCTGGCATCGAATTTGTGCTGCAGAGGCTGCAGATTGCTTCGTAGTGTGGTGCTTAACTGCTTGCGCCATCAGGGAGGCCCTCTGTGGGTATTCTTGAAATATTTTTTTTTTTTTGTATGTGTATTCCCTTGGTCTGTCTGTTTTTCCTTACCTGTGTGATTGAACTTACCTTACATTTCTATACCTTACAAATAAGGTAAGTTAAATAACCTTCATAATAGATCAATATGCAGTGTAAGTTTTCCAGCTCTTTTCAAAATCAAGATTGTCCATATTCTACTGTCTATTATTAATACATTGCTATACATTATGAGACAACTTGTATAATTATTCATCGTAAAAACTTGCATTACAATCAAATTAGCATGAATCTATAAAGATTAGTCTATTTAACAATGAATTTCCCCAACTTTTATCATTGATTATCCCTCCATGTATCTTGATCTCTTTATAGCAAATCTCAACAATATTTTGTAGTTATTTTCTTCATATTTATTTATTTATTTATTTATCTATTTATTTATTTATTTGTTTGTTTGTTTGTTTATACAAGAACTGGGGTACAGGCCAGATTCACGGGAGGGTAAGAGGATTCACCAGAGACAGAGCAGGGAACAGAACAGGCAGACTGATGAAACACACTGCTTAGGGGAGCAGTGGGCAGGACAGGAGAGGTCTGGTGCACCATGTGCAACCCTCACCAGCCTGCTGGGTTTGAACCGGCGCTTCAGCGGCTTTGGACAGCTTCACAGTCAGGTGGTGACTTGTTTGGAATCATTGCCTTTCAGTTATATTGTGAATAGAAACACAATTTATCTAGGGGGAAAATGCATGAGCATTGGGATGACAGCAATTCATGGTGGGTTTGTGATAGGACAGTTGAGCAAAGCTTGCATCAAGTGAAATTTTGTGTGCTAAAATGTTGTGATTTTAATTAATAGCAGTTTATCAACTGCAATACTATTGAAATTTTGAGTCACATAATTCCTTGGTTTGGGAAGCTATACTATGTATTGTAAAATAGTCACATATTTGCCATCTGCACACACTCAAACATTTTTTGTAAAAATCAATAATGTTTTCAAACACTGTCAAATGTCATCTGGGGTCAAAATCACCCTGACAGAACTTCTGATTTACAGACAATGGGAGACTTTTGAAATTTTTAAAGAAAGAGTATACTGTAAGATATTTGTTGTGTACTTATACTTAGGGAAACATTAATTAAAGCAGATGGGATATGAAAGATTATGAACATGAATATTCACTAATGATATTTATTATTGAAGATGAGAATATGGCAAACCAACTTGGAAAAATGCTGTGAAAGAAAACTAATATTTTATAATGAATATGTTGCTAAGCATTACTTGGTATAAACATATAAGAATAAACATTTAAGACTATATAAACATATAAGAATATTCTAACATAACTAGTGGGTGGGATTAGGGCATCTAGTATTGACTCTTTGGTTCAAAGATGTCAAAGCCAACATGTTTTTGATTACCTTAAATTTTCTCTCATGGCTTCAAGATTGCTGTGGAAAATCCAAGGAGTTTGTTCACACCAAAATGAAGGAAAAGGGAAAATGGTCAACTTTTTAATCACTGAAATTGAGAGAAAAAGCAAAACTTTCACAAAGTGACTGAGAAATGTCTGTTCACAATGATTTTGCTATGATTCACAAAAATTAAACCTCTCTGCTAAGGAACATTTAAAAAAGAATATTTATCTTTTCCACTTCCTGAGTTGAAATCATATTTGTAAGTCATATTCCATAACAATGGAATGGATATTGGGTGAGCCAGACTAGACTCAAAAGCTGCTGATGTGATTGGCCATTGAAATAGTTGATTTCCAGGGGAGTGTATTTAAAAATGCTAACGATTGTAATATTTTCTTTACCTAGTTCAGATAGAGTATACTGAATATGTAACCTACATATATAGGTACAAAGAATCTCTATTTTTTTTAAAAGAAAAAAGGGATTTCTTTTTTTTTTTTTAAGATTTATTTACTTATATAAGAACTGGCTTACAGGTCAGAGGCACGGAAGGGTGAGAAGTTTCACCAGAGAGATTCACCAGAGCAGGGAGCAGAACAGGCTAACAGACCAAAAGCACTGCTGATGGGAGCAGTGGACAAGTCAAGAGAGGTCTGCCACACCATGTGGGAATCTCCCTGGCCAGCGGGGAATCGAACCTGCACTGCAGAGGCTGCGGACAGCTTAACAGTGAGGTGCTCAACCAGCTGCACCACCACGGAGGCCTGAATCTCTATTTTTTAATCTGACATAACTTCTTTTCAGTTTTAAGCAAGTTTATCAATAAATAGTACAGACACCTGAGCTATTTCTATAGAAAGTATGCTGGTAAACATCTATTATATTCCTTGTTTTATGTAAAGCAATTCAATACATTCAAAAATCTGGTTATATTTCATAGATATCTTGAAGCTTTTACAACTTTTAGTTTTTAGTTTGGGAGGGCTCTCAAGAAGTCACATAGAGAAGTTAATTCTCTTTTTCTTTTATAAGTTTGTGAACAGTAGATCAGGGTATTAAATTTGGTGTCTGTAAGTGTATCTTGACTGATAGCTGCTAGGAGGTTAGTGATTTGCCACTCTTTCAAGTCTATATTCTTTAAATATTATTTAGTGTGAGCAGCACTGTCACTTTCAAAGATTGTTTTCTTGTATCAATTTTGAAGTACTGTCAAAGGTGGAAATGAGACCGTTTTACATTTTTTGTCTGTCACATAAGTACATAGATCTTTGAATTTAAATAGCACTGTATTACTGATTTATTCTGATATGGTATTTAGTGATTTTTAAAGTTTGGCATCACAGGAACTGCTGACATAGCCTGTTAATCTCATTTTCTACAGTGATGAATAGCACTGGTGGAGAATTTCATTCCTCAGTCTAGATTGAACTACTGATTCTGATGAGTCACCTCATATGTAAATTATATTAGTTATAAAACTTGAGCAGGATATATTTTACTTTAAAAAAAAACACTAATTATCCATTAATTATGGAATTTGTATTAGTAACTTCATGACCATAATATTCAAAGACACTAAGCCATTATTTTTCTTTAAGTATGCATTTTGTTTCTATTTTGTCAATTGGTCCATTATTCAGATTTGCTTTAAAAATGTCTTTCATAAACTGATTTCAACATTATAAAAAGTAAATAAGTTTTTTATTAGTAATGTTATGATTTTCAATTAGAAGAGTATGTTAGCAAAAATGTCTACATTTTTTGAAAGCTAATTCAAATTAGAAATAGGGTAAATAAATTTGTATATTATTGATATATGTGAAATATATTCTTATTGATCTTCATAGAACCTAAACAATTATGTATTATCATCTTTTATTTATCACATATAGAATGCAGATGCCACAAGAGAAAGACTTTTTATTTAACTCAATAATTCTAGTATCTAAAAGATTGTCTATCACATAGTAATGTGCAATCTTTGTCAAAAGAAGAACATAAAGGAATTCATTTTCTAAAAATATATGGTATATCTGTCCATGCAAGTCTATAAATTAATCTCTAAGCACATTTGATGTAACACTATGCATAGTATTTATAAACTTAAAAAATTAACATTATATTTTGATATTTTTCAAATATGATTCTATCTCACAGAAGTAATATACTAAGAGACAGAGGCAAAAGAAATTGATAGGATTCTCAGAATACTAGAAATAAATTCTGAGGAATCATTTCAATATTATATATAAGTAGAAAATTATTTAAAATATAATGCACAGAAAATATTTTTGGGAATATCTCTCATTTTTAGGTGAGAATTTAGAGTTATTGGAAGGTGAAGTAATTTGCTTAAATTTCCACATTTAGTCAGACTTCATGAAAATTGGTAGTTATTGTAGCAGGTAGTTGGTAAAAATCAGAATTTAGTATTTAGAATAAAATAGTCAATTGTAAGAGAAACAAGGACAAGTTAAATTTTCTTTGGAATTGTTTATATTTGAGACCAAATCTCAGTGCAAAGTGAGCAGTTGTAGATAATACAGAGTATACTGATGGATAAGTTTTGAAGGAAAGATGGCATAACCGGCAACACCACTGAGACCAGAGAAAGATGGCAGAAGGAAGGTGGATACAGGAATAGCAGAGTGAAAGGGATGGTAAATGTTGATTATGACAGCTCTTTCTTAAATATGAAATAGGTGTGTAGGCTAGGAAGTCTCAGGAAGGATTTAGAAGCTCTACCCTTAGCAAGAAGCATGTGACAGCTCTTGGGAGGACTGAACTCTGGGATAGAAAATGAATGATGAACACAAACTCTAAGCAGCAGTAAGTAACTGGAATGCTTGTATTGTACCTGGGTTTTTGCAGGTTTATGGGGAAAGGTTTATTACAAATATGCATTAGTACTGCAGAGTCAAGAATTTCACTTTGGAGTATGGTGCAAACCCCAACAAAGCAAATAGACAAATGGAGAGGGAGGGGGAGGAAGGGAGAGAGAGAGAGAGAGAGAGAGAGAGAGAGAGAGAGAGAGAGAGAGAGAGAGAGAGAGATTTATGGCTCACAAAAGAGAACATTTCAGTTGTAGAACTTATCCCAAGAATAAAAGAATTGTGTGTACTCAAAGATTACATGACAAATTTATGTCTAGGCAGTAATGATTCCCTACATGTTGGCTTTATATTGAAGGAAGCTACTTCTGGTAGACTTGTTAACTGGAATCTACTGGTTTGACAAACCTAGTTGTAAGAGAATATTTCATTCCCTGTAGTTTCAATCCAAATATCTGGATTGAGACTATACTATGACGGAATCACATAATCAACTTTAAATCATTTTCTGTGCAGTAAGTCAAGAGGTATGGTTATGTGGCCTCCTGTGGAAATGCAAAGAGTGAGATTTTAAATTACTTCTACTAAGGAAATCCAAAGGAAATCAATGTTATAATAAAGACAAACACTGCAAGGTATACTGGTCCAAGTTAATTTGCCTGTAAAATGTGAAAATTTAAAGATCACTGTGATCAGGGCACTTAAAATTGCCAAGTATATAAAGATATTTTTTTTAGTGCAATAGGAACTATTAAATTAGTTATCCATGAATACCAATATAGCAAAAAAGTCCAGATAATAAAACCTATGGGATCTTACATAAGAAAACTGGATAGAGTATAGATACAGAAGGAGAGTGCAAATTAATAAGAGGAGAGGGTAAAAGGCTGTAGATATAAAAATCAACACAATATATTCAGAAGAATGAAAACTTTTAAGATGTCAGTGTCTTGTAGAGTACCTGATCATTAACAACTAGCAATATTTAAATATTTAAACAGAGTATTGTAAGGGCAGAATATTGTAAAATCCAAAGACATTTGTGTTGGAAATTAGGTGCTTTGGAAATATGATGGGTGGGTGGTAGTGCAGTCAAACAATAATAAATCTTGGTGTCAGGAAATCTGCCTAAGGTTGCTACTGCTACAGGAGTTGAATAAAGAAAACATAAGGAAGATGGTAGGCCCTCCTGGTGGTGCAAGGGGTTAAGTCTCAGCACCATGAAGATATGGGCAGCCACTGCAGCATGAGTTCAATACATGACCAGGGAACTAAACCCACATGGCACAGCAGACTTCTCCTGTCTCTTCCACTGCTCCCCTCAGCAGTGCAGTGTGTTTCAATAGATCTGCCTGTTTTGCTCCCCACTCTGTCTCTGGTGAATCCTCTCACCCCCATACCTCTGGCCTGTACCCTAGTTCTTATTTGCATAAGTAAATCAATCTTAAAAAAAGAGGGAATACATATGGCAGATGGGTATGAAACCCACAGCAAGTTTTCTTTCTAAGTGGGTCAAACCCAAGGTTTCTAAATAGAAATTAGAGATATATTTTAATGTTTCCAATGGAAAAAATCCTATTTATTGAATCAATATTAGTCAATAAAACATGCATTTCTTCTTCTCTTATTTATTAATGAATTAGGTAGCATAAAGCTACATTAATAATTGTCATAAATGGCTCATAAGCATCATTAAAAACTTTTTTTCAAAATAGCATTTTAATATACAAAACCAGAATTCCTGTTAAAACAACATTACATTAAAATGAGTTTTATTGCAGTAATATTTTTAAATGACTTGTTTAAAAAAAAAGATATGAGTACTGCAGAATACAACTTAGAATTTTTCTTCACTGTATGATAATTTTCTGTTATCATAAAAGTACAAAATGAGATTAAATATTTTTGGTTTAAAAAGCTGATTTTAGTTTTTAAAATTATACATATTAATCCCCAAAGATCTTTATTACTGAAATTTCAATTAATTATTTCAGAAATGACAGTTAATCATTGGGAAAAGAAAGAATATGAATACTTTAAAAAAATGTTAGTCGCAAACATTGGAGAAAGTGCAGAATTTGGCAAATACACAAATGTGTTTCTGGCAATAACAACATAAAGCTTTATCATCTACAGTTGATCCTCCAAAGGATAATTAAGTTGGTGCCCTCTGCAACATATTATCCCAAGTATAGATAATAATATCACTAATTAAAATGTCCCATTAATATCTTCATTTTATTTCCTAACAGTTATTTTTTTCTAGGTAGGTAAACTAATATAGACCTATAATTAGCTAAACTTTTGAATCCTATCCAATAATAATTAATAATCATTCTATGCCATTTCCAGCTTTGAACTAACTCCATATGCTAAAAACTTAAAAATACTCTCCCACTCTGCTTATTTTATGTTACAAATTTTGTAACTTTGCCAAATGCAGTCTTAGATCTTATTCTGACAGCTTTTATTTATGTAGAGTTAGATTAGAAAATATCTTTTATTCCAAAAGTCTTTAGTTCATGTGTATTATGAAACTAATTTACTGACATTTTATTCAATTGTTTGAATTTTGTGAGTTAGTTAAATCTGCTAATATCTATGATTGAAACATAATTAATGGCAAGACTATAGTGAGATCATATAATATAATACATGGGTTAGGAAAAAAAGGGAGAAGATGAGCAGTGATAAGTGACACAGGAAGTCCATCATAAACTGCATTGTACTTTTATTGCTCTTGAAATGTCCTTATTTAATAGATTTAAGCCTTATAGCCATGCTGATATATTACTAATTTTTAATTTCTATTATAACTTATTTTAAATAAAAACAATTTAAGGTCTTGAAATGTCATTTAATTTGGGGGGGGATATTTAGCTTAATATGGAATTATGGAAATACTGAGTCACAATTTCCACATGGGGAATGATTTAAATGTACCTGAGAATTAATGATACTGGGATGAGGTAGACATTATGATGTTCTTTACTCATGCCAAGTTGTTTTACATGACTTAATTAACTTCAAATTCCTAAGACTAGTTACTTAACCTTGGCAAAGCCAAAGCATTTTCTTGATCTTCAGAGTATTTATTCATTAAG
Organism: Talpa occidentalis; assembly: GCF_014898055.3. Taxonomy (NCBI): domain Eukaryota; kingdom Metazoa; phylum Chordata; class Mammalia; order Eulipotyphla; family Talpidae; genus Talpa; species Talpa occidentalis. The sequence goes on from NW_023604972.1 coordinate 74,807,393, forward strand.
AAATATAGTTTTGGAATAAATGATCTGGTAACCTTTTAATTGTAGTCCAAATACTAATGAAAGATTGATGACCCCCAATTGGAGGTATGGAACTGCTGGGTGTAATGGAAAATTTAGTTCACTTACCATTGACTTCTGTAGGAATTTGGCCTAGTCATTAAGCATAGGACAAATCAGAAACGTGCACCAGTTCAGGGATCAGGGAATAGATGTCTGTAAATGAAATTAGATAAGAATTTTATTAAATGGCTCTGGAAAACAAGTTTTTTGTTTTTTTTTTTCACTCTTCCTTTATCTCCTAACATAGGATCTTGTTGTTTATTGCCTAGTAAGATTATTCTAAAATAAAATACAAATGAATAAAAGCTATAATCTCAAAATTAACTATCCTGTTATAAATCCTCTACATATTGTACTATATCATGTGCTGAGTGAAGTGCAATCACCATTGTCTCTCCCTTATTTTGGAATTAGTCAAATAATTGCAACTGAAAATAATGTTTTAAGGTATCCCTGAATAGGGAGAATTAATTTTTATAACTTTGCTGTATATTTTAAATGCCAAATTGAATTGCATATCCAGTGCTTCTAACTGTTTTAGTAGAATGAATGCAAGGTATATGTATAATTTAGACAAAAATCTTTATTTCTTTAGAAATTATCCCTAGGGTCTCACTGGTGGCCTAGAGGTTAGGTGTTAGCATTATCACCACTGCTGCCTTATTTCAATCCCTGGCCAGAGAGCTGACCCACATGTGGCGAAGCAGACCACTCCTGTATCTCCTGCTGCTCCCCCTAGCAGTGTATTTTGGTAAATTTGATTGTCTTAGTCTCCACTCTGTCTCTGGTGAATCTTCTCACCCCTTTCACCTCTGGCCTATGCCCATGTTCTTCTATGCAAAAATTAATAAGATTTTTTAAAAGAAATTATCCCCATAGAGCTACCCAAGAGACAAGAATTAATTTATGTGAAATTTGCTTGTGAACACATGGTTGTAGTTGTTTTTCTTGTTTTTGTTTTTCAAATTGAAAGAATCAAAAGGAAATGTTTCTCATATAAAAGGCTTACATTTTTATTCAGAAAGTTTTGTCAATATATTTTAAAATAAGTATAATTCCATGGTGACTTTCCCCACCAAAACAGCTCAGGTATGCCTTTAATATAAGATTAGTTAAAGAAAAATGTAAATTTACCACAATAAAAAAGTTTATAGAAACGGTAATTAAGTGGTAGCAATAGTCTTAGTCAGACAGCTAATCATTTTCTTATCTTTGTTCATCTGACATTTGGAATTCTTAATTGTATAAAATTAATTTCCTCAAATCTAAATACAGTTTAATTAAAAATCATTAGGCACATCAGATAGCAACTATATAAACTTGATTTGATAGTATGTTATAATTTTTCATTTGCAGTTTATAGGGGAATTTACAGACTGATAATAGAAACACATCAATTATAGAAGTCATGTATTTGAAATATACTCAAAAGAGAAAAGCCATTATATTCAAATACTTTCATAACTGACAACTGTTCAATAGGACTGTTTTCTCCAAAGTCAACATGTCACCCAAACAGTCAATGGCCAATGCCTTGCTTATTATTCATAACTGGAATTATTTGAACACTTACGGGAATGATAGTGTTGTGTCATTCCAAATTGATTGAATTTGTGACATGTTCCTGGAAGTCATTTCATGGCATGCTATTATACAAGAAATGAAGGCAAATTATTTCAGGACAGGGAGGGAAAAAGCTCTCTGTAGTGGATAATAGTGATCATTTCAAATATTATAAAACATGTCACTTAAGTTGCTTCTTCCTCAATGTAACCTTCCTTCTGTATCAGTGTTATGAAGAAATGCCTAGCTTCTAATAAATATATCTTTAACAACACACTTTCAGAAATATGCATTAACATCTTGAATCTGAAAAAATCATATTTTCACAATACAAAAACCACCTACATTCATGCACATTGGTGTGTGCACGCACAGACGCATAGACACACAGACACCCAAAATTACTGATTTTGCAACAGTTTTTGAAAAATTGACTACTTTGCTAAATATTCGTTCCTGTTTTAATTCTCTTCCCCCTCTAGTAAAACCATGTTTTTTATCAGTTATTTTTGTTGTGTTTTGTTTATTTGATTGCTTTGTTTAGTTTTTTTCCACATATAAGTAGAAATATCCTGTATTTGCCTTTCATGTTCTGACTTATTTCACTTGATATGATCCCCTAAAGATCCATCCACATTATAGTGAAAGGCAAGATTTCATCATTTAAAAAAATTGATTATTGTTACATGGGTTTATATGACAAAAATTCTTTATTCAGTCATTAATCAATGGACATTTACATTGTCTCCCTGTCTTGGCTATTGTGAATAATGCTTCTGTGAACACAGGGGTGCATATATATTTAAAAATTACCGTTTTCATATTCTTTAGATAAATACCTAAGAGTGGTATTGCTGGATGATACAACTTTTCTATTTTTAGTTTTTTAAGGAATCTCCATGTATTTTTACATAGACACTTCAACAGTTTACATTTTAACCAGCTACTGCTGGTAGTTCCTTTTTCTCCACACCCTCACCAACACTTTTTCTGGGAAATAAATATAGTATAATATATAAATAGATATAGATAGATATATAGACATATGTTATATATAATTATTATATATTATATCATATATAATATGTATATATATTATACAATATATGTTATGCCTAATATAATGCATATATATTATATTAGGCAATTCTCACAGGTGTGAGGTGATATTTTACTGTGACTCTGATTTTCATTTTCCTAATAAGTTATAAGCATTTTTCATGTCACTGTTGGTTATCTTGGAGGAAGTATCTATTCAGATGTGTTTGCATTTTAATGATAGTTTCTCTCACTCTACAGAAGCTTTTTCATTTGATGTTTACTTTGCCTTTGTTCCCCTCACTGTTTGAATAAAATTCTCAAAGACATCTATGAGGTGAATGATAAGGATTATATCACCTATATTTTCTTCCATGTATTTATGGTTTCAGGACTTACATACTTTTTGAGTTATTTTTGTGTATCTATGGTGTAAGAGTGGTTTAATTTCATCATTTTTTAATGTGGCTGTCCAATTTTAACAATATTACTTGTTGAAGATACTATCATCTCTACATTGCATGATCTTGGCTTCTTTATCATAAATCAATTGCCCATACATATATGGATTTATTTCTGGGCTTTGATTCTACTTAATTAATTCTCATGACTATTTATGTTCTAGCACATACTGTTTTGATACCACCACTTTGTTGTATACTCTAAGGTCAGGGAGCATGATGCTTCCATTTTTCCTCCTTTTTATCTGAATAATTTTGGCTCCATGGGATCTTTTGTGATTTCATACAATTTCTAGAATTATTTATTCTATTTCCTTGAATAACGACATTGGGGTTTTAACAGGGATATAATTCAACATCATGACATTATTTTAGCTATACTTACTCTTCCAATCCATGAACAAGGAATACTATTCTCTCATTTCTTATATCTTCTTTATCTCTTTTAAGAATATCTTAAAGTTTTCAGTATATAAGTCTTTAATCTCCTTAAATTTTGAAGTTCATTTCCCAACATTTTGAATGACACTAACAGGAGGAATCAATGAGAGAACTGATCATCTTCATCCCTGTAGGGATCAACTGTATTTGTCCATCTGATAATTAGTGATAGTTCTGATTTCTTCAGAAATCTAGTGGTCTTGCAATTCATTCCCAAATAACTGAATTATAAGCAACAGGTAATTGTGCATGATTTTTGTATATCCTGAATTCTGACTTATATCCCATTTCATTCTCAATCCATAGAACTTTTCCTTTGTGCTCCAGACTTCTTAAATTGTTATTATGGGATGGCACATCTTATATTCTCAAAAATTTCTTTGGAGAAATCATTTTCTTCCTTTCATTTGACCTTGGCTTTCTATTTTTATTTCTATTTTATTTTTATTTGTGTGTAGAAGAATTGGGGTGCAGTTCAGATATGAAGAGGGTGAGATGATTCAGCAGAGACAGAGTGGGGAGCAGAATAGGTGGATTTACTGAGATACACTGCTAACAGAAATAGGCGAGATAGGAGAGGTCTGCTGCACCATTGTGGGTCAGCTCCCCGCCCAGGGATCTAAATTAGGCGGTAGCTGTGATAGCATTGAGACTTAAGCCCTAGGCTTCCTTTAGCAGTTACTGTTGCCAATATGATCCAAACTAATAACTATGCTTTCACCTTTAGGAGTTATTTTTACTTTTAATTGCTACTTTCAGATTGTTTTGAATCTATACATTGAGTCAACTCCATTGAAGTTTCTTATCATCACAAGGTAGCCCTATCATGACTCCTTGTGCAGTCTTCTGGTCAGTCCTCCTTGTTAAGAAATAATTTAATTATCTGCATTACTGAAATACACTCTATCACTGTCCTGGTCAACATTTTTCAAAATCACATTACCATTTGAATATTCCATCCAATATCCTGTTCACCTGGTTCTTTGTCTTCAATTCCATTGATATTCTTCCATTCTATGCTCTTTAGATTATATCTTAAGACTTGTCATTGTAATAAATGCAGCACATTCTAATCTCAATTCCAATTACCTCATTCTGATAGCATTATCTGCAATATTTAAAACTTATTCTTTTAGTTCTGACATTAATAAATAATCTTGTTCATCTAGGTGACTATTTCACAGACTGTTTTCTATCACTTCAAACTTCTCAAATCCACCTTATTCTTTGCAACCAATAAACGTCTTGTGCCAGTGACCTATGTCCTACAATCAATAGAAATATTTGGTAATTTTACAATTTACCCAGTGATCTAAACTTTCTCTGTGCCTAGACAAGACTGTGAAGTGATAGTTTGTTTTTGAATTTTAGCCTCACATTATCAGTGTCTTAAATGTCCTCTCCCTGAAAAATGTCCTTTAATAGTATGTATTTATGTATGTATAAAAAGGATGAATTTTTTGTATATATAAAATTATAATTTTGCTGATTTATGGCATTAGTAGTAGTTGGCAATATTGAGTGACATTTCCTTGGTAAAGTCATAGTTTAGAGTTTGATCAATTTTGAGGTCACTTATATTTAGTAATCTCAATTTTAAATGTCATTGTAATATTATCTTTGACATTCATTCAAGGAATTACCCTTTATATCTTCATTGGGCCTATTGTATAAATATGTGTATATTTTTCTATGAATTATACACTTAGAATTGTACAAATAAGGTAACAGTACTTTCATTGAAGGGGAAATGCTAAAATAAATATCACCTTGAACTAATAATTTTTTTTTTTTTTTTTTTTTTTTTTGTGGGACCGTCGCTGGCGACAGGGTAACAAACTGGCACTGTAGAGGCTGCGGGCAGCCTCGCAGGCCAGCGCTCAACCGCTGCGCCACCAGGGGAGGCCCTAATTATATTATTTTTTTAACTGCTCAACTGATAATTTGACCCTCTACCCAGAGGCAATAATCTTGTTTTATTTTCTCAGAAATAAACCCAAATATTAAATCCCTTTTTAACTTCATTGACTTTCTCTACTAAGGTAGATATTATATCGTGAATTTTGATAATCATATGCAGTTGTGTAATTTCAACCACAATCAAGATATAGGGCATTGACATCAACAGGATGGCCTTTCTAATGTTATTCTGTGAAATTATTAATGTTCAATGTACATAAAAACATCTTGAACTAACCGTGAATACCAACTTCAAAAAGCACTGGGACTTTCTATTAGTGTCAGTTGTTCTAAATATCAAGGAATTCTTTTCTCTTTCAAGAACCATGTACTGATCAGAAGATAATTTATACATCTTCTCATTATTAAATAGAGCGTTGTAATAAAAATACTTTCACTTTGTTTCTGCTGTATAGATACGATGTGGTTATTTTTATACAAGGAATAGTATTCTCCCACTATATTGGGTTCTACCTCATATATTTACCTCAAGGAAATTTCTCCTACATCTTATTTTCCTCTGTCATCTGAAATATTATATTTCCTCTATACTATATCCTCCCCATCAACAAGGAAATATTCTGTTATCTCACATTTTAAAATTTAGCAACTTCCCCTTGATCCTTTATCTTACTCCAGATGTTATAGCATTTTTTTTAAATTTCAAATGAAATTACTAATTAGTATAATGTACATATTCACAATTATATATTTAAAAGAGTATTGACTTTTTTTTCAAGATTTATTTTATTTATTTATGCATACGAGAACTGAGTGTAGGCCAGTGGTGTGGGGGATTGAAAGGATTCACCAGAAACAGAGTGGAAATCAAAACAGGCAGATTGACTGAAATACACTGCTGAAGGGAGCAGTGGGTGAGACAGGAGTGGTCTGCTGCTGCACCATATGCGTCAGCTGCCTGGCTGGGGATCAAACTCATGTTGTGGTGGCTGCCAATAGCTTGATAATGCTGACTTTACCCTTTGTGCCATGAGAAAGACCCCACAATTATACTTTTATTTCATGCTAGTCTCCTTGATTCTTACCCACTTGTACCTGGCATTCTACAGCAACAGCTTTCAGCAAGATAAATGATCTCTATACTGTCCAACTTTAGGTTAAGTCTCAGTCCTCATTTTATTTCACTTATCCACAGCATTTGACATGATTGCTTCCTTTTTTTTTTTTTTTGAAACATTGTTTTCATTGAAGTTTGCTATAATGAAATCTATTTTCTTTTCAGTTCTTCTTAATCTTTGATGGATATTTTTCTTCTTTTGATGTGCATTTTGAAGGATAACCAGAATTGTACCCTAACACAATTTTACATCTCTATTTTAATTTATCCCCTAGGTGATCATATCCAAGTGATCATGTTATCTATAATTTCAAGTTTTTTCTCTATCTCAGAAATTCTGCCTGAATTTCAGAGATTTATATTTACCCAGAACCTATATGTGACCAACTTTACAGTGTTCTTTTTTACTGATGTCCTCACTAGGCCACAGTCTGATATCTGTTAGCATCCTAGGAAGCTAACAAACCAGTCACCATTTGCTCCTTGAGAAATGCAAACTGTATTTGACAGACTCTCTTACCAAATGACTTCCTACTAGATTCTGTTGATGTGAAGGCTCTGGCTGGATCTTGTGGATGGTAAGAGTTACCAAATATTTTATCTCTTCTGAGTATCTGCCAATGCTTTCAGAGTTTTTTTTTTAAGATTTATGCATTTATGCATACAATAATTGGTGTACAGGCCAGAGGTGTGGTGGTGAGAGTTGGAACAGAACAGGTGGATATACTGAAATCCACTGCTTAGGGGAGCAGCGGGCAAGGCAGGAGAGGTCTACTGCACCATGTGGATTTCTCCCTGGCCGGCTGGGGATCGAACACATCCTGTCGTGGCTGCAGATAGCTTTATAGTGCTGTGCTTAACCCGTTGCACCAACAGGGAGGCCCTCTTTCAGCGTTTCTGTTAGAGATGACAATATTGAGGAAAACTTAGTAGAATGGGAGTAGCAATGGAGACAGCAACAGTGATAGCACTTAAGGCACCAGTAGTAGCTACGCAGGAGTGAATTGTGGGTAAACTTGGCTTCCTGATAAATCAATTCTAAAGTAGCTACAGAAGCTACAGCTGGAAGAGCAAGCCTAGGATTGGAATAGCACCATTCCTCTATGTTCCTCCAGACCACAAAACAATAGTGAATTCTTACATTTATTTAATATTTGAAAAATCTCACCCATCTTTTTATTTATTTTTTCTTTTGTTCCTATAATCTTTCAAACATATTTTAGGGAAAAAAAAAAGAAAACTCCATATAATTCCCACCCCCTGTATTTTGATAAAAATGCATACATTGTGCAAAAATGAAAAATGATGTAAAAATATATAAAATAAAAAAAACACTCTATAAATGAAATTATCTCCAGTTAAATTCCTAGGATGTTTTCTCTTTGCATGATTAAAAGACTGATGAAGAACTGAGTCAGAAGATCTCTAACAAACCAAGCTTATGAGATTAGTTATCTAACATAATTTGGAAAAAAATGATGATATCTTTTTCAGTCAAAAATAAACTTGAAGTGAAAGTAATGTTACAAAAAGATTACTTGTTCAGCAGCTGAACAAGTTTGGTTCTTCTTATTTTGAAAAATAAGCACGTCTTCATTTGGACAACAGATAGTTGCATTGTGTTAGGAAAAAAAGAAACTGTCCTTTGCTGAGTAGACAGCATGGTAGACAGTGCCAAACAGTATCCTCTCTCTGTTTCACACCTGTTCTTCTATAACTCCTGTCTACCTTCAAAGAGACCATACATTACATTTTCCAGTGTCCTTTATCAGATGCTATCCCAAGCATATTTTTTCAATGGAAAACTTTGGTATGGAAGTTGAATAAGAGAAGATAAATGACAGAAAATAGGTCTTCTTCCAACATCTTTAATTAGTTTGATAAGCTATGCATTGCTGGTCAGAAAATGAGAGCTTAAACTGCTATTAAAAAAAAAAATATATATATATATGAGAAAACAGGCCTCCCTGGTGGCACAAGGGGTTAAGATGCAACCTCTGAAGCTGTCCACAGCCACTGCAGCACGAGTTCAATCCCTGGCCAGGGAGCTACCCACATGGCACAGCAGACCTCTCCTGACTCGCCTACTGTTCCTCTCAGTAGAATGTATCTCAGAATGTATTTCAGTCATTCTGCCTGTTCTGTTCACTGTTCTGTCTCAGGTGAATCCTCTCATCCCCCACACCTCTGGCCTGTACCCCGGTTCTTGTATGCATGAATAAATAAAGCTTTAGAAAAAATATAAAAACACCTGTAAACTCTCACTGGCTTATTTATTACTTGGTGAATACAACTGCCATTGGAAAATCTGGGAATTCTGATCCCTGTCAACTTAATTCAAAAAAATATAGTGCGGGCCTCCCTGGTGGCTCACGGGCTTAAACACCACATTATGAAGCAACCCGCAGCCTCTGTAGCAGGAGTTCAATGCCCAGGCTGGCCAAGGAGAAAACCACATGGGGAGGCAGACCTCTCCTGTCTCTCCTGCTGCTCCTCTCAACAGTGTATTTCAATCTGCCTGTTCTGTTCCCTAATCTGTCTCTAGTGAATCCTCTCACCCCCCACACCTCTGGCCTGTACACCATTTCTTGTATGCATAAATAAATAAATCTTAAAAAAAATACATCATATAGCGCACCCATCATTTAGAATTGCCAGCTGCCACGTTGGTGCTTCTAGATCCTCTTTTTAGTCCCTTTGCTCACTATGCTTGCACCATTCCCTTTCCTTTGTTGTCTCTTTTTGCTATATTCTTCAAAGATATATAATAATCTACTGCCTCATTTAATTAAACTCTCTGCTCAAATGTCAGGTCTTCCATTTTCTTTATCTTATCTGAAATAGAACTCTCATAATGTTCTATACACATACCTTAATTTGTTTGAATTCATTGCAAATTTTGCTTTTCAAAAATTATATCTGCTTGTTGCTTATCTGCCTTCTAACTCGTGTGTATATTGCATGAAGATATTATATCTTGCTGTTAGGGTTTTTGTTTTTTTTGAATGAATGAATGGCTGACAAGATTCTTTTTTTTTTTTTTTGTAAATTAAGCAATATTTCCTAAAGTTGTTGGTACCCTCTAATATTGCATGTTTACACAAAAATACACAGTAGTAAAATTTTGTAAATCTATAGCTATATTGATAATGGATTCAGATGTACTTGTATAGGTATGTTCATACATAGCTATACACATGCCCAAATCAAAAAAATTGAAGTAAAGGTAATATTAATAAAATTTTTTGACACTGCAAATGAAAAAATATACTCTGTTTAGAGACTTCATGTTGAGTCATAAGAAGTTCATAGTTGTCTTTTTCTTTTTTTTAAAGATTTATTTATTTATTTATTTGTTTGTTTGTTTATTTATTTATTTATTTATTTATACAAGCACTGGGTATAGTCAGAAGCGCAGAAGGGTGAGAGAATTCACCAGAGCCAGAGCTGGGAATAGAACAGGTAGACTGATGAAATTCACTGGTGAGGGGAATAGCGGGAGCGGCAGGAGAGGTCTGTGCACCATGCGGGAACCTCCTCCAGCAGCCAGGGATTGAACTGGCGCTGCAGAGGCTGTGGGCAGCTTTGCGGCCCAGCGCTCAACCGCTGCACCACAAGGGGAGGCCCAAAGTTCATAGTTTTTAAGAATCATTTATTGGAACTTTACCATTTGACTTATTGTTGCCATTAATTCTTAAATAGTGAAGTGAGTAGTAAAAGATAGTTTCGTTCACTGTTCTTTCCTAGGCTTGAACTTATGAATGAATAACAAAGAGATTAAATGATATGTGATAGAAATCAAATGAGACTGTGGAGAGTATGAGGGTACTAGATGTGACAGATTTCTGAAGGCACATCATTATCTGTCAATACTCAATTCTAAGTGTGAATAAATAATACTTAAAGTTTATGATAAAATGGAAAGCTGGGCCTCCCCTGGTGGCACAGTTGGTTGAATGCCATGCTGTGAAGCTGTCTGAAGCGTCTGCAGCGCCAGTTCGATCCCGGCCAGCTGGCGAGGGTCCCACATGGCATGGCAGACCTCTCCTGTCACGCCCACTGCTCCCCACAGCAGTGTATTTCGTCAGTCTGTCTGTTACACTCCCCGCTCTGTCTCTGGTGAATCCTCTCACCCTCCCACACATCTGGCCTGCACCCCAGTTCTTGTATAAATAAATAAATAAATCTTTAAAAAAATAAATCAAATAAAGCAGAAAACTTTGAATACAAATATTTAAAAAGTTGTACCTTCAAAGAATATGAATATTATAAATAATTTTAATAGCTCACTTGTTTGATAATTGTATTATTTAATACTACTTAATGTCTTTGGATTAATAGTCACTGTTTAAAGTAGTCTTCTTCAGATTTGTTAAAAACAATTCATGCAATAATCCATAAAATCTACCACTATTTACATTTTATAGAACATTATTCAAAAACTGATATCAATATTCCACTAATCAATAGAACTTAAAAATATCATTTAAGGAACCCATATCAACAGTATAATTATTTATTATGCTTATATGAAATGTTTTCATTCACCATAATTTTTTAGTGTTTTATTTTAACTTTCAATAAAAAATAAAGTAAAGCAGAAAGAAAAAGCTACAATATCTACCAGAAATGACATCACAAATAAGAAAATAAAAGAAAATTTAGGTATAATAAAAATAAAATACAAAATTACTTTTGCCAAGTCATAAAAATTACATTCAAGAGTTTCCCAGAATCAGGGATGTAATGCAAAAATTTAATACTCCAATGCAAGGGAAATCTGTGATGAAGGGTATTAGAGAAACATCTAGAAAATGACAAGAAAAAGAGTCTCCCTGGTGGCGCAGCGTTTGAGTGCTGGGCTGTGAAGCTGACTGCAGCCTTTGCAGTGCCGGTTCGATCCCGGCCCTCAGCGAGGGTCCCGCATGGTGGGCAGACCTCTCCTGCCGCGCCCACTGCTCCTCTCAGCAGTGCTCTTCTCAGTCTGTCTGTTCTGCTCCCCGCTCTGGCTCTGGTGAATTCTCTCACCCTCCCGCGCTTCTGACTGTACCCAGTGCATGTATAAATAAATAAATAAAATCTTAAAAAAAAAAAAAGAAAGAAAATGACAAGAAAAAAGCCTTTCACATAAGCAGTGATAAAGAGAAATATGCATGTAAGTAGAATTTTAACAGTCAGATTATTAACTACAATGTGTGAAGTCTATTTAGAAATATGAATCTCACGCATGTATATGCAAATACATCACACACATGCACACACATCACACACATTTCACACACACCACACCCCTTTCACACACACCGCACCCCTTTCACACACACCACACCCCTTTCACACACACCACACCCCTTTCACACACACCACACCCCTTTCACACACACCACACCTCTCATATATATGCCATACACATAAGTACACATCATGAGGAGAACTAAATAATTTAGTAAAAATACTAGAATAGAAAAAATAAAAAAAATAAAAGGAAGAAAAAAGAAATACCAGTCTCAAGCCCAATCCCAGATCTGTTGTGCAGAATTTACCTTCAAAATACTATTATTATGATAATTCAACCTTCAGAATCACTGATTTAATAAGTTACTAAAAACTTACTGGAATTAAATCGAACATCTTAGACCTGTGTAGTAACTGCCATCCATAACACACAAGCATTCCATATAACTTCTTCATTCAACATGAGCTCACTAAAAACTGATTCTTTTCTTCTTTCCTACTACCAAGGCTTGGATTCTAAGGTAGTGAGAAACCAACAGATAAGTTAACCAAAAGTGTATCTCTAAGTGTTATGATTTGGCAAATGAATCCAAGCATTCATCTGTTTTTATATACTAAAAGTAAAACCAAATACTTAGCAATCACTGTAGTTTAGCCAGGGATTCTCAGTCTCTCAGTCTAATGGTGTTCTCTCAGAGACCATATAATTAAAACAATATTATATATATATATATCTATATATAATTATATATACATAATATATATAATGTATTTTTTAAGGTTTCTTTTTTTTATTTTTTTAAAGATTTATTTATTTATTTACACAAGCACTGGGTACAGTCAGAAGCGTCAGAAGCACAGGAGGGTGAGAGAATTCACCAGAGCCAGAGGTGAGAGCAGAGCGGGCAGACCGACGAAGTACACTGCTGAGGGGAGCAGCGAGCGTGGCAGGAGAGGTCTGCACGCCATGTGGGACCTTTGCCCATTGGCTGGGGATAGAACCGGTTCTGCAGAGGCTGCGGGCAGCTTCACAGCCGAGCGCTCAACCACTGTGCCACCAGGGAGGCCCATATTTGGAACTTTTTAATTGAAAGACTATGTTGGTCAACAGACTGCTTATTAAATTAATTAGTTCTTTTTTAATATTTATTATTTTATTTGTTTATGCATACAAGAACTGGGGTAAAGGCCAGAGGTGGGGAGGGTGAGAGGATTCACCAGAGACAGAGCAGGGAACAGAACAGGCAGACTGACTGAAATACACTGCTGAGGGGAGCATTGGTAGAGACAGGAGAGGGCTGATGCACCGTGTAGGTCAAACTCATGCCACAGTGGATAGTGATAGTTTGATAGCACTGAGAACCCTGTGCCAGCAGGGAGGCACTTACTTAATTTGTTCTTAAACATTGTACACAACATTTATTGAAAACTTGGGATATTTGTTAATTTCTACCATGAGTAGTTTCTTTTAACATTTTTGTATTTTTTTAAATTGAATTAACATTGATTTAAACACTGTATGTTATTTCAAGGTTTTCAATATTTCACATTTTTCAGATGAATGTTATCAGAGGATACAAGATGAAAGCACCGGCAATCTTCTACCATAACCACGTTGACCCTCCAACCCTGGCAGCTCCATTCCAGTCATATTTCTTGTTTTTTGTTTGTTTTTGGTTTAGTTTTGACTGCTTCTTTGTTTTATTTCTCTATATTTTACATGTTTCTGTTTATTTTCTGACATCTTTGTTAATTCTTGGTTAGGGGCCACCCTGGTAGTGCAGGCGGACGAGCGCCACACTGTGAAGCTGTCCGCAGCCTCTGCAGCCTGGGTTCGATCCCACCTGGCCGGCAAGAATCCCACATGGTGCAACAAATCTATCCTGTCTTGCCTGCTGCTCCCCTCAGCAGTGTATTTTGTCAAAGTGCCTGTTGTGTTCCCTGCTCTGTCTCTGGTGAATCCTCTCACCCTCCCATGCATCTGGCCAGTACCCCGGTTCTTGTAGAAAAATAAATAAACCTTTAAAATTTTTTTTTGAATAAAATTTGTAGTCTCCATAGTTCTCCCACCATCATGGGCACCCATGATCGATCAGCACAGTCCCTGTGCTCTGCCCACTCCTGTTTTGACCCTTCTCTCTCCCCCAAACCCGTGGTATGCCTCAAACTTATGGTAAACTTCCAACTTTTGTCTTTTTCCTTGACATTTTGGGTTCTTTTTCTTCTGCATATAATTGAAAGCATTTGATAATCATCTTTTGCCTTCTGACTTATTTCATTTAGCATAATCCCTTCCAGCTCCATCCATGCTATTGTAAATGGCATGAATTTATCTTTTTAGATCACTGAGTAGTAGAAATATATTGCATATGTATTCCATATTCTTGATATATTTATCTGTTTGGGACATTTAGGTTGTTTCTAAATGTTAGTTTTGTAAATAGCACTGCAATAAAGATAGGATTGGAGTTTTCCTTTCAAATTTGTGATTTTGTGTCCTTTGGTAGATCCTTAGGAGCAGAATTGTTAGATAATGTGGTTGGTCCATTTTTAGTGTTTTGAGGAACATTCACATGGCTTTCCGTAGTTGCTGGATCAGTTTGCATTCCCACCAGCAGTGTAAGAGGGTTCCTTTTTCACCACATCTGTGCCAGCATTTGTTGTTTCTGTTTTGTTTTTGTTTTTGTTTTTCTGATACACATGTGAGGTGGTATCTCATTGTGGTGTTTATTTACATTTCCTTGACAATAAGTGATGTTGTATACTTTATATCACATATATCAAATGTGATGGAGTCATTAGTTATTCTCTTTCACCTATAACTCACTTTACTTAGCAAAATCCTTTCCAGTCCCATCCATAGCCCACAAAAGGTAAGAATTCATCTTTTTAAGTAGTTAGGTAGTATTTCAATATATGTGTATGTAACATCTTTATCCATTCATCTGTCACTGGTTCTTTTTTTTTTTAATAGAGGCACGTTTTATTTATTTATTTGTTTGTTTGTTTGTTTGATTGTTCATTTTGTTTATACATGCACTGGGTACAGTCAGAAGCGCGGGAGGGTGAGAGAATTCACCAGAGCCAGAGCGGGGAGCAGAGCAGGCAGAAGGACTGAAGTACACTGCTGAGGGGAGCAGCGGGCGGCAGGAGAAGTCTGCGCACTATGTGGGACCCTCCTCCGGTGGCCGGGAAGCAGCCGGGGAGCGAACTGGCACCGCAGAGGCCGCGGGCAGCTTCGCAACCCAGCGCTCAACCGCTGCGCCACCGGGGAGGCCCTGTCATTGGTTCTTAAGTTAATCCCATAACTTGGCAACTATTAATAATGTTAAGATGAAAATATTAGTGTATATATCCTTTCACATTAGTGCTTTTGCATTCCTCATTCGATAGTTAGGAGTAGGATTGCTGAGATACTTAAGAATGGGAATGCTAGATTACTTGTAGGTCTGTTTTAATGTTTGATAACCATACCATAGTCCATAGGGACTGGACTATTGTAATCTCCCAACCACAGTGTTGAAGGGTTCATTTTCCTTCATAATCCTTGCCAGGGCTTACTTTTGTTCCTTATGATATAAGCCTTTCTCATGAGTGTGAGGTAGTATTTCATTGTTGTTTTAATTTGCACTCCCCTGGTGACACTGACCATACACATTTTTTTTTTTCCATATTCCTGCGAGTATTATGAATGTATTATTGGGAGAAGTGTCTATTTAGCTCCTCTGCCCATTGTTTTATTGTGTTATTTGTATTCATTTTGCTGAGTTTTATGAATTTAACATTACTTTATAACTACAGACAAGTTATTTGTTAAATTTGCTATAAATTATACCACTTGTATCATTGCCCAGTTAGCAAGATATACTGAAAACTAAATGGATGCAGTGTTTATTGTTAAATAAAGATCATTTTTACAAATTTAAATATAATTTTAACTTACTAATAATTTAATTTAAATATAACAAAATTATCTAATGACACTATTCTATGTGATATTAAAAGTATAAAATATAGAATGAGCAAATACTGTCACAGAGCCCTGATTTTTTTTTTATTTTAGTAGGATGAAAACATACTTTTAGTGAACTATGAATTCATTTTTGGCTTGTATAAGTTTATATATAGAATAAAACTGATCAAGGGTTATTGTTGATGCTGAGTTTATTAATGAAAACTACACAAAACTGTTGTTTTTTGTAGTGATTTCTGTGAATGCTGATGTAAACTAGAATAGATTAGAAATTGTGGAAACCAAATAGATATGCAAAAAAACCAGGCAGCCACGTAATTTTGAATCTTTATATTGATCCATTTAAGGGAAACAGTGACTTAAAAAATGTTTCCTATTTCAAAGACTGCAGGTTAACCAAAACAAAAGACAAAGGTGAAAAAAATGTAACCTTTTTTCAGTCACGGAAATAATCTTCAATATTCAGTGTGCAGTGATAGGTTATGTGCAATAAATGTAATACTTCTTTTCACAGATATCGGAATAGTTATAAAAGGTAAATCATGTTCATATTTTCAAAATTAGGAATCTCAAAAGTAAACAGTGTTTTCTGTTATTTCAAGGATTATATTCTAGTTTTTTTTTTTAAGTATTTTGGATTGTCTTCTCGTGACTTGATGCAGAATCATCACAGTAACAAATATAGCTGTGTCTGAACCCTTTTTCTATGTAGTTTGACAGTTCTTGACTTTCTAATAGTATATTTTCCATGAGTTAAAACTTTTACCTTTATTTTAATCAAAGTGATGTTTTACAAAAATGTATATGATTAAAGAAAATAGGTTCACTTCTCTTCAAACATACTTTATTATACCAAGCCCACCACTAAATTACTAATAGCTCTATACTACGGCATAGTTAATTAGAACCTCTGCATCTTTTGCTCTCACCATTGCTTAATCCTTTTATGTTTCAGAACTAGTAATGATGCTGGACTTAAGTCTTTTGCTTGCTTTTTTTCTCTCTTTTTTTCTTTGGTATAATTGTAAATATTTTAAATATTTCATTTTATCATTTATTAAATATAAATAACTCATAAATAATAATTTAATGTTTGGAAAATATGCACATTAAATGTTTTATTTTCTCCAAATGATAAGAATACTTCACA
Source organism: Talpa occidentalis (assembly GCF_014898055.3). Taxonomy (NCBI): domain Eukaryota; kingdom Metazoa; phylum Chordata; class Mammalia; order Eulipotyphla; family Talpidae; genus Talpa; species Talpa occidentalis. Next base: position 74,824,351 of record NW_023604972.1, read on the forward strand.
GTGTAATAACTTTATCAAAATATAATTCCAGGGCCTCCCATGGTGGTACAGGCAGTTGAGTGTGGCACTGTGGAGCTGTCCACAGCCTCTGCAGCACTGGTTCGATCCCAGCAGGCTGGCGAGGGTCCCACGTGGCACGGCAGACCTCTCCTGTCTCGCCCACTGCTCCCCTCAGCAGTGTATTTCATCAGTCTGCCTGTTCTGTTCCCCACTCTGTCTTTGGTGAATCCTCTCACCCTCCCGCACATCTGGCCTATATCCCGGTTCTTGTATAAATAAATAAATAAATCTTATATATATATATTTATATTTTTTTTCATTTGCTCAATTTTCTTCCTTTATCAACTTGTCTTGCTTTTTTCTACAAATTGAAAGCAAATAGTTATTTCTTTTTTAAAGATACTAAAAATGTTTTGAACACTAGTTATTAATAACAAACACAGAGGGGGCAAAATAGCCGATAGGCAGGATCCTTGAGTCATTATTTCATTTAGGGACATGGAGGGTGGTCATCAGGAGGGAGAAGACACAATGGAATATGGAGCTAGGGCATCTAGGGATGTGAGTGCTGATATCTCAGCAAGGAGGAGAGAAAACATCTAAAAGGGTAAAAAAGACTGAGAAACACTAAGTTTCTCAGGGGGGGGATACCTTCCCTTCTCCCAAATATTCCCCTGGACTCTCATGTGGCTCTGACCCAGGAAGGAGATGCACATTTCATAGAAAACATAGCATGACAACTGTTTATTGAAGGGCACCCATAAGGACAGTGATTAGTTTCAACTGCGGAAAGAACCACTCCTCCGTCCCCTAAGAAATTTCTTTCATTTTCTTTTATTATTATTATTTTATTTTATATAATTTTACATCATTTTTCATTTTTGTACAATGTATGTATTTTCACCTTGGTTATTGTCCCCGTGAAATTCCCACCACCCGTTCACCTGTGTACTATCACCATACTCCCTTGTGCTCTTCCCACCCCTGTTTTGATCTTACTCCCTTCCCACCCCCCACCCCCTGCCATGCAGAATGTCTCTGGGGTATAGTTGCCAGTTGATTTTGACTTTTACTTTATTATAATTACTTTTTTTCCCCCCTAAGCAATTTCTAGGCTCCAGGTTTTTCTTTCTGAACCATAGGGAGATGGGGAAGCCACCCACTCCTCCCACTTACTAAACTGCTAAGTCTGCTGCCTGGAGAGTATAGCAAGAAACTAAGAGCAGCCACAGTGAATAGTCTTCTGAGAAGATTTTTTTTTGTGGCCACCTTGAGTCAATGGATGAGCAGACCTGAAACTGGTGCGATATCTGCTGCATGTTTCTCTGTTTTCCCTGTGTTCCCTGCTCTGCAGCAGAGAGCAGGGCCTTCAGGCATGGCACTCACAGCTTTATCAGTAGAGTATTCACTGAAGGCAGCCTTCAGGAAGCCTGGGTAGTCACCCACCCACCCTCTATGCAGCCTCTTCCACACATGGAGAAAATGTGTATAGAAACTAAGAGTAGGCTCAGTGAACACACATTGCAGTTTTGTGCCTATCTAGAGAAGATGGAGGCACAGACCCAGACATTGTGCCAGCTCTGGTGTTTGTTTCCCTTTCCTGCACTTCCCCGCATGGGGAATGACAGCCCCTTTACACGTATTGACCCTAGTCTTATCTTCAGGGTGTATCTGGATGGGCTTCAGAGAGCCAGGGATGCCACCCACCTTCTTCTCCGAGTGATCCTTGGGCCTGCTGTTAGACTGTGTTGTCAGAGACTCCACACTGTGAACTCAGCCTGTGAACAAAGGGTATCCTGGTTGTTGGTGTGTAGTAGCGTGGGAAGAAATGTTAAGGGACTTATATTTTGTATCTAAAGTTAACACATACAGCTCAAAAGAAACCAAATAGTAACATTTTATATTTTATTTCTTTTTTTCAAATTCATTCATCTGTCCATAAGGCTGAGACTGTTTCTCTAGCTTGGCTATTGTAAATAGTGCTATAATGAACAGAGGAGAGTATATACCCATTCAATTTCATGTTTTGCATTTTTAGTTTGATACCGAGGAGTGGAATTGCTGGATCATTAGGTAGATATATTTTTTAATATTTTCAGAGACTTCCATACTGTTTTTCATAAAAGCTGGACCCATCCACATTCCCACCAACAAGAAGTTTCCTTTTTTTCTACATCCTGACCAGTACTTGTTGTTTCTGGAAATTTGGTATGTGGCATTCTCATAAGTGTGAGATGGTATCTCATTGTGTGTGTGTGTGTGTGTGTATTTTTAAAGATTTATTTTATTTATTTATGCATACAAAAACTCGGGTTTAGGCCAGAGGTATGTGGGATGAAAGGGTTCACCAGAGACAGAGTGGGAAGCAGAACAGGCAGATCTACTGAAATGCTCTGCTGAGGGGAGCAGAGGGCAAGACAGGAATGGGTTTGCAGCTGTGCCAAGTGGGTTAGCTCCCTGCCAGGTCAGGGATTGAACTTAGGTTGCAGTGGCTGCCAACAGCTTGATATTCCTGAGACTTAAACCCCTGTGCCACCAGGGAGGGCCATCTCATTGTGGATTTGATTTGCTTTTCCCTGATGATAAGTGGTGATGAGTATTTTTTTTTTTTTTCTTTCATGTGTCTTTTGGATATCTGGGTGTCTTGGAGTTAGGTCAAGTTAGATCTTATGTCTACTTTTGTTATTTAATTAAAATTTATATTTTCACTTTGTTGACTTTTATGTTATTATTTTGTATATCTAGAATTTTAGCCCCTTGTGTGTTGTCAGATGTGCAAATAATTTTTTCCCCTTCAGTAGAGTTTCTTTTTGTTCTAATGATAGTTTATTTCACTGTGAAGATTTTTCTTCTTTTCTTTTCTTTTTAGTTTATATAGTTCCATTTGTTTACTTGGCTTTTGTTTTCTTTTGGAATCATGTCCCCAAATACATCATGAATCCAATGATATGGAGTATTTTGTTCATGTTTTCTTCTATGTGTTTTATGGTTTCATGTCTTACATCTAAGTCTATCCATCCTGAATTAATTTTTATATATGATGTGAGATAAGGTCTAGTTTGATTCTTTTGCACCTAGAGCTTTCCAAACCATTTATTTTAAAGACCTTTCTTTCCTCAATGTGTGTTTTTAGATTTTGTACCTAAATTTTGTATCTAAAATTTTTTTAATATAAATTAATTGTTCATCATACCCACAACAAGAAAGAAAATAGAGCTGATACAATGATTTTAACTGTTTCCATATGGCAATAGTAAAGGAGGAACAAACAAAACCAAAAGCTAGTAAAAATAAATTAACTTAGGGTAGGAATAAGCAAAATAGAAATTAATAAGGTAATCCAAAAGATCAATGAAAGTAAATACTGGTTCATTGAATAAATAAAGAAAATAGACAAATTTCAGTAGATTAAAAAAAAAAAAGGTAGAAAATTCTATTAAGTAGAAAAACAAATGAAAGAGAAGATTTCACAGCGACAGCTCAGGAATACAAGGGTTCATAAAATACTACTATAAATATCTATATGTCAATATATTGAAAAACCTAGAAGACATGAAACATTTCATGGAGGTATATAACCTTTCAAGACTGAAACAGGATGAAATAGAAAACCTGAGAATCAATTATGAATGAAAAAAATTGAAACAGTAATCAAGTCTGCTAAAAAAAAAAAAAAAGGAATTCCAGGACTATATGTTTTTATTAGAGAGTTCTATACCAAAACATCAAAGAAAAACTAATACTTATTATTCTCCACCCCTTCCAAGAAATTGAGGAAGAGGGGATATTTCCAAACACATTGTGGAGGCCAACATTACTCTGATACCAAGGAATCACAGAAAAAGAAAATTATAGAAAGCTTTCTCCAATGAACATTGATGCAAAAATTATCAACAAAAAATTAGCAAACTAACTTCCAAAATGATTAAAAGCATCATACATCATAACCATGTAGGATTTAGTTCAGGCATGCAAGGATGACCAAATATTCACAAGTTCATTAATTAATACATCACATCAACAAAAGGAAAGATAAAGGCATATGGTTATATTAATAGATACAGAGTTGTTTTTTGATAGAATTCAACATCCATTTATGATTAAAAACTCTGTAAAAATTGGGATAGATTAAACAAATCTCAACATAATAAAGACCATATATGACAAACCCACAGATAGCATCACAAAGAAATGAATAGATTGCACCTGCTCATGGATTAGAAGAATTAACATTGTAAATGATGATCTTACCCAATGCAATCTCTATCAAGGTTAAAATTACTTTCTTCAACAAAATTGAAATAACATTAATGAAACTGACTAAATTCAGGTGTTGACAATAAATAATTAAAATCAGCAGTGAAGCCAGGACAAATTTGGTGTATAAATGAGGAACAAATATTTCTAAAGCTCTCAAAGTCAATCCCAATGAGCAAGGGCTTACTGAGAGATGATTAACAAGTTCCCCGCCACAAGTAATAGATTTGTTCCATTTCACCATTTTCCCCAGTTACTCTTCAGCAAGTTATAATAAACTTGATATGCATAATTTCTCAGGTCGGAGTTTTACCCCATAATTTGCTTTTAGTGTGACATGATTTCTCTCAACTGAGATTGCTATGGTCAGTCAGATCTCCCAGGAGTAAAGGATGGTCCTATAATAATTTGAGTTTATATAAAATAAAATGTTGTACCCATCTGAAAAATGGTTGAAGGATCCATTCTTCTCAGATTCTAATGGGTAGGAACTCAGGAAGGAGAACATTAAAAATACTGACACTGTCATCTTGGCAATCCTCAATTCTCACAACTTTGGTTTCCTAGGAGAAACTCTCATAGAAATAGCTAAGATAACCACAATTGAACCTTTGTGGTACAGATGAAACACCCAACTCAGTAAGTAAATGAGAAAAATATAAGTGTCTATGAATCAAATGAACTATGTTAAAAAATAGTCTAATAAGCAGAAAATATCATTAGTATTATTTCACTGTGGCTCTAAATTTGAACTTTTATTTATTAACTAGAGTTTTTCAAAACTGTATAGTGACAGAGATTGACATGTAGATTTTTGTCCAGAAGAAATGCAAATTTTATTTGATGGAAAAGATACAGTTTTGTATCTAACCCAACAATTATATGTCAGATTTCCCTATTAAATTGTCCATAAAAAGCCAGTTCCTCAAATGTAACTTCAAGTATTTTTTTAAAGTATCATTTTGGTTCTGTTACTAATGAATGCATTGAATTAAACCTTAAACACTTATTCATTCTATATTTGCATGAGACTTCTGTTATTACTTTTAACTATGTCCCTCTTCACAAAGGACCAACAAAGTTTTAAGCAGACAAATGTTACAGAAGTAACACTATATCATGAGTATTTAGAAGAAGTTCTTTTTTTTTTTTTTAAGATTTATTTATTTATGCATACAAGAACTGGAGTATAGACTAGGGATGAGGGGGGTGAGAGGATTCACCAAAGACAGAGCAGGGAACAGAACAGGCAGACTGACAGAAATACACTGCTGAGGGGAGCAGCGGGCTAGACGGGAGCCGTCTGCCTCGCCATGTGGCTTGCTCCCTGGCCAGCCAGGGATCGGACTCATGCTGCGGAGGGTGTGAATTGCTTCATAATGTGTTTCTTAACCCCTTGTACCACAAGGGAGGCCCTAGAAAAAGTTCTTATTTGTTAATTAGCTCCTGAGTATTCTACTATTGTGAAGAGTCCATGTTATCATCAAGCAGGAAAGTTGGAAAAAGCAAGAGGAACTGAATTCCACTGAGCCAGAGAGCTGAAAAGTGAGAAAACAAATTACCTCATCAGCTGCATTGGTAGGTGGAGATTTCTTTCTTTATTGGACTTGTTGTCCAATAAAAAATTGGCAATTGTAAAAATTAACAATAATTGACAAAAGAGACTATTAAGGAAAATGTGCTTAATGAAATATGTCATTTTGTATTTTTTCTTGTGAAAACTACACACATGAAGTCACATGTGGTACTTGTTTTGAATAAGTTAAAGCAAGTTCTCAGAGAGGATATTTATAAGCATATGTCCAAAGTTATATTTTAAATTTACTACTAGGGAAATATGCTTCTGAGATAGGCATTCAAAATATTCATATTTGTTATTTAATGGGGGGGAGGTGACTAGGTTAAATTATTAACATATGTACAAGAAGAGAAGAATTTGCTAAAGGTTATTATGCTAGATAATAGACTGATTAAAGTGTCTTACTTCTTTGAATTTGTGGCTTGAGGTTATTAGGTTAAGCATAAATATCGTGGCTTGTCCTGGTTCATAAGATTAAGAAAGTAATCTTAGTGAAATTTATCTTAATTACATCTAACAAAAAAGTTGGCCCCCAAAACTTCCAAAAATTAATTAAATAATATGTATGTTCAAAATGATTGATAGCATGATATTAGCCTTACTCGAGTTTTGGGGAAAAAAGTAATTTGGGATTACTTCCTAAGATCTTTATGTTTTAAATATAAGCAAAAGGGCTTAGTGATTGTTTAAGAAGAAAAAAAGATATCAGTTCATTCCTAAGAACCAATAATGAAAACTAACAATGACACATAATGAATGCAAACAACAAAATTCTGAAATTACAAACAAAACGTGGCATATGTGCACACTAGTGAACATACATTTTGCAGTTTATATACTCATCACCAACACTAAAGTGAAATGAACACATATTAGATGAGAAAGATTTTAATTTATTTTAATTTAGATTTAAATTAGATTAGATTTTAATTTAATTTATTTTCCAAGTGTTTCAGGAGCTCCTTGGGTGGTGGACAGTGTTTATTTCTTGGAAAAATACTTTCTGAGAGGTTTTGTTAACCTGAAACCAACCCTGGTATGTATAAAATGGCCTCCAGTCCTGTTCAGTTCACTTTTTCTCAATTCCCAATTCTATATAGTTTCAACACGAATTTCAAATGCTAGAGTCTTAAATAAATGCTTCCTAATCCTCCAGTCTGAAATAATTTCTCCTACCTCTGATATTCCTGGGCACATTTTATACTTTTCTTAAGGCAAGTGCCACTTCTGCCATCTATCAAGTCTATTTACATCTTTCCTTCTCTATTGAACCATAACATCCTTTTATTCAACAGCATTTCATTCGCTAAACAATTGCATTTTAATTTTGCTTTGTTGTCTGAATCAATGCTTTACATCCTCATGGTATAATTAAGATTTTGCAAAACATGAAAAGCAATCAGACTTCCTCCGTGCTCAGCTAAGGATGGTGTGTAATGTTGGACATCCATCTTCACCACAAAAGTGGCAATTAGAGCAGATGTCTGTTCTTTTTTCTTGATTACACAAAAATATAGTCCCAGAAAGCTAAAGGTGACAGAAAATGATGGTAAACAGTTGACTATATCTGTAGTCCTAAAAATTCTTGATAGGATATCCTTCCCCACAGGTCAAAGGACTGAAAGTTAATTCCTTTTTACAATCACATGCCCCTGAGCAACCAAAGCTTTTCAAGCAAGCAGCAGTATTTTTTCTTGCTGACAGATACCCTCTGGACAGAGTTTCAAACTCTCAGGCCAGAAACACTATCTATGCCTCATTACCATTTAAATAGGCTGATCAATGAGAATTAGCATGCAATTTGAATCACAACACCTACCTCCTGCTTCTTGGAGACCATGTTCTCCAGTCTATAAATAACCGCTATATTTTCCATTGAGAATTCCTCCTCTTCAAATCTGAAAACAGGTGTATGACTGTGCTTTAGTGTAAGAACTTTAATGGAGCCATGGATGCCTGATTATGCCTACTCTTCATCTTATCCAGTGTAAACTATCACTCTATTAAAACACCAAATGTGCAACACCAGCCCCCTCACCAACTCCTCTACAATGAATATTTTGATTCAATGCCACCCTTAGTTTTAAGACTATAATTACTTTACATGAAAATTTAACCAATAAATAATTTTATCAGTGTGGGTCAGTGGCTCTGCTATGCTTAGCAGATCTTATTTGTCTTATCTGTGTCATAAAGTTTTGTGGAAATTAATTATGGGGCCCTCTCTGGTGGTACAGTGGTTAAAGTCAGAGTTATCAAGCTATTGGCAACCACTGCAACATGAATTGGATCCCTGGTCAGGGAGCTATCCATATGGCGCAGCAGACCACTCCTGTCTCGCCTGCTGCTACCCTCAGCAGTGTATTTCAGTAGATGTGACTGTTCTGCTCCCCACTCTGTCTCTGATCAATCCTCTCACTCACCTACACCTCTAGACTATACCCCAGTTTGTGTATGCATTAAAAAAAAAATCTTTAAAAAAAGGCAAAAAAAAAAAAAAAACAAGCATAAAAACAGATAGGAAATAAAGAAAAATCCTTATTACATTATTCCACTGTATCTTATTTTGTTTTAGTGATATAGCTTGTATATTTATCTAAATATGAGAAAGGAAAAATTGGTCACTCTTCTAACTTTATTATATTCTGTATACTCCAAATTGAATTATTTACTACTTGCTGTATGTGCCCTGAGGTCCCTGTGATGGTTACATAGTTCAGAATTTCCTTTCTGTAAATTCATCTAACCTGTTAAAAGATAAACTGAAGAATATTTTAAAAACAATTTTAAGAGATGAATTTTACAAAAACTGATTTGAATCAGAAAATGATAAAGTAGTTAGCCCCAACAGGGGCTAAGGGAACTGTTTTTATAGAGAAAGGGAGAAAACAAGGCAAGGGAATTATTTATTGACTATAGTTTAAAGCCAGGCTAGTTGTTTGAGATGGTTCTTTAAGGTTGAATTTCTTAGCCCTGAAACATCTAGAGGCTGAGGATTTGATTTGTTTACTAGGCCACAAAGCATTAGTGCCACCTAGACTAATGTATTCCTTGTTAAATTAAGTTAATAAACCTTAGAAAGCAAATTTTGGCATGTGGCTTTCTCTAAATCACATATGCTAGATTAATTCTTAATCCCCCTTTTTATAAATATTCACTTTTTGGGGGACTAGATCCATTTTTAGACCATGTAGGATTTTTTTTCAGAATGAGTATCTTCTCTCAGAGTCATCTAGGAGCTACATTGACAAGTTACCTTCATATTCCCAGCATCTAGTTGGCAATTAGTATTAAAGAAAATAAAAATTTCTTTTCCAAAATACCAAACTTTGTTGGTCAACCTTCATCCTAACTACTCAAGTCTTGAGAGGAAGAAAGAGGAGAGAGAAAAAGGAAAAAATCTTATGGTATACCCCTGGCCTTGCTCAATTTAAATGTTTCATCTAGTGTTGTAATAGAAATAAAGTTCAGGCCATCAGATTTTAAGTTTTAAATTCTTAGAAATAATTGTTATCCTGAGGAACTAAGATATGTGTCAGAATGGTAAATTTATTATCATTAGAAATCACATTTAAATTAAAGTCATTTATTATGGATATTGCCTGAATACTCAAAGTGCTGAATATAGTAGTCAACTGGAGTCCTCATTTTTTTTTTTTTTTTTAACCAGCAATCATTCAGGAAGGAGCAGACTATCTGCGGGCTCATTGTCTGAACCAAAAATAAACTTTGTTACTTTTTTTAAACTTAATCTAAGATAGTTACCATTTTTAGAGTTCTTATTATCTCAATATTTCTATAGAACATGGGAAATTTTGCAATGAATTGTTAACTACAATGAATTAATAAGTACATTATTAATTGAAAAATTGTGAAAAATTACCAATGCTAAATGGAGGAAAATTCAGAGAGGAAATTTGGTATAGCAAAATGATTTATTTTCTCTCTTCTAAAATGTAAACCATTTTATATTATTTGTAGCTAAAACCAAAATATACATTTTCACCTTAATTAGGTGAAAGTTGTTTTAGAACAGCATGTACTTTTTTAGGAAAATAAGCTTCCTATAATTTGGAGATGGGGATAAATAGCAATAAAGGGCTCTTATTTTATGAGGATATGATTGCTTTCCCAGAATTATAACATTGATTAGTCAGTGAGAAGTTACATATGTTTATTGTAAACTGTAGTATATTTTATTTTTTAAAGATTTATTTTTATTTATTTATGCATACTATTGGGGTATAGGTCAGAGGTGTATGTGGGGTGAGAGGATTCACCAAAGACAGAGTAGAGAGCAGAACAGGGGAAATCTGCTGAAATACACTGCTGAGGGGAGCAGCGAGCAAAACAAGAGAGATCTGCAGGGTAACATGTGGGTTAGCTCCTTTACCAGGGATACAACATAGTTGTGACAGTGCTGAGACTTAACCACTAAGCCACCAGGGAAGACCAACTGCAATCTATTTTATTTATTTATTCATTCATTCATTCATTCATCCATTTATTTATTTGTTTGTTTGTTTGTTTATACAAGCACTGGGTACAGTCAGATGTGAGGGAGGGTGAGAGAATTCACCAGAGCCAGAGCGGGGAGCAGAGCAGGCAGAAGGACCGAAGTACACTGCTGAGGGGAGCAGCGGGCATGGCAGGAGAGGTCTGTGCACCATGTGGGACCCTCGCTGGCTGGCCGGAGATGGACCCGGCACCACAAAGGCTGCAGGCAGCTTCTCAGCCCAGCACTCAACCGCTGCACCACCAAGGAGGCCCTGCAATCTATTTTATTTTTAATTTTTTTTAATAGAGGCATGTTTTATTTATTTATTCATTTGTTTGTTTGTTTGTTTTGTTTATACATGCACTGGGTACAGTCAGAAGCACAGGAGGGTGAGAGAATTCACCAGAGCCAGAGCGGGGAGCAGAGCAGGCAGAAGGATGGAAGCACACTGCTGAGGGGAGCAGCGGGCGACAGGAGAGGTCTGCGCAACATGTGGGACCCTCCTCTGGTGGCCGGGGAGCAGCTGGGGGATCGAATCAGAGTCGCGGAGGCCGCGGGCAGCTTCGCAACGCAGCGCTCAACCATTGTGCCACCAGGGAGGCCCACCCTGCAATCTATTTTAGATTCAGATTTTGATTTATTTATTTTATGAGGACATGTACAGTCCTTTTTGTTTGTTTGCTTTTAGTATTGTTAAGATCAAGTTATCATACATATGACACTCAATAAATGGGTTTAAGCATATACATTTATTTCCAAAGAAATAACTTATTATCATCAATTTGACTATTTTATTTTCATTCAAGTAATCTCTCTGGTGCAGAGATAAGAAAAATAGTACAAGATAAAATTAACTTATTGTTCTATCAAGTGATGACTTTTATTAATTTTTTTCTTTTTGTAATTTATTTTTCTCTTCCATTACTTTTGTTGGTTTTTTTTTGCATATTTTCAAACAAATTTAGAAATATTGGGTTGGATACTTTAATATTCTCTTTTTTTTAAGATTTTATTTATTTATACAAGAGCTGGGGTACAAGCCAGATGCACAGGAGGGTGAGAGAATTCACCAGAGACAGAGCAGGTTGCAGAACAGGCAGAAGGACTGAAGTACCCTTCTGAGGGGAGCAGCGGATGAAGCAGGAGTGGTCTGCCCTGCCATGTGGGAATCTCTCTGGCTGTCTAGGAATTGAACCAGTGCTGCAGAGGCTGTGGACAGCCTCACAGTGCTGCCCTCAACTCGTTGCACCACCGTGGAAGCCCAATAACCTCTATTTCTAATTTATTGGTTTATATTGATGATTTTCACTCCTCATTTATACAAATATTTACATATCTTTTCATTTTAAATTCCACACATTTATCTACTTTTAGCATTTTTCATCTTCATTTGAATATTTTTTGTACACTTGACTATATTTTTTCAATTATTCCAGGCCATAATTTCAAAAAAATGTGGATTAGGGTCCAGCATATAAGGAGCTTGGATGCTGTAACACCTATCATTACAACAAGAAAAAAGTAGATTAAACTGAAATTCAGTAACTCTGCTTAGATTCACTGGAGAATCAAAACAACCTGCTGTGTTCAAAATTGGAAAGATAGTTATAGAGAATTGTACCTACTGGAGCAGAAGTCCATGAAGAACAGCTATCATGGGAACCATTAATAAGGTAAGATTAAAAAAAAAAAAAAAGCAAGCAAGAAAGAAAAAAGCACATAATTGACAAGCTCCTGAAGATTTTGTGTAGACAAAACTGAAATTAAAAATTCCAAAGTTTCAATCTTAATAATCTTTCCACACTTTGATGTATTTATATCTCCAAAATCTCTACTAAATTCCCAACGTGATAGTTAAGTGGAAATCCCTTCCTCTTTACCTCTGTCAGAGGAATGGGGAAAAGTAGCAAGTTTGAATAAGCCCAGAACATGCTGTTTGCTTTAACATGGCTTAACAAGGAAATTATTTTATCACAGACTAACTCACTGTGGTTTTATTACATCCTAACAAACCTGGGGGAAGAGAAATGCCCAAACCCACCAAAGATTAGCTTTATATGTAGGAAAAGACAAATACCCAATTCTAATCTAGTTTAGTCTTCCTTTATCACTTAAGGAGACAAAACATAATAAATAACTAAGACACTCTCTTGAAGAATTAGACTTACTAAAATGACTAAGATCTAATTATGGAGGTATAGGTCATTTCCTATGACTATATATATATGTGTATATATATATATATATATATATATATCCATAGTGTTCTTATATCATCACAGTATACTCCAATAGTAACAGTTTAAAATCTTAGACCTCACTTAAGAGAATGTTTCTAGAAGCACTAAAAGATGAAGTTGTAAAACATAAGCAAGAATTCCAGAAGAAATTTTAGTCCCTAACATGTATAGCTATAACAAATAATGAACGCAGTCTACCTCATAACCAGATAAACATAAAACCTCACACTAAAAGACTATATATGCTTATTTTGTGCACTAAATTTTACCTACTTCTGCTTTAAAAAATACACAGTATACCAAAAAAACAAACAAACAAAAAACAGTTTGTAAGGAGTAAGTATCAGAATCAGTTTCACATGTTATGGTGATCTTGGAATTGCCAGACATGGACTTTAAAACAACTATGTATCATTTACTAAGAGCTCCAATGGCAACAGTGTACAGATGTAATAAAAGATAAGTAGTATAAGCAGAAACATGGAAAGTTTGTGAGGAAAATGCTAGAAATTAAAAAAAAAATCTGTGACAGAAATGAATATTTATGTTCTTCAATTAGACTATACATGGCTGAAGAAACACCAGTTAGGGTTAAGATACATCAATAGAAACTTTCAAAAAAGAATTGCTAATAAGAAAAAATCAAAAAGATGTAACAATACCCATAACTTTGGAACAATTACAAAAACTGTATGTAGCAGCTGAAATATGAGAAGGGAGAGATAAAAGCAATATTTGAAATAATGTCTTAGAATTTTCCAAAATTAATGACAATAAATCTCAGAAGTTCAGAGGATTCCAAATATGGTGAATATAAAACTTTCTACACTGCAGGAAATCAAAAACAAAAAGAAAATATTGAAAGAAGCCAAAATGAAATATCTTTGCAAGATCAAGGATAAAAATCACAATGGATTTCACGTCAGAAAACCAGGCAAATAAAGAGAGTGGAGTGAAATATTTAAAGTGCTGAATTCATCAATAGCTTGTTTCTTTTATACCATTTCCTAATAACTCCAGAGAGATTTCCATCCTCTGGATGAGAGATTTCACTCTACTATTTGTTCCCACGAAACCCCTACATTCCTTTGTAAGTCACTTTGTTTCTTAGGAATCATTGTTTTAAGGTCCTTTTTTGCTAATAGAACAAGAAGATATTTGTGCGTACATTAACATGTGCATTTATGCAAATCTATTTACATTTCTTTATGCAACCATGTGAATCTATATTAAGTGAAAAATGAATTCATAATGATCTCTCTTTTCCAACCCAATGTCACTTAGATTATTCAATCATCTTGCCTTGATTATTTGCAAATTTCCCTGCTAAAATGAGAAAAATGGCCTCAATATACACCATTCATTTATAAAATTGTTCAATTTAATATAGTTTTATTGGAGTATGAGAATCATTACCATGAACTCATGAGGGGGTATTATTAAGTTCAGTTAAGGGTTTATTTACTGTTACATTTACCTTTGTTATTGTACCCTCTACCCAATTTCAAAGTTAAATAATTCAGCAACATTTTTTCCCATTCCCTTTAGTAAGCTTATTCTATTGTGTGCTGTGTAATTCCATGCATTTTGACAAATGCATGATGTCATGTAATGACCAAAATGTTATTACACAGAATAACTTCACCATCATTAAAAAAAACCCATTCTTCTCCCTCTGTAATCATCTATAACACCTCTTGATCACTGACTGTTTTACCATATCCTTAGTTTGTCCTTTCTCAGAATGTTATAATTGAAATGATACAGTATGTACTTTTTAAAAATTGTCTCTTTCCATAAATACTAAGCATTTAAGATTCCTTTGCATCATTTCATTGTTTAATTATTAATATTTTTAATTACTGATTAGCATTCCCTGCATGGATGTATAAAAGTTCATCCATTTGCCTGTTGGAGGATATTTCAGTTTGCTTCTCATATTTAGTGATAGAGTTGATATCGAATTGTTAAAAATAGGGGCCTCCTTGGTGGCCTAGGGTTAAGTCTAAGCACTATCACCACTACAGCCTGAGTTTGATAAATGGCCAGGGAGCTAACCCACATAGAGTACAGCAGACCTCTCCTGTCTCATCAGCTGTTCCCCCATGCACTGTATTTCAGTGAATCTGCCTGTTATGCTCCCCACTCTGTCTCTGGTATATCTGCTCAACCACCCACACCTATAGACGACATTCCAGATTTTCTATGCAAAAATAAGTAAAAATTTAAAAAAAAAATATTGTTACAAATATTTTTGCATTTTTTATTAGAATATATTCTCCATCGATCCTTTGCCATTAGACAGGATATTGACAATGGAATTGTTTTCCAAATTATTAATAGCAATTTAGAAAACCTTGTAGAGATAGTGTTTAAAATTTTATGCTATATTTTAATGAAATGAGTATTTATACATAGTCTTTTCAGATTGTTATATTTACAGAAAATAACAGAAAGTTTGTAGATGAAAATGATTCATTTTATAATCATTTAAATATAAATTTTGCCAATTGTATTTGTTTGAGATATTTAAAAATGTCGCCTTAGGGCCTCCCCGGTGGCAGGGAGGGCTGAGCACAGTGCTGTGAAGTTGTCCACAGCCTCTGCAGCATGGGTTTGATTCCTGGCTGGCCGGTGAGATTCCCTCATGGGGCAGCAGACCTCTCCTGTTGCACCCGCTGCCCCCCTCAGCAGTGCTTTCAGTCCGTCTGCCTGTTCTGCTCCCCAGGTCTGTCTCTGGTGAATCTTCTCACCCTCCTGCACCTCTGGCATGTACCCCAGCTATTGCATAAATAAAAAATAAACCTTTAAAAAAATGCTGCCTTAATAACACCTGTTATTTCAAACATCTCTCCTGGAAATCAGCATTATATGTGATTTAATTAATCATGATGGGCCCAGGGAAAATTATTGGGTCAATTTTGTCTTAGGTTGGCAGAGTCAAACATATGAAGTTATTATAACCAAGGTCTACAAAAAATCTTAAGGCAGTAGACTTGAGAAAAATGAAGGAAGCCTGTGAAAGTTACCGTACTATTTGTTCACTGGATAGAGGTTGGGGAATGATCACTGACCTCTAAGTAACAGAAAATGGAACTCATCTTTCACTTCTGAATGAGCTCCTTGCTATAATTGATGGCATCTCCTGAAATGGCTGCAATCATTAGGACTCCAGTGACTGAATTAAAAGAAAATGAAGGATGCAGATGGCTGTGCTAAAGCATGAAAAATGTGTTTCTTCCTGGCGACAGATACAACTGATCATTTTACAAGGAAGTGCCTCACTGAAAGTGTTTCAGCTATGTAGTTCTCAGTGAAAATGAAGAGTAATGTAAAAATTGGACAAGATGAAAGTAGCTGTTTCATTCCAGATACTGACTACACAAGTCGCTTTCAATAAATCAGCTGCTTATTGTATCTAAGATAGCAGTTTGTTAATATTACGATGGTGCTATAAAATGTTCTCTTTCGTTAAACAATCTTTCAGTATCTATGATAGAGCAAGTTTTATTTATTTTTGTTTGTTTTCCAGTCATTAACATTTGAATTACTAAGCAGTATTTATGTAATTTTTTATTATATTAGTATTGATTTGCAACACAGTATATGATTCAGGATCGGGTCATAAACTCTTTACATGCATGCTACCACACCACATCCACCACCCAAACATCCATAGCCCTCTACAATGTTCCATTGGGCCTTCTCCACACTCTGCTTTCCACCCACCCTCTCCTTCTCTGGTGGCTTAAATTCTACAGTCAGACTTCTAGAGTTTGTCATTGGTTTGTTTTTGACTGAACCATTGTTTTGTTTCTGTATATTCCACATATAACTGAAACCATAAGTTATTTGTGTTTCTCCTTCTGATTTATTTTGCTTAGCATTTAACTCCTCCAGTTCAATCTGAGTTGTTGCAAATAGCAAAAGTTCATCTTTTTTTAGTTGAGTAGTGTTGCATTGCATATATATGCAACGGATTCTATATCATCCAAATACACCTATCTCTCTCTTTTTTTAGATTTATTTATTTATTTATTTATTTATTTATTTATTTATTTATTTATACAAGCACTGGGTACAGTCAGAAGCGCGGAGCGTGAGAGAATTCACCAGAGCCAGAGCGGGGAGCAGAGCAGGCAGAAGACTGAAGTACACTGCTGAGGGGAGCAGTGGGCGGCTGGAGAGGTCTGTGCGCCATGTGGGACCCTCCTCCAGTGGCTGGGGAGCAGCCAGGGATTGAACCGGTGCTGCAGAGGCTGCGGGCAGCCTCACAACCCAGCGCTCAACTGCTGAGCCACCTGGGAGGCCCACACCTATCTCTCTTTAAGCACTTCCATTGTTTTCATAACTTGACTATTATAAACAATGCTACAATGAACATAGGAGTACATATATTCTTTCATTAGTGTTTTGTGTTCTTCAAGTAGATACCTAGGAGTAGAATTGCTGGATCATATGGTAGATCAATTTTTAATATTTTGAGAATCCTCCACATGATAATCTGTAAGGACTCTACCAGTCTCCATTCCCACCAACAGTGTACAGAGTTCCTTTCTCTCCACATCCTTGTCAAGACTTGTTTCTGGTCTTCTTGATCTGAGTCATTCTAGCAAGTGAGTTTCTCATTGGGGGTTTGATTTGCATTCCTCTAATGATAAATGGTTATGAGAACTTTTTCATGTGCCTATTCAACTGTATGTCTTATTTGGAGAAGTGTCTATTTAATTCCTCTAGATTTAGTTATATTTAGGGGGGAAAAAACAATGATAATCTTAAAAGCTAGTGGTCAGAAAACTTTTTCTGTCTAGGACCAGATATTATACATTTTAGAACTGTGTAGGCCGTATAGTCATTGTAGTAGTCATTCTACTCTACCATTATAGGGGAAACAATTCATTGAAAACAGAATGATATGACTGTGATAATAAAACTATATTTATAAAAAATAAAACACAGCTGAATATCTAACCTAAAATATCTATTTAGCATACATTTGATGTTGTGAATAAAAGCAATTGTGAATTCAACAGTTTCCATAATAAAATAATAAAGTTAAATGCTTTAATCTTTTATGGGAAATGGAAATAAGAACATTTACACTATTTAAATAAATACTACTGTTTAAGAAAACACAGGTCGATGACAACAAGCACTTTCCAGGCATTAGGTGCAAAAAAAAAAAAAAAAAAAAAAAAAAAACATAATCTTGGAACTCCCTGGTTGGGCACAGTGCTTTGAAGCTGTATGCAGCCTCTGCAGCACGGGTTGGATCCTGGCTGGCTAGCAAGAATCCCACATATTGTGGCAGACCTCTCCTATCTCGCCCGCTGCTCCCCTCAGCAATGTATTTCCATCAGTCTGCCTGTTCTGTGCCCCACTCTGTCTCGGGTGAATCCTCTCACCCTCGCCTATTCTGTGCCCCGCTCTGTCTGGTAAGTCCTCTCACCCTCCCACACATCTGTAGTCAGCTGTCAAGGGTTAGTTTTTTAATTTGTCTTTATCTGACTCTTAGTTTAGTTACTTTATATTCTACTTATTAGTGATACCATCTGATAATTTATCTTCCTCCTTCTGACATTTCAAGTTAGTGTTATTGAATAGTTTGGGTAGATGATAAGGAGTAGAATTACTAGATTTAATGGCTGATCCATTTTTAATGTGTTCAGACACCTCCATATTGCTTACTGTAAGGGCTGTATCATTGCATTCCCACCAGTATAGTGTGTGTTCCCTTTTCTCCACATCCTTGCCAGCTTTTCTTTCTGGTCTTTTTGATATGGGCCATTCTCACAAAGTATGAGCTGGTATCTCATAGTGGTCTTGATATGCATTTCTCTAACAATAAGTGAT
This sequence comes from Talpa occidentalis, assembly GCF_014898055.3. Taxonomy (NCBI): domain Eukaryota; kingdom Metazoa; phylum Chordata; class Mammalia; order Eulipotyphla; family Talpidae; genus Talpa; species Talpa occidentalis. The sequence continues at coordinate 74,842,778 of NW_023604972.1, forward strand.
GGTGAACATTTTTTCATGCATCTCTTGTAGCCTGAATGTCTTCTTTGGAGAAGTGTCTGTGTAAGTCTTCTGATTATCTTTTCATTGGATTATTTGTTTAGTGTTTGTAGAGTATGAGTTATTTGTATATCTTCAATATCAGTCCTTTTTCAGATACATGGTGTGCTAATATTTTCTCCCATTCAGTGAGGAGTCTTCATTTTAGTTATGCTTTTTTTTTTTTCCTTTTGCCATGAAGTTTTTAGTTTGACGCTATCCCTATTGTTTATGTTCTATTTTGTTTTCCTTGCTGTTAGGGATTTCTATATCATTTCATCAATATACCTTTAATAATACATTATTATAAATATTCAAGATTTTTTTAAAAAAGCTGAAACAACCAAGTCTCATGAACTAATCACTTCAATCTGTATTTTAAATATTGTCACTGATTTTCAAACAGTAAGTAAAATGAGCTTTTAAATGGGTCGTTTCAATTCTCTATTTATAGATATTCTTGTCTTTTGGCAATCATTTCTCTTAGTCTAAAAAAAAAAATGGTTAACTTTGTTTTGCCCAGAAAGTCAAATCATTATCCTGCTTTCTAACATTTTATTCAGCATTCTTGGAGACAATTAAGGCCTTGAAAGCATATTCAGTCAAGATATTTCAGGAAATCAATCATTATTTCACTGAAGACATGTATCTATCTTAGACCTATATTTTTGGAAATATAATAAAATAAGGAAATATGTTACATTGATTTTTAACCCAACCTCTATTTCTTTCTTTGATTCTATGACAAAGCTGTACAACACTACCTACTTCATTGAACCTTTACTTTTTTTTAGCCTAGAATAAATTCCGTATATTCATAACAGAAGAAAAGATTTCCATAGTAGGCAAAATTGGTCATTTTATTCTTTCTTAGATGTTAGTTTGCCACCTCCACTTTTCCCCATCTCTCTTTGCAATAGAAAGGGAGCTTGTATTGATCTGTCAACTTCAAGAATGTTTATGAACTGTCTTATTCTTGGGATTTGGTCTCTTACATGTTCTTCAATTCTTCCCCAAAGCTGAGATGACAGAAGCTGACTTTTCCTTTGATTATATCTTTCCTTATCTCTCAGGAATCACTTTGTTCCTTTAATAGAAATTAAGGGAAAAAAAGCTGAGTTCTCCCCTGGCAAGTGAAAGAAGAATGTTACGGAATTTCAAGCTACCAAATGTTCTTGGGCCAAAAGTTTAAAATATTTTCTCAAGAAGCTTGTTGGAAACTTATAAACTATTTAAAAGTATTAAGTGTTACTTTATCAAATGCATAATCATAAATACTGCTTTGGAAATATAAAAAAATCCTGATTTTAATATGATTTTAATATTAATTACATGCTTCAGTTTGAACATTTGTGTTTACTTTCCAAAAATGGCAGTTAACTACTCATATGCATTAAAAATATTCAAAATTAAATCTCTTGAAATCATATGTGATTCTGAAATTTTAAAAATGCCCTTTCTATAGAGTAGGCAGCAATTTATGAATAAATTACATTATTTTTGTTAAAGTAAAAAGAAAAAACTAACGTGTTATAGGCTTAATAGACTATCAAGCACACCTTTCTCACATATTCTGTCCACCAATTGTGGTTGCAAAATTTACAACTCCAAGCATTTTAATTTCAGTCTTTGTAGATTATAGAATGCTTCTGTAAAATTTCAAGACCTACTGCTAAAAAAATATGTCAACAAAATGCACTTGTTGCAAAAACTGTGTTAATTTTTGAGAAGACAAAATAACATCATGTATACTTCTAGTAATGTTACAATGTACAACATTTTTAAATGTAAAAGATGACAGAACTAATTATTTTGGAAGACAAAATAATAATAATTATTTTGGAATGCTATTATATCTCTATATATAAAGATTTCCTTTATGTGTACCTAATTATATGAAATTTTATGGGTTCATAATATTGAAAATAAGTAGGAGACCATATGAGCTCAAAGGGTGTTTAAGAGAAACAATGAAATGAAGTGATTTGAAAAATGCACACAAACTTAAACAACCATACATAGAGATAAATGTATTAATTAGGGCATCCCTAGGGGAGTGAGGGAAAAAAAAGGATTAGTTATTACTAGACCCAAGAGAAGAATAATGTTCAAAAAGGGTGTTCAACTATGGCTGACAAGTTAACTTTGGCTATCTTTCTTTTTTTTTTAAGATTTATTTATTCATTTGTGCATAGAAGAACTAAGGTGTAGGCCAGAGGCATGCGGGGGTAAGGGGTTTCACTGGAATCAGAGTGGGGAGCAGAACAGGTGGATCCACTAAAATACACTACTGAGGGGAGCATTGGGTGAGTTAGAGTAAGTCTGCTGTGCCATGTGGGTCAGCTTGCTGGCCAGGGATCAAACTGAGGCCATCTTGGAGATAGCACTGAGACTTAATCCCTAGGCCACCAGGAGGTGGCAATCTTAATATTCTATGTGCTAAAAATGACTGGGAAAAAAAAAAAAAACACACACACACAACATTTTGTGTTACTTGGAAACTATAGTAAATTCAAATGTATTTGTTTGGTGAGGAAACTTTTCTTTCCTTTTATATGTCTTTATTTAATATTTTGATTTTACCACTTCATACTCCAAATCTAAAATATTTATTAAATTCCCTTTTTAAAAGATATTTTGCTGTTGTTCTAGGATCTGGGTGCTTCTACAACTCTAATTCTTTAATATAAAGTTGTCATCTAGGGAGAAATATTTTTATTTCTTTCTCTAAATTTAAAACAGCTAAGAAAAATAAAATGAGGTAAGATTATTCATTGATATTTTGACTCTTGGAATTGGGGTTTTAAGGGATTTTACCCTTCATATAGTTCAATTAACTATAAAGAAGGATTTTCTGTTTTCCCTATTGTCTCTTAAGATTTTGTTTTCAAACCGTGTTGCTTGGTCTCAGTTTAGTAAAGCGGGAATTTTGGAAAGTGATATTTGGATTTGGTGAAGCTAGCCTCTCGGGCAATTCTTTTAATATTGAAGATTTTTGTATTTAATATTGATTGTACCGTTTTTTTTTCCTCCCTGAGCTTTGGCTATAACTTTCATAAAAAGGTATTGTTTTCTCAGTATTTCCTTTTGGTATCCCTCTTGAGACTGTTTTCAAGATCTTCTTGTACGCCATGTTTTGTTCATATTATGTATCGGTACATTCAGGATTGGCTATTTTAAGCTTTTGAAGGGTTTTTCAAAATGGACTTATAACTCACTTCCTAAAAGTTTACAACGGGAGTTTTGGATAAAGTGCTTTTTACCTAATTGTACTGTTTTGTTCTGTTCCATGGGTGGGAAATTCAGGCTTCGGGTTCCTGAGATTTCCCCCTCTCACCCCACCCCCATGTCTTTCAAGTCTAAAGGTTTGGTTAAATACAGATCACCTACATATTGTTTGGTGTGTGTGCATGTTTCTGCGTGTGTGAACACATTCGTTGTTATAAGACGGCACACGTGCATTGTTATAAGACGGTAAAACTATTGGTGAGGAAATTTTGGAAGCCACAAAACTATTAATGGACTGAACAACTTTGGATTTTCCAGTAGGCTATAAAAAAATGTTTATTGGTTGGTTGAGTTACTCTCACTTTAGAAAACTTCTAAATTCTTTATTAGACCTATAAAAACACAAAGATCTCCCAAAATACATTTCTTATTAGAAAAAAGTAGATTGCTTAAAAAAAAGAGAGAGAATGTGAAGATGTCTTGGTTAAAAAGGAAATGTAGAGATGTGAAGTTTTAATACAATAAAATGTATCAATGATACTTAATATTATATCATTTTTAAAGATTATTTATGCATACAAGAACTGGGGTACAGACAAAAGGTGTGGGTAGTGAGAGGATTCAAGGAAGACAGAGTGGAGAACAGAACAGGCAGATCTGCTGAAATACACTGCTGAGGGGAGCCATGTGGGTATCTCCATGGCCAGCTGGGGATCGAACTGGTGCTGCAGAGGCTGTGATATCTTCACAGCTCTGTGCTTAATCCCTTGCGCCATCAGGGAGGCCCTTAATATTATATCTTAACAAAAATCATGGCTCTGTTTTTATAAACCCATCAATAAATTGGGCCATTGATACAAAATATGCCTTTTTAAAGTTTTGTTTTTTGTTTTTTAACTTTGCTTTGGCCATTAAGGAATCTTTCAAGTTTACAGAACTTACCTCTTAATCACTAACACCAAAACCTCAGATTTAAAGAGAAAGAAGAACATTTTTTAATTCAACGTCAATTGATTACAGTCAATGAACAGGAGAATGTAAAAGAAATCTCAGTCTTAACCCCTTCTTGTTTACCACTTTCTATGCCATTACCACTGAATTGTATTATTCAGAAGAAAAATCATATGCTAAGATGAGATGTTATTTCACTCATATCTGATAACTAGGCTCGGTCTTACTATGATTGAAGAGAAACAAAGACTTTAGTCCATCTAAAGTCTATATCCAATTCTCAGGAGAACCTATCTATGATTCCACCCCCCCCCGCCCACCGCCTTGCTTATCTTTGCAATGACTGTAGTATTGGAAGTTGTAAAGCTTTAATTATAGTTAAATATGTGTCTTATAAGGATCTCCCTTTCCATCTTATGCAGGGAAACTTCTTGATCTAAAATTATATTAGAAATTAGACTGTCTTTGTCTTACAAATGGAAGCTTTACAAGACCAGAGGCATGGTTCCAGAAACAATTCAAGTATTCTAAATACCCTTCCAGGTATTTAGATGGGAAAAATGATCTTTCTCTCAGAAATCAGTAGTATATATTTGTGATGCAAAATGTATCCCCCACCTTCTTTAGAAACTAGAACCATACTTTGTAATGTGAGCTTAGGTAGTTTTTTACCTGAAGAAGAATAAAGAGAAGGAATATTTTTAAATGGAAAAAAAAAATCAAACTTCTGTATTCACAAATGTAGGTATTTCAACTATTACCAATTTAAAATATAACTAATACATGGGACTGGACATTTGAATGTTAACTAAGAGATCTCTGTGTCTGTGTTACTCCTTGGGTTTTATTATTATTTTTCCTTGAGGTGGCAATATTAGCATGAATTAATGTAAAATTCACTTATAAATAGAAACTATGTAATTCTTCCTAAACTCAGCAATATGATAAAACTAACCCAAATGTTTTATTTTGCTATGTATTAAGAAATTAATATAGAATAATTCTTGGTCAGTGAGAACTAGTTTAAAGTTTAATGGTTTAAGTTGAAACATGTGTCTTTAGTTGTACTATTGATTTGAATATTTTATCTGTGTTTAAATAAAAACTCTTCTCTCATTATTTAATAATAAAGTTAATTCATTCATCTCATGAGATTTTTTGGGTAAGATTCAAAGAAAGAAGTCCAATATGGAGTTGTTTGTGGTCAGCCTAAATCAGGAATATCAGCCTGAAGTTTCTTTGTTAGATAAACTTGCTTAAAAGGTAACGATTTAAACAAATGAGATCGAAATCTGTAACTGTAATTAGTTCCTCAGAGATATTTGGTAACTTAAAACTTTAGATCTAGATTCTATTAAATAATTGCATTAAGTAAAGAAAGCATATTTTTAAGCCAAAATAATTTTACTAGTTTAATTCCAGATTAATTTGGATTGATGATTCCACTTCCTTGGAAAAACTTAAACCTTTAACTCTCCAAAGCTGAGTCTTGAAGGAAATTTAACATAGATTTTGTTACCATATTGAGACATCCTTAGTTCTTTTTTTTTTAAATAATAAATTTTATTGTTATATTCCCCATACAATTGCAGAGACGTCCTTAGTTCTTGACTACGGCAAGGACAGAGTTCAAAGCCACATCTGGGTAAACAAAGCAGCAGTTTATTTAGTACACCAGGGAGGAGGTCCAAGTGACCAGTGAGCACAGAAGGATAACTGCCCCAAATGGGAGAGATTATTTCGTTTTAAATAGAGGGCAAGTGTGACTCACCTCATCCCCTCTAGGGTTACCCATGTTGGGTTCATGTTCCACCCTCTGGTTGGAGAGGGCAATTTTAGTCTTCATTTGCCATTTGGTGGAACTATGATGGCGGTCATCTCTTACAGGGACTGGGTGGTCAGAACCACAGTCCTAATTAGGGGTGGGTGTCCACCAAGGTGATTGGAAAGTTACCCCCCCCCCTTTCTACTGCCAGATACTCACTGGATGTTGTTTTTATCGGCTACTGCAGGGTTTTCCTGGTGTCCTGGATTTGCTGGCCATCAGTTATAACAGACATTGCTCCCTGCTTGTATTTTCTCTTACTCACTTTCCCCTGCCCTAACTACCTAGAAATTACTCCATTTTTAATCTATTCTTTTTACCATTACTTAAGTAGCTTTCCAAATCTCTCTTCAGGAAATTAAAGTTTTACTACATTTAATAATTGGGATTTATTGGATATCTAGTCATTCTATTGAAAATGTTGAATTTAGGTGTTGTGCAACCATCCCAGTTCAGGTAGTTTCATTGTCAGTTCTTGGAGACAAAAAGGGAATTTTTGAGACTTCAGTGGATATGCAGGCCTTGAATGTTAAAGCAGGGGACCATATACACAGGCAGGCAGAGTGAGACCATGAGAGACCCCAAAACTTAGAAGCAGAACTGCAACTGAGCCTTCTAGTCCTGTTGACCCAGTTGAGTGTCCAAAGCCATGCAACCGAAATATTGTTTTCAATGCAAAGTCCATGTGCTCTTTGTTCCATGTCAGAAAGATGGGAAACAGCATTTTAAGGTAGTGTGCTATCAAGTTCTTTTGGAAGGTGAAAAATAGCCTAATTCACACACTTTCTTCACATTAAGTTTACTCTTGATTCTTGTTACAAGTGAATTAAGGGCATGTGTTTATGAGTAAAATATGTATTCTCTCACATAAAATATTAAAACATAGAAATTATGAAAATAGTGTCTTTCAGTCTAAAAAATCCCTGCCATAACACAGTTTTTGCAATTGCTTATGGTATAGAAATCAGAAGTTAATGTTTCAAGGTTTGAGTTCTTATTAACGTATGAAATTATGCTAGTGGAACTAATAATGGAAATATCTGCATGTAAAAAAATAAAATATGCATTTGGGGGAAAAAGGAAGTTTTAATGGGTGGAGATGTTTTTGTTGAGGGAAAAGATTCAGTCTTAGTATGAAATTTGTTATTTCTGAAATGGGCTATTACAACAAAATGGAAGGAGGAGGGAGAAGGGTGAGAGGGAGGGAATGAGGAGCACGGGTACCTTGGGGAAGGAGATTCTATGGGGACTCAATCTAAGGGCTGGGGGGAAGCAAATATTGTCTTAAAATGTAAAATAAAAAAGATAAATGTTAAAATAAAAAAAATATTAAAAATGGGAAGGCACAGCAGTGTGTACTTAATTTTTTTTTTTTTTAAGATTTATTTATTTTATTTATACAAACACTGGGTACAGTCAGAAGCACGGGAGGGTGAGAGAATTCACCAGAGTCAGAGCGGGGAGCAGAACAGGCAGAAGGACCGAAATCACTGCTGAGGGGAGCAGCAGGCGAGACAGGAGAGGTCTGCTGGGCCATGTGGGACTCTCTCTGGCAGGCCGGGAATCGAACCGGTGCTGCAGAGGCTATGGACAGCTTCACAGCATGGCACTCAACCCGCTATGCCACCAGGGAGGCCCTGTACTTAAATAATTAAATTAAGTAAATAAAGCATATTTTTCAGCCAAAATAATTTTACCAGTTTAATCCCAGATTAATTTGGATTGGCGATTCCACTTCCCTGGAAAAACTTAAACCTTTAATTCTCCAAAGCTGCGAGAGAGATATCTTAGAAAAAGCGTCCATGGCTAAAGGATGAGAAGCATCCATACACTGTATGCAGAGCCAGGAAGGCCAGAGCTGGTTCTCTATGATCAGAGCGGATGGGAAAAGGAACGTCTTGGAGCCCTCAGTGGCTTTTTCAGGGTTATAGTTGGATTTTACCGGGTATATGGCAGGCGGAGTGCCTGGGTTGGGTGTGGGGGCGGGAGGCTACTAGGCCTCCCAGCACCCCACTAATCTTCACTCTTTTACTGGGCTCTCTAGCGTTTTCATGGCCTCTGCTTCTCTCCTTGTTCTCATCCAGTATCTCGCTTCTTCTTCTGGTTTGCTCGGTGACGCTGCCGCACTCCGCCGCTCTCCGCTGCTTGGCTGAGTGTGCATGCGCGAAAAGCCTGATACTCTTTTACTTACCCTATACTGTAGTAACTTATAATAATAAATTGCAAACTGTTTAAGAAATCTAGAGATCTGGTGCTTCAGGTCCTCTGGTAAGTAGGGAGAAATCTTTTCCTGTCTTATTGCCTTGAGGTGGGCCTTATCAGAGATATATTTGGTCTTAAATATTTAACTATCACTGGATAATTAAGTATTGTTCGATAGTAATCTGTATGTTTTAAACAATTTAATACCTGTTACAAAATTTACCTGAAATAAAAATTCTAAAATTAGCTCCATAATAGCTACTGAATCCCTCTTCCATAGGATTATTCTCTCCACTTTGAAAGAGACCTATTAAGCACATTAAACTAATTTGTTATATTAAAATTTCATGTTAATTATTCTCACACAAGAGATGCATTTAGCTTCTAAGCATGTATGTGGATATTAATATGAGTGTTCCAAAGATTATGTGAACCTTTTTAAAAGACTTATATTTTTTGTATTATTACTAATTGTCAAAACTGATCATTACCTTAAAATATTATGTGCCATGAAATGTAGCAAACTTTCTAATCAACTGTGTTACAAATAGATTTTTAATTATGATTATTTCATAGTCTTTTGCAAAATTTACTTATTCCATGGCTCAAATACAGAAACATTCACAGAAAAAGATTTTTACAGATAATCTGAAAATACAGGTTTATGATGGAACTGAGGGTAAGAAATTGTAGAGCCAATGGATAAAAACTGAACTCATAATAAAGACTGAGACTTTCTACATGGGACTGAATATACCATTTAAGCTTTTTGTTTGAAATGTTACTGGTCTTTTATGTTGTGCTTTTTTCCAGATTTCAGAAAGTATTTTTCCCTTTTTTGAGGTGACTATGCCCTGTAGCAATGTAAATTGCATAGTTTTGTGAACAGAACTGAAACCTGACACCTTCAAAATGTGAAAACTTTCAGTAAGTACTCTTATTCCTCTTGGCAATGTGTTTATTTGCATAAATCTAATAACTATTTTTCTCAAGAATAGACTGTTGGACACCTAGATTTTAATAACAAGGCTTTGAATGAGAATGTTATATTTGAGATTACACTGATTATAAATTCAGATTGATTTCACAGCCTTCAAGTTAAAACAGTCCAAATACCTTGCCTACATGGTACTCAAAAGTATATCAGGAAAAGGCAAACAAGATTTTCTGAATCTTGAGTAATCCAGAAAACTCAGGAACTTTTGGTGACCTCCAGAAGATAGGAACTCAGTGATACAGGTAATACAAGCAAACCCTGATGGTGAGAACTTAGCATAACCTTGAGCACTAAGATAACATGAAGATTTCAATATGAAATTCCTTGTAAAAAGTTCCAGGAAGGTAGTCTAAAAGGCTGTATAGATATAGTCTGTTCTTTCTACTTTAGAGGGGGGAAAAAAAGCTGACCCACAATATTGGAACTAGGCTTAACTTGTAATTGAGTTATACTGTGATTATTTAGTGAAGTTGGGATAAAGATAAAGAGAAAAAAAAATGTTTCAATAACCTTTTTGTGAACATCACATTCTAGTCCATTTAGTCATATTTGAGGATTTTGCTGTTTTACGTATGAACTGAACTCGATGTCACATTTTTTCAAATATCTTACTATGACTTTGAAAACTCTAGTTTTTCTCCCATTATTTTGGATTATATTGATTGAAAGCTCATACTGCAGTTTTATGAAACCATGTAAACTGGAAATGGAAAAGTTAATTTCATTTCAGAGAGATCAACACAATGACTGTACCTGAACATGACATTGCAGTCATCTAAATACCTGAAAGATCAAAGAAACTGAAACCTGTGAGAATATATCATATGAAAGTGCTTCTGATTCAACTTCTAGAAACCTCAACTGACTTTTCTCAAGATATTTTATGGGAAATGTGATGTACTACAATCTTTTACCTTTGTTTTTCTTTTGTTTTCATAGAAATGACTCTTATTTCTTGCATAATATAACTCTGAGAGCCAATTACTTAAATGGGCTGACCTTGTCTCAGGATTGAGAGGTTGGTGATATAAAATAATTGAACAACTTAAATTCTAAATTGTGGAACTTCTTGTGATGTTCCAAAGGTGGGATTGTAGGGGAGTAATAATCTGCCACCCCTAAATAGGTCTTCTTGGCAAAAGTTTAACTTAATGGGACAGACATTGAAAACTGGATAGAAGTTGCTTTGAAAAATACCTTTACTATAATCTTCTACAAGCATCTGTACCACTTTTTTTTCTACTTTTTTTCTACTTTTTTTCTCTTTACAATGAAGAATGCAGAACTTAATCTGCCTGTTTTTGTCTATTGTGTCTTCCTCTATAATCTCTGAAACATACATTCCCTTTATCCCTTATCTAAGTCATTTGGTTTAGCTAAACATTTTCAATGTCTAGAGCTTTGTTAATTAGTGAGTAACTTAAGGAGTTACTCAGCCATGTTTGGCATTTCCAAGGTATTTGGAATTATGCACTTTATTATTAAACTTCTTTTTGACTTTTTCTCTGTCTGTTGCTTATTTGACTATTTTCCAATTTAGAAAAGTCTTGAAGGGTATAAGTTACTTTCTTTTGTGCTGTTACATCTTGCATCTTCCTGAGTGATACCTAGACATATAAATTTTGAAATGTTTGTGAAATACCCCCGTGTCTTGTGTATATATCATATTTAATCTTTGAGTTTGTGTGTGTGTGAGCCAGAGAGTGAATATGATGTGTTCACATTAGTGATTACCTTATGCCATCTGGCATGGCTGTCTTTAAAAAAGGGAGGGAGATTATATGAGTGACTTAATGATATAGGGAGTAGATAGTCAAGCAATAAGAGGCATGTTTTATAAGTTGAGAATGGCACCAAGTCAACAGCCAACAAGAAAGGAATTATATCAGTCTTACAACCTCAAGGAAATGAATTCTGTCAATGAAGTGAATAAGTTTGGGACAGGACCCCAAAACTCAGAGATGGCAGCTCTGAATGGCATATTGGTTTTAACCTTGTGATCCCATAACACAACTAATCTATGACTGATTGTTGACACACAGAAACGGCATGAGGGTGCCTTTGGGTTCCTTTAAGCTAACAAATTGGTTAAGTTGTATGGCAATAGAAAGCTAATTCATATTCAATTCATTTTCAAAGGTAAATAGCACAATTTTCCCTCTTTCTTGAGATATTTAGGAAACATTTCATCAGCAGGCTTTGTTGTCTTCTTTCAACTTAAATTCTATTTCCATCACATCTGGTGTACTTTACCTTGCTGTTACTTTCTTATTCAGTTTGATGCTCCAAACTTAGTGCAGTCATATTAGGAATAATCTGAAGTAAGTCGGAGAGCAGAGAAGAACAAACATGCCACTAAAATAATGTAAATTGCATGGCAAATATTCACCTAATAATAATTTATGGTTATGAGGGGATTAGGTATATTTTCTAATTGGATGTCAGTTGTCACCATATTTATGGACTTCTTCTTTTGTTAATATGTTCCACATTCTCAATTCTGATTATAATTGAAAAACAGTCAGTCTAATCTTAGTTTCTTCAAGTTTTCATAGAGGTCTCTATGACAAATATGTACATTTTTGTCTTTCTCAAAGAATGGTCTGCTGTGGGAAAAAAAAAAAAACACTTTATGGACTCATATATTCACTATCTGAGCAAGAAGTGTAGGGAAGCAACACATTATGTTTCAATATATAAATGTAATGTTAACCTAAAATTGCTAAATGCATAATAGATTTGTTATGGTTGTAGAATAAATCATAAATGACATAAGAACTATTCAGGAAACCTTTTAAAATAGCTATATTCTTCTCTAGCGGTCTTTTTATTTGCAAAACAAAAATAGTCAAAATTGAATATGGTATAAGCTTAAAGTTCTAGCAATTTGGTGTGTGAAATGAGTAAATATATAAACCAAGAGATAGATTGTATCTGTGAATGATGTACCAAATGTTGGACTACAAGATATAAAGGACTACAAGATGCACATTTATGATATTTTAATTCCATCTCAATCAGAGTTTGACAGTCAGTGAATTTATTTTTATTTATCCATCTCCTTTCATCTTTAAATATGTTGTATTCTATATTTCTCTAATATATTTAGTTCATTCCTTCTTGACTTTATGCAATGTACCATCCAGTCACCCTTATGTTGCATAGTATAATGAGGTTCACTTGATCTTTTTCAGTAGTAAGCAATATCTCTTTTTATAGTTATATGAAATTCTCAAAAGATTGCATTAATGGCTATTTCCTTAATTAAATATTTCTGGTGCTTTTCATTTCAATACATATTCAATAAATTTGAAGTTGTCATTAGACAGATAAAACTAGTTTTGCCAGCCCAGTGGCAGCCTTGTTGGCAGCAAAGCACCCTGGGGCTCTGGTAAACACCCTGGACAATTGTAGGGGTTGATGCATATCCAGTGGCAGCATCTCTGCAGGGCCCTGCAGCACTGCAGGCCACTTGTAAGCTCTCCAAATGTGCCTGGGTACAGCTCTGCCAACAGAGACACCATATCAACATCAAATGACCACAGGAGACACTGGGAAAGGACCTCATACAAGCCATAATAACAGACCAAGACAGATAGGATTTCCCCCATTCACTGAAGCTACAACTATAGATTACTTTTCCCTGTTGTACAGTGCAAGAAACTGGAAAAGTAGAAGCTCTTTACACTTTAATTTTAGAAAAAAATAATGGAGAAGTGAAAAAACACAATGAATGGCAATTCAATTCATCAGGTGAATACTATGCCAAAGGGAGAGAACACATGTCCAGAAACAACATAAACATGGATGATCTGTTCTGATCTAGTAAAGTTCAAAGTCACCATGATAAAAATCACCAGAAAATGAACACAATATTCTTAAGCAAGTAATTAGACCCAATGGCTAAATAGACATTTAGTGGGAACTGTAATCCTAAAAAGCTGATACACACATTTTCAAGTACACATGGAACACTCTCCAGGATTGACTACATATTTTGTCACAAAACAAGTATCAACAAATTCATGAAGACTGGAATCATACTAAGCATCTTCTCTGAATATCAAACTGGAAATCAACAACAAAAGGAAAAAAAAAAATAACAGAACTCTACTATGTGCAGATTGAACAACCCACTATTGAATGGCCATTGGATTAATAAGGAAATAAAAGAAAAAAAAAACTCAGACAAATAACAGTGAGAACACAACCTTCCAATTTATGGCACACAACAAAAATAACACTGAGGGGGAAGTATATTTTAATACAGGCAGAGATCAAAAAATTAGAACATGTTCAAATAATCTGGTCTCTCTCTTCATGTAAGTAGGAAAAAAAAAGAACTAACAAAACCAAAATCCAATAGAAATAAGAAAATAATAAAAATTTGTTCAGAAATAAGTGAAATGCAAACCAAAAAAAAAAATAATTCAAATGATTATTGAAATCTAAAGTTATTTTTTTGAAAAAGTAAACAAAATGGACAAAATTCTAGGTAGGCTCACAAAAAAATAAAAGACAGGAGTTTCAAATAAATAGAATCAGAAATAAAGAAGTTAAAACATATATAAAAAGAATCAGAAATGAAGAAGTTAAAACATACATCTCAGAAATACTGAGGCTCATAAGAGATTTCTATGAATAATTATATGCCAATAAGTTAAATAGCCTAGAAGAAATGGTTAATATCTCAAAAATATACATCCATCTAAGAATGAATATGGAAGATAGAGCCAATCTGAACAAACTAGTCACAACCAAAGAAATGGAAAGAGTAATCAAAAGTTGCTCATAAAAATCCAGGACCTGATGGCTTCAAGAGTAAGTTGTTTCAAACTTTCAAAAGTTGTCCAGTAGCTGAAAGTCTTTCAAAAATTTGAGAAAGTATAAAATAAATTTTACGAGACTGACATACTCTAATGCCAAAACCAGACAAACACACAAATAAAGACAACACACAAATAAAACTGCAGACCATTTTCCCTAATGAACACAGATGCAAAATCCTCAACAATATCTTAGCAAACCCAATCCAAAAATGAATGAAAAGAATTATACACCAAGACTAAATGGAATTATACAAGGTATACAAGGATGATCGGACATCTTAAAAGAGATTGGCATAATTCACACTACATCAACAAAAAGAAAACTAAAACTGCACAATAACATCAATAGATGCTAAGAAAGAATTGGTAAGATTCAACATCCATTTAGGATGAAAACCTTGAAAATCTGGGCATAAATGGGACATATCCCCCAATAATAAAGGTCAAATATGACAAACCAACAGCTAATGGCATTGTCAATGATAAAAAAACTGAAAGTGTTTCCACTAAGGTCTTGTAAAACACAAGGCTGTTTACTTTCACCACTACTATTCAACATATTGATAGTATTGAAGATCATAGCTAGAGCAGTCATGCAAGAGAATGGTATAAAAGGAATTAAATTTTTTCTGTATAGAAAAAAAGAAACAGACAAATAAAACATAAAGACATCATACTCAATGGGAGAAAATTTTTGCAGATCTTACATCTTTTAAAGGACTTATACACAAATTATAAAAATAATTCATACAACTCAACAACAACAACAAAAAACAAATCACAAATTGGGCAGAAGCACTAAATAGGAAGTTCTCCAAAGAAATTCTACAGATCACTAACTTAGACATGAAAAAATGTTCATTATTACTTATTGTCAGGGAAATAAAAATCAACACCATAATGAGATATCACCTGACACCCTTGGGAATGGTCCATATCAAAAAAACCAAAACTAAGAGCTGGTGAGGATGTGGTGAAAAAAAGGATATTCTTATACTGTTGATATGACATTAGACTTACACAGCCTCTATGAAAAAAATAAGGACTTTTTTCCCAAAGTTAAAATTGGAGCTGCATAGGATCCAGCAATTTCACTTCTAGGGATCTATTGAATAATACAAAATCACTAATTTGAAGGGAAGCCTGCACTCCCATGTTTATTGCATCACTATTTAAAATAACCAAAATATGGAAACAACCTAAATGTTCAAATACAGATGAGTGGATCAGAATAATATTGTATATATGCACAATCGAATATCATTCAGCTATCAACAAAGATACACTCTTGCAATTTGCATCCACATAGATGGAGCTGGAGGAGATTATGCTAAGCAACATAAGCCTATAAGAAAAAAGACAAATACCTGATAGTGTCTCTTACATGACAATTATAGAACAACTTAATAGAGTCACATAAAGTCAAACTAAGAACTAACACCAGAAAGCTGATTATAAAACAAAGGCTACCAGTAGTAGGATGGAAGTGGGGTGGGTAAGAGCAAGGTGGGGATGTAGCACAATAGATTGGGTGGTAGACTATAAGTATCTTGGTGTTGTGCATGGTATGGTGATATCATCTCTTAAAACACAACAATCATGTAAAGCAATGTTCCCTATATTAAAAACAGATCACAGATGCTATGTGGTGGGAGAACTATGAGTAATCAAATACTGTTCAAATACTGTTCAAAAATTAGCAATGCAAGAAAATACATAAATTTAAATAATAAAATAAAATGATCCCAATCTAAACACATTTAAATAACTAAATAATAAACAACAACAAAAAAAAAGAAAATTAGAATAATGATATTCTTTGAGGCCTAAATATGTTGCCTGGATGCCAACATTATTTAGTGCAAACAGAAAATTCAGAAATGATGTAATTAAAAAATGTATTCACTGTATGTGTACATATGGTGTACATAGATTATAGATTTAGATGTTAGTGATAGATAAAGTTGTTATGAGTTTAACTCATTTTCCAAACAATGTATATTTCAAATTGTCATTCTAATGCATAATTATTAGCAGAAGCTGAATAAGCCTCAGGTATAGGCTTTAATATTTTAATACTTCTTTATAAAGTTTTTCAAATGTTTTTTTGTCCTTCCTCCTCAGCTTGGTGACAAGTATATATTGCTTTCCAAAGTCAACCTGAACACCTTCCAGATTGACAGGTATATATCTGCTTTAGTTTATTGATAGTTTATTAAATTTGTCAATGGACAAATTGATTAACTTAATGATATAGTGAGAACTACTCTAATCCATGTATCATCTATCAGGAATAATGTATTAAGTAGATATCACTAACATTTCTGTGAAGCCTTTTTCATTTCCCTCATACTCATTTAATTATCCCCATTTCTTTATTACTATAGATTTTTGCCTTGCTCTATTTTATATTTATCTTGAATTTAAAAATTAATTACTGTAAATTTCTTATTCAGCATTATTGCCATGCCCTGCTACAGTGTGTATGCTTAATTCAAGAAATGCTTATTTCATGAGTGGGCAAAAAAGAAGCATCTTCCTGAATGATTGTGTTCACACTTGGCAAAACTCCTGTCTTCTAGTTATGTTATAATACTAAGGTTCGTGCCCTTTCTTTCACATTATGTAGACAGAATACTCATAAATTCCATGGAATTGGAAACGGATCATTTTTATAGCTGCCACTTACACTATATTTTTCTGTTTGTTTTCCATTATAGTCATTTGATCAAATTAATGTTGAGTAGTGATAATATAACTCATCAGTTTATAAGCCGCCCTACATGGAAGTTCCAGTACAATTAACAAACTAACATTCATGAAATCATGATGCATATTGAATATGTTTTCTAAAATGTTTATGTTTTAGGGCCTCCCCAGTGGCACAGTGGGTTGAGTGCAGTGCTGTGAAGCTGTCCACAGCCTCTGCAGCATGGGTTTGATTCCCAGCTGGCCAGGGAGAAACCCACATGGTGCAGCAGACCTCTCTTGTCTCACCTGGTGCTCCCCTCAGCAGTGTATTTCGGTCGTCTGCCTTTTCTGTTCCCTGCTCTGTCTCTGATGAATCCTCTCAACCTCCCACACCTCTGGCCTGTACCCCAGCTCTTGTATAAAAATAATATAAAATCTTAAAAATAAATAAATAAAATATTTATGTTTTATACACAATAATCTAATAGTTTAAGAAACTATATTCAGTTATTTTATGTAAAGGCTAAAGATAGTTTCATAATTATTCCAAATATCCTTTTTATATATAGTTCAGAATAATGCATAGAGCCAAATTATACAAAGAGCCAAATTATACAATTGAACATTATACTTTAGTTTCACAGAAATGCAGGCTTGACTTTTAGCAAACTGCCATCTGGATATTAAGGTGATTGTGTATAGTCCACTCTGTGGCCACACTGGCATCATTTCTGGCTCTTAAATATTTTGTTTTGTGTCACCAAATTGATGAAATACCTGTACTTAAAAAGCAAAGTAACTGAACATAAAAATAATAAAATTGGGTATCCTGAGATACTTCTTCCTAAATTTATTTTTTTTAAAATGCTATTATTATTACTCTGTAGGCATTTTATTAAAGTCTATTAAAGTTTTATATGAACAGTATGATGTCTATTGTCCTGGGAATAATGGATTAGCTAGATATTCTGGCTAAATGTTTTGTCAGTCTCCTAATGTATCTGGAGTGTCCATCATAGGCCATTCAGAAAGATATGGTCAGTACTGATGAGGGGATAAATGACACAAATAAAAGTGATGGAAATGACATTTTGAAATCTTATTTTAATTCTGTACATTTAAACACTTTTTAGATATCAAGTACTTTGCAGCTTCCACTCTAGTGAATAATTTCAAAACAGTATTTCAATTGCAATGTAAAATAATCCCTTTTTTTTTTCCTTAAGCACCAAGTGAATAAAGAGAAGAGTATGGAACAGAACTCTGAAAAGGGGAGTAAAAGAAAAGTTTCTTAAAACTTTCAAATATTGAACAAATATCAAAAAAGAAATAAGTGATTCTTTGATGTTTCTTAATATTTCATTATAAACAGATACGAAGAGGTCCTCCCTGGTGGCGCAGGGGTTAAAGACAGTGCTATCAAGCTACCACCAGCCACTATAGCATGGGTTAGATCCCCAGCTGGCCAGGGAGCTACCCTCATGGCACAGCAGACATCTCCTGTCTCTCCCAGTGCTCCCTCAGTGGTATATTTCAGTATATCTGCCTATTCTGCTCCCCACTCTCTCTGATGAATCCTGTCAACCCCCCCCCACCTCTGGCTTATACCTCAGTTCATGTATGCACAAATAAATAAATCTTTAAAAAAAGACAGAAAAAAAGCAATGACAATTTTTTTTCTTTCTTTTTTTTAAAGATTTATTTATGCAAGAACTGTGGTACAGGCCAGTGGTATGGAAGGGTGAGAGAATTCACCAGAAGATAGAGAAGGGAGCAGAACAGACAGATGGACTGAAATGCACTGCTGAGAGGAGGAGCATGTGAGACAAGAAAGGTCTGCTGTGCCATGTGGGTATCTCCCTGGACAGTGGGGCATCGAAATGGTGTTGCAGAGCCTGTGGACAGCTTCACAGCTCTGCGTTCAACCCACTGAGACACCGGGGAGGCCCCACTATTTTTTATTGCCCAAAATATTTTTCTTGGGCCTCCACATTGGCGCAGTGGTTGAGCGGTGGGCTGCAAAGATGCTCGCAACTTCTGCAGTGTCAGTTCGATCCCCAGCCACCAGCGATGGTCCCACATGGCATGCAGGCCTCTCCTGCCATGCCTGCTGCTCCCCTCAGCAGTATGTTTCGTCAGTCTGCCTTTTCTGTTCCCCACTCTGGCTCTGGTGAATTCTCTCACCTTCCCGCACTTCTGACTGTACCCAGTGCTTGTATAAATAAATAAATAAATATTAAAAATATTTTTCTCATGTTTATTTTAAATGAGTAGGGTGAGGAAACATTATTTGTATATAAGGCATTGATAAGAAATTGTGAATTAGCCTATAAGCATATTGGCGGTGAGAGTGCTTGTCGATTATATTAGCATCCTTCTACAAATTACACTAGAAAATATTGTTTTCCTTATTGATCCAATTAGACATTTAAAGTGAAAGGGGCCTCCAGGGACAATGAATAAAACTATGAAAATGTGTATTTTGGCAAGGTAATTGCTGTGCTGTACTTGACTAAAATAATCTAATCTTGTTGAGGTGAATTGTTTTTTCCATACTATATTTATTTTTAAAATAATTATTCTTTAAAAGTATATTGGAAAAAGTCAATATTCTAATATGCTATTTGAAGGAGGAAAAAATCAATTTTTATATAATTCCTATTTCTCAGGAACATATAATTATACTACACTTGCTATATTAGTATAAAAATAACTTAGTGATGACATATTTTTTCAAGGTATGTATAATTTATGTAAAGCAAAATGCAGATTTGTTAAGCATCAATTAAGTATAGAACATTTTTATTAGCAAGATTGCAGTCAATTTATAGTGCCCACCCCCAGTCAACCACAGTTCTGATTTCACTTACCATGCGATACCTTTGCTTTTTCTATAATATCACATAAACTGAATAATATACCATATATTCTTATTTATCTGGCTTCTTTCTATTAGTGTTACGTGTTTTCAGATTCATTCATGTTACATTAGTAGTTTATTCCATTGCTGGGAATTATTCTATGGAATATTTATTTATTGCCCATTTTAGTACAGATGAGATTATGAGTTGTTTCCAGTTATTTTTGCATATATTTTTATTGAGGTAACATTGGTTTAGCACACTGCATGTGATTTAGATATATAGGATTCGAACTCATTAGTTATATGTTACCCCAGCTTTTAACTATCATGAATAAAGCTGTCATAAACATCCAATTTCAAGTTTTATGTGTGTATATATATATTTTTTTCTCTTGACAATTTTCTATAAGTAGAATTTTAGGTTATAAGTTAGTTGTATAATTTAACTTACCAGAAAAGTTGAAACTCATATCCGCAGCTATTGCACCTTTTCATAATTGCATCAGCAAAGTACGAAAGTTCCAGCTGTTCCATATATATATATATATATATATATATATATATATATCTCAACATTTTACATTCTCAACATTTTTTTTTAGATTGATTTATTTATACATGCACCGGGTACAGTCAGAATCACGGGAGAGTGAGAGAATTCACCAGAGCCAGAGCAGGGAACAGAGCAGGCAGAAAGACCTAAGCACACTGCTGAGGGGAGCAGCGGGTGGCAGGAGAGGTCTGCGTGCCATGTGGGACCCTCGCCTGGCGGCTGGGGATCAAACTGGTGCTGCAGAGGCTGCGGGCAGCTTCACAGACCAGCGCTCAACGGCTGCGCCACCAGGGGGGTCCCCATTCTCAATATTTTTAATTTAATTGTGTTTTTATGTTTTCTAGTAGGAATACAGTGGTATCTATTATATTTAATATGTATTTTTGCTATTAGTAATGTTGAATAATTTGGGGTTGTAATAATCATTTCTCAATGTTCAGTTGTGAAATAACAACCCAAGGATTTTTTTCTGTATCCTTTTCAAAATAGTTTATTTGCAATTTTAGAATTGATTTATAAGTAAAAATGTATACATTTTTCAACTTGTCTTTATTTACAGACACTTTATGAAAATGACTAGTGAAAGGTAAGATTGGGAGCAAATGTTTATAACGGATACATATATGCTACAGATACATAAAACATTTTGATTTTTTCTCTCAATCTGATGCTTGTCTTTTCATTTTCATAAAGTGTGTTTGGATAAATCGATGTTTTAAACTTTGATAAAATCCCTTTTAACAGTGTCTTTGACAGTACTTTCTGTATTCTTTATAAGAAATCACCTACACAAGTTATTAAGATTGAATCCTATGTCTTCTTCTGTTGGTTTTACAGTTTTAACTATTATACTTTGGTTTATGATTTATTTTGGAAAAATTGTGTATAGTGTGACAAATTAATCTGGGTTCATTATATTGATAATTAACTTTTCATAACCACTCACTGACTTTACTTGTTACAATGTAGTGTTTTGGTAACTTGATAGAATATTAATTTTATATTTAAGTATTGGTCAATTTCAGTACTTTATTTGATTGCACTGATCTAGTTGTTCATAGTTATGCCAAATTACATTGTCATTATCACCTAATAGTAAGCATTAGTCTTACACCTCTATTCCTCTTGGATTTGCATTTAAATTTAAAAATATGTTTGTCATTTTTCCTGAGAAAATGCCTTCTGAGATTTTGATTTAGATTGAGTTGAGTCTATAGAGAAATTTAGGAAGATTTGACATCTGGACAATGTTGAGTATTCCTATTCAGTCTATGAATTTAAATATATTAGGCCTCAATTTTTCTCTGAAATGCTTTGTGGTTTTCACTGTAGAGGATTTGAACATTGTTACATGTTAAATTTTCTGTAATTATATGCTAAGAAATGTTTGGGGAGTACGATCTTAATTAAGAACTAATATCTATTGAAAAGAAAGGAAGCAGGATTTAACAGAGGGAGTCACAGCATGGCTAAATATGGGAGGATATTTAGTCTGTATATAGTTTGTACCAGTGGTTCATAGTTTGCCCAAAATAGTTTGATGATTATGCTCCTACCTAGCTCAATGGCTGAGTGCTACCACAAGATTGTGAGTATGCCAACATAGCCTTTTTAAATAAGAAAGACTGCCAAAGATCTAATCTATGGAGACTACCTGCTAATAACCAAGCAGCAAGTCCTAACTTTAATTTTTCTACAGATGGTACAATGCTATATATACCATTAACAGTCTCCTCTGCTCACTTCACAGAGTCATACTGGTCCCACTTCCTGAGAAGAAATTTAATAAGCAGTTTAGTGAGGTTATATAAGTATGTGATTGTTTTTGAGACAACATCCCTCATTTATCCCTTTTTGTCCTCCATTATCTATGCTTGATTTTTCTCATTCAGATATTGCCTCTGTAGACTTGGTGCTTTACCTCACAGTGTGGTAAAAGCATCTTCTAGCAGCGGGCCACTGCAAATTTCTTTCTTTTTTTTTTTTTTTAAGATTTATTTATTTATTTTATATAAGAACCAGGGTACAGGCCAGATGCGAGGGAGGGTGAGAGGATTCACCAGAGACAGAGTGGGGAACAGAACAAGTAGACTGATGAAATACACTGTGGAGGGGAGCAGCGGGCACAACAGGAGAGGTCTGCAGTGCTATGTGGGACCCTCGCTGGCCGGCCAGGATTGAACTCATGCTGCAGAGGCTGCGGACAGCTTCACAGTGCAGCGCTCAACTGCCTGCGCCACCAAGGGAGGCCCACCACTGTGAATTTCTAAGACAAAAGTTATTGGCCCTATCGATTATTAGTTAAAATTGGGGTTGGGAGATGCCAAATGGATTACCTCAGTTCCAGTGATGGTCCTCCTTTCTCTCACTGTGTACTAGCTCGTCTCTGTATTCCTGATGATCAGTTCAAAGAAATCTGATGAATCCAGTTCTTGTTTACTGATTCCTATACACAAGGGTGTATCATCAGTCTCCCAGCTTATGGTTCAGTAATATTCTTGCTGTATTACCTGAGAAAATGTGTCCACTTTGATGAGATGTGTTCTAATCCTGTTAATTCCAGAACTTTAGCGAGAGGAAGCACAAATTCCCTAATTTTCTCATTGGAAGTAATGGTAAAAGGCAACACCCATATATCTACTCTTTGGTTCCTGGACACATGTACTCTTCCTACCAAGGATCATTTTCATATATATGTGTATATATATATTATATATATAATTCAATATATATACTTTGTCATTGAGTATGATATTCAATCCTCGTTAAGTAATGCAAAATGTGCTGGTACATCAGTTCTGCATTAAGTGGTAATTATAATACTCTGTTGAATCATCTTAGTTATATAGCAAATGGTTCCTGTGGCCATAGATTTACTCCTAGATCTTCTTTGCTTTACACATTGTGTCTTTTGGTTTTTGATAAAGTTATGATTTATCCCAAGTTGGCAGATCAAATACTTCATAAGCTTTTAGACACCACTGCTGGCTTAGATCCTGGAAGCATAAAAGGCTAACCTACCTTAGAATACATACAACCATTTGCCCTTTCACAAGAACCTGATGTTGTGAACTTGACAAACACTCACTTGATATCCTTGAAGAATGGGATATATCGGTGTCATCTATTTTGCATTAGCTGTTAAGTGGCAACTCAGAAGTGCTGCATAGGAGTCCATGCGGCTATGATCTTGCAGAACCTCCTTTCTACCACTGTGGTCACTACATTTAAATGTCCTTTGTTCTACTTGGGCAGCACATGCACTGCCTACAAGATCTAGTTAAAACTTTTCTTATTTTTCACTTCCTCTATAACGGTGGATGCTTTTTTGGTAGACATTTGCATGTGATATGAAAATCTTCACACTTTATGCCAATTTGTGTATGCCCATGCCCTTGCATTATCTTCAACCCTCCTTGTCTTGTTTCAGATTTTCCAAATGTTTTTCTTCCTGTTTCCTCAGCAGCTTGGCAAGTCATTTGCTCCTATCAATGCCCCCATATTTGTATTTGAATATTCGGCTATATTTTTTTCTATCCAAAGTGTGTGATCAAGCATACTGCTGGAAGATAGTTCATTTTCACTGATTTTCAAGGATACTTCTGCCAAACAACCACACAACAATCAATAAAACAAGGCTAGATGTTCCTATTCTTTCAGCTAGTTGTACAGAATCTCCAATTGGTTGTAGGTGTGACAAAAGATAGGGTGCTGGTACAATTTTGGTAGCTGACATGAATATGTAGACTATGTGCTCATATATCTTCTCTTCGCCCATGTTTTCTACTGGTATGCCATTCCATATTTATTATTTCATATTTGTAACAGATTATTACTCCATATCTCCTCATTAAGAATTTGAAGTTCTGAAAGTATTATGATCATGATGAATAGCCTGGATACATTGGCAATTGGTCTTATGTTAAAGCATACTATATTTTCATAGTCCAAAAGAATTTCAGGAATTGGTTGTAAACAAATGTTACTTGAGTAACAAATAAAATACAATTAATTACCATTTTTCTCTGTAGATGGCATAATCTTTTCTCATAAACCCAGGGATTTATACTGAGATTTTTCTCATGGGGTTTTCCCCTAAACTCCACACACCTTCATTTCTCAGTGCTTTTTGTACCCATAGTGCTACAGGGAGAGCCTGATTTGTCAAGTTGTAACAGGGTGGTCCCCAAGGAACAGTGAGGCTCCAGGTTCCCTGCCCCACCCAAGGAAGGGTAGACCTAAGCAAGGAGGAGGAAAACTCGAGAGGAGACTGGAGGAAGTGGGAAGGAAGAATTGAGAGCAGAAGGAGACCTAGAAGAGGCACACGTGAAGAAGCTACCCTTGCTTCTTCGTCTTGGACATGGTTGAAACAAACGTGGATGAGAAACCCATGGGGAGGTTAACAATGGTGGCTTTTGTCTTGATTTTTATTTTTCTCATTCTGTCCTAGATATGCTGGGACCCTTCTGGCCCCTTTCCTATGGGTCCCCAATAGGATATGCCTTAGACTTATGGCAAGCTTTTGGAACTCAGAGGCCCTGCTTTGGGCCAACGCTATTTGGCTGGGCATTTACTCAAGGGGGTAAGTAACTTTGGGTGCTTGATTTGGAAAGTTTATTCTTTCCCATTTCTATATTGCACACTAACTGTATTAAAGTTCCTTTCCATTCAAGGTCTTACACACTAGAATGTTTTGTCTTGATATGGCAGATGGAAGAACCTATTAAGAATGACAGGCTTGGAGTGCCCCTCACCCTGACCCATAAAAGTGATTGGGCTGCATGTATTACAGCCAAGTTCTTGTTGAAGAACATTTTGCTGATTTGAGTCTTATTCAGAACTTGCAGCATTTGAATATTAATTGGTGTGTAACAGAAGGTGCAAAATAAATACTATTTTATTTTATAGGGATGTTGTAGCATAGTCCTGAAATATTTGACCCTCCAAAATGTTATCGATGTGGCAATTGTCATCAGAATGTATGTATAGAAAAATACAGTATGTAAAGGGCTCACTATCTGCAGTTTTGGGTATCCATTCGGGGTGCTGGAAATTATACTCTATGGATAAAGGGGGAAGATGTGCTACATACATTTTTTTGACTTTTCTATGTAAACTTTGGCAGCATCTCGTCACTCTAAAAAACTCTCCTAGAATTTTAATTGATTGCATTAAATATAAAGATATGTTTAAGGGCCTCCCCAGTTGCGCAGCGGTTGAGCGCTGGGTTGCGAAGCTGGCCACAGCCTCTGTGGCGCAGGTTCGATCCCCGGCTGCTCCCCGGCCACCAGAGGAGGGTCCCACATGGCGCGCAGACCTCTCCTGCTGCCCGCTGCTCCCTTCAGCAGTGTACTTCGGTCCTTCTGACTGCTCTGCTTCCAGCTCTGGCTCTGGTGAATTCTCTCGTCCTCCCGTGCTTCTGACTGTACCCAGTGCTTGTATAAATAAATAAATAAATCTTTAAAAAAAAAAAAGATATGTTTAAGAAGAATTGACATCTTGATAACATAAATCTTTGAACACTGAATTTATGGGTTATTTTGGTAGATCAATTGATATATATATATCAATGTATATATCAATTAATATATATTATACAATTTTATGATTCATTTTGAATCATACTTATGTTCCTTTTATCTTCATGTTGAAGAGTGATTTTGAATAAGAGCCCATGGAGTTCTTTGCTATCAGTTTATTTACAGATTAATTTGTAAATCTTTAGAGGTCTTTCTCTAGGTTTTTAGTAATTTCTCAGCGGTTGGATGTCAGCACTTAAATACCTTTTATCCCTATGTGTGATAATTCAGGAACCATTCAGCTCCATCCTCTGCTGACCACACACCCAGTAGTGGTTCTCTACCCCTAAGATTTCCTCCAGCTCTTAAGAGTTTCACTCCAACCATTCCAGGTTTCTCATTTAACAACAACAATAACAAAACCTCAAAGGAAGCATTATGCATATATATGGAATTATTTTTATGTTTAGCTCCCTACTATCCAACATAATACTACATTGGTCTGTTTTTGTTACATTACAATTTTCAAAGTGCTTCTAGAATGATAGCTGCACTGATGGTAGAACTCAAGTTATTTTCTTTCTCTTAAGAATGACAGTGCTAAGTTTGATTCCAGGCTAGCCAGGGAGCAACTTACATGGAGCAGCAGACCTCTCCTGATTCTCCACTGCTCCCCTTGGCAGTGTATTTCAGTAGATCTGCCTGTTGTTCTCCCCACTTTCTCTGGTGAATCCTCTCACCCCAGCACCCCTGGCTTATATCCCAGTTGCATAAATAAATTTCTTTTTTTTTTTTTTAAATAAAAGAATGACAGTGCTGTGCTGCCTATTTGCCAATGTCTGGAAATAATTATTCCATATATTAAATCATTTTAAAATTAAATCATATCATACATTCTCTCCTGTTTGTTTTCTTTCTCTATTATAGGTGACCAGTACTATAGAAGTCATACTATATAGATCATACTTGAAAACGATAGCCTCAGATTTCTATAATCATGATTTTTAAAGTATGTTTATAGCATCCCCATATATTTTTTATCCATGATGTAATCTATTATTTTTTTTTATTTTATCTTTCAATGTGTTAGGTAATCTGATCATCCTTCTAGTATATATTGTATTTTCTTTGAAGGCCACAATTTTCAACATTTTCAGTGTTTCTATTTTACTCTTTGCATTTCATATACATGTAAAGTCCCATCATTAGTCAGATTTTATATTTTTATGAACTTTATTTATAAAGACATCATCTCTACATTTTTAGGTATTTTCTCATTATTTTTTTCATATTAGTAGATTCATGTGTTCTGTGATTTTTGCCTATGGATGTAAAATAAGTGGGAGTTTTTTTTTTCCTTTTTTTTTTTTAAAGATTTATTTATTTATGCATATAAGGCCAGAGGCATGGCGGGTGAGAGGACTCACCAGAGACAGAGTGGAGAACAGAACAGGCAGCAAAGTACACTGCTGAGGGGAGCAGCAGGAAAGTCAGGAAAGGTCTGCTGCGCCATGTGAGTTGGCCTGTGGGGATCAAAGGTGTGCTGCAGTGGCTGCGGATAGCTTCATAGGTTGCATCTTAACCCTTGTGCCACCAGGCAAGCCCAAGTGAGAGTTTTCTTCATGAAAATCTTAGTTATGCCTATTTTCTGGATTAAGTAGTTATCTTTATAAAAAAATAGAGTTTGGGGCCACCCCGATGGCGCAGCGGTTGAGCGCTGGGTTCCGAAGCTGCCCGTGGCCCCTGAGGCACCTGTTCGATCCCGGCTGCTCCCCGGCCACCGGAGGAGGGTCCCACACAGCGCACAGACCTCTCCTGCTGCCCGCTGCTCCCCTCAGCAGTGTACTTCTGTCCTTCTGCCTGCTCTGCTCCCGGCTCTGGCTCTGGTGAATTCTCTCACCCTCCCGCGCTTCTGACTGTACCCAGTGCTTGTATGTATGTATGTATGTATAAATAAATAAATAAATAAACAAATAAACAAATAAATCTTAAAAAAAAGAGTTTGATTTAACGAGGGTCACGTGGAGTGGTTAAAGATCAATTACCCATTAGTTTCTTAGTTTGTATTTAATTTTGAAGAATTTTTAATTTGGTTGGAATCTACCCAATATTTCCACATGCATATGGCTTGACTTTCTAATTTGTTTTAATGTATTTTTTTTTTCCCCAAAGAAGACAAGGAACTGGTAACTTGCTTTTTGTTGTGCCCACTCTGTCTCGAGGCAAATTGCTGTTCCTCTATTTGAAGGCCAACTTATGCTACAGTACTTATTTTTTTTATTATCTCTGAGTCTTGTAAGAAAAGAAAAATCTTATTATAGTGCTTCATTAAGGATGTTTGACTGCTTTAATTCATCTTCAGTACAGGTGCTCAAATCCCAAGTTGTATGTCTAATCCAACATATTTAATGCAATATCTGTGTCATAGAATCAAGAAGGGAAGTCTTTCATGTGCAATAGTTTAATCTCATGCCTTGAGCATAAGTTGTGCCTTGAATTTGTTCTTAAAGCAACTTACATTTCTGAATACTCTTCGATAATCAAATAAAGATATTATTTGCTTACATAGATAATCTGATGTTTTATATTAATAATGTATTGA
Organism: Talpa occidentalis; assembly: GCF_014898055.3. Taxonomy (NCBI): domain Eukaryota; kingdom Metazoa; phylum Chordata; class Mammalia; order Eulipotyphla; family Talpidae; genus Talpa; species Talpa occidentalis. Next base: position 74,871,074 of record NW_023604972.1, read on the forward strand.
AAGATATTCTATATATCTCTGAAATTGTTTATTTATAATATTTTAATAATTCACTATATGTCAGAATTTTCTATGTATTTATATTTATTAAATTATTTTGATAATTTAATATTGAAAAATGCAATTAATTATTTTATTTTAAAAGCCTTGAAAAATGGTATTTAAATTTGTATTATGGACTGCAATATTATGGACAATATAATATTATTTATTATTTTTGTTTCTGAACAACAATGTAGTGTGTTTGTGAATAGAGATTTTTTTTTTAAACTTTTTTTTTTAAATATTGGTTTATTTATTTATGCAAGCACTGGGTACAGTCAGAAGCACAGGAGGGTGAGAAGATTCACCAGAGCCAGAGCCGGGAGCAGAACAGGCAGACTGACGAAGTACACTGCTGAGGGGAGTAGCAGGTGTGTCAAGAGAGGTCTGCGCGCCATGTAGGACCCTCACCTGGTGGCTGGGGATAGAACCATCGAACCGGTGCTGCAGAGGCTGTGGGCAGCTTCGTAACCCAGCGCTCAACCGCTGTGCCACCGAGGAGGCCCTGTGAATAGAGATTTTAAAAGACTGATGTGAATTGGTAATATTTGAACCCAGAAGGAGACTATAATTTTTTTTTACACTATTCTGTCTACTTCTTAAAGAATGAACATTTTCCATTGCAAAAATATTTGAAAAATCAATATATCTTCAAATTAACTTCTAAATTTTAAGTAGTACTGAATTGTGGCAGTCCCATGAAGTCCTCTATGACAATTAATGATATGTTTTCTGTATTTTAAAATTTAAACTCAAAAGTTATTGTGTTAGGCCCATTTGTGCTATTTAAGGCCACAATTTCAAAATTGCATCTAAATATTAGAAAAGAAGTACATTGAAAAACTAATAAACCCTTACTAGGAACCTCATTATACAACAGAGTTTTCTTATTAATTTCATGTATTGTTAAATAACAAGCAATTGAAACAGTTGTTTTATGGTTAATTTAAAGATGACAGATCTCATTTTTAAGATTTTTTTTTTTAAATGTGTTTCTCAATGTTAATTTTGAAAGAATACAAAGACGTTTCCATTGTTAGAATATATATCCTCCTTCAAAGAACAATCTACAGAGACAATTAGAAGAAAGAAAATTGTGTGTAGGATACAAGTGAATCTTTCTTGAATAAAAGTGGCTAGCACTAAGTCCAAATTAAATTAATATTGAAAATATAATGGCATTTGACAATTTTGCATGCCTTTTGGCATGCAGTGTAAGGACCAAAGCTAGGATTTTTTGCTTGTTTTTAGTATATTCAATGAAAACCATTTTTATGTATTACTAGTTCTTTTTGAAACAAGTGTTTTTTTCCACATAGCTTGCCTACTATTTTTTCAATCTTCTTTTTTTAAATTTTTTTTGGGGGGCCATATAAATCCAGCAGAAAGATAACGTTTAAGACATTGGATACTAACTTTCTATAACCTCATTTTGAACAAGAAAGAGGGCATTAGTCTTATTTGTCTTATTCTTGTTTTCCTAAAAGTCACTAGTTTTACCTGAGGCAAGTTAAACTACAGTTAAAACAACCCTGTTTTATTTAAAGCAGGATGTTGCACCCAGGGAAGTTTTTATGTTCCTTTTGGTTGAAGGCAACTTTAATCAACCATAGAATGAACTTGAGTTGTTAAAGAAAATTGTAACATATATCTGAAAGAATGTGGTCCTATACCTCGGAATCATATATCAATATTGCAAATCAGTGTTAACTCAATAGAAACAAATTTAAAAAGACTGTATACTTTAGCTGTTGTGAAGGGCTATTCTGTTTTATTCCTCAAAACATTTAGTACATGCATAAGGGCATTAAATCTGACTTCTTTTCTTTGGGAGAACATATTTTACTCCATAAAATACTTGCCTCCATATTTGGAGAGGGAGTTTATCTATCTATCTATCTATCTATCTATCTATCTATCCATCTATCTATATGTCTCAAAAATCTCTATACCTTATCTATAAAATGCCTTTCTTCTATGTAAAAGAGAAGGACATACTTTTGTTTCATATGATGATAACCTTTATCAATTTTCATTTTGGAAATTAATAAACATCAATATAAAATATTAAAATACTTATCTCTAACTGGAGATAAGTATGGCCTACTATATTTGTGGAGAGGAAACATTTAGCCTGAAGGTAATATCTGCTTTGTTATTTTTCTTTTTCATCTCTCTGATAAGAAGCAATCTGTACTTTTGATATGTAGTTCTCATAAAGAACCGGATATATTTCATGATTAATTTTAGTTTAAAATCATTTGCATATTGGGCATCCCTGGTGGTGCAAGGGGTTAAGACACAATCTATGAAGCTGTCTGCAGCCACTGCAGCATGAGTTCCATCCCCAACCAGGGAGTTACCCACATGGTGCACAGACTTCTCCTTACTCGCCCACTGCTCCCCCTCAGCAGTTTATTTCAGTCAATCCACCTGTTCTGTTCCCCGCTCTGTCTCTGGTTCCTGTCTTGCCCACTGCTCCTCTCAGCAGTGTATTTCGTCAGTCTGCCTGTTCTGTTCCGTGCTCTGGCTCTGGTGAATCCTCTCACCCTCCCGCGGTTCTGGACTGTACCCATTCTTGTATAAATAAATATTAAAAAAGTAAATATTTTAAAAGACGATAAAACATGCATAATCTCAGGTTCTTTTTTATATGTTTTCCCATTTACAACCATGTGGATAACTTGAAATGATGATTTTTCTTACACATTATTGTTTATCCATAATATTAGTGTTGGTATTACAATAAAATTATTATGGAAAAGTATAAATATACAAAAGAGAAAAAGATAGCACAACAAATTTCACTGTTCTAATACCCAATTTCAGAAAGTCATTATATTTATCTCTATTCTACTCTCTACCCATGCAAAATATTTCTTCAGCCAATCCTTGATATCACATTATTGCAACCATAATTCCATCAGTATCTATAAATGTCACTTTAAAATCATAAGTCAGATATTTTATCTATCCTTGAGTAACTAGTAATAATTATCTAATGTTATGAAACACACTATGTGACTAATTAGCCTTGTAGTTGTTTTTGAATTTGGGTAGTGCTGATCCTCCAACTTTGCTCTTTACTTTCAAAGTTGAATTTTCAATTCTATGTCTTTTGCGTCTCACATTGAAAAGTAAACTCAGTTTTAATATACATAAGATAACTTGCTGTGATTGTGATTTGGTAGTCACCAAATCTATAAACCAAATTGGGAAGAACTGCCATCTTGACAATTTTGAGTCTTTCTATTCCATAAACATGAAATGCCTATTTGTTTAGTTTTCTGATTTATTTTATTAGAATTGTGGATTTTCTCATTTGATCTTGTGGTAAGTGTCATTTTTGGCGTTTATAATAGAAACAACATCGGATTATTAATTTAAATACACTTGTTCAATGCTGATATGTAGAAAAATGAATTTTTTTTAAGATTTATTCATTTATTTATACAAGCACTGGGTACAGTCAGAAGCACAGGAGGGCGAGAGAATTCACCAGAGTCAGAGCGGAGAGCAGAGCAGGCAGACTGACCAAGTACACTGCTGAGGGGAGCAGCAGGCGTCAGGAGAGGTCTGCGCTCCATGAGGGACCCTTGCCTGGTGGCCAGGGATTGAAAGGGTGCTCAGAGGCTGCGAGCAGCTTCGCAACCCAGCGCTCAACCGCTGTGCCATAGGGGAGGCCCATGAATCACTTTTAGATATCAACCTGGTTCCTACGACTTTCCCTCAATCACTAATCACCAGCAATATTTTAGTTTTTTTTTTTTAATTTTTCACATAAAAAAATCATGCCATTGGTGAGGAAAGATAGTTTCATTCCTTCTTTTCCAATCTGTATATCTTTTGTTCCCTATTATTGTCTTAGTGCTTAAGCTACAATTTCCGGGCATAGTTGAAAATGGGTAGTAAGGTGAACTTCTTTCCTGACCTCAGTGTGAAAACTTAATATTGTCATCATTATATTTGGTGCTAGGTTTTGATAGATATTCTCTATTAATTTGAGTAAATAGCTTTCTAATCCCTGTAAATAATAGGTTTTATCATGAAGGAATGTCGAATTTGTGAAACAATTTTACTGCAGCTATTGATTTGATCATGTGATTTTTTTCATTAGTCTCTTGATAAGTTTGATTACACCAGTTGACTTGAAAATGTTGAAATAGCTTTACGTGGGGTAAGTATCATTTGATCACGGTATATAATTCTTTGTATACTTTGCTGGATTTTCTATTAATATTTTGTTGAGGATTTTTGCATACATGTTCATTGATCTATAATAGTTTCCTTGTAATCTCCTTGTATTATGATGATATTAGGAAAATTAGTTAGGAAATATTCCCCTTGTTTCTATCTTCTGAAAGACATAAAAGTTTCATATCAATTTGTTCTTAAATGTTTGATAAAAATCACCAGTGAGGGCCTCCCCAGTGGCGCAGTGGTTGAGCGCTGGGTTGCGAAGCTGCCTGCAGCCTCTGCTGTGCCGGTTCCATCCCCGGCTGCTCCCCGGCCACCGGAGGAGGGCCCCACATGGCGCGCAGACCTCTCCTGCCTCCCGCTGCTCCCCTCAGCAGTGTACTTCGGTCCTTCTGCCTGCTCTGCTCCCCGCTCTGGCTCTGGTGAATTCTCTCACCCTCTCGCGCTTCTGACTGTACCCAGTGCTTGTATGTATGTATGTATAAATCAATCAATCAATCATTAAATCTTTAAAAAAAAATCACCAGTGAACCCAAGTAGGCATGGTGTTTATGTTACTAAGATTATTTATAGTTGATTAAATTTCTTTAAGAGATATATATCTAATAATATTATATTATTCTATTAGTTTTGGTATCATGTGTCTTTAAAAGAATTGATTTGTTACATCTAGGTTAAGTATGTGGCCATAGAATTGTTGATAGGATTTCTTTATTATCCTATAGGATCCATAGTGATGTGGATCCATTCATTTTGAATATTAATAATTTGTATACTCTCTTTTTTACCTAAGCTGGCTAAAGACATTTTTTGGATCTTTTAAAAAAAAAATTTGTGGTTCATTGATTTTTTTCCTATTGATTTTCTTGCTTTAATTCCATTGATATCTGCTCAAATCTTTTTCACTTGCCCACTTTGTTTTGTTTTGTTTTTTTTTTTCTTGTATTACCTTTCTAGGTTCCCAAAGTAACAAAGTAGAAACAAAGAATATTGATTTTAGATTTGTTTCTTACCTAATATTTTTATCCAATATATATTTCGCTGAGAACACTATTTCTACTATATTACACAAGTTTTAATAATAAATTTTAACTAAAATACTTTAAAAGTCTTCCTATATTCTATTTAAATAATGTATTATCTATGAGAATGATGTTTAATCTCCAACTACATAAGAGATTTTCCAGCTATCTTTCCTATATATTTCCAGGATTTTATTAAAGTTATAATGGTTTCACATTGTATAATTTTCAGAAGCACAGGGTGCACTTTGTCAAATATATGTGCGTGTGTGTTTGTTTTTGTGTTTTATATATACACATCATAACCACCACCAAAATTCTAGATAACATATGTCACTCTTCAAAAAACCCCTTACCTGATCTTCCCATTCCTTATCTTTTTCCCTTTTGGTGATCGCCATTTTGTTGTCATAACCTAATGGTTTGATTTTATGTTAGTTCATTTGTTTTATTTATTTATAGTTCATAATTTGAGTGAAATTATTCTGTAGTAGCCTTTCTCTTTGTGACTCATTTCACGTAGCATTAGACCCACAAAGTCCATCCATTTTGTGGCAAATGACAGTGTTTCTTTTATTTTAGTAATAGCTAATATTCCATTGTGTGTATATATATTTCCTATGTTCTTTACCATTCATGTGCAGAGGTTATATAAAGATTCCCATATATTAGCTCTTCTGACTAGTGTTGTAATTAACATAGGAGATAGGCGTTCATATATATTTTAATCAGTGTTTTCATTTTCTTTCAATAGGTACCTAGGCGTTTATTGTTGGATGATATGATAGTTCATTGTTTTTTTTTTTTTTAGAAACCTGAAATTGGCTGCCCATTCCTATTCCTGCCAATTGTGTATAAATATTTTTCTCCACAACCTACTCAAGACTTTTTTCTTATTTTTTTGACTGTAGTAATTCTCACAGCTATAAGATGACATTACATTGTACTTTTCATTTTCATTTTCCTAAAATAATAAATATTTCTTTCATATTCCTGTTGATCATAGATATGACTACTTTATTATTTTTTAATTTACATTATATTGTTATATGGTGAAAAAACACATGCGATATAATCACTACACATGTTCTGAAGGATATACTCCAAAAATAGCAATGTGTATCTCCGGGTTAGGGATTAGGGGGAATTTTTATTTTTATTTACTTTATTATTTTGGTATTAAGTTTTTGTTAATAATAAATTTTATTTTTAAATTCCCCATAAAATTTCAACCCCCCCATTCTGACCCCAATCCCTCCCCTCTGCCCCCCAACCCCCAAAAAGTGTCTCTGGTTCATAGTTTATTGTTGATTTTGATTTTCACTTTCTTATAGTTATTCATTTTCCTGGTCCCTTATTTAAGTTTTCTAGATCCCTGCTATGAGTGAGACCATCCGGTATTTTTCTTTTTCTTTCTGGCTTATTTCGCTGAGCATGATCCCTTCCAGCACCATCCATGTTGCTGCAAATTGCATGTGTTTATCTTTTTTGAATGCTGAGTAATATTCCATGGTATATATGTACCACATCTTCTTGATCCAGTCATCTATTTTTGGGCATTTGGGTTGTTTCCAAAGCTTAGCTCTTGTAAATAGAGCTGCTATAAACATAGGGGTGCAGGTGTTCTTTGAAATTGATGTTTCTGGGTCCTTTGGGTAAATACCTAGGAGTGGAATTGCTGGATCCTATGGAAGCTCTATGTTTAGTAGGTCCAGAAATCTCCACACAGCTCTCCATAGTGGTTGGACCAGTTTACACTCCCACCAACAGTTCAGGAGAGTTCCTTTTTCTCCACACCCTTGCCAACATTGGTTGTTGCCAGTTATTTTAATATGTGCCATTCTCAGTGGTGTAAGATGGTATCTCATGGTAGTTTTGATTTGCATTTCCCTGATTACAAGTGATGTTGAACATTTTCTCATATGACTGTTGGCCATTTGTATTTCCTCTTCAGAGAAGTTTATTTTTAGTTCTTCTGCTCATTTTTTAACTGGATTATTTTCTTTGTTGTTGTTGAGTCTCATCAGCTCTTTGCAGATTTTTGTCATCAGTCCTTTATCATTAGTGTTGTGTGCAAAAATGTTCTCCAAATTGGTGGGGTTTCTTTTTGTTTTTGTTATTGTCTCTTTTGCTGTGCAGAAGCTCTTTAATTTGATGTAGCCCCAGCTGTTTATCTTTGCCTTCACTATCACTGCTTTGTGTGATGTGTCTGTGAAGATGTCTTTGATGTGAATGTCACGTAGTGTTTCACCTATATTTCCTTCTATGTATTTTATGGTTTCAGGTCTTATGTCTAGTTCTTTAATCCATTTTGAGTTGATTTTTGTGTATGTTGTGAGGTAGTGCTCAAGCTTCATTCTTTTGCATGTAGTGACCCAGTTTTCCCAGCACCATTTATGGAACAAACTTTCTTTGCTCCAATGCATAGTCTTTGCTCCTTTGTCAAAGATTAGTTGACCATAAATCTGTGGGTTTATTTCTGGATTTTCTATTCGATTCCATTGGTCTGTATGTCTGTTCTTGTTCCAGTACCATGCAGTTTTGATGATTATGGCTTTGTAGTATAGTTTGAAGTCTGGGAGTGTGATGCCTCCATCCCCTTCTTTTTTTTTCAGGAGAGCGTTGGCTATTCAGGGTTTTTTGTGATTCCATATGAATTTCATCAATAATTGTTTTATTTCTTTGAAGAATGACATTGAAATTTTGATTGGAGTAACATTGAATCTGTATATTGCTTTTGGTAGGATGGCCATTTTAATAATGTTTATTCTTCCAATCCATGAGAGGGGATGTCTTTCCATTTCTTTGTGTCTTCTATTTCTTTTAACAGTGTTTTATAGTTTTCTTTGTATAGGTCCTTTACCTCTTTTGTTAGATTTATTCCCAAATATTTGATTTTTTTTGTTTCGATAATAAAAGGGATTTTTTTTTTATTTCTTCTTCTTCAGATTTATTGTTTGTGTATAGGAAGGCTACTGACTTTTGCGTGTTGATTTTTTATCCTGCCACTTTACTGAACTGATTGATGAGTTGAATTAGTTTTTCTGTGGAGTTTTTGGGGTTCTCTATGTATATTATCATATCACCTGCAATTAGTGATAGTTTGACTTCTTCTTTTCCTATTTGGATTCTTTGTATGTCTTTCTCTTGTTTTATTGCTCTGGCTAGGACTTCCAGTATTATATTGAAAAGCAGTGGTGAGAGTGGACATCCTTGTCTTGTTCCAGATCTTAATGGAATTGCTTTCAGCTTTTCACCATTGAGAATGATACTGGCTGTTGGTTTGTCATATATGGCTTTTATGATGTTGAGGTATGTTCCTTGTATCCCAAGAATTTCAAGGGCTTTTATCATGAATGGGTGTTGCACTTTGTTGAAAGCTTTCTCAGCATCTATTGATATTATCATATGGTTTTTATATTTCTTTTTGTTGATGTGTTGGATAGCGTTGATTGATTTTCGGATGTTAAACCATCCTTATGTCCCTGGAATGAATCCTACTTGGTCGTGGTGAATTATCTTATGGATACATTGTTGGATTCTGATAGCTAAAATTTTATTGAGGATTTTTGCATCAGTGTTCATTAGGGAGATTGGCCTGTAGTTTTCCTTTTTTGTGTTGTCCTTGTTCGGTTTTGGTATTAGTGTAATGTTGGCTTCATAGAACCTGTTTGGTATTGTCCCTTCCTTCTCAATTTTTTGGAAGAGTTTGTTAAGGATAGGCACTTATTCATCTCTGAATATTTGGTAGAATTCATTTGTAAATCCATCAGGTCCTGGGCTTTTGTTTTTAGTGAGGCTTTTGATTACCATTTCAATTTTGCTGCTTGTAATTGGTCTGTTTCGGTGTTCTATTTCTTCTTTATCTTGCTTTGGGTGATTGTAGAGTTGTAGAAATTTGTCCATCTCCTCTAGATTGTTGAACTTGTTTCCATATAACTGTTTATAGTAGTTATTGATTATCCTTTTGATTTCTGCTGTGTCCGTTGTGATTTCTCCTCTTTCATTTATGATCCTGTTTATTTGTGCTTTCTCCCTTTTTTCTTTTGTGAGCCTGCCTAGGGGTTTGTCTATTTTATTGATTTTTTCAAAGAACCAGCTCTTGGTTTCATTGATCTTTTGGATTGTTTCTTCAGTTTCAATTTAATTTATTTCTGCTTTGGTTTTTACTCTTTCTTTTCTTCTACTGGTTTTGGGTTTTTTTTGTTGTTCATTTTCTAGATCTTTGAGCTTCGAGATTAGGTTGTTTCTTTGAGTTCTTTCTTGTTTTTTGATGTGAGCTTCTATTGCTATATATTTTCCTCTTATTACTGCTTTTGCTGCATCCCATACATTTAGGAAATTGGTGTCCTCCTTGTCATTCAATTCAAAGAATTTTTTAATTTTGTCTTTGATCTCCTCATTAGTCTAGTGGTCTTCCAGTAGTGTGGTTTTTAATCTCCATGAGGTAGGAAAGTTCCTTGCCTTCTTTTTATGGTTTATTTCTAGTTTGATGCCTTCATTGTCAGAAAAGATGGTTGGTATGATTTCAGTCTTGGTGTATCTGTTGATGTTTGTCTTGTGCGCCAGTGTGTGATCGATCCTGGAGAATGATTCATGTGCGCTTGAGAAAAATGTGTACTCCATTTTTGTGGGGGGGGGTTTAGTCTTCTATAGATGTCTGTTAAGCCTAAATGCTCTAGGTCCTTATTTAGAGCTTTGGTTTTTTTTACTTATTTTTTGACTAGTTGATCTATTCATTGTTGATAGTGGTGTGTTGAATTCTCCCACTACGTATGTGTTTTCTCTGATGTCTATTTTCAGAGAGGACAACAGTTGTCTGATATATTTTGGTGCTCCTTCGTTTGGTGAGTATATGTTAATGAGTGTTTTTCTTCTTGAAGTATTGTCCCCTTGATCATAATGTAGTGACCATTGGGGTCTCTTTATATTTTTTTGAGTTTGAAAGCTGTTTTATCTGATATAAGTATAGCTGTTCCTGCTTTCTTTTTTGGTCCATTTGCTTTAGGATTGTTTTCCATCCTTTAACTTTGAGTCTATTTTTATCTTTTGTAGCTAAATGTGTTTCCTGGAGACAGCAAAAGTTTGGGTTTTGTTTCTTAATCCAGGCTGCAACTCTGTGTCTTTTTATTGAAGAGTTTAGTCCATTTACATTTAGAGTTAATATTGATATGTTAGCATCTGTATTTGCCATTGTGTTTGTCTTTCCTTTGATTTTATTTATTTATTCTTTTAATAACTTCTTTTTTTTTTTTTTTTGGCCTTCTCTTGTTGTTATTCGTCCCTCTGAGGTTCTGGCTTTAGGATTACTTGTAGTATTTTTTGGAGTGGGGGTTTAGTCGTAATGAAATTCCAGAGTTTCTGTTTGTCTGGGAAGGTCCTTATTCTTTCTTCATAGAGGAAGGAGAGCTTTGCAGGATAGAGTATTCTTGGTTGGCATCTGTTTTCTTGGAGTCTTTTGACTATGTCCCTCCACTCTCTCCTTGCCCGTAGTGTTTCTTCAGAGAAGTCTGATGTCAGCCTGATTGGTTTTCTTTTGAATGTTATCTGTTTCTTCCCTCTTGTTAGCTTCATTATTTTTTCCTTGTCCTGGATTCTTGGGAGCTTTACTATTATGTGTCTTGCTGTATTTTTTCTTTCATCGTGGAAGTTTGGTATTCTTCTTGCTTCTTGAATATCAAATTTCAGCTCCTTCTTCACATTTGGGAAGTTCTCTTCAATTATCTCCTGGAATATTTTCTGTGTTCCTACATCTCTCTCCTCTCCTTCTGGAACGCCTATAACTCTTATATGTCCTTTCCTCATGGAATCGGATAGTTCCCGAAGTCTTTCTTCGGTCTTTTTCCTTCGTACTTCTCTTTCCTTTTCTGTTTTGTTTCTTTTTATTTCTGTGTCTTCAAGAGTACTTATTCGTTCTTCCATTTCATCTATTCTACTTTCATTGCTTTTCCCAGAGTTCTTTAGTTCCTCCATTAATTCTTTGATGTCCTGCCTTTCTTTTGCTTCCCCCTTTAGGGACTCGATTTCATTCTTCTGATCATTGATTATTTTTCTCATATCATTGTTTTCATTTATGAGTTCTGTCACTTTTTTAATCATGGCAATTTTACATTCTCTTTCTGGAAGGCTCAGAAGTTCTTCCAAGTTACTGTCGTTGCTATCTGGGGGGTGGTTTTCTTTTTGTGGTGTGCTTTTTTCCTGAGGAGTTGTTAGGTTGCATGTGGTTCTTCTATTCCCTACTGTCTGTTTTCTAATTTGTTGTATGCATTGGGACACTGTGTTGCTGGGACTGGCCAGCATCTTGGGTGAACTTCTCTGCTCCTCTCTGGCTCCTCCAGGAGCCATCTCTGACTTCTGAGGGAGCTTTCTGCTGGTTTCAGGCAGTCTTTACTGAAGAAATGTCCCTGTTCTAAAATGGCAATGCAGGACGCAGTCCCTGCACATCCGGTCTCAGGCACACTCTTATGTGCGCCATGTCTGCCCCGGCCGTGGTTACCCGCTCCCCCTGTGGGCTCAGACTGCTAGTTGGAAGGGGCCTGGTGTGGGCTAACTTCCCAGCTGTCCACTGGTTCCTCGGGAGCCTTCTGCTCTTTTCAAGCAGTCTTTTCTGAAGGAATTTCCCTGTTCTATTGGGTGTTAGTGACTTTTTTTTTCTGGTCGCTAGGTAGCACCAGAGATCTCTCCTATTGTCCTTGGGGGGCTGATTTTTCACCCCGTGGGACAGGGAACAGAGCGGGAATAGTAGGGTAAACCTCAACGGCTTTGGGGTGCTGTATCTGCCTTGCGCCCCACCGTCGTGGAGAACCCACGCCCCGAATTTCGTGCCCCAGGTCTCAGTTCCAAAGCCCTCAGGTCCAGGACATGGGCTGTAGCCCAGTTCAGTGGCTGCAGGAATGGCACCTTTTGCACCCCGCTCCCATTCCTGGGTGCCTGGTTCCTGATTACTCAGTGATGGACTTTCACCTCAGTGAGGGCCTCCGCGCATCTCCCCACAAGCCTAGGTCGCAGGCGTGGGGACCTGGACAGCCCAGCAGTGATCCACGTTTGCTTTTCAAGCAAGGTTACAGGCCGGCCCGCGGCTGTGTGTGAATCTCTGGGGGTCTCTGTTCTCTAATGGCGCCCGGAGCCGTTTGCTCACCGCCACCGCGAATCCTGCAGGGTTCTCCACAGCTCCAGTTCACGGGGTGTGGTGGCTGAAATAGTTCCTTTCCACTCCCAGTCCCACTTGATGCGTAGTTTGTTCTTGTTGGTCGTTTTAGTTTGTTTTTTTCCTCCTCTCTGTTGGTCGGAGAGTGCCAACTCTGTGGGTGGGGGAGGGTAGCAGGGTTCTGCGCTTTCCTCCCTTCTAGTCCTTTTTTATGGCATCTTTCTTCTTGGGGTAGTTTGCTGGAGTCATCCGTTTATCTTCTGTGTCCCGTTCCCACTGGGACCTGCCGCTTTTCCTCCCTATTAACTTTTTTTTTAATGGGAGACCATACTCGCAGCGTCTCCTCGCAGCCGTGTTGCTGCGCCCCTTTTCAGATATGACTACTTTAAAGAAGTGTCTGTTCAGGTATTCTGACCACATTTTGATTTTTTTTCGTTATTGAGTTTTATGAGTTATTCATACATTTTGTATATTATATATTTTGTGTATTAATTCATATTAATATATTAGTATATTTTGTATATTAATTCATATATTTTGTGTATTAATCCCTGGTCAGGCAGGTGAATTACAAATATATTCTTCCATTCAATGGTTTGCTTTTTCATTTTTATAGCAGTTTCTTTTGCTGTGCAGAAATTTTTCATATTGATGTACCCATTTGTTTATTTCTGCATTTGTTTCCTTTACCATTAAAGTCTAGTTCCCAAAATATCTTTAAGTCTGATGTCCATGAGGCTGATAACACCTATGTTTTCTTCAACTTTTATGGTAGTAGGTTTTATACCCAAGCACTTATTCCACTTTTAGCTATCTGTTTTATGGTATAAAATAAAAAAAATCTAGTTTTGTTCTTTGACATGAGGCTGTGTAGTTTTCCCAGAACCATTTACTGAAGAGGCATTCCTTGTTCCATTATATGTTCTTGGCCCCTTTGTAATAAATTAGCTATTCATATATGTATACATTTAATTCTGGTATCTCAATTTGTTCCACTATTCTGAGTGTCTGTTTTTATCCAATATCAAACTGTTTTGATTAACTTGTTTGTTGATTAACTAAGCCCAGTTTGAGGTTGGGAAATCTGACATCTCTAGTTTTGTCTGTTTTTTTCTCAGGATTGTATTGGTTATTTGGGGTCTTTTGTTTCCATACATATTTTAGTAATGTTTGTACTGCATTCTCATTGCTGGAAAAATACCATTAGAATTTTGGAAGGGGGCCTCCCTTGTGGCGGCACAGTGTTTGAGCACTGAGTTGCGAACCTGCCTGCAGCCTCTCCAGTGCCGGTTGGACCTCTGGCTGCTCCCCCGCCACCGGAGGAGGGTCCCACATGCCATGCAGACCTCTCCTGCCGCCTGCTGCTCCCCTCAGCAGTGTGCTTTGGTCCTTCTGCCTTCTCTGCTCCCCGCTCTGGCTCTGGTGAATTCTCTCACCCTCCCGCGCTTCTGACTGTACCCAGTGCTTGTATAAATAAATAAAAATAAATCTTAAAAAAAGATAGAAAAAAATTATTAAAATAAAAGAATTTTGGAAGGGATTACATTGAATCTATTAATTCAATGGTAAGATGGCCATTTTAATGGTATTTTCCAATCAATGAGCAGGGACTATGTCTCCATTTATTTGCATCTTCTATTTGTTTTAACAATTGTCTTAGCTCTTCTAATCCAAGAATTTTACCACCTTTGTGAGCTTATTCTTCTATTTTATTCTTTTTGATGCAATTATGAGAAATTTTTTAAATTTTATTCTAGCTCATTATTTTATGGAAAAAACAATTTTTCATGTTGATTTTATACCCTGTCATTTTACTGTCCCTACTGTTTCTAATAGAATTTTACTGACATCATTGTGTTTTGGATATATACGTCAACTGAAAAGTGATAGTTTTGCTTCATTTTAAAGCTGTATTCCTTTTATTTTTCTTGCTTTGGCTAGAGCTTCCAATGCTACGTTGAGTAATACTGGCGAGAATGGACATCCTTGTCTTATTTCTGATTTTACAGTAGGTCTTTCAATTTTTCATCATTGCATAATTTTTTAGATGTGGTTTGTACCATATAGTCTGTTTTAAGTTGAGGTATATCACTTCTATTACCACTTTGTCATAGAAGAATGCTGATTCTTGTTAAATGATTTTTCTGCGTTTATGGATATAATCATCTTATTTTAATTCTTCCTTTTTTTGTTGTGGTATATTTTATGAATTAATTTGCAAATGTTGAACCATCCTTGAATTCCTGGAATAAATACCATTTGGTCATAATGTTTGATGCTTTTAAAGTGTTGTGGAATTTTGTTTGCTAAGATGTCATTGAGGAGTTTTACATTTATGTTCATCAGAAATATCAGGTTAATGTTAGCCTTAAGAAATATTTTTGAAAGCCTTCCAACTTCAAATTTTTGGAGGAGGAATCTGAGAAGTATAAATATTAGATTCTCGGGGCCTCCTGGGTGGTGCAAGGGGTTAAGACACAGCACTTTGAAGTTATCCACAGCCACCACAGCATAAATTCGATCCCCAGCCAGGGAGGTGACCCACATGGTGCAGCAGACCTCTCCTGTCTCGCCCACTGCTCCCCACAGCAGTGTATTTCAGTAGATCTGCCTATTTTGTTTCCCAATCTGTCTCTGGTGAATCTTCTCAATTCCCACATTTCTGGCCCATACCCCAGTTCTTGAATGTATAAATAAATCTTAAAAAAACAAATATTAGATTCTAATTGAACATTTGTCAGACTAACCAGATAAGCTCTCTGGTGCTGAGCTATCATTTTTTGGGGAGACTTTTAACTAGTGTGTCTATTTCAAGAGTTCTGTTTGGTCTGCTCAGATTTGGTTTCTTGCTATTTCAGTCTTAGAGCATTATATGATTTGAGTAGTTTGTTTATTTAAATTTGTCCAATTTATATATGTCATTATAATCTCAGGATTCTTTGTATGTCTGCAATATCTTTTGATAATCCTTTGTCTCAATTTCTAAGTTCATTCTTCATTAAGAATTTTCTCTTTCATTTTCAGTAAGCCTAACTAAAGCTTTGTCAATTTTATTTATTTTTCCATAGAACCATCTCTTGGTTACATTGATCTTTAGTATTGCCTTATTAAATTACTATTTCATTGGACCTCCCTGGTGGTGCAGGCAGTAGTGCGCCACACTGTGAAGCTGTCTGCAGCCTGTACAGTGCCGGTTTGATCCTCCCCAGCTGGCAAGAATCCCACGTGGTGCTGCAGACCTCTCCTGTCACACCTGCTGCTCCCCTCAGCAGTGTATTTCATCAGTCTGCCTGTTCTGTTCCCCGCTCTGTCTCTGGTGAATCTTCTCAACCTCCTGCAAATCTGGCATGTACCCCGGTTCCTGTATAAAAATAAATAAATCTTGTAATAAATAAATAAATTACTATTTCATTTATTTCTACCCTAATTTTTTATTATTTCTTTCCTCCTATTGACTTTTTGTTTTGTTTACTTTATTATTGTGAACTTTTTTTAGCTAATCGTTTGAGACTTTCCTTGTTTCTTATTTTTTTTGCATATTATTATATCTCAATTATTTGTATTGCCTTTGCTAGAGCCCGTAAGACCTGGTAGCCCATTTCCTCATATTCCTTTATTTCCAGGTATATCTATGGATAGATAGATAGATACATACATACATACATACATATGGATAGATAGATACATACATACATACATACATATATATATATTTATAGATATAAATATATATATAGAGAGAGATAATTATAAATATATGTCCTTTGATTTCCTCACTGACACAAGAGTTACTCAGCAGCATGTTGTTTAGTCTCCACATGTTTGATATTTTTCCTCTTGCTTTGTGTGTTTCATTTCCTTTTTAGTTTTATTCTTTTCTGGTAGAACACATTGCATTTTTTCTGGTCCTGAATATGGATTATCCAGGTAAATGTTCCATGTGAGCTTGAAAAGAATGAAGAATGTACATTTTATAAACATATATTTGTCTGTTTCCTTTACTAAATATATTATTTTACTCTCTTTTAATTTGGGTTTCATGCATTTAGAAAAATCTGGAATAATTATATTAATAATTCAACCAGAATTTCTGAATTATTCAGGATACTTTGTGATTATGCTATATTTACAATAAACCTCCTGAATCTTAGTGGTACCCTAAAATAAAAATAACATTCTTACTCATGTACATTTCAATATTGATTTGTTAATGTTCTTCAAAATTATCTTGCAATTAGTGAGTAATATGAACTTTTCAGCATGACAGAGGCTGTGATATTTTTAAAGATCCTTACCTTGTATCTTTCTATACACATTAATTTTTTCAAAATTTATTTTTTAATCATACAAGAACTGGATGTAGGCCAGAGGTGTGAGTGGTGAGAGGATTCACCAGAGACAGAGTGGGGAACAGAACAGGCAGACTGACTGAAATACACAGCTAAGGGGAGCAGTGGATGAGGCAGGAGAGGTCTGCTGTGCCAAGTGGGTTGCTACCTGGCCAGCTGCAGATTGAACCTGTGCCACAGTGGCTGGCAACAGCTTGATAGTACTGTGTCTTTAATCCTGTACCATGAGGGAGGCCCTCTGGTCACATTAATTTGCCAGAATTGACTCAAATCCCATACATGCAATTTGGAAAATATAGGAATGTCCATTAATTAACATGTATTTTGTCATATTCTTCATTTAAGTCTACTAAATGTCATTTTCTCCCACTCACGTAATTGCTTCCATTAAGTTTGCACCATATATAATTTTCTTCAAGAAAATCAGTTTTTTTACCCATTCTTTAAGAGCCAAAAGAAAGCAAACCCTAGTTCTGTGATTGAGTAGGCGGTATAGTATATCTATGTAACTCTAAAAAATCATTACTGGAATATCTATGCAAAATAACTCAAGCAAACACTAGGAAATTAACAATGGCAAATTAAAATACTTGAGTGAATGGAAACACATTTAAATTAACTTAAAATGAGTCCTCTGGTTGCACCCTTGCTTTATCTGTGAAGGAATTTCCAAAGTCACAGTGCAGGTTAATAGAGTTTAAACAGAAGATGGTGGTGTTAATGGGTAGGAAAAACAAAAGCATAGTTCATTGCTGTCCTGATGATTTGAATGTCAGGACAAAGATTCAAAGAGATAAAGATTGTAAAGAAGGAGACACAATTAGGCAAATAAAATTACTTTTGTATCTTTGACTCAGAGCTTACCTAGCCATTCAATGACTAAACTTCCAGGATATTTAACAGAAAATAACCACAGGGAGTCAAGAGAGATTTGATCAGATTCATAGTTTTGTTGAAATAATGAAATTTAATCCCAGTTAGAGAGACCCCTAGTTAACTAAGGGCTTTCCCTGAAAAATCAGGATAGCCATGCTCTAAAAATAAAAATCAAGCTTAAAATTATGATCCATGACCTAAAACTCAAAAATATGCCTAGGAAAAGTAGAAGAAAACACAATCTTATCACTCTACAATGTGCCGTTCCTAATATATAATATAAATATAAAATTAATATTTATATGAATAACTTTAACAAATAATGAAAAAATAGAGAGATGCAAAAATCTATATAATAAGCAGACCAGAGATGATCAAATATTATAGGTAGCTAATAAGAATTTCAACATATATGATTCAGATGTAGAGAGAATATTAAAAAAGAAAACAGATTGAGAATGTCAACAAAGTATTTTTGTGTGTATACATATTTATACGCTCATGTATCAAATAGCCCCATGGATATAATTAAAACTTACCAAATAAAGCATGTATATACTTATTGAACGCAGAAAAAAGCAGCATTTTGAACGATAAGCAAACCAAAATACAGAGAAAGGGAAAGAAAAACTTAAAAATATGAAGCATAATGGATGCGTAAAACATAGATTAAAGGGTTCCCAGAAGCCCCCCCAGGTGGCTCAGCAGTTGAGCACTGGGCTGTGAAGCTGCCTGCAGCCTCTGCAGCGCTGGATCAATGCCTGGCCACCGGGGATGGTCTCACATGGCAAGACAGACCTCTCCTACCATGCCCACTGCTCCCCTCAGCAATCTATTTCATCAGTCTGCCTGTTCTGTTCCCCACTCTAGCTCTGGTGAATTCTCTCAACCTCCCATGCTTCTGACTGTACCCAGTGCTTGTATAAATAAATAAACAAACAAACAAATAAATAAATATTATAAAATAAAATAAAGGGGTCCCAGAAGAAGACAAAGAGTGGGGCCTCCCTAGTGGTGCAAGTGGTTAAGACACAACCTATGGTGCTATCTGCAGCCACTTCAACATGAGTTCAATCCCCGTCTTAGGAGCTACCCACATAGCACAGCAGTCCTCTTCTGTCTTACTCGCTGTTCCCCCAGCCATGTATTTCAGTCAATCTGCCTATTCTGTTCCCCACTCTGTCTCTGGTGAGTCCTCTCATCACCTCCCCCCACATCTCTGGCCTGTACCTCAGTTCTTGTATTCATAAATAAATAAATATTAAAAAAAAGAAAAATAAGACAAAGTATAGCAAAAATACTTAAAAGAATGATGTTTTCCCATATCAGTTGGAACAATTTGCATGAATTCAGGTAAGATAAATACAAAGGAAAACATAACTACGTGTATTAAATCTGAATATTGAAAATTGTATACAAAATGATAGTATTACAAATAGCACAAGGAGGATAACACTATGAATTTTAGTAGAAAAAATATAAATAACTGACAGTCAAGGTTTATATGGGAAATGGAAGTAAAAATAGATGTCTAAACTAAATCCAATTTTCAAGGAAGCCAAGCAAACAGTTCACCTAATATAGCTTCCATTTTTATCCCCTCACTACACAACTCCTCCATCAACTCAGTACCTCATAGTGAAGAAAGATCAAGAAATATATGGGAGAACATGACATAAATTATGTATGCTGTGGATAAAAATAAAACAAACAAACATTTGGCAGGTGAAAAAGTTACCTCCAGGACATTATCAACATTAGATTTTCGTGATATATTTCAGTGGAAATTTTAAGTAAGAAGGTAGATATGAGATTTTAGATTACTGAAGAAATGTCTGTTTTCACAAACAGTATTTTATACTTTCTAAAAATATCATGCAACAAAGAAATACCTTTGTTGCATGATATGAGCCCAAAAGATCTTCAACTTTAAAAATAACACTTTAAAATTATTTTATAGATAAACTACCATTCTCTCTTCAGTTTTCTTGAAACAATATTCCCTTGGTATTACTGAACAAATGTCTATGTGTTCTGTAAGTAATTCATTAGCTTAAATTATACACAGTCTCAAATGGTTACTCATGCTTCGTTCTTTCTTTTTTTTATTTTTAATTTTTTTAAAGATTTATTTATCTATTTATACAAGCACTGAGTACAGTCAGAAGCACGGCAGGGTGAGAGAATTTACCACAGCCAGAGCAGGGAGCAGAACAGACAGACTGATGAAATACACTGCTGAGGGGAGCAGCGGGTGCAGCAGGAGAGGTCTGTGCATCATGTGGGACCCTCGCCGGAAGCCGGGGATCGAACCAGTGCAGCAGAGGCTGAGGGCAGCTTTGCAGCCCAGTGCTCAACCACTGTGCCACTGGGGAGATCCTCATGTTTCTTTTTTTTAATATTTATTTTATTTACTTATGCAAACAAGAACTGGGGGTTAAGGCCAGAGGTGAGGGGGCTGGTGAGAAGATTCACCAGAGACAGAGTGGGGTGCAGAACAGGTAGACTGACTGAAATACACTGCTGAGGGGAGCAGCAGGCAAGACAGGAAAGGTCTGCTCAGTCATATGGGTAGCTTCCAGGCCTGGGGTTGAACTCAGGCCTCAGTGTCTGGCCATAGCTTGATAGTGCTGAGACTTTAACTCCTGGACCACCAGGGAGACCCTCATCTATCTCTGGAAAACAACTTCTCATCATGTGTTCTATGAATCAACTTCAGACTACTTTGCATCTCTAAATTTACTGCTTTTTATAAACTAATTTGTTTTCCCTCAAAAGATATGTTAAATTGCTATATTCAGTACCTCAGAATGTAACCTTATATGGAATGTAGTTGGTTACATTGTAACTAGTTAGATGTAATTAATCAAGGTTAAGGTGTACTGGACTAGAACTGGCAAGACACAAGAATTCAATACCAAAGAAGCAGTGATGCGGATGCAAGCCAAGATGTGCCAAGAATTGACAGCTGGGAACAAAAATCTGGAAGAGGGAAGGAAGGAATTTATCCATACAGGAGAGACAGCTTGATAGCTTGATTCCTGACTTTTGCTTCCAGACTTTGAGAGAATAAATTTCTGTTGTTTTAAGTCACCCAGTGGCTTAAATGCTTTCCTACTCTAGCCCTAGAACATTCATTCACTGTTTTTACATTCAGTTACTTCACTCATTTTTGTTTTGTTTCCCTTCAATGAAAATAACACTTCTAACAAAGCTCCTCGAGTTTCATCTTTTTATTTTTAAGATTTATTTATTTATATAGAAGATTTATTTATTTTAATTTTTGTTTCGTTTCCCTTCAATGAAAATAACACTTCTAACAGAGCAACTTGAGTTTCATCTTTTTTTTTTTTTTTTAAGATTTATTGAATTTTATACAAGAGCTGGAGTAGAGGCCAGAGGCGCAGGAGGGTGAGAGGATTCACCAGAGACTGAGCAGGGAGCAGAACAGGCAGACTGACTGAAATACACTGCTGAGGGGAGCAGTAGAAGCGACAGGAGGGGTCTGCAGCTCCATGTGGTATTATCGCTGGCCAGCCGGGATCGAACCAGCGCTGAAGAGGCTGCAGACAGCTTCACAGTGTTGTGTTCAACCCGTTGCGCCACAGGGAAGGCCCAAGTTTCATCTTTTATAAAATGAGACAGTCTCCATTTGTCCAAACACCATCCATCCTATATATATGTATATATATTTCACCACTATATATAGATAGATAGATAGATAGATAGATAGATAGATCACCTCTTAATAACCTCTTTATATACCCTCTTAATAACCTCTTTATATTAAGAAGTGAACCATACCACCAAGTAGCTGACTATCTTACTGTTGTTCTAAGACCTAATACCCATGAAAGTTAACGAAAAACACAACATAATTACTTAGAGAAAACAATACTGCTATAAGAATTTACAGATTGGATTAACCAGTTTAGGACTAAGTAAAAAATAAATACAGAAAATATGAAAAAATCAGGATTTAGCTTAAGCTTAAAGAATGGATAAGGAAAGATTTCAGCTTATCAATAAAAAGGAGGATTTGGTATTTCAAAAGGAAAGTTTCACAATGTTAGAATGATAAGCAAGTTCCTGGAACATATAAATGATGTGTCTAACTCTATAGAAAATTCCATAGTTGGTCGTGTGAAATAACCTTGTCTAAATGGAGACAGAAAAATTACAAGGGATCTGAAAAAAAAAAAAAAAAAAAAAGACAGAAATTGAAACCTGTTTAAAATGGCAAGTGGGAATTTGAGTAGATTTTTTTAAACCTAATAGAATCAAAGAACTTAGAGTGTGCAAGATGGTGTAGAGTCAAAGAAAACAAAACAGTGACAAAAAAGGGACAATTGAGAAGAGCCTGAGAGTTGTTTTTAAAAACTGGTTAAGAATTCCTGGAGAGGGCCTCCCCGGTGGCGCAGCGGTTGAGCGCTGGGTTGCGAAGCTGCCCGCGGCCTCTGCCTAAGCCAGTTCGATCCCCGGCTGCTCCCCGGCCACCGGAGGAGGGTCCCACATGGCGCGCAGACCTCTCCTGCCGCCCGCTGCTCCCCTCAGCAGTGTCCTTCGGTCCTTCTGCCTGCTCTGCTCCCCGCTCTGGCTCTGGTGAATTCTCTCACCCTCCCGCGCTTCTGACTGTCCCCAGTGCTTGTGTAAATAAATAAATCTTAAAAAAAAAAAAAAAAAAATTAAAAAAAAAAAAAAAAGAATTCCTGGAGAGACGGGCCTCTCTGGTGGCGCAAGGGGTTAAGCACCACACTATGAAGCAAACCACAGCCTCTGCAGCACAAGTTTGATCCCTGGCCAGCCAGAGGACAACCCACATGGCACAACAGACCTCTCCTGTCTCTCCCGCTGCTCCCCTCAGCAATGTATTTCAGCCAGTCTTCCTGTTCTGTTTCCCACTCTGTCTCTGGTTAATCCTCTCATCCCCCAACCCTGCACCTCTGGCCTGTGTCTCAGTTCTTGTATGCATAAATAAATATATCTTAAAAAAAAAAAAATCCTGGAGAGTAATTCTTACCTGGAGAGTGATGAGACAATAGCAGATTGTAGATGTGGGTTTCACCTGTGTTATGCACTCACAGTGATATTATAGGACAACAAAGCCAATAACTATTGGGGAAAAAAATATATTGCAGCACACTATGAGCAGCATTTTCAGAAAGGGGCACAATGGATTAGTGGAACAGGCCTCTCTGGTGTCTCAGGCAGTTGAGCACAGCACTTTGAAGCTGTCTGCAGCTTCTGCAGTGCAGGTTAGATTCCGGGCTGGCCAGGGAGATACCCACATGGAGCAGCAGATCTCCCCTGTCTCGCCGGCTGCTCCCTTCAGCAATTTCAGTCAGTCGGCATGATCTGTTCTCTGCTCTTTCTCTGGTGAACCCTCTCACCCTCTCGCACATCTGACCTGTACCCCGGTTCTTGTATAAATAAATAAAAAAATAAATAATAAATAAATAAATAAATAAATAAATAAATCTTTAATAAAAAGAAAAGGATTAGTGTGTCAAGCAGGGAGCCCAGCCAGGAAAGGTGAGAAGCAGAGAAACACTGGCAAGTTTTTCTTGGCCTTTATGTGATAGGCTACTGCAGAATTCAGCAACACTCAGATCAGATCCTGGAAGCAGATTTCACCACTGTAGACCTTGGCATACCTAAGAGAGCACCAACATTGAAACTACAAACATACCAAACACAGTAGATACTTGTAGCCAGCAAACCCTAGGGTGAGTCCTGTTAGTAAAACCAATGTTGTAGATCCCAGCAGAACCCAGACAAACCTAGGACAGAACCTGGAGCCATCCTACCACTGTAGCCCAAGGTGGACCACAGTGAGCCCCCCCCGATGGAATCTGTAAACAGAGACACCATTGGAGGCCCCTACAGACTGCAAAGAAGTTGACACTGAAGAGATGCATGCCACATTAAATAGAAGGTGGGCAGAGAGAGGAATCTGGCTGTTGTCACCCTTGTATGAGAAAATAGCGGCTGGACTGCAGATCAACATCTTGAAGAAGGAACAGAGGTTATGTGGAAGTAAATTTCCTTGAATGAGGCAAAAGCACTGTGGATGAGTTGGGTTCTCCACACTGGTTGGGTCCCCAGTAAAGATTGGTGCTTAGGGCCTCCCCGGTGGCGCAGCGGTTGAGCACTGGGTTGCAAAGGTGACCACAGCCTCTGCAGCTCTGGTTTGACCCTCGATCCCCGGCCGCCGGGTGAAGGTCCCACATGGCGCGCAGACCTCTCCTGCCGCCCACTGCTCCCCTCAGCAGTGTACTTCGTCAGTCTGCCTGTTCTGCTCTCCGCTCTGGCTCTGGTGAATTCTCTCACCTTCCTGCGCTTCTGACTGTACCCAGTGCTTGTATAAATGAAAAAAAAAAAAAAAAAAGATTGGTGCTTACCTTGTAAAATACACAGAGAGCACAGGGGCTGCCAAGGTTCTCATCCTAAAATCCAGAGAGGAGGGATATCAGGGGTGCTGCACAAATGATCTAGTCTCACACGAACTCATTGACACCAACATCTGGATACCTTTAAGTCCCTCCCTAACCTGCTGTGTCAGCAAATAAAAAAAGTTCTGAGTAAATGAGATGCCAGAAAAGGCCTAAATAAGTAAATTAGTCACATAAAATCACCTACAGGAAAAGTGAAAAAAATTAAACACTTAAGTTAATGATAAATAAAAAAAAAATACATGGAGACATCAAGTAGCAAATTAGGTGGACAAAATATTATTACACAGCCTGCCTTTAACAGTGAGTCATAACCAGAACATATATTATTGGAGCATCAGCTTTTTCCCACTAGACAGCACTCCATGAGCTCTGCCCATTTCATGGTACTTGGAGCAACAATGCACCACACTGGAAGGCCATTGTCTGCAAAGAGGGAATCCAGATCAGCCTCTGGCTGTTAGCATTACAACACACCACTGCAGGATACATAACTTGTCTCTCTCTTTTAGCCAAGACTATCATAGAAGACATATAGATACCCCCTGGAGTATAAGCAAAAGCTAGTCAACTCCTAACTTTCCCATTCCATTTGTGAGAGCTGGGTCCCCCTGGCTTCCCTTTATTATCCACAGGAGCACAGGTATTAAATACTCAGGAATAAAACTAACAATGGAGTTGAAATTAAAAAAAAAAAAGTGAGCCATTTCTAAAAGAAATAGAAGGTACAAGGAAAAGGAAAGTTATTCTATGCCTATGGAATCATCATTGTTGAAATGTCCATCAGACATTTTGCAATGTGTAGATATATGCAGTCCTAATGAAACTTTAAATGGGATTCTTCAAAGAAGTAGAGCAAATTCATGGAATTTTTACTGCACCACAAGACCTAAACAATCAAAGCAACCATTACACAAAAGAATGGGAATGGAGGCAGCACACACAAAGATTTTAAATTATACTACATTACTGCATGGCTATGGTAATCAAAATGGTATGGTATTTGAGAGCCCAGAAATAAATCCATACATATATCGACAGTTAATCAATGACAAAGGAACCAAGAATATACAATAGAGAAGGTAAAGTGTTTTTCAGTAAATCCTGCTGAGAAAACCGGACAGCCACATACAGAAATGTACAACTAGGCCTCTCTCTCAAAAATTGAAGCAAAATGGATTAAAGACTGGGATGAAAGACTTAAAACCATATAATACATAGGATAAAAAACATACAAAATACTCCACAACCTTGACTCTGGAAATTTTTCGGTATTCCAAGGGCAAAAAGGAAGAAATTACATTCCATCAATGCAATAAAACTTCTGCAGGGTGAAAGATATTCTAATTAAAAATACACACTACCTAGTTGGGGGGGAAATGCACATCATACATTCTATAAGAGGCTAATAGCCAATATCAACAAAGAACTCATACAACTCAACAAAAATTAAACAAAGAACATAGTCAAGCCCCTTTGGAAAAGACTGAGGTTACTCAAAACATTAAAAAAAGGCCATATGATACAGAAGTTGCACTCTCAAGTATTGCCCAAAGAATACAAATGCATTGATTCTAAGGGTAATATTTATACCCTTACATACATACATATACACATATATATTACCCTTATATATTATATTATGTGTATATATCTATATGTATGTTTATATATGTATACATGTATATATAACTACATCTCTCTATATAGATATAGATGTATGTATATCAATATTGAGATTGATATAGCTATAGATACATATAGACATAAGTATATAGATATATACATATATACATATAGATAGATATACACATATATGAATATATACACACACACACATAGATATATATAGATCTCTATCTGTATCTATCTATCTATCTTTCTCCCTTAGTTCATAAATGCAGCACTATTTATGAAAGCCAATTTATGGACAATATGTGCTCAATAACAGAGAAGTTGATTAAGAAAATGTGGTATATTTACAGGATGGACTACTACTCAGCTCTAAAATGAAAGGAACTCTTGTCATTTGTAACAGTATGGATAGAAATGAAGAGGATCCCCTAAGTGAAATAATTCAAAAGAAGAAGAGAAATACCATAAAACTTCATTCATATATGGGATATAGAGAAACAAAACAAAACAAAACAAAAAAAAAATGGCAACAGGAATGGATCTGGAATAGATTACACCAAGTGAAATAAGTTAGAAGAAAAAAGATAAATACCAGATGGTTTCACTTATATGTGGAATATAAGGAAGCCAGAAAAAAGGGTCAGGAAAAAAAACACACAAAAAACTTGCAAGCTGACCACAGATCTGAGGCATACAGCACAGGAGGATAGAAAGGGAGCAAAATGGGAGGGAAGAACACAGGGATTGTGGTGATGGGTCACAGGTGCTTTGCTGATGGGAAAACTACAGGGACTACACCTGAGGGGAGCACAGCCAGAAATTAACAACAATGCAAGAAAATACTTTTAATAAACTAAATAAATGCTTTTAACATCCATGGCATATGAATATATTTGTACTGCTCACTATTGGGATTCAGTACTGAAAGAATACCAAATTTGATGTTTTCAGCTATCTTATCTTTAATTCCAGGATTTGTTAATTATTTTAGTGCATTTTTGTCTCTGTCCTTGAGACTCTAGTTAGCATATACACCTGAGATAGGGTGAATCCTACTCTCTGGATATGCTCTTTCCTTTGAATTTTATCTTACTTATCCAGTCTTTCTCTTTGGATAATATAGCCCCTTTATATACAGATTTAAAGTATGCTTCTTATGATTTAATTGATTGTGAGGACTATTTTAGCCTAATACTTCTATTTACATTGAAATTTATAGAAACCATTTAAGAATTTACTCAATTTGAAAACTCACCAGTATTGCATGACTGCATTTTTGAGAAGCAGCAAAAATATCCATGTTTACTTAAAGAAGTGCATATTTTCAATTTTTAAACACAAAATATATTTTTTCATAAAGTGAATGTTTCCTTTGACTTATTTATGCTGATTTAGATCAAAAAGTAAACAAGCAGAGGTGAAATGAAAGCTACTAAAATCCCTAAGTATGTTTTTTAAGAGTCACTCAAGTTTGCAGGATGAAATAAGAATGATTAGTATTCAGAAAATTTGGATGATTATGAATTATTCAAATCAAATCCTACAACTACTCATTTTGGAGATATTTTGTTTAAGGTTGCCAATTTCTGAAATTCTTTCAATCAGAGTCACAGGGCATCCATTCTCTTAAAAATCTTCATCCATCACTGAAAAACAAACCTACACATTCATATCACGGCCTGTATTGTATTTTGAGACTTATATTCCCATTAGCATGAGGCATGTATTATTCTTGCAAGAAATAGTATGTTTCAATCGTACCATTGTTCTTCCAAGTTAATAACATAGCTAACTTTTAGATGGATCACTTGTATAAACATAAAGTATAATTAATATAACATTGTAAAGTAATATTTGTCCTCCCCTAGTGGCTCAGGGGGTTGAGCCCAGCGCTGTGAAGCTGTCCACAGCCTCTGCAGTGCCAGTTCTATCCCCGCCAGCCAGCGAGGGTCCCATATGGTGCAGCAGACCTCTCCTGTCTTGCCGGCTGCTCCCCTCAGCAGTGTATTTCATCAGTTTGCCTGTTCTGTCCCCTGCTCTTTCTCTGGTAAATCCTCTCACCCTCATGCACATCTGGCCTGTACCTCGGTTCTTTTTTTTTGGGGGGGGAAACAACAACAATGTAAAATAATATAAATGTATAAATTATGTTCTAAAATTATATATGTGTGTGTACATATATGTGTGTGTGTATACATACACTTTCTGCCTCTAAGAAGAAATAAATTTTATTTCATTTACTAGCAGAAGTCTCACATACTTATTTTGTCACCAAAATTATATGGCATAGATCTTATAAATAGCCAACTAATTTACATAATAAATTATAGGATATTATAATTTAAGAATATTATCTCTTCACTAGGATATAAACATTTGAAGACAGAAATTATAAAACCTCAATAAGCAATTTATCTAACACAATTTTGATAGTTATCTTTTTTTTTTAAAGATTTATTTTATTTATATAAGAACCTGGGTACAGGCAAGATGCACGGGAGGGTGAGAGGATTCACCAGGGACAGAGTGGGGAACAGAATAGGCAGACTGACGAAATACACTGCTGGGGCAGCAGCGGGAGAGACACTAGAGGTCTGCTTGCCATATGGGCTGCACAAGGCCAGCAGGGATCGAACCACCACTGCAGAGGCTGCGGACAGATTCACAGCACTGTGCTCAACCACCTGCGCCATGAGGGAGGCCCCAATTTTGCTAGTTATCTATTCTTGGTAATTGCTTAATGCATTTATTGATAAATGAATACAGTAATTATGTTGCCTACTAACCTTGTTTTATTGTTGTTTGTTGTTGTTTGTTCCAATAGAGGAGGTATTGTACTTTTATACTTAATACAGGAACACTATCCTTTAAGCATTTAATTCAAATGAGTATATAGTTATGCCTAGATTTGAAAACAGTACAATTTAAAATTCTCCCATTTTAGAATAAATGAATTTATTTCACATATTATTAAAATATGTTTTCCTAGGTAGTCCATTTCAGAGTGCATTAACAATTTTTTGGGAAAAACTCTGATTGATTCATAATCACCTTATTCATTCAGACTTGATTAGCATTTTCTAAATTTTTTCTCTTACAAAATGGGACAATTTCAAAAGACTTATGATTCCAAATCATTGTGAAAGAATTTTTTTGTGTATGCTGATATGTTCTTATGACAACTTGATAGCATTTTGGATGACTATATCTCACTTTGATTTACAGTGTATGAATATTAAAGGAATGTCATTGGAAGAAAATAACTTGCATTTGGTTTCGGGCATAAAGATCACTGAATACTATCTATTTGGCAAATGCATACTTCAGTATTTATGCAAATAACAACTTAAAATAGTAGTACTTAGCTAGGGAGTTGCTTCATCATAGCCTGAGGAGCTTTTTGAAAATACAATGAACTCCACTAGAAGAAACTGTTGTATAGATCAGGAATGGACTCAGCTCTTTGTAACTGGAAACGTTAACCAGGTGATCACTATGCAGTCCTACTGCAGTCATTCAATTATAAGCACCAATGTTCATGCTAAAGACAAATATGTATATGTCAGCCAAGTTGTACATTTGTATAAATTTGTAAAAATTCCCTTGGTGTTTGATATTCTACAAGCCAAGTTGACAAGCCTATAACTACTATAACTTGGTGATGGTGGTAGTGAATAACACTTTGCAGACAAGATATATTTTGTTACTGAAAAGAAAGAGTAGAAAAAGTCACTTAGGCAACATTTGAATGCATTCATGCACATACATACATACATATATATATATATATATATTTATCTCTTAAATGTATGCCATGCTCATGATACAAATATAATATCCCATGTACTTATTATTTGTCACTTTTTGCATAATTTTTATATTTGCTTCTATCTATAAAATATATTTTATCATAGTTAGTCATTTTTTTAAATAATTTCAAGATGTGAGGTCTGTCTGAAAAGTTTTTCTGCATTCCTAATATATAAAAAATAGATTACCCATGTTTTCTTCTTATAAATGTGTAATTTTATTTTAAACTTTTCAGTTATTCTCCACCTAGCATTTCAATTTATGTAAGGAGTGAATTAAGCTTCTTTCTATTTATTTTGTTAGTAGGTCTATCATAAGCCAGAATGCTGAACCCTCATGCATTAAAACAACTCATTCCCTCTTCCCTTCCTAATTTGAAAAAACTTGTTCACCTAATACATACATACATATAGGAACTTGCATTTATCTCCTGTCTCCCCATACTATTTTATTGATTGTGCTATAATTTCACAATGTGATATGAAATGCTTTAATCAAGATTTAGTTACATATATGATATTGAAATGCAAACCTCTATTAAGTATTCTTTTATAAATTTATGTACCTCCATTGTTTCAAGTTTTTATTTTAGTAATTTTTATGACATGCTGTCAATTCTGATACTATCACAACTCAAGGTTGTCTAGATTGAACTATATATAAATTTTCTTTTATATATCACATATAGGGGGTGATGTATTTAATCTTCTCTCTGCATTTTACATACTGCTGTCCATTGGTGAAAACACTTTGTCTTCTTCATAGCACTGCACTTGAACTAGAACTTTTTATTTATCATGCATAATATACTCTTTCCAACCTCCAGGTTGTTTAGACCAAATCAATTAAACCAGGAAATCTTCGTGTATTTCTTTCCTGTCCTTTTAATGAGTATTTTAATGCATTTTATTATTGCAGTCTCTATTTATTTGTTTTTCTTTTGCATCATTAAAAATTACAATTTAAGTTGGCCAGGTTAATTTATAAAAATTAGTAAGATTATATCAGACAAGTTTCCTTGCTTCACTCCAGAGATGGATATCCATTAACCAAAAGGACATTACTCTCAGAGAGACTTGTGACTTGGGTGAAACTGAAACATCACCCCTGTATCAGAGACCAGCACAGACTGCACCAGGAGAGTCAAGAAGGACAGCTACTTCATTGAGCAGTAAGTGGATGGGTAGAAATGCCTGGAAGCTGTGGTCCAGCATGGCAGTCACACAATACAGTTCTGTAAACCAGTTAGGATCTCCACAGAGGGAGAGATAAACTGTGGCAGAAAATAACCTTGACTAAGGACTAGTATATGTGGAGAATATGTGTTGCTTCACACAGGGCAAGATGCTATCCAGGGAAAATTAAAAAAAAAAAAAAAATGATGGTACACTGGATTGTACTTTTCCGCCTCCAACTTTCAGGACAAGTCCTGACTCCAAAAGTGCACTGACAATGCACACCACACTTCAAAGTCTCTGTTCTGGAGCTCCAGAGAGGAGGGATATCAGTTGTGCCATAGACACAAACTAGCCCCCCACCCCTGAACAGCAATTTTGCGCCAGTGACTGGATCCCTTTAAGACCCTAACCATCCTATGATTTAGCAACTTCAGAAAAAAAAGGTTTCAACATACTCAAGTTGGCAAAGACCAATTTTTAAAATATAAAACCACAGTACCAACTGCTAGAAAATTAGATGTAGTTCAACTCTTGAAGTTAATGCTATAGAATTTTTTAGAAAGAGAAATCTAAAGCCACAAAAAGGGGAGACAATATTTGTAGTACATGGCACCTTGAGAAAGTACGATATTACATAAAGAGAGGAAAGCTTTTTCTTTCTGGCTTATTTCGCTGAGCATGATCCTTTCCAGCGCCATCCATGTTGCTGCAAATTGCATGTGTTTATCTTTTTTGAATGCTGAGTAATATTCCATGGTATATATGCACCACATCTTCTTGATCCAGTCATCTATTTTTGGGCATTTGGGCTGTTTCCAAAGCTTAGCTATTGTAAACAGTGCTGCTATAAACATAGGGGTGCAGGTGTTCTTTGGAATTGATGTTTCTGTGTCCTTTGGGTAAATACCTAGGAGTGGAATTGCTGGATCATATGGAAGCTCTATGTTTAGTAGGTCCAGAAATCTCCACACAGCTCTCCACAGTGGTTGGACCAGTTTGCACTCCCACCAACAGTGCAGAAGAGTTCCTTTTTCTCCACACCCTCGCCAACATTTGTTGTTGCTAGTTTTTTTTAATATGTGCCATTCATAGCAGGAATCTAGAAAACTTAAATAAGGGACCAGGAAAATGAATAACTATAAGAAAGTGAAAATCAAAATCAACAAAAATCTATGAACCAGAGACACTTTTGGGGGAGTGGGTGGCGGGAGGGGAGGGACTGGGGTCAAAATGGGGGGGTTGAAATTGTATGGGGAATATAAAAAAAAAAAGAGAGGAAAGCTTCTTTAACAAATGATGCTGGGAAAAATGAAAAGTCACACTCAAAAGATGTTAATTGTGTGTATATATGTACAAACATATATATGTTTGTGTGTATGTATATAAACATATATATATATATATATGGTTTCAGGCATAATGATCACTGTGTGTATATATATATAAACACACATATATATATAAATATATATATATATAAACATATATATATAAATATATATATATGATTATTCCAATTGCTGTAGGGGTCAAATCACCAAAAATATCTTTATAGTTGATGCCATGGAACATATCTCCAGTATTTTCTTCTGTATATTCTATTGTTTCAGGTATTTTATTTAAGTCATTATTCTAATTGAGGTTTTACTTTTGTATGTACAGAGCTAGTGAGTGATCCAATGTCATTATTTTATATATGACTTTAAAATTTTCTCAGCATGTTTTATTAAAAAGATTGTCCTATCCCTAGTGCATGGCCATAGCTCCTTTATAGTAGATTAGGCACTGTGATATATGTGCATTTTCTATTTTTTATTGCTCTATATTTCTATTTTTAAGCAATACCAGATCATTCTAACACTGTCACTTTATAGAAAAGATTGAAATCAGGTAGTATGAGCCCTCTATTTCTCGCCATCTTTTTCCAGATCACTTTTGCTACATCAGGCTTATTATCTTTCCATATAAATTTCAATTTTTTTGCTCCTTTTTTTGAGAAATATTGCTGGTAATTTGATGGGGGTTGCATTAAGTTTATATATCATATGAAGAAGGACAGCCATTTTGATGGTATTAATGCTCTTCATTACATAAGTGTGGGCTACCCTTTCATCTCCTTGCGCCACCATCTTGTAGTTTTCCTTTTATAGGTTAAGTTCTTCAGTTAATTTTGTGGTATTTAATTCTTTTTGAAGCAATTATAAAAGGATCTATTTTCTAAATAGCTTTTTTTTTTCTTGTTTGCTTTCTCCACATAAAAAGTCTATGAATTTTGTATGTTGCATTTGTAACCTGTCACATTGCTCTATTATCTGTTGATACTAATTTATTTTCCTAATCTTTGTTTTCATATATCATATATTGCCTGTTGATAGCAATGGTTGCACTTATTCTTTGCTTACTTGGATTCACTTTATTTCCTATTTCATCTGATAGCTATGTTAAACAAAACTGTTAACAATGGGCAACCTGGTCTTGTTTCAGAACTTAAGGGGAAAACTTTCAGTTTTATGTCATTTTTCATCATTAAATTTTATATGGGCTATTTGTGACATGTCCTTTAATTTACTGAAGTAGGGCCTCCCCTGGTGGTGCAGTGGTTGAGCGCTGGGCTGCGAAGCTTCCCGCAGGCTCTGCAGCGCCAGTTCGATCCCTGGCCACCAGCGAGGGTCCCACATGGTGTACAGACCTCTCCTGCCACCCACTGCTCCCCTCAGCATGTACTTCATCATTTTGCCTGTTCTGCTCTCTGCTCTCATCCTCCCATGCTTCTGACTGTACCCAGTGCTTGTATAAATAAACAAACAAATAAATAAATAAATAGTTAAACAAATAAATAAATCTTAAAAATATAAAAAAATAAAAAAAAATTACTGAAGTAGATTCCTTCTATTCCATTTCAGTTTAGATTTTTTTTTTTAATAGTAAATGGTTGTAGGGGCCTCCCTGGTGGCAAAATGGGTTAAGTCTTAGCACTATGAAGCTATCCACAGCCACTAAAGCATGAGTTCCATCTCCAGCCAGGGAGATAACCCACATGGCACAGCAGACCTCTCCTGTCTCACCTAATGCTCCCCTCAGCAGTGTATTTTAGTAGATCTGCCTGTTCTTCACTATGTCTCTGGTGACACTCTGTCTCACCTGATGCTCACCTCAGCAGTGTATGTTAGTAGATCTACCTGTTCCTCGCTCTGTCTCTGGTAAATCCTCTCACACCTGCACCTCTGGCTTGTACCCCAGTTCTTGTATGCATTAATAAATAAATCCTAAAAAAAATGGTTGTTGAAATCTATACATGATTTCAATGCATTTACTGATATTATCATATGATCTTTATCCTTAAGTATGTTGATATGATGCATTAGAGGAATTGATTTATGTATATTAAGCTATTGTTATATCCCTGGGATAAATCCCACTTGATCATGGTGTATAACCCTTTTGATATACTGTTGACTTACATTTGTTGGTATTTTGTTAAATATTTTGTGTTCCCCCACTAGGGCACAATACTAAAAGACAATAACAAAAGCAACAATAATAGTTACAAACCAATAATTTAAATTTATTTGCTAGTTCACCTTCAGGAACAATAAATTTCTGAAATAGCTAAGTCATGTAAATGCAGTGTCTAAGGGTAATCATCTTAATGTAGGCAGTAACTTTGTAGTTGTAGATCAGGAGCACTGGGATCCTGAAATCTTTTTACTATGTCAACAAATATTTTTCTTTTCCAATTGCATGTATACGTGAGGCCAGGTTGTCTTCATTTATTCTAACTAAAATAAAATATTATAAGATATTAAATCAGTTAGTACTATTACTAATCCAGGAATTAAAATTTGCAAAAATGATAATGTTGCTCTTCTCTATATATTTTTGCTTTTATCAAGAACTATTTGCAATATAATTTGATTTGTTGAGACTCCTGTGTCAAAGTCAAAAGACTTTATTACCTCCAGCAAAACTGTTGTAGAAATAAATTCTAGCCTTTTACCCAGGCAGAGGAAAAATAAGCCTTACTTCAGGAATGGTGAAGTCAGGAGAAGCTTTATTACTCATGCATGAGGTTCCAAACCTGGGTAGCCCCCTAAGGCCTGAGCACCAGTTTAAAGACCAAGGGTTCCTTTTATACACAACTGTGTCCATATCTGTTACATTGATAACATCATTTTTCAGCAGACACAACCATTTGCAGCAAAGTCCCCAGACAAGGGGGGGCAAGGAAACGGGGGAAAGATGCAGGCATTTGGGGATGGCCTTGGAGAGAAAGACCAGCTTGGCCGGCTGCCCGACCTTGTAGATAAGAGTGCTGAGGCCCTGGCCATGAATCTTGAAAGGGAAGGAGCTGTAAGTAAAGCAAACTTGTTGATTATGCCTGCATTGGAATATTCATTGTACCTGGCCTGGACGTTTTGCTAGAATCTTTATTATATTCATTCACTCAATAATATATTTTCTCATCAAAACCAATAGCCAAGGGCCTCCCCTGGTGGTGCAGTGGTTGAGTGCGGGGCTGTGAAGCTGCCTGCACAGTCTCTGCAGTGCCGGTTCGATCCTCGGCCACCAGCGAGGGTCCCACATGACACGACAGACCTCTCCTGCCGCGCTGCTGCTCCCCTCAGCAGTATTTCGTCAGTCTGCCTGTTCTGTTCCCTGCTCTAGCTCTGGTAAATTCTCTCACCCTCTAGCGCTTTTGACTGTACCCAGTGCTTGTATAAATAAATAAATAAATAAATAAATAAATAAATAAATAAATAAATAAATAAACAAAAAACACAAAAACCAATAGCCAAAGGATCAGTTTCCACCCTAAGTACCCATTCTCCAGAATGGCATGGATGTGCATAGACAGATACCCATGCATGCAATGGGTTACATGGTTGGAGAGGAAGACTGATCTTGGGGGACTGCCATTTAGAGCCATCAGTAAGTTAAATCTATTCTTTATCCTACAGGGAGAACTTACATCACCTCTCAAGGTTATTAATTGTTTAACACAAACATGGGGAAACAGATAAGCTGTCAGAATCTTGCATTTTTGTCATGCACTGCAAGATGCCTAGGAGCATGAGACACAGGGAAATATGTCTTTAAAAATTTGTTTTTGATAAAACTCTATTCAAGTCAATAGACACTATTAAAGATAAATTATTGCTATTTTAAAAATAATTAAATAATATTTAAACTTTTCCTTGGTTTTGTAACCAGTGGCTGAAACTAAAGACTCTTTAATAGGTTTTACCCCCTGTAGGGGTTGCTGGTGAGCATGGATAGCCCAGGGAAAATGCTAACAAAATATCAGTGATGGTAGAGATTCTGAGAAGAAATACAAGGGACTGCAGAGGCAGTCCCCAGCATTCAGTGTCCAGGATTCATTGCTTGGGATTCAGCTTTTGGGATTTCAACATGTTCAGATCTTTAGCCATTCTGAGGTTCTTACTCCACCATGCATCTTCTAGAAGGCTGTTGCGGAACTCTGGAAGACATGGAGAGGCTTTCAGCAGCCAAACTTAGAGAGGAAAAGTTCTGGAGGCTTTGCAAGTAAGCCTAGCAACTGAAACAGTTCCCAGTTTTGCTGCTGTTACATCCTGGCAAGGAAGGTGAAGACCTGGAGCAAGGCACCTTGCTGAACTGCATGACTGTGGCAGTCAGTCGGCCTTCTGTTTGGCCACTTCAGTTGCTCTTTTGAGTGTTGTTTACCTGACACTGTGTCTTCTGCTGTCTTTCTGAGTTGGACCGGAGCCTATAGACTGGCTGTCATGTGCTCCAGGCCTAAGTGGTGGGAAGATTCCATCTAGGGAGACTTTGTGGACTTTTTGTCACCAGAGACAGAGTGAAAAACAGAACAGACAGATCTGCTGAAATACACTACTGAGGGGAGCATCAGGCAAGACAGCAGAGGTCTGCTACACCATGTGGGTAGCTGCCTGGCTGGGGATTTAACTCGTACTGCAGTGACAGTGGATAGCTTCATAGTGCTGCCCCCCTCAGCAGATGCCATCAAGGGAGACTTTAAAGGATTTTAAAACACTGGACACTGTTTCAACTGAGGTAAACCACTATTTTTGGCTTCAGTAACTCTGTTTTTCCCTGGTTTGTTATTGTTGTTCTCTGAAACTAAGAATCTTATAGTTTTGCTTGCTGATATAAAAATACAGATGGAGACCAATAAACAATTTGGACAGTGTCCTTGGCTAGATTTAGTGCCCTCTGCTGCCCTGTATCAGTTTTAACTTATAACTGGTAAATCGCACGAGCTATCACCCATCTAATGCACTCTTTAAGGTCACCAGTAGTTTTTAAGACTATGGTGAAGTCCTGAAACCAAATGTTTGAAAGTTACTGCTTAGATAGTTTTACTTCTCACAATTACAGCTTTCTCAATTCTTTCTCTTAATCTCAGTCCTAAGGAGAGTTTGTTTACTGGGGCAAAGGATTTATGCTTTGCATTCTCTGAAATAAACTCTTTTAAATATCCTCTTGATCCCTTACCATTCTTTGCTGGTCTCCAGTGCACAGCTTGTTCAAGAGAAGGTTAGCAGAACTAGGTTACTTCTGAATCTTATAACTCTGAGAAAGTTGAGACATTCCACCCAAGGACCTGGACCTCAAGTTTTGCAGAGGGGCTTTTTGCCTTTCCATTCTTCACTATTTGATGTCAGAATGGTAAGAGTCAGTTTTGATCCTTGGTGGAATGTGATATATGCTGCTCATTAACCTTCACTTCTTTTTTTAAATTAGGCATCCTCCAAACTAGTTTGTTTTTTCTTTTAGAATTTCTTTGTTCTTCTTTATATTTATTCCATAACTCTTCTTTTCCCTCAAGTGTGTCCAACAAGAATATTTGGACTTTTCATATATATATATATATATATATATATGAATTATATATATATATATATTATAGATATACATATATATAATATATTATAGATACATGTAGATATAGATATATTTATTTTTATATAGTTGTATATATGTCACAAGACTCCTGTAGTTTGTTCATATTTTGACAATGCAGGATCTATGGATTGTATTTGCATCTTTCTATAACTGCATTTCCTTAGGACAAGGCACTCCATGTTCTTATTGCAAAGCTCTTTTGTGATTCCTTAATATACCTAGAATAATATCACACTGAAATATTTTATAATATCTTATAATAGATGACACCTATACAGGAGGTTTACTTTCTAACTTGCATATTTCTATAATAATTTTAGTAATGAGTGGGTATAATTTTTTAAAAAAACAAAAAAAAATAATAATAGAGAAAAATAGAATTTTAAATATAGTAACCATTTGGTAGCACAGACTGTAAAGCCAATATTTTCATACAAATTCAAATGGAATAGAGACCATTGGATAGTAGGTATCTTAGAGTTATATCTTACTCATCTTTCAGTTCTGATCATCTAATAAAGTATGTGAATATGCCATAAAATTTGGTCTTGTGTTGTCTTTATCTCTATGCTATTGGGATATTTTTGGCATCTTAAAATACATTAAGTTGCATTCCAATTTAATGTATTTTTTTAATGGAGAAACATGGACATAAATTCTTTTGTAATTTTTTAAATATTTTTTATTTATGCATATAAGAACTGGGGTACAGGCCAGAGTTGTAGGGGGGTGAGAGGATTCATCAGAGACAGAGTGGGGAACAGAACAGGCAGATTAATGGAAACACACTGCTAAGAGGACCAGCAGGCGCATCAGGAGAGGTCTGCTGCACCATGTGAGTAGCTGCCTGGCCAGGGATTGAACTCATGCTGCAGACAGCCCCATAGGCCATGTCTCAACCCCTTGCACCACCAGAGAGGCCCTTCATGGGTTAGTCTTGATAGACAATATAGATCTAGAAATTTGTCCATGTCTTCAAGGTTATTTACTTGATTAGCATATACTTAGTAGTCCATAATATTCTCTTTTTTTTTTTAATAGAGGCATGTTTTCTTTCTTTCTTTCTTTCTTTCTTTCTTTCTTTCTTTCTTTCTTCTTTCTCTTTCTTTCTTTCTTTCTTTCTTTCTTTCTTTCTTTCTTTCTTTCTTTCTTTCTTTCTTTCTTTCTTTCTTTCTTTCTTTCTTTCTTTCTTTCTTTCTTTCTTTTCTTTCTTTCTTTCTTTCTTTCTTTCTTTCTTCTTTCTTTCTTTTCTTTCTTTCTTTCTTTCTTTCTTTCTTTCTTCACTGGGTACAGTCAGAAGCGCGGGAGGGTGAGAGAATTCACCAAAGCCAGAGCGGGGAGCAGAACAGGCAGAAGGACCAAAGTACACTGCTGAGGGGAGCAGCAGGCGGCAGGAGAGGTCTGCGCGCCATGTGGGACCCTCCTCCGGTGGCTGGGGAACAGCTGGTGATCGAACCGGCGCCGCAGAGGCTGCGGGCAGCTTCGCAACCCAGCGCTCAACCGCTGCGCCACCGGGGAGGCCCCATAATATTCTCTTAATAGCTACTTTGTATTTCTGTGTTATGGTGATTTCTCTTTTTTTATTTCTGATTCTGTGTATTAGTATTTCCTCTCTTAATTATTTAGCCTAGCTAGATTTTTCTATTTTGTTTTTCTTCTCAAGAAAAAAGTCAGCTTCGTTGACATTTTGGATAGTCTTTTGATTTCTATTTTTCTTATTTCTGCTCTTGCTCATAATATGTCCTACTTTCCATTAATTCTGGATTTTTAAAAAAGATTTATTTATTTATTTATTTATACAAGGATTTATGCACTGGGTACAGTCACAAGTGTGAGAGGGTGAGAGAATTCACCAGAGCCAGAGCGGGGAGCAGAACAGGCAGACTGATGAAATACACTGCTGAGGGGAGCAGCAGGCATGGCAGGAGAGGTCTGGGCACCATGTGGGACTCTCGCAGGAGGCTGGGGATGGAACCGGAGCTGCAGAGGCTGCGGGCAGCTTTGCAGCCCAGCACTCAACTGCTGTGCCACCAGGGGAGACCCAATTCTGGATCTTTTTTGATCCTCTTTTGCAAATTTCTTTAGGATTAGAATTAGATTTTTTTAAAAAGATTTATTTATTTATCTGTACAAGCATTGGGTACAGTCAGAAGCACGGGAAGGTGAGAGACTTCACCAGAGCCAGAGCTGGGAACAGAACAGGCAGACTGACGAAATACACTGCTGAGGGGAGCAGAGGGTGCGGCAGGAGAGAACCCTTGCTGAAGGCCAGGAATTGAACTGGCGCTGCAGAGGCTGTGGGCAGCTTCACAGCCCTGCGCTCAACCGCTGTGCCACCAGGGGAGGCCCAGCATTAGATTTTTTTATTTCAAATTTTTCTTGCTTCCTAATGTGTGCCTGTATTGCAAATTTCTTCCATCTAAGATTTTGGTAGCTTGAATCCACATTTTCATTTACTTTAAGGCATTATTTGAAATCTGCTTTAATTTCCTCTTTAATCCACCAACAGTTATTTGGCAGCATAATTTTTAGACTCTATATATTCATAATTTTACTTGTTTTATTTTATTATAGGTGATTAATCACTATAATCACTATCTATAATGTGAGATAAAAAACCACAAACCATATGGACAGCACTGTGAAGCTGTCTGCAGCCTCTGCAGCGCCGGTTCGATCCTGGTCGGCTGGTGAGAATCCCACATGTTGCAGCAGACCTCTCCTGTCTCGACTGCTGGTCCCCTCAGCACTGTATTTCAGTAGATCTGCATGTTCTGCTTCCTACTCTGTCTATGGTGAATCCTTTCACCCTCCCGCTCATCTGGCCTGTACCGTGGTTCTTGTATAAATAAAAAATAAATCTTAAAAAAAAAAGAAAATACATATTATTGTCTTTATCATTGTAATTTTATTGACTAATGTCCCAAAATATGGTATGTTCTTTTAACCATTCCATATGTACTTGAAAAAAGACGTGGGGGTTGTGATTTTGGAGTGGAATGTTCTGTATATTTCAGTTAGACTTATTTGGTCTGGTTTGTAATATAAGGCTCTTGTTTATTTATCTATTCCTTATCTTGCTGACAAGTCCATTGCTTTAGGTGGAGTATTAAAATCCTCATGTATTATTGCGTTACTATCAATCTCTCTATTTACTTCAGCCATTGTCTTATTTGTGTGCTCCATTATTCAGTCCACATATGAATGTTATTTCACCATGTTGTACTAAGTCTTTAATCATAACATACTGGCAGTCTCTATCTCTTATTCCTTTTTTTAACTGGAAGTTTATTTATCTAAGTATTGCTGTTCCTGGATTTTCTTTTTTTTGGTTGCCATATGCATATACAAATCTATTCTAGCTTTTAACTCCAAGTCTATGTGTGTCTCTATTGTTAGGGTAAATTCCCTGTAAACAAGAAAAGGCTGGACTTTATTTTGAAATCCACTCAACTATTCTACACCTTTTGATTAGTGAATTTAGACCATCTACATTTTAGGTGATTAATGAAGCATAATAGTTCATTTTTTTTTTGGGGGGGGAGGAGAGTTGTCTTAATATTTTTGTGTTTGAAGTTTTCTTTTAATTTTTTATTTAGATTCAATTTCCATTGGCCTTTGTTTTACTTTTATTTATTTATTTATTTATTTTTAAAGGTTTATCCATTTATACAAGATTACAGGCCACAGGCTTTGGAGGGTGAGAGGATTCACCAGAGACAGAGTGGGGAGCAGAACAGGCAGCCTGACTGAAATACACTGCTGAGGAGAGGAGAGGGTGATAGCAGCAGAGGCCTGCCTCGCTATTTGGGTTGCTCCCTGGGTGGTGGGGGATCGAATTTGTGCTGAAGTGGCTACAGATATCTTCACAGTGCTGTGCTTAACCGCCTGCACCACCAGGGGGACCCTGTTTGACTTTTATTAATTTTGTTTTACTTTTTAAAATTTTACTTTTATTTCTTAGTTTTACTTTTATTTACTTTCATTAATTTTGCTAATTATATGATGGGCTATTTATGTAACCCACTGGACAATTTGATCTCTGACTCACTGGAAGGGCCACATTGTTACTCTCCACTTGCTCCATATTAAATGATTGTGGTGCCCCCTCTATTTTTTGTTGTACTATTGCTTTATAATAACCTCTTTAGGACTTATTCGGTTTTGGCTTGGTGTTAATATATATAATTTTTTGGCTTGCAGTGAAATGCTTTGCTATTCCTTCTGTACTGAATGTTAATCTTGAATGGAAAAATATTCTGTAACAGAAATCTTTTTCTTTAAGTACTTTAAGTGTCTCTTGCCAATCCTCTTGTGCTTGAAGTGTTTTTACTGAAAAATCTGCTGACAGTGTGATTGGTGTTCCCATAGGAGTAATTTTCTCTCTTGAGGTTTTCTCTTTTTGAATTTTTTTTTTTTAATATTCTGTCTATGTTGTTGATTTTATTATTATGTATTTTAGTGTGTGTCTGGTATTATTTTGTTTGGATATTTGGGTCTTTTTGAGCCTGACATCTGGTTAGTTTCCCAGATTGAGATGGTTTTCAACAATTATTTCTATAAGTAAAATGTCTGTGCTTTGTTTTTTTTTTTTTTTTTTTTTTTCTCTTCTCTTTCTAGTACCCACATGGTATGGATGTTATTTTTCTTTAGGTTATCCCAAAGTTCTCCTTTATACATTAATATTCTCTATATTGTTCTATTTGTCTGTTCTTTAACATTGTTTTTAAACTCTTTATTTCTCTCTATTGCTTTCATTTTTACACTCTTAAAGTCCTGAAATGTAATTTAAATTCAGTTATAGTATTCTTTAGTTCTGTAATTTAAAACTGTTAACAGCCTTATACTTGACATATCTTTATTTTGTTGTTATTTCCTATCTGTCATTGGTGTTTTTTTTTTTTTTTCCATAAGCATTGTCATTTCTAGTCACTCATGTTCCACATTTCTTCTGGATTGAGACTCTTCTCTGGAATTTTTAGCTGATGCATTTGTGGTGTGTACCTCTTTCTCTTCATTTTTAGTTGATGCAGTGTAATAGGGATAAACTATCAGATTATTGGCTTTACACCTGGTGGAGTAATCAAAGAGCTAGTACTAATGAAGTTAGTAGGTAAAAATGGACCAAGACAATATGGCTCCAAAGAATTATCTCTTGGAAGCATCAGGGTTTCAAGTTCCCAAATGTCTATGGGTACAAAAGTTGTTTGGGGAGGGATCCGCAGTGACCCCATCCTCTGTGCAGACTCCTAGGACTTATTGCAATGTATAGTCTTATTTCAGCTTCCAGTGCTAGACTATTTTTGAGTTTTAGATCCAGCACTGGGCATGGATTATATTTGATATGAGGTCACAGCTGGGAATTGTGCTCTTGTACAGCACAGGACATTATACTCCTGGTATAAGGAGTATATAGTATAACAGATACTGAAACTCAAGTTTGTGTGAGTTTTCATCTACTTTTTGGTTGTAGCCCATGTGTTTGTAAGGTGTTGGCCGGTGTTTTGAATATCCCATCCTCAAACTCAAAAAGTACTTTCTTCTATGAGGACCACAGGCAATTCACTGTTTTTCACCATTGGTTTTGGCTCTAGCCATTTTCGATTAAGAGGCTTAAGCTTAAGCCAGTTACTGACACACTGCACATCTGCTCCTGCAGCTTTACAGCAGTGTTGCCCTGGTTGCCAACATTCCCATTCCCTATCCAGTGTAATGCCAGTTTTCAAAAGTCCCCAGTGTTGGTGAGTGCCTCTGAATTGGCAACTGTATGGAGGTCAGCACAGTAATTGCCCCTCTCTCTTGTGGGTTTTACTACCATGGTTTCAATATAAATCCCATTCATTTAAAGTTTTCCTATCCTTGTCCCTGGACCATTGTTCATGGCATGTCCTAGGATCATCTGTATTTCCATTGGCATTTTCGGATGTTTTGGTACAATCTTATTGTGAATATCTGAAGGAGGTGGCTCTGGCATCTTGCTGTACTCTCCATATCATTTCCTTTTTTTTAAGATTTATTTATTTATGCATACAAGAACTGGTACAGGCCAGAGGTGTGGGGGGTGAGAGGATTCACCAGAGAGAGTGGGGAGCAGAACAGGCAGATCTACTGAAATACACTGCCGAGAGTTGCTCCCTGGCTGAGGATGGAATTTGTGCTACAGTGGCTGCCAGTAGCTTGATAGTGCTGGCTTTAACCCCTGTGCCACCATGGAGGCCTCCATATCATTTCTTTACAAAGAGAGGATAAATATCTAAATTATTAAAACAAAAATGGTGCTGTCATCCCCCATTTC
This sequence comes from Talpa occidentalis, assembly GCF_014898055.3. Lineage (NCBI taxonomy): Eukaryota > Metazoa > Chordata > Mammalia > Eulipotyphla > Talpidae > Talpa > Talpa occidentalis. The sequence goes on from NW_023604972.1 coordinate 74,914,983, forward strand.
CTGCAATCTGAGTGTTTCCAACACTAAGTCCATGTTCTCTATTTCTATCTTATGTTTATACTTTGTTCTTGGTCTGTCTTCAATTCACCATAAAATTTCAGATATAGCACATTATAACTCCTCATGGACTGTTGTTAAATCCCATTCTGAGAATGTCATCACCAAAGTAGCAACAGGCTATTTCTTACTTAACTCATAAGAATGTTAACTAACAATTATGTGGGAATGAGTCATCACTTCAAAAATCAGACAGGGTTATAGTGAGTTTAAAGGAGTCCCTGACCTCGACAGCTAACACAAATTTCATTAAAAGGAATGGAAAGGAAACCCATTAATTAGTGTAACAAAAGGTAGAAGTAGCAGGGAGAGTTACAATCAGAGGCAGTGAGCTGGGGTGAGGTGGTGACTGAAACAACAGAATTATCAACCCAACCAAAGGAATTGGGGGTAAAGAGGAGAGGCAGTGTGGAGTCACATGCCATTGTCCCGGGTGATACCCAAAGTAGAGCTAAGATGTTCCACTCTGGCTGTAAGGCATTAAGGAAAAAGTTTCTAAATTACAAACCTCCTCCCTTTGGGACTTGTTCCAGTACCATGAAGTTTTCCAACAGAGGAGAGCTAGTCTCAGATCTGGAATCCCAAAGACAAAGGATAATGGTGGGGGCATGCACGTGGAACAGACTTCCCAAAAAAGGTGCTGGCCCTCTCTGCACCCCTTCTCCATCCCACTGACACAGCAACAACCCTTTTATCATCCTTTTTTGATACCTATAACAGCCAGCATTTACCAAAATAAAGGAATGAATAATTCATAGCAATATCTGCTGTAAAAGCAAAAGATAAACTGCTCAGTTATAAGTTGCTGACCCAGATTTTTTAAAAAAGCCAGGGATTATTTAAAATAGTGAGATTGGGTGAAAGAGAAATATAATACTAGGTAACTTGAAATCTCAGGTAAAATGACATCAAAAGCAGACAACAATAACTCTCCAGAAACCAAATTCAAATACATAGAAGATTATGACTCCCTGTCAGATAAAACACTTAAAATCGCTATTATGAAGAAACTCAAACAGATGCACAACTCAGAAAAACAACAATGAGCTTATGATTAAATTTAGTGAGTGAGCAAATATTGAAGTTTTAATTAAGAAATTAACACATTTAGGTTGTGAAGAACTCAACAAACAAAATCAAACATACTATGGAAATATATAGACATAGAATAAAACCAGTGGAGGAATAAATAAGTGTAGTCAATGATAGATATCTAGAAATGTTGCAGATCTAAAGCAGAAAACAAGATGTGTAAAGAATGAAAAAACACTATTTCCAACTCCAGAAAGGCAGGCAACATAAGGATGATGGTTTTCCCAGAAGTTGAAGAGAAGAAAGGAAAAGAAAGATCATTTGCATAAATAATAGCTGTAAACTTCCCGAACCTGGTTAGGGAACTGAATTTACAAGTCCCTGTGGCTAATAGAGCACTTGATTATCTAAATGCAAAGACTAACACATGGTAGCAAAACTATCAAGAATTCAAGATAAAGAAAGAATAAATTACAGGTGGCTAGGGAGAGAAAACAGGTAATTAATAAATATAGTCCCATCAGGCTTCTGTCAGAATTCTCAGCAAAATCTCTACAGGCAAAGTAAAAGTAGCAACACATGCAAAGATGAAAACTGCCATCCAAGAATTCTCTATTCCACAAAACTCTCTTTTACATATGAGGAAGAAATAATGTCTCTTCAGACAAACAAAAGATGAATGTGTTCAACATCACTAGATCTTGTTTACTGGAGATATTGAAAGGAGGTCTTCTATCTAAATGCAAGAAGAAAAAATTATATATAAACTTATATATAAATTGACAGGAAGACAAAAATATCAAAATAAAGAAATCAGTCATTAACCATCATTTATCCAATAAGCCTTAACTTTATTTTTTAATTTTTTAAAGATTTATTTATTTATGCATACAAGAACATAATACAGGTACAGGTCAGAGGTGTGGAGGCTGAGAGAGAGGATTCACCAGAGACAGAGTGGGGAACAGAACAGGCAGATTGACTGAAATACACTGCTGAGGGGAGCAGCAGGGGAGTCAGGAGAGGTCTGCTGTGCCATGTGGGCCACCTCCACAGCCAGGGATGGAACTCTTGCTGCAGTGGCTGTGTATAGCTTCATAGTGCTGTGTCTTAACCCCTCGTGCCACCAGGGAGGCCCCAAGCCTTAACTTTAAAGAGATGGTCTCACTCATAGCAGGAATCTAGAAAACTTAAATAAGGGACCAGGAAAATGAATAACTATAAGAAAGTGAAAATCAAAATCAACAAAAAACTATGAACCGGAGACACTCTATGGGGGGTAGGGGGCGGGAGGGGAGGGATTGGGGTCAAAATAAGGGGGTTGCAATTGTATGGGGAATATAAATATAAAATTTATTATTAAAAAAACTTAATAAAGGAGGTAAAAGGCTTACACAATGAAAATGATATGACATTGTTAAAAGAAATATAAAAGGTACACCTAAATATTTGTAAATATTTCTTCACTCACTTTGGGTATCAACAAGGAAAGAACAGTTTCTTCAATAAACCGTGTTAGAAAAACTAAAAAAAAAAAAGGAAAAATAAATAAATTTAATTATTAAAAAAAGATATTGTTTACTGAGCAAATTTGTGGCAGGTCTTCTTCTCTGCACTAAATTCTATAGTCTTATGAATAAGTAGCAGTAAACAGAGTGAATCGTTTCAAAATCAAGTCAATGACCATTCATGTGCTGTTCCATTAAGACTATGAGTCACTGAGCTAACTAGTCTGATGAAAAACTAATTTTTGATGTTTCCAGTCATAGAAGTAAAGTTCCTACATACCTGGATATCTTAACATATGTTCAAGTATTTAATTTATATTTACAAGTCCTGCTCATATTGACGTAAATATAACTCTCCTGGGAAAATGGTAAATTGATTTAGTAAGACAAATGTAAATGTTTTTTTTTTCTAAATTAAAATTAAATTACACTGTATTTTTAACACAGGCAGAGTCTGTCTTATAGGTCCATCTGCATACCAGCTACACATAATAAGAGAAGATATATGTAAAAGTCTCAATGCAAAATTATATTTCATTAGTTAGCAAAAATGAAAAAATGTATGTATGTATGTATGTATGCATATGTGTGTATATCAATATAGATATATATCTTGACATCACAGAAATTATATCTGAAGTAAATTGATAAGGAATGGTATAAAAATGTAATAAATATACTAAAAATATAAACCAAATATTTTAAAATCTCCATGGCAATATAAAACAAAAAAAATGATGCTGTTTAGAATTTTCTATAAGGCATTTCACCTTCTAGATTTATATAAAGTGGCTTGTTTTAGTGTATCTTTAAATATTATGTATTCTAATGAATGAAACTTTGAATACTATTAAAGTAGAACATCTTCCCATTCTCCACAGCTTGCCACAAGGGCTGCCTGAATATCCACAATGACTTGGCAGGTACCCACTGACCACAAGTTCAGATTTATGAGAAGGCAACAAGCCAGCTCTGTTTGTTTGTCTTTGGTTCAGCAGTCTGTTCCTGTGGTGATTTCCACATGGCGTACATGCAAGAAGGTCACAATCTTATCTTGGCCCAGGGATTTGGACTCTTATTTACTTTTTAGAATATACAAATCCATGGTCTTTGGAAGAATATGACACATAATGTTTTGGGGAAAATGTTGCCCTACAGTAAACTTTTACTGTAAGACAAAGGCATTAACCATTGTGGAGAATATGTACTATAGCCATCAATGGTTAATCAAAAAGACACCATACTTCAAAAATAGTTTAAAGTATAGAGACACAAAAGAGATTATAGGCAAATAGAACTAATTACATTACCAGAAAGATGAAAATTATGTGTGTATAGCTATATAGGTAGATGGATATGCAAATCTCAGATTTACATAATAGATAATCACATAAATGCATACTATATATGTAAGTCATGGCTTTATCTTATGTTAAAATTTAAATGCATGCAATATAAAGAACAGGGGCTATGGTAGATGACTTGAGATGGAAAGCTCATCCATAGAATCTGAACCATCTGTCAGTCGTTCAGTATCTCTGGGTTGCCAGTTGTATTTGGTTCTTGCCAAGAAGCCAGATGCTATCATGGCTTTCCATCATATAGTAAACGCTCTCCAAAGAATGAAAAAAGCAAAACTGCAAGAATAATGTTATCTTTTCTATGTATTTTAAGTATTTTTGGTTCTGGTCTTATTCTTATATAAGTGAAAATAAATACTTGACTAAATAATACCTTTAGAAATTACCTAGACATTGCTAATTTTTTTTAATATTCTCTCTTTATTCATTAAATGTAAATGGGTGAAGGAAAATGGCTTAGCCTTCCCCAAATATCCTCTGTGTCCATATTCTTGAAATACTGTAAAGGAGGCTGAGAGGAGCTTAGATATTTTCAGAAGTAAAGGATAATAGAATCATGTATTCAGTATTGACACCATAAATATTTACTTTTGAATAAATAAATAAATGATATTAAGAGAGATGAAAAACACAATTAGGAGAACTAGCATTTCCACTTAGAAAGTGTTATCAGAATAAATCGTGAGTCCTTGATATTTTCTAAGATGTAGAAATGTCTAAGTTAACTGATGATGAGGGAGTGAGGGTCATAGCAAGATTAAAGCCAGGTAGAGCATCCTAGTAGGGCCTACATGCTGTGTTAAATAGGCATTTTGTCACCATCGACCAGCGGACTACTTCTAATTTAAGATCTCTGTATGCTAATATTTTGGTTCTTTACTAATTTTAATATTTGCTGTCTAATGTCCTCCAAACCAGCTTAACCTAGTAGGTGGAGACATTTCTTCTTTGTTTTATAAAGAAGAATACAACTCAGTCTTTCTCTCTCTCTCACTTTCTCTCTCTCTGTCTCTGCATCACACGCACACACACACACACGCACACACACACCTCTGTCAATATAATCCGCTTATTCTAACCTAAGTTGTAACCCTGAATCAATTCAATTTTAAACATCATTAGCATCATAAGCAGAAACAACACACATGCGAAGTTTGGTCGAAAATGAGCATGGTTATGTTTCTCAAGTGACTACAAAGATGTCCATCAAATTGATATTTTGGACTATGTAATAATCATAGTTCTTTAGCACAAAAGAAACAGAAGGTATCCTCAAAGCCAGCTAGCTAAATATTGCTATATATGCATGTATGCATGTATAATCCTCAAATAATCTAATTTGAATGTCTGTCCAACGTAGCACTAGTGGCAAGAAGATGCAAAAGCAGGCAATACAGCATCCACCTCGTAATGGATGACAGGTATGTATGAATCTGTTAGAGTATAATAGTTAGTTTTTCTTGCTTCTTATAAATACATTCATGTTTATAATTTGGTGATACTTCAATCTTTTATTCAAATTATAATTTAAGTGAAAAGAAAAATATTGTTAATTTTAAGTTCTCACTCCTACTTATTTACTACTAAAGATAACATGTCATAATCCAAGTATAATGTGAAAATACAGTGGAGGGGGGAGACAAACTTTCAATGAATGTTCTGAATATTCAGTACAAAGTGTACAAAATGTAGTAAGTGCCCATAAATGTTTGATGTTATTAATTTGTGTAGAAGTGAGAGACATCATGCAATTTCAGAAGGGTGTAGCCCAACAAACCTGTTTTCCAGTGCTGGCCATGGACTTTTCATTAAAAAAATAACTCAGCCTCATTTCTCCTATAAATAAAAAATAGATAATAAAAATATTGATGTGTAATTTATATATAGATAATATCAATAACTGGATCACATTGATCAAAGTTTAAATTTAAAAAATATATTTTAGGGCTTCCCTGGTGGCTCAGGGGGTTAAGACACAACCTATGAAGCTATTCACAGTCACTGCAGCATGAGTTCAATCCCCGGCTGGCCAGGGAGCATTCCACATGGCGCAGCAGACCTCTCCTGACTCGCCCGCTGCTCCCCTCAACAGTGTATTTCAGTCAATCTGCCTGTTCTGTTCCCCGCTTTGTCTCTGGTGAATCCTCTCACCTCCCACACCTCTGGCCTGTACCCCAGTTCTTGTATGCATAAATAAATAAATCTTTAAAAAATAAAAAAAAAATAGATTTTAAAATATTTTAGGAACAAATTAAGGTTTATAAATACTCTTTATAAATAAGAAGACACAACTCCTTTACTAAATTTTTCTCTCTGCAGAACAGATTTGGAAAGTTCCTAACTTGTTAACTCATATTTCATAATCTTTCAAATTATTTTTCTCAATAATAAGAATCCTGTAATTCAATATATATTTAATAATTTTAACTAATGAAATATATTATATAGTTGCTATATTAACAAACACAATAAAAAATCTTATTGGGCCCATTCTGGTCTAACTGCTGAACTATTTTAATTGCATATTTATAGGTCATTCTCTCCATGGGCCTGCTAGATTGAAGTGTTGTTCCCAAGTACTGCCCTGCCCTCCTGCCTTTATGAGTAAAGCTATCCACAGGTGCCTTGTTCCTGTAGTTCCTGTAGTTCCTTCTGTGAAAATTCTGTGCCTCTGCCCATGGATACTGTGTTGGTCCATATGACTTGCTTTGGCCTACAGCAGCTGAGGAGACATGATGTATACCTTTCCTGAGCAAAAGCTGTTGAACATTGTGGTTTTGCCTTTTCTTTTCTAGGTATAACTGGAAAAGAATGTCTCAGTTGCTCTTCTTGTAGGCTGGATCCCTGAGTCCTGAAATGAGATGAGGATGGACTAGAGCTTGTTGTGAGTAGAATCTGGAGATGGTTCCCACAACTTCTAACCCCTAAGATTGCTCCCATGATTACGTTCTGAGACGAGGACCTCAGGATGTAATTTAATTTTCTAATCAATTGATTGCAAGGAAAATATATTATCCAGGTTGCACTAACCTAATTAAGTGAGACCTTTAAAAGGAGGTTTTTTTTTTTTTTCCCTGACATGCCCGAGGAAAGCAGAACGATTGAAAGCATGAGATAAAATCCCTGTGAGAAAGATTCTCTGTTTCTGAGGTTGAGGAGGGCATAGAACAAGGATGTGAGAGCAGCTCTAGGAGGTAAGGGTACCTGTCTGGCATCTGCAAGTGAAAGGCTGGAAGGCAGTGAGTTATTTGGAAAAATACCTTAAGTTGTAAGGAGATTCTTCCCTTGAACTCCTAGATGAAAACCCTAACTGTCCAGAATCTGGATTTCAGACATCAGAGGTTCCAAGCAGATAACCTAGCCTCGCACCCCCCAGCCTCCTGACCTACAGAACTGTGAAAAGATAAGTGAAGCTGGATTTAAGACACTACATGGTAGCAATTTGCCACATATTTGCTGGTAACTGGCACATAGCATAAATAAGGAATGGAAATTATAATAAAACGTTGAATTATGAGAATTATTTTATTTCAAATTATTATTTCCAAGTTCTGATTGATATACTTATACTTTAGCACAGACACAGTGTTTTAGTATCCACATTTAGATGATATCATATACTTATGTATAAATTAAGTTATATATCATATATACTTATGTATAACTTATTTACTAAGTAATCCAGTGTGGAAATATTTGACAATTATAAAAATGCACCCTCAATACTGTTTGTAAGCTGTGCGTTTTTGCCATTTAATCAATGTACATTATGCTCCTTTTTAAAATTGCTTGTAATTCAAAGTCTAAAATATTATTTTATATAAATATTTTCATACTTGTGTATTACAGAGGAGCTTACTAATTTGCAACCTATTTGTTATTTTATTTGTGTAATTTATAATCCTTTTAACTTACAAATGTTACTATTTTCCAGTTTTCACTCTATGTCTGTGTATATATATGTCTATATATAGATATAATATATACCTATATATATTATATCTATATATATATAGAGAGAGAGAGAGAAAGAGAGATTGATGGTTATATAGATACACAAATACACACATTTCTTTTCACATGGTTTTAAATATTACGAAGTCAAATGTTTCTAGGTAATTTTCATTATTGGTTTCTGAGTCTGGTATCCATTCCCTTAATTTTAAAGATTAAAAAAAAAAAAAAAAAAAACTATAAACTCCGAGTTAGAAATGATGACATTTAAGTAAATATTCTTTATAGTACCTTCCACATTTTCTGTTGGTATTTTAAACAGCACTTGGAAAGTCCAAATTTTAAAGCCAAAGCAGCTGTTCAGCAAAATGTTCACACAAGCTAGCAGGCTAGTGCTCTCAATAGGTTTGTGTAACAAATAATTGCAAAGTTGTTTCTGCATAAATGAGAAGTTCCTGGCCAACTACAAAGTTTACAAGTGTAATTTAGGTCTGACACTTATAAAGATAGCTCCTAATCTACACACCCCATGTATATGATGATACAAAATCAGGAAAACCGTGGAAACAATGAGGAGTTCACAATATTTTTCAACTGGATAACTTAAGGTATTGGCTTGAGTTCAGCTTCATTAATTGCCATTTTCCTCAGTAAATTCCTTATAATTCCTGTGAGGCAAATATAATTTTCTCCATCCAAATCTTCTGAATCTAATTGGAATAAACTAAACCGTTACTTTCTTTTCTGTACAATGGATGCTTATATTTTAGGATGCTTTTTGTATATCATGGAAATTGAGTGAAGTAGTTGGGGTTCTTCCAGAATGAAATATATTGCCTACCCTGAAAATAATGTTATAGTCACAATATAATAAATGAGTTCCTTTTTAATTTTCTGACCAAAGTTTTATTTTAATTGCTAATATATTATTAATAGTGATTATGTTTCAAGTGTTTCCATCTGAACAAAAATTGCTTATGCAAAAATCTAATCTTGAGAACATTAGCACACATTAAAAAATGCTTGCATTCTTATGAAAACTAAGTGGTTCTAGTCGTAATTCCTGTTAGGTTGGGAGTAAGTTTGCCAAGAAAAGACTAATAATGTGTATATATAATGTCAGTGCTACCTGCCTGTTTGATTGCTTCTTAGCAGTAGGGGTTTGAAACCAAAATGTAGTAAATGGAATTACAAACTTCGTACCTCACTGTATGAGGAAAAATACTATGTTAGGACCTAAATTTCAATGGCATATATTATTTATATCATCAAAGCTATGTAAAAATTTCTTACCACTATGACAATCTATGGGACCTTCTTGTAGAACATTTTAAGCTTTAGTATATTAGTATTTCACTATGAGCCCAAATACAGACACTTCAACTCATAACACTGCAACTCTGTTAATTATATTATTCTTTTTAAAATTTATTTATTTGTGCATATAAGCGCTGGGGTACAGGCCAGAGATGTGGGGGGTGAGAGGATTCACCAAAGACAGTGGGGAACAGAACAGGCAGATTGACTGAAGTACACTGTTGAGGAGAGCAGCGGGTGAGTCAGGAGAGGCCTGCCGCACCTTGTGGGCTGTTCCCTGGCCGGCCGGGGATCAAACTCGTGCTTCGGAGGCTGCAGATTGCTTGATAGTACGGTGCTTAATCGCTTGCACCACCAGGGAGGCCCTAATCATATTATTATTTTGACACACTGTGCAACTAGAATACAGTACATCACCCACTAAAAATATCAACATAGAAATCATATATAAGAATTGATAATTTCATTTTAAAAATCAAGTGACTGTCAATCTCTACAAAATTCCCCTCAAAACTACCTCCTGAAGTTTTACCCAGAAGCCCTTTAGAATTCCCTACCCTCCGTGATAAAGTACCTCATCTTGTGATTTGTTCCAGTAAAGATAGATACAATTTTAAAAAGATAATTATGTGAAAATTGGAAAGCCTGCACAATGTATTTATTTAAATGATAGTTATCGTTTCTCTTAATTGACAATCAATGTGGAAAGAAAGACAAGTTCAACAAAACTCTCTCTTGATTTCTGTATTTTTGTCTACCCTTGGAAATTCCTTCTGGGTTTAAAATTATGGTTCAACTAAAGTGCCTAAGGATAGGTGAGTGAATAAAATTAAAGATGAATTCCTACCATTTATGACAATATATGTAGAAATGATGAGGATTATGTTAAATGAAGTAAGTCAAAAGGAGAAAAGTATTGGATGGTTTCACTCATATATGAAATATAGAGTAACAGTACAAAAGTTAAGAAAGAACCAAACCAAAACAAACCCTAAAAATATGACTGTAAATTTGAGGCTACCAGAGGTGAAGGTGTGTGGTAGAGAACCAAGTGTGAAGGGGGCCCAATGGAGGATAGTGGAGGAGATGGGTACCTTGGTCTCAGGTGTATATAGTAACATATACTAAAGGAGTGTGATCCTATATCTGTGGATAGTTTACAGTTAGTAAGCCAATGTTTCCTCAATTAAAAAAAAAAAAAGAGAGAGAGAAAGAGAAAAAAGAGAAAAGGAAGTAAAGAAAAATAAAGCGCCTTTAAATCTTTTCCCCTACCTTGGTAAAACTAATTAAGTAGTTGATATAAGTGATATAAGTAATTGATGCATATGCTCATTTCTGTAAAAAATTGGGAATAAAGTATTTATTATGAGCAAAAATTCCAATGCTATCTCTGTTAACTCCTTGATACATGTTGACTATGAATATGTTTTCTAGACATAGATTGTGAAGAATTTTCACATTCCTTCCAAAGCTTTGTAAAGATAAGGTCATCAACAATATCTACCATTTACTTTTAAAAACAAAATCCCGGGCATTCCCTGGTGGAGCAGCAGTTGAGCGCTGGGCTGCGAAGCTGCCCGCAGCTTCTGTAGCACCAGTTTGATTCCCAGCCGCTGGTGAGGGTCCCACATGGAGCGACAGACCTCTCCTGCCACACCCGCTGCTCCCCTCAGCAGTGTATTTCATCAGTCTGCCTGTTCTGTTCCCTGCTCTGTCTCTGGTAAATCCTCTCACCCTCCTGGGTTTCTGACTGTACCCAGTGCTTCTATAAATAAATAAATAAATAAATAAATAAATCTGAAAAACAAACAAAAAAAACTAAATCCCTTGCTGAGAGTATAGAGAGGACTAGAGTTGTATGTACAGCTTTGGAGAAACAAATGAATTAGCATTCTGTGAGTGTCCATTATGTATCAAAAGATAATAGGCAATGATTATGTTGTTTATTATTTTAAGGAAACTTACATCCGTTTGGAAAAATCTAACAGTGTAATTTCAGACATTTAATACATGATGGGATGTATAGTGAAAATACAGAAAGTTATGAAAGCTAAAAGGGAGGCATTGAATTTATTGTGAATTTTGATAGGGGGGGTCAGTGAAATAATAATGGAAAAAAGATAATTATTTGACTTGAAGGATGAGTTCATTTTAGATAGTTCAAGAATAGAGTCGGGGGAAGACAGGGATGAGAGCACCAGGAAGAAGAATCCATATAAATATGGCTGGTCCCTCAATCTCTAAGAGGATGGCAAGTTGTGGAATGAAACATTGTTCAAACTGTCTTATTTTCTGTTATATTTTAAAAGTAATTATTTGTTATTTTATAACTGTTACTACATTTTACAATTTTATTTTAACTTTTCTTTTTTTTTTTTTTTAGCTTTGTATTCTTATATTTCCCATGTCATCTGGCTGTTTTCTGACCTACTTGTATGCATAAAATAAATAAATTTTCCAAGCCAGGAATTGTGGATGAGGTCTAACACCCGAAGTTTGCGCTGAGTTCCACCGATGACACTACTGGTATTTGCTGGAAAATATCCTTCCTTAAGTTATGATGATAAAATAAGTAAATATGGGACATACCATGATTTAAAATTTCTTTATATTTTCAAATAAGTTATTTTTGAATCTTTACACAGAAAACAAAATAGGTAAAAATTTCTGCTTTTTTCCTTCTTTAAATATGGAGCATGCTCAGGGGCACACCAGCACGTTTTAAACATTTTTTTTATAGCATCTTATTATTTTTTTAAGATTTATTTATTTTTATACAAGAACCAGGGTACAGACCAGATGTGCGGGAGGGTGAGAAGATTCACCAGAGACAGAGCGGGGAACAGAACAGGCAGACTGACGAAATACACTGCTGAGGGGAGCAGCAGGCATGGCAGGAGAGGTCTGCACACCATGTGGGATTCTCCCCAGCCCGCTGGGATCGAACCTGTGTTGCACAGGCTGTGGACAGCTTCACAGTGCAGCACTCAACCACCTACGCCACCAGGGAGGCCCTATAGCATCTTGATTTTTGGAAATAAATGTTATGCTTAATAAATAGTGATTGGTCATTGAATATGGATCCCTATAAATAATTTGGGGACTTATCACTATGTTTGGGCCTACCACAAAATTTACTACATTTTAGAAACACAGCATTTTCCAAAAATTTAAAAGTAAAGAATTAAGAAACAACCTAGGTGTCTATTCACAGCTGCAGCCTTCATTCCCTGATGACTCCTTGACTCTCGGCAGAGCTGGTTCCCTGGACTCAAATGTTAATATATGAGCTGAGGTCTCATCTGTTCTTGGTTCCCCCCTGCTCCTTTCCTGAATTTCAGGGATGGGATCTGCAAACATCTGTGCTTTCCCTGAGATGCCGGCCTTCACTCCCCTTCTGTGACCCCAGATGTGTAGGACTCCTGGGTGCCAGTGCTCTCAGTGGCTTCCTCAGGCTCCTTTCCTGTTCCTGCTGCTGCAGAACAATAATCGTCTGTTGTTTTTTGATCATGGAAGTGGTCCTAGTCACCCTCCACCATTGCAATTGAGACAATGTCAATGTGGACTTGAGAACTAGGTTGGGGATCCTGTCTTCATATGACTGGTCACTTGTCAATGCAAAGATGACTGGGGTAGATAGGTACGTGACTCCGGATCGTCTCCCTTGCCTCTAGCTGGTGTGTCTTCAGCAGCAGTGCGGTAACTTGGATCTTCCTGGGGCTGCTCTCTTGCTCCCCTGCAGGTAAACAGCCACCCTGCATGGGCAATATGGTGGGAGGGAAGGCAGAAGATTTCTGCAGTGGTTTGGCACTCTTCCTTGCAGTTGGTTATGGCCGCAGTGGAGTTTGCTCTTCAGAACTTACTACAGGTCCTCCTTGGTGGTCTGGGGATTAAGTCTCAGCTCTGCCACCACAGCATCCCAGATGGCCTGAGTTCTATCTCCAGTCCCCAGCCAAGGAGCTAGCCCACATGACACAGCAGATCTTTGTTTCACCTGCTGGTCCTCTTAGCAGTGTATTTCAGTAGATTCACCAGTTCTGCTGCCCCTCTGCCTCTGGTGAATCCTAACACCCACCCACCCCCACCTCTGGTCTGCACCCCAGTTCATCTATGCAAAAATAAATAAGTAAAAGTCTTAACAAAATCTTATTACAGATATATCTTTATAGATCCACCCAAAATACAAATCTTGAACTTTTGATAACCACACAAGACATCTAACATATTAACAGTAATACTTGCTATATATTTTATAAAATCAAACAATCAGTTGGCATTCCACTAACTATATATTGAAAAGTGCATTTTTGTTTCACATTTATTTACACAGACACTTTGGGAAGCCACATCTACCATAAGGGTAGAAGAGCTTTATTTAATACAGGTGGAGCAGTAATTATGATCAATGTAAATTTCCAAGCACAGATTGTACAAGCTGCTGGTGCTGGCAGTGTACTTTGTGTCTATTGATGTCCATGCGCCAAATGCTGTATCTATTAGCCCAGAGACATCAGCAGGATTAGACATCAGCTGAGCACAGCATACTGAAAAGTATAAAGGAACTCAGTATATTCACTCAGAAGGCAAAATCAGAAAGAAAAATGAAATGAATGAGAATTAAAAATAAAGGATTGGAAATAAACTGTACGCAAATTTAAGCTTCTAAATTTAAACTCTTAGCAATTCAAAATCATTACTGCTTTGTTGTATTTTCTGCTTCTATTTTGTTCTTGCTTTGTATAAATTCCATAGCACTTTTGTAAATCTTAAAATTTGGAATAACGTAAAAACAGATTCCTGTGGGATAACAAAGTCTATGAAATATTTAATATTTGAAAATATATGAAAATGTAAGCAATATATGCAGAAACACAAAGACATGTTATTCTATAAAACTTAATAATGAAGTTACTGAACCCCTGCACTAATATATAAATATTCATGTAATTCATTAATAATAATAGTTTGTTTTCTTCTCAGTTGTTTCTTCTTGCGTTGCCTTAGATGAGCAAAAGATCATTTTTAACAAAATATGATAGTCTTTTTGTTTTTCTGATCTAAAAGAAATATTTCTAGCAAGGAAATTATATTTGTTAAGTATTATTTATAGCATTTAGGAAGTTACTGAATTTTCCTCAGGAATTATACTAAGAATACTAGGGAATTTTACATTGAATAGTTCATAAATGATGTCATGAAATTTTTCTTTATCTATTTCAATGATATTATGAATTGTGAAGTATATAATATATACTTTATAACATGCTAATGAGGTGAATTATAGTAATGATTATTATAATGCTAAATATAACACAAAATTAGAACATATCCCTATTTTTTATATATCACTTTTAATATTGTCTGATATTTCAATCACTTCAAAATCCTTATTGGATTTTGCTATCAAGGTAATATAAGACTTATTAAATATGGGCCTCCCTAGTGGCACAAAATGTTAAGATGCAGCACTATGAAGCTACCCACAGTCATTGCAGCACTAGTTTGATCCCCTGCCAGTGACCCACATGGTGCAGCAGACCTCTCCTGGTCCACTGCTCCCCTTACCAGTGTATTTTAGTCAATCCGTCTGTCCTGTTCCCCACTCTGTCTCTGGTGAATCCTCCCACCTCCCACACACCTGGCCTGTACCTCAGTTCTTATATGCATAAATAAATAAATCTTAAAAAAAATAATAAGACTTATCAGGGCCTCCCCGGTGGAGCAGCACGTTGAGCACAGCAGGTTGAGCACAGCACTGTGAAGCTGTCTGCAGCCTCTGCAGTGTGGGTTGGATCTTGGCGGGCCAGCGAGGGTCCCACATGGCATGGCAGACCACTCCTGTTGTGCCAACTGCTCCTCTCAGCAGTGTATTTCGTCAGTCTGCCTGTTCTGTTCCCTGCTCTGTCTCTGGTGAATCCTCTCACCCTCCCGCATATCTGGCCTGTACCCCGGTTCTTGTATAAATAAATAATAAATCTTAAAAAAATAAGACTTATTAAATAAATGAGATTTTTAAAATCAATTCTGTATAAGAATGTAAGCATAAATTACATGGATATTCTCTTGAACTCACCTGTAAAACTATTTAGACTTGCTTTCTCCACTGTAAGAAAAATTAAATATAAGTTCAATTATAGAGTGATTGTCTATGATTTATATTTTCTGTTTATTCTTTTTTTTTTAAGATTTATTTATTTATTTATTTATTTATTTATTTATACAAGCACTGGGTACAGTCAGAAATGCGGGAGGGTGAGAGAATTCACCAGAGCCAGAGCGGGGAGCAGAGCAGGCAGACTGAAGTACACTGCTGAGGGGAGTAGCGGGCACGGCAGGAGAGGTCTGTGCGCCATGTGGGACCCTCGCTGGTGCCTGGGGATCCAACAGGTGCTGCAGAAGCTGTGGGCAGCTTCATAGCCCAGTGCTCAACTGCTGAGCCACCAGGGGAGGCCCTCTGTTTATTCTTTAATTAGTTTTATTAAATTATCTATTTCAAAGTATCTGTCCATTTAATTCTAACATTATTTATTGGCAGTGAGGTTTTAATAGTATTCTCCTATGAAATTTAATTCCTGATGTTTCACTTTCTCAGTACATGTTCTTTATAATTTCTAATATAATTTATTTACTACTGTTCCTCCTGCTTGTTTAGTATGCCTTCTTTTCAATTTCCAGTATTATTTATGTATATTTTATCTGCCTCTTTTTTTTTAAAGATTTATATATATGTATATATATATATTTAAAGATTTATTTATTTATTTATACAAGAACCAGGGTACAGGCCAGATGTGTGGGAGGGTGAGAGGATTCACCAGAGACAGAGCAGGGAACAGAACAGGCAGACTGATGAAATACATCTCTGAGGGGAGCAGTGGGCAAGACAGGAGAGGCCTGCCGCACCAAGTGGGATCAAACCGGCACTGCAGAGGCTGTGGGCCAGCTTCACAGCATGGCGCTCAACCGTCTGCACCACCAGGGAGGCCCTATATGCCTCTTTTGTCATCCCTTCTCTTATATTAGTATTTTTATTATAGTTGAATTTTAGACTTTCTTAAATTCTGTTATATCTAAGGAACCAAATTGTGTTGAATTTTCCTGAGAAAATTAAGATTCTCTTCCAGAGTCTAGAGGAAGCTATCATATTAAACACATTTTAATGATTCTGAATGTTTACATATATGTGGGTTAAGTCAGGGTCAACCTTCTGTCTGTCTAGGCAGAGTTTCTCCAGTTCCAATCTGATGTTACTTTTACTGGGTTCTTTGTGTACTGGTTTCCATGAGTTAATTGTGCCTTTTTTTTTTTTTTTAATTTGTATTTGTCTTTGACATTTCCTTTGCTATGATAATGCTTTAGAGTGTATTTATTGTAAATTATCTGGATCCAGATGTATTCTAGTTCAAAGTCCTATCAGGTTAAGTTTCTTCAATTTTGCTGGTAATGAAATCACCCTCTATGATCTCTTCAACCATTTACGTATTTAGATAACACATTTTTTCAATATTTGAGCCTCGAAAATTGTATCCTTTGTGTCTTTGCTTCTTATAATTAAATGCAGAACATGCTCTTTATACTTTTTATTTTTTCTCTTACCTTTCAGTAGCAAAAATATGGAAGTTTAATTCCTCTATTTCACATCTGCATTTGGAAACATGAAATAGCTATCAAAATTGGCATTCTCCACATTATAAAAATATTGCTCTCATCTTAATCAGGTAATAATGGTTCCTATTTAAATATTGTTGTGCTTTGAAATTAATTATTACCAAGGATAAAGTAAATTAGCTCAAAATCCTTAAATTATATTCTTTTCACACATATATATATGCATATAAAATACAAAATATGACTTCTGGCTAATTTTATAAAATTTGTGTTAAAGTTTAAAAAGACTTAATCGTGACAATAAATCAGTATGAAAAGCAAGTCATTAAATTTATCACTGCTAGTGTTGAAAACAATAAAAGGACATAAAAACAGATAGCAAACTTATCAACTTTTTTCAAATAATATGGAAAAGAAATCTATAAAGTTCTGTTGTAGTGAAATTTAAAGATCACTAGGTCCCTGGCGGCCTAGGGGTTAAGTCTCAGCAATACCACCTCTACTGCTTAACTTCAATCTGAGACCAGGCTGCTAACCCACGGGCTTAGAAGACCTCTCCTGTCTCACCTGAGGCTCCCCTCGGCAGTCTATTTCATTCAACCCACCTCTTGGGCTCGCCACTCTGCCGCTGGTGAATCCTCTCACACCCCCACACCTCTGGTTTACACCTCAATTCTTCTGTGCATAAATAAATAAATAAAAACGAAATAAATAATGAAACTCTTTAAAGATCATTAGAAGGATAGCGTTTTCTCTCACTTATCTGTTGAGGAGCGTAGGAGTAGGAATAGTGGTCTATTATCCAAAACCAAATGGGGAAACGTTGAGAAAATTGCTTTTAGGTAAAGGGTATAGTTTCCATGAATGGTTACCCTTTAGTGAGTCAGAGATAAACATAGGGAGAAAGATCATCAGATAACTGCTGCGATTCCAGAGTTTAGAGGTCTAAATGCATTTCTGATTCTGTAATCTTTGTTGCACGGAATACCCACAATTAAAATGTACTATAAACATGTTTTCAAAATAAAACCCATCTTCCACTTCTTATTTTTTTTTTTTTTAAGATTTATTTATTTATTTGTATAAGCACTGGGTACAGTCAGAAGCACGGGAGGGTGAGAACGAGGAGCAGAACAGGCAGACTGATGAAATACACTGCTGAGGGGAGCAGCAGGCGGCAGGAGAGATCTGCATGCCATGTGGGACACTCGCCCAGTGGCTGGGGATCAAACCGGCGCTGCAGAGGCTGTGGGCAGCTTCTCAGCCCAGCGCTCAACTGCTGCGCAACCGGGGAGGCCCACACTTCTTTCTCTTTTTATCAAAGACCCTATCTTTCTATTATTATTTTATTAATCATGCTAAATATTCATCTTCCTCACAATATTTTTAAGTTACCAAGAGGTATATCAACATCTCCCACTAGAATTATAGATTCGCCCCTTTCTCATATACCATGTTGCTTTTTAAAAATTTATAGATATTGATGTTAGTTTAGGAGATATAACTAGCTGTAATTAGAGGTACTGAGATTCATATGTTATATATTCCTGTTAAATCTACTGTTATATCTTCCTAGTAGATTATATCTCACACAATAACACAAAGGCATTTTTTTGTCCTTGTTTACCCATTTTCTGCACTTTTTGCTGTATTTACTGTGAATCTATAAACACAAGATGTAATTTTTACTTTCTATAGTCATTTATATTCCCGCTTACTTTTTCCTTCCTATAACTGCATTCTTTCACTTGAGACAGTATTCTTCCCGCCATTTTATAAGCATGATTTCTATTATGAATTCATCTTTGGGGGATGTTTGACAGAAAAATAATTTTTGACCAGAAATTAATTCAATTACCCCTTTAAGTTTTCATTCCATTCTTTTTTTCTAATTTCTGTTCATTGTGTTGAGAAGTCAGCTTAGCCAAATTTTTCTCATTGAAGCTTACATATAATTTATTGTTATCTGCTTGTTATTTTTTTAAATGTTTATGTTAAGCAGAGTAACCATCATAGATTATCATGGTTCCATTGAATTCATCCTGCCAGAATTGTACAATTTCTTAAATCTGTTGTTTAAGTGATATATCTCAATTTTAGAAAATTATCCCCCTCTACTTCATCAATTAGTAACTCTGTTTTATTGTTTGCTTTATTTCTGAGATACCGATTGAAGACAAGTTATATTTTTGATGAATATTATTATGATCTCTTGATCATCATATAACTTTTGAATCATTTTCTTCACATCTATCAGAATGTTTTACTCAATTTTCTAGTTAAAATCTAAAGTTTTCCATTGTGCATATGTAGCACATCTTCTTGATCCAGTCATCTATTTTTCGGCATTTGGGTTGTTTCCATAGCTTACCGATTGTAAATAGTGCTGCAATAAATATAGGGGTGCAGGTTCCCTTATGAATAATGTTTCTGCGTCCTTTGGGTAAATATCTAGGAGTGGAATTGCTGGATCATATGGGAGCTCCATCTTTAGCAGACTGAGGAACCTCCAGACAGATTTCCATAGTGGTTGGACCAGTTTGCACTTCCACCAGCAATATAGGAGAGTTGCTTTTTCTTCACATCCTCCCCAACATTTGTTGCTGCTAGTTTTTGTTTTTGTTTTTAATATGTGTCATTCTCACTGGTGTAAGATGGTATCTCATTGTAGTTTTGATTTGCATTTCCCTGATTACAATTGATGTTGAACATTTTTTCATATGCCTGTTGGCCATTTGCATTTCCTCTTTGGAGAAGTTTATTTTAACTCTTCTGACCATTTTTTGACTGGGTTATTTACATTCCCCCCCCACAGATTTATTTATTTATTTATCTATTTATTTATTTATACAAGCTCTGGGTACAGTCAGAAGCGTAGGAGGGTGAGAGAATTCACCAGAGCCAGAGTGGGGAGCAGAACGGGCAGACTGACAAAATACACTGCTGAGGGGAGCAGCGGGCATGGCAGGAGAGGTCTGTCACGCCATGTGGGACCATCCCCTGGAGCTGGGGATCGAAGTGACACTGCAGAGGCTGCAGGCAGCTTTGCTGCCCAGCGCTCAAAAGCTTTGCCACCAGGGGAGACCCTATTTACTTTGTTTTTGTTGAGTCTCCTCAGCTCTTTGTAGCAATCAGAAAAGATAAACTCATGCAATTTGCACAACATGGATGTAGAGGGAAGGGATCATGCTCAGTGAAATAAGCTAGAAAGTAAAAGAAAAATACTGGATGGTTTCGCTCATAGCAGGAATTTAGAGAACCTAAATAAGGGACCAGGAAAAAGACCAATTATAATAAAATCAAAATCAAAATTAACAAGCAACTATAAACCAAGGACATGCTACAGGGGGAGAGAAGGGAGTAGGATCAAAACAAGGGGGGTGGGAATTGTATGTGGACTATAATAAAGATGAAAATACATATATTATGCAAAATGAAAAATGATGTAAGAAATATATAAAATAAAAAATGCAAAAAATAAAATAAAATCTAATATTTTGTTATATTATATCTGTTTTGCTATTAAAATGATGTGTCTATTACTTCTGTTGAATTATTACAATTCTTGCATTAGGATTATTTTCCATAATTTTGTTTATGGCAAAATATCCATAATTCTTTCATTTTTTTTAATGATTAATTACATGCACATCTAATTACACCTCTGAATCTTCAGTGGATGTCTCTTTCTATTATCTCTATTATATTAGTAGTTATATTGCCATTATATGACATTGTTTTTGCATATTTGGGTTGTTATTTGAATCCGTATATTTACATTAAAATTTAAAGAGATGATTTTAAAGCTATCTTCCTATAGGGGCAATTATTTTTACTCTGGCCAAACGGAGAAATATAATCTTTATTTTTTTCAGAAGTTGAGCTGATTCTAAGCTGGGCTTCAGTATTTGAGATGAGTTGTCTAATTTCATTTCATCTTAACTTGTAGAATATTGTACTTTGGGAATTGCAAGTTAAATGCCAGGCTGTTATCCTTCATGCGTGGACATAAATACAAAAGCTTATATCCTAGTCTATTAAGAATGTCAGAAAGCCTACTCTAATCAAAGTTCCTGACCATTCTTTCTCTGCTTGACTTTTTTTTTAAGATTTATTTTATTTATTTATGCATACAAGAGCTGGAATGCAGGCCAAAGATGTGGGGGTGGTGAGAGGACTCACCAGAGACAGAGTGGGGAACACAACAGGTAGATTGACTGAAATACACTGCTGAGGGGAGCAGCAGGCAAGAGAGGAGAGGTCTGCAGCACCATGTGGGTCAGTCAGCTCCCTGGCCAGGGATTGAATTTGTGCTGCAGTGGCGGCTATTAACTTCATAGTGCTGAGACTTAACCCCTGAGCCAACAGGGAGGCCCTTGACTTTTTATTCTTACAACCTCTCCTTTGGAAACAATAGATGCCAAAAATATTGCTCAAAATTTTATTTTGTCTCATTTTCTTTTCTCTCATTTATTATTTTGGACCCTCAAGTTCACACTGCATTTTAGCTCCCTTATTTTTTTATGTCTAACTTAATTCTTTCTTCAGTAGAAGAATTCTTATTTTCCATTTTGTAATGTTAAATTCATATTAAATTATTCAAATACATATTAAACTATTTTAATGATGTATTTCTGAATTCACTGACTACCATTGTCATCTTTTGCTTGTACTTTGAACTATCATTCATTTTTTTTTTTTTTTTGGTTAATGTATTCTGGAATCAGGAAAAATCAAAGCTGACTTAAATGTGAGAATTAGGGATAATTTTTTTTTCAGTTTTGCACACTTAATGGATATAATTTTATACATGTTCTGCCACTCAATGTGTGGAATTTTGCAAATTACCTCTCTAGATCTCAGTCTTTTCAGAAAAAAGAAATGAGTTCAAACAGATGATTTTTAAGTCCTTTCATATCTAAAATTCTGTGATTTAATAAGAATAAATTAAACTTGAATCTTTGATGATTCAAATTTAATTTGAATCTTGAAATCCAGGAGATTTTTATAGATTCTAAATTTAGGAAAAATAATATTCTTTATTATCCCTAGTGCTACAGGATCTCCCATATGACCTTTACACATTTCAATTCAATAATTAGTTTTTGCATATTTTAATTGGCAAGAAATATTGAGGAGGGCTAGTAATATCTGGAATCACATCCTCCTGCATATAAATATTGTAAAGTGTAATAATTACAATGGTAGGAGGTTAATATAAGAATATGCAAATTAATAAATGAAACAATAAACAGTTATGCATATATGAAAAGCTTCATTAATATATTGGGACTTAGCATTTTACATTAGTGAGGAGAACAAGGATTTTTCCAAGAATGGTGCTGAGATAGGTAACTATAATAGAAAAGGAAAAAAAATCCACTTTATAATATACATAATCAAATTGAGTAAATATCCATGTGTAAAAATCATAGCTGTAATTACATGAAGGTTGCAAAAATTTTTAAACTTGAAATTTTTCAGCCTTTAAAAGATAACTTACAAAAATGGGTGAATTAGAAAACTTATGATGATTAAAATTTAGAATTCTGTCATAAAACTTGGATTTTATACTATAGCAAATGTCATTTTGCCCTGTCCTAACTATATAAAATCGGAACTGTTACTTAAGAGTTGATGGTCAACTTTCTGAGTAGAATGTGCAAGTAATAGTATTTGTTTTATAAGAAGGGTTATCATCATTTAAATTAGGGTGATTTCAAAATTTCAATAAAATTGTATAATATCAAAACAGTATATTGTGAGAAAAAAAGATGTTATCAACTTGTGAGGTATTATATTTGAAATATCTTATTTTTCTCTGCTGAAATTGATATTACTTGGAGAAAAACTGGAAACTTTGAGAAAAGCATTAATTTTGGAAAATCTGTGCATTCATTTAGTATAGGCTAAATTCTCCTATATATTGAGGATATAAGACACAGGGCATGGAAACCATCCTAGTATTACCTATTATGTTACTTTATTGCAGAATGAAAGAGGAATGCCAAGAAACTCTTGAAAGGATTGACAAGTGGGGCTGAAGACTCACTCTGGCAAGGATGGAGACAATACATGTTGACTGATGGTATTTATCACAGCTTAGCAAACCAAATGTAGGACAGAGAAATCGGAGTTGTTACTATTCCAAATTTAAAGACATATAGGATTGGTGTGGTAAAATGATAACGTTTTTATGGTTCTTATTAAGTTGGCTGAAATACCTTGTTATGCAAGACATATATAAAGGAAAACTAAAGCCATTCAGATATAATAAAAGAAGGACTGATAAGAAATAATAGAAATTCAATGATTCCTAACTTAACTCATAGTAAAGCAATAATAAAGTGAAGAGAATACAAATTTAAGACATAATTATAGACTAAGGATAAGTTTGCAGAATTAAGATAGTCCATGTACAGATCAATCTAAAAATGGACCACTGCAAAAATTTAGTGAAGTATATGGACATAACAGTTCTAGATAAATCCTCAAAAGTCTATGAAGTCCAGCCAGCAAGAAAAGTACATTTAATAAACATGGGCTTGTGGGAATTGCAGATAATAACTTAGTTTCTTTTGTACACTAATACAGGAGTGCTTGACCTACACGCCAGACTTTAATTTTATTGTGTATGTCCATATGAGCTTTCCTCTACACCATAACTTGTCCATCTGAAAAGAATTTTGCAACTGTGAGTGAGGATAATGACAAAGATAAGTCCAGAAAAAACAAAAATAACTTGTGAGTTTCACTAATAAAATCTCCACAGGAGAATTTTCATTGCCAACCTAAAGGTGTCACCTAGAATTTGATTACTTATGTTCCAACTTAGACTGTAAAACCACCTTTTGTCTTTTTGAAATGAGAATTTGAAAGGGTCAAATGGTGACCATTTGTGTAGCAAAAAGATGCAAAGTATAAGTGACTAAAAGATCTAACAATCATGAAAAGTTCTTTAATACCAACATTTAAAAAAAAGGAGCAATAAAAGAACAATAGTTCAATATGTTTTTCTTTTAATTGATTTTCAGGTAAAATTAAAATGTGAAAAGATATTTTGATTTTGAACTTGGCCTTTGGAATTAAAAATGTTTTGCATTGAAGAATTATTCTTGTTTCTTTAAATGTTTTCTTTAAAGTCTCTTAAAGATAATCCTAATGAATTGCTAAATGCAGATTTAAGACTAGAATTTATATATCACAGTCATTCATTCCAGCCAAATGCCATAGATAAGAACAGCAACAAATCAAAGTTAATTTGTAATTGAAACTGACTATTATTAAAAGCAATTTACTTTTAAAGAAACTTGCTGTGTTCAAAAGATGAATTCCTTGGTGTAGTTTTGTTATTTAAAATTATTTAATAGAAGAGAAGGCTAAACTTAGGAAAGTCAGACAAGGGTGGGTTTTATTTCATGTTCTTTTTAAAACTCAGAAGATAAAATGTCTCTTGAAGATCAAAATGTATTTCAGGGAATCATAACAGGGTCAGGTAAAGTTTCAAAGCAATTTTGATGTGCAAGTTTATAATGCAAAGCAAAACTTAAAAAAAAAAAAAGAAAATTTGCATGGTTGTTAATGCAGATTAATTCCCTAGCTTTCAATTACATAGCAAATTGTTTTGTAATTTATTTTCTGTATTTCAGGAAATGTACTCATGATTTTGCTAGCAATTTTATTTTTTAAATGCACAATCTCACTCATAATTTAATTCACACCCTTTGCTATTAAGAACTGCATTTGATTCTACTTAATTTAAGTATATGATTGGGAAGAATGTTTCTCTATTAAGGCTAGTCTGGGCAGTAATTTATTTCTGATTTTTAGAAATGTAGAATATAGTGACCTAGATTAATAATTCTAAATCAAGTCATATAAATATGCATTTTCTTGATTTGTCTCATTTACTCATTTATATGGAACCTGCGTATGTATGGGCAGTTTCTCCCCTGAGGGAGTTTCATTTAGGGACTGCTTGTATATTGGCTACCACTGATTTTTTTTTTTTTTTTTTTTTGTATTGACACTTCTACTACTTCTCTAGTAGTGGAAGGAAACTCAAGTAGAAAATAATAATAATAAAAATAATCAGGTTACTAGTTAAAAAGAGCAATAATATTCTAGAGCAAAAATGCATTGACAAAAAGAAAAATAATCTTCCTAATTACTGAGAAACTTGATCATCTTGATAGAAAATCTGTATATATGAAATTACCAGGAAATTTCACAGGAGAAATCCCTGCCTAACATGGATGAAAATGTTACTATATTTTCACATGAATCATAAAGTTTGGGAATAACAAATCTATGAAGCTTTTAAAATTTTTATTGAAAACATATTGCAAGTCCCCAGATAGATTGAAAGCAGCAGTTTTAATAGAAATTTCATGAAGTGGAAAGTGAAAACAGTTGAGAACTATAATGATAATAGATATAAAACAATGACAGGCAAATAGGCTATTTTTTTTTTTAAAGCATCCTTGTTTCTAGATAATATTTGGCATGTCAAATTGAATGTCAGTATTAGGAATGAGAAATCTAAATACACACATATAGAATGAAATTATACTGAAGATAAAGAGTGAAAAAATGCAACACAAAGGGAAAATATAACATCAAAAATTTAAGTGTTGATATTTGTCACAAAAAATTAAAGTTTGAAATATACAAATAAATTGACACATGGAAAGAATATTGATCTGTTTTTAAAATTACATGCACTGGTTAATTACATTGGTTTTCAACCTTTGCTATATATTTTAACTTATGGGTAGTTTTAAAAGTCCTGATGCCCAGGTCATGCTCTGTATCATTGAATTTATTTTGTTTTATTCTGGGAACTAAGTGACAATAATTTCACTATGTAGTAAGGTTTTGATAAGTACTATTTCAGGTGTCTTTCCAGCAGAAGATACACTCACATTTATAAATGTAACATCCTAGTATCCATCTATGTCCAGCTATATCTGTATCATCTATAATCTCTCTATCTAGATATCTAAAGAGATTAAAACGTTTGAAGATTTTCAATCAGTAATCTGGAGTCCCAAGAGAACTGATATGTACTTCCACACTGAGGCCATAGACCTGAATAGAGGAGAGCCAATAGTTTAGAATCAAGTTTGCAACCCACAGGTTCAAGACCCAAGAACACAAAATCAATGTTTTAATTCACACCCAAAGGCAGAAAAAGACCATTGTAACATATTCAGGTAGGAACATTAGCCTTTCTGTTATATTTTGACCTTCAACTGATTGTATAAAACCCAGCCACATGAGTGAGGACAATCTGCTTTATTTTTCTAGTGATACAAATGTCAACCTCAAATAAAAATACTTTCAGATATAATCAGAACAATGTTTGAAACATATCTTGATTGACTGTGGCCCAGTGTAGTTACAAATTAAATCAGCCATTTCTCTTTCACTTTGCATATGTGCATGCACACACACATTATATATATATATATATATATATATATATATATATACATACATAAAATCCATGTGTGCATATATATATATATATATATATATATACACATACATACATGTATATGAATACTTTCTTAAGCGCGGGAGGGTTAGAGAATTCACCAGAGCAAGAGCAGGGAGCAGAGCAGGTAGAAGGACAGAAGTACACTGCTGAGGGGAGCAGCGGGCGGCAGGAGAGGTCTGCGCGCCATGTGGGACCCTCCTCCAGTGACAGGGAGCAGCCAGGGATCGAACTGGCGCTGCAGAGGCTGCGGGCAGCTTTGCAACCCAATGCTCAACCGCTGTGCCACCGGGGAGGCCCTATATGAATAATTTCATGTATGACCTGATTTATCAAATACTAATCAGCATGTTTTTTTTTTTTTGTTGTTGTTGTTGCATAGGGAAAAGGAAATATATACAGAACTTTTACCAGTTATTTTTAAGTTTTTGAAAAATTGTTTCAATGTCATGAAGGGCAATGATTAATTTTATTGGTAAATAAAATTTTATACAAAATAAATGTTCTAGAGAAAACTTGAGATGTCACCAAGATGGCAATAGAGTAGGTTTGTTGCTTTACTGCCAAAGAGATAACTAACAATTAGTGAAAGAAGACACCACTCAGAATACCACACTATGATGAGACTAAGCAAGTTGCACTTTAGAGATCAATGTGACTATGCTAAACGTAATGCCAAGGAGATCTGCACATCAAAATGAATGAGATGGGTGAAGAGAATCACATGGAGGAAGTAATTAGTGCTGGGGGCTTATTCAGACAGCAGGACTGCAAACCAGACCCTGGACACAGGGGAGGGGGAAGTAATGATGATATGGAGGCAAACGTTCTTGGCCCACAGGAGGCCCAAAAATAACCACTTAGTTTCTCCATGCAGGCCAGGATGTAGGCAAGTACATAAAGTATATAACAGGGAAAGTGTTATATACTACATACATCCTCCCCCATACTTTGAAGCTCAAATGAACCCTACTGGAAGAGATAAACTACTGAGTCTCAACTCTGATCTCAGACAGGAGGGATAGGAGCAATGTCAAGAATGCAAATCAACTCTCCGATGCCCCCTCTCTGACCCAACTGGGGCATTGATAATACTGTACCCACTTAAGTACCAACTACAATTAGAACAATAATAACAAAATAATAATAGTGTCATCTGAAGACAAAGTAAAAGCAGCTCAAATATAAATGGGTGATTCATATTTCAAATAAATAAAGAAAATTTAATTTTAAAATAGCAAACTGGGTAGACAAAAATGTAATATATGACAATTTGACACCTCTAAGGAATATGACATCATGGAAAAAGAACAATTCTTTGGAATCTCAGCTTTAATACATGGAAATTATATACCCTCATCAGATGAGTGTAGAAAACAGATACAGTAACAAAGCTCAAAGAAATAGAAGGTCACTCAATAAAGCAATAAAAGACATATAAGTCAGTTCAGAAAAACTAATTAGCTCAACAATAAAATTAATAAGCAGAAGTAGAATTTGAAGTTTTAAATAAGAAAACAGCAGAGATTCAGGACCCAAAGAACTCAACAAATGCAATCAAAAGTGCTATAAAGAGCTGTGTAAACAATCCTCCATATGGGAGATCTTTTCTTCCTAACAGATACAGAGTTCTAAATTGCCGTGATAAGGAAATTCAAATAAATGGAACAAAACACAAAAACTGATAAAAGATATACAAGAAAGTTTAGGGGGAGATGTCCTGAGAAATAAACTTAATGAACAGCATATAAAAAATGAAGATTTAAATAAGAAAATAAAAGCGATACAGGATGTGAAGTGATTAATAGATGAGGTAAAAGATATTCTGGAGAATGCTAATGCAATTTAATTGAAAAAAACAAATGTTGGTGGGGATGTGCAGAAACCTGAAA
This sequence comes from Talpa occidentalis, assembly GCF_014898055.3. Lineage (NCBI taxonomy): Eukaryota > Metazoa > Chordata > Mammalia > Eulipotyphla > Talpidae > Talpa > Talpa occidentalis. The sequence goes on from NW_023604972.1 coordinate 74,943,211, forward strand.
CTCTGTTGCTGTTAGTGAGAATGTCAACTGGCTCAGCACTGTGCAAAAGCGTGTGGAAATTCAAAGAGATAAAATTAAGTACTCTATATAATTCACCAATACACTGCTAGGCGTTTACCCAAATGATATAAAAAGGCTACTATAAAAAGATTTATGACTCCCATGTTCATAGCAGATATGTTCCCAATAGCTAAAATTCAGAACCAACTTAAATGTCCATAAGAAGACAACTGAATAAAATAATTGGGGAATAGACACTCAATTGAATACTCTTAGTTTTTTTGAGAAAAAGATAAAATGTGACTTTTGTGTGAAGGTGTGTGGATCTTGAGATTATTCTATGTGAAATAAGTAATGCAGTTAAAGACAATTATTGTGCTATCACTTTTGGAATATAAATAACCAAAGAAAACTGGCAAAGCATGGCTAAATTAGGACTTTGGAAAATATAACAGTACCAGAGCAGGTAGAAGGAATGAGGAGACAAATGGGAGGGAAGTTTATGAGATCTGGGCATCGCTATGTTGGCGGCAATTGAGAAAATAATGTGCACATATGAAAGGGTTGAATTGTGAACCCAAAGTATATAGTTGTGTAAAACTTGGCAAATCAATAAAAGTAAGGGGACTAGAGCAAACAAACACTTATTCAAATTGAAAGGAAATAACTTTGGTTCACAAATAAATGACTTTTATAAATATTAACAAATAGCAATGATGTTTCACTATAATTTATGATTTATGTATTTTATGTGTTTAATACTGAACACTTTTGTACTTGTTATTTCTGCCTAGTTTTCCAAGATTAGTGTGTAAGCAGAAGAAATTGTATCTGCTTTTGTCCTTCATTTCCATCTTCTTGTAAAGTTTGTACACATGGTCTCGTTCAAAATGCGACACTAAGACATAACATAAAAGATTTTCAAAGAATCTTTGTATTGCCTCATCCACCCTGGTGCTGTAACACCATTCTGAAAACTCTATTGGTATTTGGAGACCCAAGTTTAATTGTTGAATCTCAAGTTGGTAAATCAGTGTCTGAAAAAAAATCCATGAAATCCTATAAAGTACTTTTATAACAACCCTGCCTTTACTACTGAGGTATATGTTATTTCAAGCAGGGCAAGGTTAATATAAGACATTTAAAAGTCCCAAAGTAAGTGTAGGGTAAGGAAAAATGTCAGGCTTTTCTGCCTTCCTGCCAAGGGAGGGATAATGGATCCTTGTGGTCCTGAATGCATGCCTGATGGCGGGCACCTGGAATAGGGTGTGGGCATAGGTAGATGGGATTCACCTGGGCTGAAATGGGGCTTTTAAGAGCGGCGTCACAGGGACGCCAGTAGAAGCTGAGCAGAAGCCGAAAGAGAAGCTGAGAGAGAAGCTGAGAGAGAAGCAAGAGAAGCAGAAGCTGAGAGAAGGCGGGAGAGCCCAGATAGAATGAAGACTTGCTGGGGGCTGAGAGGACTGCCAGCCTTACCTGCTGTGTACCAGGTAAATCCCAATAAAAAGACATGCAAAAAGCCACTAAGGACTCTGACTCCTCCTTTACCCAGTCTGCATGGGATCAGAAAACCTGCACTGGTCCATTCCTGACCTTACAGTGAGGAAAATGGTTCTTGGAATCTAAATCAAAGGAGACGAGAATTTTCAGATGGAATAGATGACAGAGAGTTTCTTCAATCTAGGTCATTTTGATTATCAAATTGAAATTTGTTTTCTCATCATGAGGAACATATCAAGGAAACAATGAAATTGCCTGAAGTATATATATTTTTTCGACATAGTTAAGATGCTTTAGACTTAAAGATGATTTAATTAATGGGCAAAATTATTTGGAATTGTTAATAATATAACACAGGGTTAGGTACTGTAGGGTAAATGAAGATGATCAGGCTTTTATGCTGTTGGTCTCTGTGGTTCTCACTTGCAGCCTTGAATGCAGGAGGTGCTTGGGAGCTTCAGCTTGTGGTGCACATGTCTGATGGAGAACACCTGGAGTGTGATGTGGGTGTGCATAAGTGGACACACCTGTGCCTAGGAGGTCAGGGATCTAAGGGCCAAGACCTGACCTCTGTTACGCAGAGATATGCGGGGGAGAGTGGTGGAGAATGGCTGCAAGAGGAAAGAACATTTAGAGATTATCGGGGAGCCCAAGTTGCTGTCTTCCTGCTGGCTTCTTTCCCCTGCATACTATTAGAAAACCCGTGGGGATGATGCTCAGGGCTCCAAGGTTCTCTTTTAGCTGCCTAAACCAATGATGAAACTACCTGGCCTGGATGGTTGCAAAACAGGTATCCAAATTGTTTGTGTACTTAGGTAATTATAGCAGATCATTTACTTTGTGAATCATTCATTGCATTTCAGGTACTTAAAATTATTTCATCCTCCTTTTCAAATTTTAAAGATTCATATGCCTTTTAAAAATACAATAGTTAGCTTTATTTGTGATTGGGTTAATTTTTTTAAGGTTACTGGAATTTAAGTGGATAATCTCAACATTTTATTTAATTTGGTAAGATAGATGTAGATGAAACAAAGAACTATAAATCCAATAATTGTTAGGTCCATTTTATAATATAGCAATTTAATAATGAATATGAATGAAAATTTATTATTTACTGAGCATTTTTTCTAAGTTCCATGCATAATAAACATAATAAATCACATACTTTCACATAATTAGATCCATCCAATGATTTACATTTAACAATTATGGTAATTTATATTCTAAATATGATATGAATATCCTACCATGTCTTAAAACTTCCTTTTAATCTTGCCTGAAATTGTCTTATGACAGTCGATTCCTTGATTTATGCAACAAAGATGTGGAAACCTTACATGTATTTCCTAATTAATTTCAATTGTGACTGGAAGTCATTCTGCACTTGAGATGTGGGGAAAAGGAAGTCATTTTGGTTGCTCATGATTTTTTGATAACCAATTGATGGCAAATGGTGGAACATTTCTAGACCTAGATATGAAAGCAAGTTTAGCAGTTTGGAAATTTTGGTTCTTAAACTTGGAACAGATGGCATCCAGTCATTAATAATAGGCTTGAAGATGTAATTCAAGACAGCTGATTTTCCTTGAGCTTTCAGGAAAAAGATTACAGAAGATAGTAAGATAGTGGGAGGAAAGTGATGCCTCAATGTCAGAAAACACAGCCCATTAGCTTTGAAGAATAAGCAAGGACACTTGTGTGGGATGGAATGCTGGTGAAAGTATAATACTTCTCCCAACTTCCTTTAAAGACAGAATGGTAGGCATTTGATAGCATGCATGCTCTAAAAGGTAGAACAATGTGAACTTCAAAGTTCTCATTCACTAGGGTGACCCTGATCTTGATTTTTTTCCTTTTTTTTTTTTGCTGCCTTGAAATAACACTAGTTATACTCCACCACCATCTCGACTAAAATTTAAGTAATAAAATTTAAGTATAAGTGGTTTACCACCAAAAGCAGAAAATATATCTAAGACTGAAACAAGGCTCTAGCTACTCAAAAGGACAGTGGTCAGGTAGAGGATGGGTCACCATCTGTGGGTTTTCACCTGAGAACATAAGACTCAAGAAACAAGAATATGGTTGATTTAACAAACAGGAGAAACAAGGAGCTCTCAAGCCCACAGAGGGCCAGCTGTCTCACCCCAGATAGTATCCACGTGTCCAAAAGTCACACACAAAAGTCACACATCCAAGATGGTGCCATCTTTCCAATGAGTGCATGGGACTATGGCTGGCAAGGCATGGGACAGGATCCAACTCACCAAATCTGGAGAAGCTCACAGATGTGGCCAATGAGATCATATAGTAGCCCATAGCAATAACCCAAAGGTCAGGATGTATAGCACTGGATGCTGGACCAGACAGAAGTGGACAGCACTGGAGGCAATGCTGCCAGATAATTAACAGCTTTCTAAAGGTGACCCAGGCACAGAGTGCCAGTCACCCATCAACAGTGCTGGGCAGCACTGTTCAGTAGTGCTGGTCAAATAGTCACTAGCATTACAGCTTTTTGTAAATCATTGGCCCACACTGTAGGGTAAAGTAAAAAGTATCAGGCTTTTCTGCCCTCCCACCATTAGGAGAGATGATGGAACCCTGTGGTCCTGAATACATGCCTGATGGCGGGCACCTGGAATAGGGTGTGGGCATATGTAGATGGGATTCACCTGGGCTAAGACTGGGCTTTTAAGGATGGCATCATGGGGACACCAGCAGAAGCAGAGAAGCCAAGAACGAACGGAAGCAGAGAGAAGAAAAAGAGAAGCAGAGAGAATGACAGAGAGCCCAGATAGAGTGAGGATTTGCTGAGGGCTGGGAGGACTGCCAGCCTCCCAGCCCCCCAGCACCCCTGCCTGCCATATGCCAGGTAAATCCCAATGAAAGACCTGCAAAAGCCACTGAGGACTCTGACTCCTCCTTTATCTGGTCTGCATGGGATCATAGAAAACCTGCTCCATGTCATTCCTGCCCTTACACACACCAACAACAAACAACTCCTTGAGAGACCAGCCCAAGCCAGGGCTCCTTTCAAGCAATGACAGAGGCAGGCTGGAGGCATGCACCAGCCCCAGGCCTCTGCAAAGCTCTTCAGCTTTTCTGCGAAGATTTATAGCTGCTCTTCTTTGGCGGTCAGCTCCTGGATGTGTCTGAGAGCATCCAGTCCAAACAAATAAGTGTCCAGTCCAGAACATCCTAAGTGAGTCCAAGTGTGTTCAAGTGAATCCCGTCTGAGGAAGTCTCAGAGTACGAGTGCAGCCATAGTCCAGGAATCTGAGTGTTTACCTCAGAGTGCCAGAGTGCAAGTCTTGTAAGCTGTCATCACAAGATGCTCCTGCCCTGCTTTCTACACTCCTTTCCGGGTCCCCCCACCTATCAGTCTGATTCCACCAGTTTCAATCCTATGGCTGATTGGACTGTTTACCATTCAGCTCATAATTTGCACCTGATTGGTCCATTCCACAATCCAGGCACCAAATCTACTGGTCTTTCTACTTCCTCCAGCTGGAGGGAGCCACAGTGTTGGAGCTGCATGAGGCCCCAGAGCCCTAGGGGCAGAATGCCCTAGGGGAACCACTGCAATCAGCCATTACTACCAGCAGTGTGAGTCCCAGTGGGGCCTGTGGTAGTGAGCAGTGAAATGTCCAACAGCTGTCGCTGTTTACACTGCCAGAAAGCAGTGCTCTGGGGCCCCAAGGCGGGAGTTCTCTGGTTTCAGGACAAACACATCTTTGAATAGCTGTGATGATTGACAGTCATCTCACAATATTACATTGTATTCACAAATACAAAACACAAGCACGCAACTTTGTCTCAAATGCAAATACTTGCTTGATTTCTTAGCACCAACTCCTAAAAATCATTGCTTTCTGGTTAATACAGTGTGTTGTAAGTCATGAAACTTGCTTCACAAGAATACAACAACCAGGGCCTCCCCTAGGAACACAAGGGGTTAAGTCTCAGCACTATGAAGCTATCAGCAGCTACTGCAGTATGAGTTCCAACCCTGGCCAGGGAGCTACCCACATGGCACAGCAGACCTCTCCTGTTTCACCCTCTGCTCCCCTCAGGAGTGTACTTCATTAGATCAGCCTGTTCTGCTCCCCACTTTTGTGATTCTCAACCCCCATCTCTGGCCTACCCCCCAGCTCTTGTATCATAAATAAATAAAAAAATCTTAAAAAAAAAATACAGCAGCCAAAATGTTGGGGCTTAAGCTATTGTGAGATTGTAATTCAAAGAGTGGAAATATCTTTAGATGGGGATTGGCTTTGGAAATGACTCTTGAACACGAAACTCTGTTCAATCAGTCCTTCTATGAAGATTTCTTCACTACTCTTATTTGTTTAATCATGCTACAAGTTGTGGTTAAATAAATGAATCAGATTTTACCAAGTCTAGTGAAGCTTCAGACATATTTCTTTACACTCTGTTATTATAATGAATTTACAAATTGAACCTTGAAAATTCCTTAAGGGCACATAAATATTATTTACTTAGAATACAGTGAATTGTAGGCATAAACATGTTTATCTTTAAGCTAAATTCAAGGAAAATCCTGTATTCACTCTCTGTGAATAACTGAATAACTGAAGAATAGTTTCATACTTGCTTAGAAGACCACAAAAGACATGCAGTACATGTTTTAATGGTAAAATTATTTACTTGGGGCTTTCTTATGGAATTAGTCAAGACTTACACGTCTTTAATTTATCAAAAATTCCCATAAGTACAAAACTTACCAGCATCCATTTGAGACTAAGGGGAAAAGAGCTTTTAATTAACTACTTGAAAAAGTGAAAATTGGTGCAATATTTTCCTTAGTTAAGTGTAACAAAGATGTTATGAATTACTCATTACAAAGATATACGGTCAATATTCTTGTCCTACAAAGTGGAAGAAAAGGCTGCACTAAGGAGATCAATCTTATCATTTTATGTCAATTTCTGACCAATTGTAATTGATCATGCTTGTGCCATTTTTGAGAACCAAAGGTGCTTACTTACAAATTATAATGAAATATTAAACTGATATTAAGATATATCCCCTATAAAATATGGATCTACATCTGTACAAAATTATCCACATGTTATCAAAATCAATAAACCAATGAAGAGAAAACATAAATTAGTAAATAGTTACAACTAGTTAATTGCTGTGAAATAAGTTAGTGAATATCTTTCATATTTTATGCTGTTCAGCGATATTAGTTTCTGCTACTATCACTAAAGCTTCCCTTTGTAGAACTATCTCCTCCTCTTGATTAGCAAGTCTTTCCATATCAAACTGACCCATTGGTCACTTTTTGAGTAAGCATGAGTGTCACATGCCCCTGACCATAAAGATTGTGTCAAGGATTAACAGGTTATTTAAATTCAGTGTACAAAATACAAATAGCATTGGAACTATACGTTTCACTATATATTTCAAATTGAAAAATAATTAAAAAAAAACAACTTTTTCAACTGCTATTGCCAAGAAAGCACTTCAGTTTGATCATCAATTATAGATAACAATCTGAGAATGAAAGCAAAACACAAGTCCAACAAAGTTACAAAAAAAGGACAGATTTCTCATGATGTTATGTGAGGGCCAATGTTGTTTTATGTTTGCAGCATAAAAGAAAGTCGAAATCTTAGCATCTTTTTTTGTATCATACACTTTTGGTGGTTATATAAAACAGTTAAAGAAAATGAAAAATTTTAAAAAAAAGAATATAAATACATTAAAATCCAGCCTTTCCACTTCTGGGTATTTTTCTGAAGATTAAGAAAGCATTTATTTTCAGTTCAGTGCTATTTATAATAACTATGATATGGAAATAATCTTTTTTTTTTTTTTTTTTTTTGTGGGACCCTCGCCGGAGGCCGGGAAACGAACCTGCGCTGCAGAGGCTGTGGGCAGCCTCGCAGCCCAGCGCTCAACCGCGGCGCCACCAGGGAGGCCCATGGAAATAATCTTATCTATCAAAAATGAAAGAATAATGAATAAGTTTGAGTGTGTGTATATATGTGCATATATACCATTATTATATATATTTAAAGGGAGGAGAATAGGGAGTGTGTGAAATGTATAAAAAGTTCAATGGTGTGCATGGTGGTGAATGGAAATTAGACTTTTGTTCACGATTTTTCATAGTATACACAAATGTTGAATTATAATGTTGTATACCTAAAAATATAAGTTGTTAACTGGTGTCTCCTTAGTAAAATTTATATTTATAAAACTCACTGTAAAAAGAGATATTGACTCGACATATTATTTTTTGTTGTTTCCATCTTTGCCACTTCTCCTTTAACCCTAATTCTATTTTTTTCATCTTTCTCCTCCATTTTTCTTCCTAGTCCTAATTTTCTTCCTTTTATTCTATTCTGTGTTATTTTAGCTACTGGTAATGTTGGAGACTAATGGGTACATCTAATTTAGAAATGAATGCAAATCATTTTTTCCAGATAAGAGGGTATATTATCTATTTATGTGCTCTAAACTTGAAGCTAATTTAGTTGGTGTCATAGAGATTTCATATTACTTTAAGAATCAAAATAGGTAAGTAAAACTACAAGGCATTGAGGTGAAGGGAGAAAACACATAAGGGGCTTAAAATCGATACTAAATTAATTTTAAGGGATTTGTTACTGGATTTCATTTTATCCTCATATCTTTAATTTTTTCCCATGGTCTTTTTTTTTTTTCTTTAAGTTTTTTTTTTTTTTTTTAAGATTAATTTATTTATTTATAAAAGAACCGGGGTACAGGCCAGATGTGTGGGAGGGTGAGAGGATTCACCAGAGACAGAGCGGGGAACAGAACAGGCAGACTGACGAAATACACTGCTGAGGGGAGCAGCGGGCAAAACAGGAGAGGTCTGCTGCACCATTTGGGACACTCGCTGGTTAGCCAGGATTGAACTGGCACTGCAGTGCCTGCAGACAGCTTCACAGCGCCATGCTCAACTGCCTACGCCACCAGGGGAGGCCCCTGCAATGGTCTTTTAATGTACTCAAGCTAATAAAGTCCTAGATTCTAAAAACAAGCTGAATTCACTAGTGAATGGAAAGTATAGTCCTTTCTATGAGATATTTTCTGTTTTAAAATCTATCTCTAAGTCTTGTTTATAGTCAACTCTCAGTTTTTTCCCTCAAGTATTTAATCAATCACCTAACTGTGATTTGTAACGTCTTTTGTAGCAATGGTCTAATTTCTCCTTGCTTCAGGGTATCCCTGCTTGATCTATAGTCTTGATCTATTTAATACTCCCTGAGCATCAAATATTTCCAATAGTCTACAAAAAGAACAACAGACTTTTAAAGTTCAGTACTGTGTGCGTATTTGCATAGAATATTATAACCACCCGGTCTTGGCAATCACATTAAGTTATGGGTGCTTTGGTCTTTCATAGATACTTTTTAGAAAAAGAAGTCTAGGAAGAATTGCCATAGCAGAGAGTTATATTTGATTTGTTTCATTTGCATGTTAATACCAAGAATATTCGTCAACTTTATTCAGGATGTCTGTTTTATGGCAGAAATGCCATCTGACTCTATGACTGAACTAAAAAGACTTGGGAGGACCTATGGGCCCAATGAATTCATTTTTGCAAATGTTGGTGATAATAAAAAGTTCAATGTCTCTAAGGAAAAACAAAATAACAGATCTTCTTTTAATATGCAAATTTAGGAAAGCAACAGCAAAACTGAATTAAGTTCAAATTCTTTTTCACAAATCTTTAATTTTGTGACCTTGTTTCTTTGCCAGACTGCATTAGATTCATAGTCTATAAACTGGTTCTGGATTCTCTGAGGCAGAAAGGCCAGACAATCAGGCTTATTCTCTGTCAGGGAGATCTGTAGACAGTACCCATAAGGGAAAACAAAGAAATAAAAAATCTAGTACATGGCTAATGTTATAGAAAAGACGGAAAATTGGGGGAAGATTTGTACTTTTTTTAATTTGTTCAGTTGCCATTGACATAAAAGGCTCAACTGTAGAGGACAAATGAAACATTTTGAAAAAAGAGAGAAATGGAAAAGTGCATATTGTATTTGGAAGAACATTTGATGCTTTTAAAGTTCTAACACCTTTCAGCCAACCATCATGTTTTCTATCTGATAATAACTTGTTCCAAGTAGAATCACCATGGTTGGCTGCACCCTATCACACCTTCAGATTAGGAAAGTGGAACTCAGAAGTTTGTGAAGTATTTTTTGATTATTCAGAAGTTAACTCCTGATTGAAATACACTGCAGCAAAGCACCCAGTTCACCCTTCACAAAGCAAAATCACTGAGCTGTGGTTCAACAAATTGACCTTCAGGGATTTTGTGACCTTCAAATTGTCACTAACATCAGTGATTCAGTTTTTTTCTTTTTTATTTTTTAATGGAATTTGCTGGAGATCGCTGGCAAAAAGATGATACTAAATCAATTACTTTGATATTTTTAAAGACAATAGAAATGTTTTCTATTTTTCAATAGATATTCTAGTCAATCAAGCAACAGAGGATATTTTAAATTCAATTTTAATTTTTATTTGAAATAATATTTGACAGCATTCTTAAAATTTAAACTTCTACTCTTAGGGACAAGATCACAGTGCATATATATATATATATATATATATATATATATATATAAAATATTCTGTTTGTGGAACATTTTATCATAACTGTTTTAATAACTTCAAATTTCAGCATTTTACACTGAGGTCATACACTGAAATGATTTATCGTCAAAAGCAGAAAACAGTTTTGCATTGAAGCTGATGCTAAACTTATATTTTAAAAATTTACAACTTGATGGTGAGCTATAGCTAAGAAGAATGACAGTTATGGTCATTACCTCTTGTTTTTGATTCTAATCTGAGAAACAAAGAAGACAGACACTCTTGTCATTTCAAGAAATTTGATAACTAATAATATTTCTAACATGTTTGTTAGTGTGTATGTGGATAGAACATGATTATTTCAATAACATTTATTTCAAGATTATTTCAAGAATATTTATTTCAACTTGATGAATAAGTGATAATATATTATACATAAATGGATATGCTTTCAATATATTTTATCATTCAATGTTTTCCTGTTTGTTAAAGGCCATTCCATCAACAATAATTTTAAGTCTTACATTTTTCAAAAAAGTCTTTGTTGCTAATTAGAAGGGTGATTACATGTCTCTGGTTCAATTTGGGCTCAAGATGTAATTAATCCATTCCTTCCTTTTTCCTAAACATAAACAACATAGATAATAGAACCATATCAATCTAATACATGAAAGCTAGCTAGCTAGCTAGACAGAAGACAGATTTATATCTTTCTACATCTGTATCTATTTGCCTATGCATCAGGCATTGTGTGAGATTCTGGAAAACACATTAATTAGCAAGATAAATAATCTATCTCTTCATGGAAGTAAGATATAATCTACACAGTTACATAATTAGTAGATTTCCATTGTTACAGTTTTCACTATCAAAAGCAAGATTCATTTGCTTATGCAAAATTAATTTGATTTTATTATGAAATTTTAAAAAATATATTTCTAATATTGGCATGTGATAAAGTGAAAAAGTGAAATATTATTTGATACATGGTTGTACATATTTTTCCATGAGAATATTCATAAGATGATTAATGTAACATAAAGCATATTATTGATCATACATGCCCTGTTATGTCAAATAATTTTCAGTCAGCATATACCTTTCTTTTTTCTCCATATCCTTAATATGGAAGGTTTTCTTGTTATCTTGTTTTCACTTCAAGACTATCTCACGTAAATTCACCCACTTCTTAAAGGATACATATATGAAATAATGATTAATCTTCCTGTGGTTACATAGTACTATGCTATCATACATTTTGTATTTTCAATTGGTTGATCCCTGAGACTCAGCTATAGCCCTCAGAGACCTTAACATAGATAACTATTAACTAAACATTACTCAATATTAATTATCAATGTCATAAGCCATAATGTGTGATCCAGAGAAATGGTTACAAGGTTACTAGAGATAACAAAACTATATGTAAGTAGGTATGCATATGTTGTATAAAATTATCTTAGCCAACCTCCCTCACCCACATGAAGTTCAAACTGTATTTATTCATTAACATCTTGCCAAACCACTGGAATAAGTCAAAAAGTGAGTAATATATACATGTCTAACTCCCCAAGTTCATAAGCTACTAGTGATATCCCAACTGAATCAGGAAGACTTAAAAACAGAGATTTTTAGATACTTTAGCTTATGGACTGCAGTCTCCCAGCTAGCAATTTCATGACCCCACTTTCACGTAAATTTGCAAAATTTAAGTATAATTTATTCACAAAATTTTGGTAGACAAATCAATGAAATTTTAATACAAACTCTTCAATTTGCTAAATTTATGGATTAAGCTCTCATAGCAACATAAACTACAAATTCTAATGTATTAATTTAATAAAGTTTCCATTGATATGGATATTCCTACTTTCCACATGTTAATAAAGCTTAATAATTAAAGCAAGTTACTGAAAATGCTTAGATGAGTTTACTAACTTCATTAACTTATAGGTTTGGTCCCAGCCTTTCTATTAATTTTTAATAAAATTACACATGCAAGTATCTGCATCTCAGTGAGAATGCCTCTAAAAATTATCTATGATTAAAAGGAGCAGGCATCAACACACTCATAATTAGCTCATAACATCTAGCATAAACATACCCCATGGGAAACAGCAGTGATAAAAATTAAATCATAAATAAAAATTCAAATAAGTTTTATCAATTCACTAAGGTTGGTAATTTTTGTGTTATTCATGCAAGCTTATGATCACATCAAATTATCAAAATTTCAGGGTAAGTTATATTAAATATATATTCATAATAATTCTAAATTTTAATTACTGTAAAAAGCTACAGATAAATCAAGATAAAATATGAAAGTTACTTAATATTTTTGATTATACCATAGCAAAGATCAGAACTGTCATTAAATATTCTACTATATATAGCCTTAAACCCAAATAGTTACTATTACAAAATTGTTTGCCATAGTACTACTAGCAATAACTTAAAACTCAAATGATTTCATGGTGCTTTATATCCTTCTAGATGATCCTGTTGATATATATATTACCTACCACCTTCAGTAAATCCTAAAACAGAAATGTTTTACGTATGTATAAAAACATTAGTGGTTTTGATTTGCAATTCCCTGATAAGGGATGTTGAGCATTTTTTCATATGCCTGTTGGCCATTTGCATTTCCTCTTTGGAGAAATGTCTTTTAAGTTCTTCTGACCATTTCTTGACTGGATTGTTTACTTTGTTTTTGTTGAGTCCTGTGAGTTCATTGTATATCTTTCTGATCAGTCCCTTATCAGTTGACTGGGGTGCAAAGATTTTTTCCCAATTAATGTGGTGTCTCTCTGTTTTGGTTAATGTCTTTTTTGCTGTGCAGAAACTTTTCAATTTGATATAATTGAAACAGGTGTTTATCTTTTCCTTGACTTTCTTTGCTTTGGGTGATGAGTCTTTAGAGATGTTACTGAGAAGTATGCTTTGTAGTATTTTACCTATAATTTCTTTTATGTATTTTATGGTTTTAGGTCTTATGTCCAGGTCTTTTATTCATTTTGAGTTGATTTTTGTGTGTAGTGAGAGGTAGTGGTCTAGTTTCATTTTTTTGCATGTGGTGGTTCCGTTTTCGTAGCACAATTTGTTGATGTGTTGGATTACCCTGATGAATTTTCAAAAGTTGAATCATCCTTGTGCCCCTGGAATGAATCCCTTTGATGCATTGTTGGATTCTGTTGGCAAGAATTTTGTTGAGGATTTTTGTATCAGTGTTCATTAGAGAGATTGGCCCGTAATTTTCTTATTTTGTGTTGTCTTTGTTTGGTTTTGGTATTAGTGTAATGTTGGCTTTGTAGGACATATTTGGTAGTATTCCTTTTTCAATTGTTTGAAAGAATGTGTGTAGGATAGGCACTGATTCACTGCTGAACATTGGGTAGCATTCATTTATGAAGCCATCTGGGCTTGGGCTTTTATTTTTGGGAGTGCTGATTACTGCTTCAATTTCACTGCTTGTGATTGGTCTGTTTAGGTGCTGTGTTTCTTCTTTCTCCAGCTTTGGATGATTGTATCGTTCTAGGAATTTGTCCATCTCTTCTAGGTTGTTGAAATGTTTGCAAATATATAAGTGTTCATAGTAATCTCTGATTATTCTTCTGATTTCTACTGAGTCTGTTGTGATTTCTCCTCTTTCATTTATAATCCTATTTACAAGTGTTTTCTCACATTTTTTCTTTGTGAGCCTGGCTAAAGGTTGGTCTATTTTTTTTATTTTTTTTATTTTTTCAAAGAACCAACTTTTGGTTTCATTGATCTTTTGGATTTTTTTTTTTAATTTCTATTTCATTTATTTCTGCTTTGATTTTTATTATTTCCTTTCTTCTACCGGCTTTAGGGTTTTTTTTTTGTTCTTTTTCTAGCTCTTTGAGATGTGAGATTATGTTGTTTCTTTGAGTTCTTTCTTGTTTCTTGATGTGAGTCTGTATTGCTATATATTTTCCTCTTATTACTGCTCTTGCTGCATCCCATATATTCTGTAAAGTGGTGTTCTCCTTGTCATTCAACTCAAAGTATTTTTTAATTTCTGCTTTGATCTCCTCATTAGTCCTATGGTCTTCCATAGTGTGGGTTTCAATATCCATGAAGTGGGAGGGTTCCTTTTTATCTTTTCATGATTTATCTCTAGTTTGATGCCTTTGTGATCAGAGAAGATAGTTGGAATGATTTTGATTTTCATGTGTCTGTTGATGTTTGTCTCGTGGCGCAGTATGCGATCAATTCTGGAGTATGATCTGTGTGCACTTGAGAAAAATGTGTACTCAGATTTTTTTGGGTGCAGTGTCCTACAGATGTCTGTTAAGTCCATGAGTTTTATGACTTTATTTAGGGTTTAAGCGTCTATTTATTTTTTGTCTCATTGATCTGTCCATTGGTGAGAGTGGAGTCATGAAGTCTCCCACTATATATGTATTTTCTTTAATGTTGTTTTCAGAGCTGATAATAACTGTCTAATATATTGTGGTGCTCCTTCATTTGGTGGGTATATGTTGATGAGTGTTTTATCTTCCTGACATAATGTCCCCTTGATCATAATGTAGTGTCTGTTTATGTCTCTTTTAACTTTTTTTTTTTATTTGAAGTCTATTTCATCTGATATAAGTATAGCTGTCCCTGCCTTCTTTTTTGGCCCATTTGCTTGTTGGATTTTTTTTTCCATCCTTTTAGTTTCAGTCTGTGTTTATCTTTTGTGGTTAAATATGTTTCCTGGAGACAGCAGAAGGATGGATTTTTTTTTTTTTTAATCCAGCATGCTACTCTGTGTCTTTTTATTGATGAGTTTAATCCATTTACATTTAGAGTTAATATTGATATGTTAGCATCTGTATTTGCCAATTTGTTTGTCTTTTTTGTGATTTTATTCCTCACTTTATTCTGTTCTTCTTGATCATTCCTCTGTTGGTTTTGGCTTTAGGACTTCTTGTAGAATTTTTTGGAATGGGGGTTTAGTTCTAATGAATTTCTGGAGTTTCTGTTTGTCTGAGAAGGTCCATATTTTTTTCTTCATAGAGGAAGGAGAGCTTTGCAGGATAAAGTATTTTTGGTTGGTATTTCCAGTTTTGGTTGGCATTTGCTGTCTTGATGTCTCTTGAATATGTTACTCCATTCTCTTCTTGCCCATAGTGTTTCTTTGGAGAAGTCTGAGGTTAACCTGATTGATTTTTCCCTTATAAATTATCTGTTTGGGCCTCCCCTGGTGCAGCGGTTGAGCTCTGGGCTGCAAAGCTGCCTGCAGCCTCTGCAGCACCTGTTCGGTTCCCGGCCACCAGTGAGGGTCCCACATGGTGGGACAGACCTCTCTTGCCACACCCGCTGCCTCCCTTAACAGTGTATTTTGTCACTCTGCCTGTTCTGTTCCCTGCTCTGGCTCTGGTGAATTCTCTCACCCTCCCGTGTTTCTGACTGTACCCAGTGCTTGTGTAAATAAATAAATAAATGAATCTTTTTAAAAAAAAAGTTATCTGTTGCCAGTTTCATTAATTTTTCTTTGTCTTGGACTCTTGCAGGCTTTACTATTATGTGTCTTGCTGTAGTTTTTTTGTTTTGTTTTGTTTTTTCATTGTGGTAATTGGGTGATCTCTCTTCTTGTATGTCTATATTTGTCTCCTTTTTTATGCTTGGGAAGTTTTCTTCAGTTCTCTCCTTGAATAATTTATCAGAACCTCTGTCTCTCTCCTCACCTTCTGGAATGCCTATAACTCTCATATTACCTCTCTTCATGGAGTCTGATAATTGCCTAAGGATATTCTCATTTTCTTCTTCCTTTGTCCTTCTCTCTCTTTTTCTCTTTTGGTCCTTTTTATTTCTGTATCTTCAAGAGTACTGATCTGTTCTTCCATTTCCTCAGTTCTGTTTCAGTGCTTTACCAAGAGCTATTTGTCTCCTACAGTAATCTTTTAGTTTCTGCCTTTTCTTTTATTCCATCTTAAGGTCTCATTTTCGCTCTTCAGTTCATTGATTATTTGTCCCATCTCATTATACTTTGTAATCATGATGATTATTAATTCTCTATCTGACAGGCAGAGACGTTCTTCCATGTCACTGTTGTTGAGTTCTGGTGACTGATTTTCTGTTTGTGGTGTGTCCTTCTCCTGCAGACTTGCTTAGTTATTTGTATTTTTCATTTTCCCTGTTGTTTGCTTTCTAATTTGTTCTGTGTGTTGGGATGTTGTGCCACTGGTGTTGGCGGGTATCTCTTTGGATTTCTTCTTCAGGGGTTTTAGAAACTGTTTATCAGACTGAGACCAGCACTGGTAGGCCAACACTCTACTAGGGTGTTGATGCTGAGGCTGTGTTGCTGGGCCCGATCTCTTACTCTTCCCTCCCTCTGTATTTACTCAGTTCCAACAGGGAATCAGTTAATTGGTGATTTTGCTCTGATCACTAGGTGATGCCAGAGACCTGTACTTGCAGACCTGTGCTTTGCCCTTGTAGTTCTAGGAGAAAAGGGGGGGGGGATCACCACAACAGAGGGGCTATTGCTCACACTGGGTGCTGCGTCTGCCCCGTGTTCACCCGGTGCTGTGCCCATGGCTGTGTGGATCCCGTGCCCTGAATTCCACTCCCTAGTTCTCAATCTCAGGGTTTCAGATCCAAAACACCAGCTGTTACCCTGTGCAGTGCCCACTGTTATGGTGAGTCCCACACCCCAGATTCTGTACCTGGCTCTCAGTTCCAGAATGGGGTCTTGCTCCATGCCTTGTTTCCCTTCTTACCCCTGTTTGCGTGGCCCAACCCCCTCTCAGAGCCTGAGGTTGGTTTTGGAAACCCTGGCTTCAGACTATCAGGAAGTTGGTAATTTTGTTTTGATCACTATGTGGCACCAGAGATCTTTCCTTGTATCCTTCCAGACCTGTGCTTTTTCCTAGTGGGTCTGTGGGCAACTGAGTGGGGGTGGCGTGGAATGGCTCAATGGCATGAGGTGCTGTGTCTGCCCTGTACCGTGCATTGTGGGGATCCCATATTCCGAATTTCGTGCCCGGTTTTCAGCTCTGAAACCCTCAGATCCGGGATGCAGGCAGTAGCCTAGTTCAATGTCTGCTGAAATGTCACCTTTTGCACCAAGCTCCCGTGCCCAGGCACCTGGTTTTTCATTACCCAGTGAGGGTTATTCACCTCAGTGCTGACTCCAGAGCAACTCCCCACAAACCTAGGTTGCAGGGACTTAATGTGGGCAGCCATGATCCGCACATGCTTTTGGAGTGAGTCTGCACTTTTCCACACAAGCTTACCTGTTGGCCTTGGGCTATTTGCAGGTCTCTCTGTGGAGCCCTTATCTTCCTGTAATGATGCCAGGAGCCATTTGCTCACCTCCGTGGGGATTCCCACATGGTTATCCACAGTTCCATTTCATGGAGTGTGGTGCCTGCAGTAGTTCCTTTTCACTCACTGTCCCATGTGATCTCTAGTTTGCTCTTGTTTTTTGTTTTTGTATGGATTTTTTTTTTTTTCTTTCTCCTTTCTGTTGGTCAGAGACTGCCTGCTTTGTGGTGGGAGAGGATAGCAGGGTTCTGATGCTTTCCTCTCCTCTCATCCTCGTTTATTGCAACGTTCCTCTTCAGGCAGTTTGCAAGAGTCACCCATTTATCTTCCGTGCCCTGGTTCTTGCAGGGACCTGCCACTTTTCCTCCCTGTTATTCATTTTTATGGGAGATCTTACTGGTAGTGTTTCTCCACTGCCATGTTGATCCTCTCTCACCTTAACTTTAATGAAATGAAATTACCTAAACCATGTTGACTATCAATGTAATATAAACATAAAATTTAAATAAATCATTACATTGGTCATATTAGTCATATCAAATCTAGATGTATATAGAATATATATATATATATATATATAAAAGAACAGTAGCGCTATTTTATTTTTTTATTTTTTTTCAAACAATTGCACTGAAGTAACAACAGTTATTCTTTTTAATGATTATTATCTCTAAGTTATTTTTTATTTCATATATTTTTATATCATTTTTCATTTTTGTACAATGTATGCATTGCACAATGTATGCATTGCACATGTATGCATTTCATCTTTGTTATAGTCCTGGTAAAATTCCCATCACCCTTGTTTTGATCCTACTCCCTTCTCCCCCCCTATAGTGTGTCTCTGGTTTATAGTTACCAGTTGATTTTGACTTTTACTTTATTATAATTGGTATTTTTCCTGATCCCTTATTTGGGTTTTCTAAATTCCTGCTATCAGTGACACCATCCAGTATTTTTTCTCCACTTCCTCACCAACATTCGCTGTTGCTAGTTTTTTTTTTTTTCTCACAGTTTCTCCTTTTGTTTTAATTTTTTTATTTTATATATTTTACATCATTTTTCATTTTTGCACAATGTATACATTTTCCTCTTGGTTATAGTCCCCATACAGTTCCCACCATGCTTCTTTTGATCCCACTCCCTTCTCTCCCTCCCCATAGTGTGTCTCTCGTTTATAGAAGATTGTTGATTGTTGATTTTGATTTTTACTTTATTATAATTAGTATTTTTCCTGGTCCCTTGTTTGGGTTTTCTGAATTCCTGGTATGAGTGAGACCATCTGGTATTTTTCTTTTTATTTCTGGCTTATTTCTCTGAGCATGATCCCTTCCAGCTCCATCCATGTTGCTGCAAATTGCATGTGTTTATCTTTTTTGATTGCTGAGTAAAATTCCATTATGTATATGTACCATATCTTCTTGATCCAGTCATCTATTTTTGGGCATTTGGGTTGTTTCCGTAGCTTACCTATTGTAAATAGTGCTGCTATAAACATAGGGGTGAAGGTGCCCTTTTGAATCAATGTTTCTGTGTCCTTTGGGTAAATACCTAGGAGTGGAATTGCTGGATCATATGGAAGCTCCATCTTTAGCAGGTTGAGGAATGTCCACACAGTTCTCCATAGTGGTTGGGCCAGTTTGCACTCCCACCAGCAGTTCAGGAGTGTTCCTTTTTCTCCAATTCCTCGCCAACATTTGTTGTTGCTAGTTTTTTCAATATGTGCCATTCTCACTGGTATAAGATGATATCTCATTGTAGTTTTGATTTGCATTTCCCTAATTACAAGTGATGCTGAAAATTTTTTCATATGCCTATTGACCATTTGCATTTTCTCTTTAGAGAAGTTTCTTTTTAGCTCTTCTGCCCATTCTTATCTCACACTTATAATGGATAATTTATACTCTTAACATTGAAGATTACCCCAAAATAAATTAAGAAAATAACAGATCAATTTGACTAACACAAGGAAAATTAATGGGTTTCTGGCTTTAATGCTGAAAATGCAGTGGGCCCACTGATCAAATTTTTTCTAACAGAAGATGCAAACATTATCATAGTAAATATTTTCACAGTAATGTTACTACTAGGGGCATTTAATTCCTCCTTCACACCCTACACACCTTGCATGTTTAATTAAAACACCATTTCTAGCATCCATAGTTTTAGGGACAATTGATTTTACTCTTTTTTTTTTTTAAGATTTATTTACTTATACAAGAACCCGGGTACAGGCCAGGTGAGCAGGAGGGTGACAGGATTCACCAGAGACAGAGCAGGGAACAGAACAGACAGACTGACAAAATATACTGCTGAGTGGAGTAGCGGGCACGACAGGAGAAGTCTGCTACACCATGTGGGACCCTCGCAGGCCGGCCAGCCGGGATCAAACTAGCGCTGCAGAGGCTGCAGACAGCTTCACAGCTCGGCGCTCAAACACCTGCGCCACCAGGGGAGGCCCTGATTTGACTCTTAATTAATATATTCAATTTACTTTATTGTTAAAACACTCTCCCTAACTATTTTTCCCTATGAATTCAAGCATTCTACTCATGCTTCAGATATGACCAACTTAAACATCTTTAAGGAAATTTGTTTTTTACCATTAACACTATACTCTGCATATAAGACATATCATCAACCACCATCATACCAAGCATCTCACATAAAATACAAACTGTTGGAAACCTATAAGGTTGCACTTTTTCTAAAGTAACTCTGAATCATATATGCTGTTGTAAACCAATATTAATTCAATAAAAAGTGATAGAATATATATCCAACAAAATAATTTGATATAATTAGAATAATAAATTATAAAGGTTTGAATCTTATTTCTAGAATTATAGGAATTAAGCCTACTCCAGAGAACTCAAAAATGTGTTTCCATATTGCTCCATAGTCTATAGTAAAGTCATCTGATTAAGCTATCAGGCTCATCTCTAAATATATTGGTATACATCCCTCACAAACTGAGAAATTTTCTTTTTCATTTTGATCTTGCTATTATTTCAGGGACTAAAATCATAGAAATGAGGTCGCACAGGTTAATGATCTGAATCAGCTTTAAAATAAACATATTAGTAATTATTCTGGTTTTTATAAAAAAATAATCTACCACCCACAGAAGCATCCACAAACTTCATAACATTCTTATAATTTTTATTTTTTTAAGATTTATTTATGTGTGCAAGAACAGGGTTCTAGGCCAGAGGTGTGGGGGTGAGACGATACATCAGAGAGAGTGGAAACATAACAGGCGGATCTACTGAAATATACTGCTAAGGGGAGCAGCAGGAGAGGCAGGAGAGGTCTGTTTGCATCATGTGAGTTATATTGAACTCATACCTCAATGGCTGGTGATAGCATCATGGCACTGAGATTTTAACCCCTGTGTCACCAGATGCCCCATTCTTGCTTCTTATAATAGCTATTATTACCAACCTAATATATTTCAGTGAACGGTAAAAACAAACATTTTTAATCCAATTGTATCCATTAAAATATCAATAGCCCAGGTCATAAAACGTGGATTATCATCATACTACTTGTGAATAATTCAAATTACACAATGTGTTCCACTAACATCTGGTCTTATTTATTAATGTGACAAAAACTTACAGCTCTCTCAACCTTATATCAACATCATCCATCAACCTAAATGTACTATTAACCATATTTATTTTGTCAATCTTAGTAGAAAGGTGAGGAGGAGTCAACTAAACTCAACTATCAAAAAGTATAAATTATTCATCAGTCACCTACATATGCTGAATAACCACTATTAAAATATAGTGCACTATAATAATTCTAAATTTTAGAATTCTAAACTACATTTATACTATTTATAGTAACTCATCTACTACAACATTATTACTCATATATGAGACAAAATTTTTATTACCTCATTCATCCTTACTATAATATTATCATTTGAAGTCTTGAAATACTCTCTGGATTCTTATCAACACAGATAATTTTAAAAGTTATAAAATCAATAGTATCACTTTACCAACACTACTAATAGCCATTGTAGTAATACTCAATTTATACTTCTCTATACAACTTAAACTTGCTAACACTAGTCCCGTCAATATTTAACAAATATAAAAAAAAATGCAAAACTTTCTTTTTGCCATTAGTCATAATATCAACATTACTCCTTCAACTTATGCCAACATTATCAGTATGTGATTAGGAATTTAAGTTAGAATAAAATCAAAGCCTTCAAAACCCTAAGCAAGTATTATTTACTTAATTCCTGAGATTTAGAATTGCACAATTTTATCCAACTCAGTTGAATGCTAATCAAACACTTTGATTTAAATCTTTCCTGGGCCTACCCGGTGGCTCAGCAGTTGAGCGCTGGGTTGCGAAGCTGCCTGCAGCCTCTGTGGCGCTGGTTTGATCCCCCGCTGCTCCCCGGCCACTGGAGGAGGGTCCCACATGGCGCACAGACCTCTCCTACTGCCCGCTGCTCCCCTCAGCAGTGTACTTCGGTCCTTCTGCCTGCTCAGCTCCCCGCTCTGGCTCTGGTGAATTCTCTCACCTCCTGCGCTTCTGACTGTGCCCAGTGCTTGTATAGACAAACAAATAAATGAATGAATGAATGAATGAATGAATGAATGAAAAAATAAAAAAATAAAAAATAAAATAAATCTTTCCTATTTTGGAATTGCTCCCCACATTTTTTTAAATTATGGTACCATTGGCTTACACTATTATATATGATTTAGGAAATAGGTTCATGTGTATGAAATTCAGATGTATGTTAATACATCACACCCACTATCAAGCATCCATATACCTTTGCCATATACCTAAACTTTTTACTAAGCAGCTAAATACACTAACAAAGTGGCTGCATAGATTTCTATCCATTTACTGAAAAAAGGCAGAAGTCAGGCAGAATTGAAGCTACTTAGCTGAATTTGCAATTCAGTATGATTTTTTTTTGTTTTTCACCTCCAGTCTTGGCACAAAGAGAGCTCATCCTCTGGCTTTATATTTACAGTCTAAATGCCAGCAAGATGGCAGCAGAGTGATTGAAAGACTAGCTTCTTCCAGATACAACTACTGCTGTAAAAACAAAGTCAAGCCCTGAGGTTGAAACTGTAAACTACAGCACAAAATAGGAGCATGTTTCTGGCATAAAGGATAGAAAAAACTTTAAGTGAACTTTGTTTAGAGTGTTATTGCGGCAGTACCATCCAGTAGTGACAGCTGCTGTGCAGAGCTCCTTATAACAATTGACTGAGGCACACACCAACACCATGGTTTCTTAGACCTGGCACTTCATTAACCATCTTAAGCATAAATGGCCTGAATTTGCTAGTCGAAAGATACAAAATGGTTGAATGAATTTCAAAACAAAGACCAGCATTCTGCTGTTCCTAAGAATCTCACCATGCCAACAAAGACAAGTTAAGATAGAATCGAAGGCTGAGAGACAATTATAGAAGAAATGGACAATAAAAATCAGGAACAGTTACATTTATATAAGATAGATTTACAATTAAGTTAGATAATAAGAGAAGAAAGTTGAAATACCATATGACCCAGCAACCCCACTATTGGTTATATATCCAATCAACAAAACACCCTATGTGTTCCACAAAGCTCATTTTTGCATTATTCACAACAGGATTTTTAAAGTCTAAATGTCTATTTATGGACAATTGGATCAAGAACACGTGGTATATATACCTCATGCAGTATGGTACAGCTGTAGAAAGGATGAACTGCAACCATCCTCGACAAAATGAAGGGATTTTGAGGGCATTTACAAATACAGGGCACTTACACAGCTGACACTTCAGTAATGTAAAAGTACTTTAAAAAAACTAGTGAGCAATACTGAACATTCTGAAGACTGAGGTACAAAGAGTTACAAAGGATTAAAGAAAAATTAAATGTTTCACCATCTATTGGGAGCTTAGTCATTTTCCTACATTAATAAACTGTTCATTATTCTAAACAAACCATAAAGATATACAGGTGTTATGTAATCATGTTTCCTTTGTTGTATTAGGTTAACCTAGACCGTTACACAGAAATGGCCAAATCTTCTATGTACTTGTAATTGCTCCTATGTTTGTGATATTTTTATTTATAATTGCCTCCATTATAACTGAGGGTGATAAAAGCTGTTTGAGTTCACTAAAAACAAGTGCAGAACATACCATTTCCTCCAAAAATTAGTTTCTCATTACTTCCATCATTATTCTTCCTATCCTCATCGACCATTTAGATTATATATTTTTTATTTATATTTCACTTATTTTTCTATAGCTCATATTTAGATACGTCTACCAGCTTTGGTCCTGTTTGTTCTTTTTCCTGTACCTTATGGTGAGAGATTACTTACTTGAACATTTTTTTTTTTGATGTGGCCTTATATTGCCATATAATTCCATATAAGCACTCCCCCCCCCACAACTCCTGTCCGAAGTGTCTTATGTCTTGATCAACAAAAATAACCAAAATGTCTAAGAAAAAAAAATGAACAGAAGAGTTAAGTAGACAATTCAGGGATAAAAAGACCTGTGGAAGTCAATGCAGTAAAGTGCAATAAATACAATTGCATTAAAAATGCAGCAAAGTGTCATATAACAAAAATTAATACAAAAGTTCATGATTTTCTAAACATAAATAAAAACTAGTAGAAAGAAACTAAGAAAATAATCCCATGTGCAACCATATCATAAATAATTAAAATATCTAGGAATAAATTTAACCAAGAAGGTGAAAGACATGAACACCAAAGACTGTATTATATTATTGAAAGAAATAGAATATACAACAAATTGGGCAGCGATGTTTTTCCACAGGTTGTAAAAAATAATAATGATAAATGGACATATTATCTAAAGCACTATACAAAACCAATACAATCAACATCAAATACCAATGACATTATTCATAAAAATAGAATAAATAAAATTTGGAATGACAAAACACCATAAAAAGCCAAAACAGTCCTCAGTATAATGAAAAAAAATTGGAGGTGTTATGGTTTCTCACCTCAAATAATACTGCAAAGCTATAATCTAAACAGCATGGTATTGGAATTAATAAAAGATACACAGTTCAATGTATCATAATTGACAGCTGAAAAATAAAAGTACACTACTGTCAGCTACTTTGTGACAAAGGAGTTCATGGCTTTCAATGAAGTAATGAAAGTCTCTTCAATAAATGGGAAAAATCAAGAGTCACAAGTAAAATAATGAAACCAGAACACAATCTAATACCATATACAAAATAATAAAATAATTCTAACTATATTAATTAATGTATGCAAGATTAAAACATAAATTACAGGGCCTCCCTGGTGGCACAGGGGTTGAGTGCTGGGTTGCGAAGCTGCCCGCAGCCTCTGCAGTGCCGGTTCGATCCCCGGCTGCTCCCTGGCCAGTGGAGGAGGGTCCCACATGGCGCACAGACTTCCTGCCTCCCGCTGCTCCCCTCAGCAGTGTTCTTCGGTCCTTCTGCCTGCTCAGCTCCCCACTCTGGCTCTGGTGAATTCTCTCACCCTCCTGTGCTTCTGACTGTACCCAGTGCTTGTATAAATAAATAAATAAATCTTTAAAAAAAAGTTCATAAAAAAAACATAAATTACATAGAAGAAAGCCTAGACAATATGATGCTTCTTGACATCCCCTTTTGTGACTCAACTCCAAAAACAAATGGAATGATATCCAAACTTAATGACCAGACACCCTACTGAATTGGAAAAGATGATTATACATCTTGTTTCAGACAGAGATTTAATATACAAATTATACAAAGAACATACAAAATTCAAGAACAAGCACCAAAAAAAAAAAAAAAAACAATTAAAATGAGCAGAATATTTATTTTATTTTTGTATTTTTTTAAAGATTTATTTATTTATACAAACACTGAGGGGAGCAGCAGGCAAGGCAGGAGAGGTTCTGCCTTGCCATGTGGGAATCTCCCTGGCTGAATGGGAATCAAACCAGCGCTGCAGAGGTTGCGGACAGCTTCACAGTGCTGTGCTCAACCCGCTGCGCTACTGGGGAGGCCAATTTTGCATTATTTTATTTGAATTCTAGGGTTACATTTTTCTTGTACATATCTGTGCATGTTCCCCTCAACCTCCACCAAACTACCTATGCCACTACCCTCATTTGCCTCCCTTCCCATCCTCTGGGTAGATGATCTTATAAATACTTCTTCAGTAAAGATGTACAGATGGGTAACAGGTACATAAAAGGATGTCCATCATCTCTTGTTATTAGAGAAATATAAATCAAAACCACAATGAGATTATTATCTCATGCCTATGAAAATGGTCATTCAAAAAAGAAGAAACAATTGTGATAAAGAGGATATAGAGAGAATGGAACCCATATACACTAGTGTTAGGAATGTAAATTGGTAGAATCATTATAGAATATCAGGAGCCTGAATCAGCGTGATGAAGCAGGTTATGCAGCAAAGGGATCTATGCATAAATTAGGCTACTATTTGAAGTTAAGTCTGAACTATTCAAAACACTTGACACACCCCACTTCAAGGGCAAAATCAAAACAAAAGATTGCTTAAAGAATAGGGTTCAAACACCTTACAATAACAGAGGCAAACACTTCCAGATGAGACTTTGTGCTGGAAAAGAAATGGGAAAAATTACCCTGGTCTGTAACCTCTTGTCATTTCCAATTTGTGCCCAGCACAGCACCTAGTACTTAAAAAAAAAAAATACCCTACAGTAGAATTGGGCATGAGTCAATAAGAGACGCTAAGACTGAGGAGCTAGCCTAGAGGAGACCACTGTAGATTTGTCATCACACAGCTTTGGCACCAGCTGCAGGAAAGGAGTTTCAGATTTGAGTTTATTGGGGGTGATTCTTTGCTGCCTTATTGCCCGTGTCCTCTTTAATCACTGTATGTCTCACATGTCTCTCCAATACTTGCCCTCAGATTACATCAACAGGTACAAAGACAACAGAAGGGTAAATATCAGGCTTTTCTGCCCTCCCGCCATTAGGATTGATGATGGATCCCTTTGGTCCTGAATGCATGCCTGATGGCGGGCGCCTGGAGTAGGGTGTGGGCATACGTAGATGGGTACACCTGGGCTGAGAGACTGGGCTTATAAAGGTGGGGTCACGGGGACTCCAGCAGAGCAGAGCAAAAGGAAGAGAGAAGCAAAGACCATGAGAGAATGTCAGAGAGTCCAGAGAGAGAGAAGACTTGCTGGGGGCTGGGAGAGCTGACAGCCTCCCGGCCCACCAGCACCCCTGCCTGTCATGTACCTGGTGAACCCAATAAAAAGCCTGAAAAGGCCACTGAGGGCTCAAGGATTCCTCCTTTACCCGTCTGCTTGGGTTATAGAGATCCAGCTCCGTCTCATTCTGCCGCTACAAGAACAGTCTGAAAATATACCCTATTAAAGCATATAAATTAAAATGAGGAAGGAGAACACACCACAGAGCCAGGACAAAAAACCCTCAGAGGAGCCTCCACCCAGCAGAAATGCAGAACTGACAGAAGGGTAGATCCAGGTAAAAGTTCTAACACCGCTGAATGAATAAACAGAAAATGGAGGATATAAAATGACAGAATAAAGAAAATAGGAGGCAGCTACAATTAAAAATAAAGAAGAAACACTATAGCTGATTTTAAAAATGCAATAGAGTCCTGCAAGATGGCAGCACAATAAAGACGCCAGCCCCCTCCACACCTCCCCCGCCCCCCATTCCTCCAGCATGAACAACAAAACTGATGCAAAATAAAGCCAAAATCTTCTGAGAGAAAAACTGATTGAGAGCATTGTTGTGCAAGCAAGACACAGGGCAGGTTCTTTATCAATTTGGTTAGACAAATAAAGACAAATCCTGCAACCCTCAGTGACTTTTTCAAGCTTTAATGCTCTTTCTACGTCAATTGTTTTTGGGCAAGCCCACAGGCTGGCAAGGCAGGGAGGCTGGAGGACCAGGAAGCTGGCAGGCAACTGAGCTTCTTAGGGCCCCATGAATATTTACACTTTCTCTTTGGGCTTGCTCTGGTGTCCTCTCATAGCCATCACTGTCCTCTCATAGCTATCACTGTCCTCTCACAGCCATTGTGACATAGCAGTTTCTGTCTCTGAGTGATGCTGCCCTTATTACTTCAGCCTCTAGTTTCAAGTGTACCCACTTATGCATGCCCACTCCATATCCCAGGTGTCCACTATCAGGCATGCATGCCCTGTACCCAGCTCTCAAGTACCTTCTGCATTCAAGGCTGCAGGTGATAGCCACAGAGGCCAATGGCATAAAAGCCTGACCATCTTCGTTTACCCTATAAGCATATAAATAGCACCAATAGCTGAACTGAAAGATGTAGGGAAAACTCTAAGTCAATCTTTTTTAGCATAATAGGACAGTAGAAACAATAAAGAAGAAGAGTGAGTGCAGGGCAGAGCCCCATACAAATTTTGGTCATACACCATCATCAGGGCCCCTAAGACCCAGCACTTTGCAGAATACAGGAAGCACCAACAGGTACCCAAGGCAGAAGATTCATTGCTAGGGAATTGCAGATGTGGGACACAGAGTAAGAACTACTGACTTCAATCTGACAGAACACCTGTAACTTGAATTGTATTGGAGCACCTGGATTTCCTTATTAAAGAGACTGCTACCAAAATCCAGGCTAAGACAATCTAAATACCTGCCACCCCCTATCTGTAGCTGATGCACCTAAAATACTTCCCAGACAAAGAGAAATACTTTGGGCCTCCCCGGTGGCGCAGCCGTTGAGTGCTGGGCTGCGAAGCTGCCCACGGTCTCTGCAGCACTGGTTCGATCCCTGGCCACCAGCGAGGGTCCCACATGGTGCGACAGTCCTCTCCTGCCGTGCCCGCTGCTCCCCTCAGCAGTGTGTTTCGTCGGTCTGCCTGTTCTGTTCCCCGCTCTGGCTCTGGTGAATTCTCTCACCCTCCCACGCTTCTGACTGTACACAGTGCTTGTATAAATAAACAAATAAATTTCTTAATAAATAAATAAATAAATAAAAGAGAAATACTTCATGATAGGAATTTCAAATTCCTCAATCTGCTGGTGGTATTCCATTGATGCCTATTCTCTAGCTCTTTTACACATACAGTCTCTCACTGTTACCAGTTCTCTGGCTATTCTAACAAGTAAGCAAAAGGATGAAAATATATCCATACTAAAAAACATACAAAATCACACAAAATGGAAAATGAGGCGAGAGAATAACACAGTATAAAACCCAGAATAACAAAACCATAAAATGATTCCCACCTCAGTGGAATTGTAAAGCGTTACAGAAGAGGAATTCAGGGCAGGAGTCTTAGCAAAACTGATGGAAGTTTAACAAGAAATGAGGATATATTACAATAGCCATTAATTATAATAGCTTTATGAGGCAATTACATACAGAAATAATAGAGCTGAGAAACACAATAGTGTTAAATTGTGTTTTTAAACACAATTTAAAAAACACAATTGAGAACCTTAGTAGTAGACACACAGAAGCAACGAAGAGATTAATGAAACTGAAAACACAATAGTGGGGAAAGCAGATTAGAATAAGGTAGAGAAAAAAAAAAAACATGAAAACAGTGTAGGAGCTGTCTGGGACAACTTAAAGAAAAAAAAATCAGTATGATGGGGATCCTGAAGGAGAACAAAAATAGAAAGTCATGGAAATACTATTTAAAGAATTGATCAACAAAAACCATCTCTTTTTAGAAAATGAAACAGAAGTAGTGATTCAGAAGGTTCAAAGAGTTCCTGTTAAAATAATACCACATAGACAAATGCCAAGACAGACAATAATAAAAGATGTTGAGAACAAACAATAAGGATAGAGTCCTAAAAATATTAAAAGGAAAAAAAGGGTAACCTATACATATATACCAATCAGACTGTCAGCACTTTTGGTCAACAGAAATGTTACAAGCATGAAGGACAGAGTGAGATATTCAAAATACTTCAAAATAAAGATTTTCAGCCCAGAATCTTCTATCCAGTTAGATTAACAATAAAGACAGAAGGAAGACTAAGCAAGTGAAAAGCAAAAAGTTAAAGAATGTTATCAACACCAAGGCATATATGAAAGAAATTCTGAAGGGATTATTATGAAGCAATAGATATTGAGGCAACAGACAATTAACTTACTTAACCTGGAAAAGGAGGAAAGTAACAATATGACATTTAGAATCAGAATCCAGACAGTTCAATGTAGCAGTCACACAAATACTCCATAATATGCTAAGCTCTAGTAATCACTAGCATGAAAAATTAATGTAATAAAAACTTCCAAAAAACTAAAGCTCAGTATCAGATGAATTTGAAAATGATTTTTATGAAACCTTTAATGAAGAACTAATCTACATCTCGTACATTGTTTTTCTAAAAATACAAGAAGAATATTCGCTAGTAGATTTTGCAGTGCCAAAATTACCATAATATCAAACCCAAGACAACCCAATAAAATGAAGACTAATATCACCAATGAACATCGATACAAATTTTTCAAATAATACCAGCAAATCTAATTCAACAGCTTATCACAGAAATTACACCATGATCAGGGCACCCCAGTGACACAGTGGGTTGAATGCAGCACTGTGAAGCAATCTGTAGCCTCTGCAGCACGGGTTCAATTACCGGCCATCCAGGGAGAAACCCCTATGGTGCAGCAGACCTCTCCTGCCTCACTCGCTGTTCCCCTCAGCAATGTCTTCGGTCTATCTGCCTGTTCTGCTCCCCGTTCTGTTTCTGGTGAATTCTCTCACCCTCCTGCCCCTCTGACTGTACCCCAGTTCTTGTATAAATAAATAAATCTTAAAAAAAATAAATTGTACCATGATCACTTAATATTCATCACCATACCAAGAAAATAAAATATAAAAAAATATGATTACATCAAGAGATGTAGAAAATTATTTTAATATCCATTTGTGATAAGGTTCAATATTTATTTATTATTTTTTAAGATTTATTTATTTATTTATACAAGCACTGGGAGGGTAAGAGAATTCACCAGAGCCAGCGTGGGTTGCAGAACAGGCAGACTGAGGAAGCACACTGCTGAGGGGAGCAGCGGGAGTGGCAGGGGAGGTCTGCCGCGCCATGTGGGACCCTCGCCTGGGGCCAGGGATTGAACCAATGTTACAGAGGCTGTGGGCAGCTTCGCAGCCCAGCGCTCAACTGCTGTGCCACTAGTGGAGGCCCGATTCTACTTTTAAAGCACATAGTGAAGACTTTGATTGTTGACTATGTGAGCTTATCAAGATGGTGCCCCAAAGTCGTTAGTGTAAATGCCTTTAGTAGATGAATTGCAATCATCAATTCAATGTCTAGAAAATAGGTCACCTGAACACTAAGCATTGGTCCCCATAGCCATCTCACTGTACATCATACACAGGTGGTTTCAGTATTCCTTGCCACTGAGAAATTCAATATGTGAAGCAGTTAAGAATGAAAGATCATTGTAATTTTTTTTTGTATCCTTGCATATGGATAAGCTTTGTAATAATGTGTTAAAAAGACTCTACATAGTGGAATCTAATAAAATTGTGTACATGGTATTGTTTCCACCATGCATAATTCATAGAAAAGAAATTAGAATAAAGCAGGGACACACTGACTTCCTTAAATTTTTGTTTTATCTTTTTTTCTGACTTTTCATCTATTCCTTTGGGGGTGGGGAATGTTTTCCTTTGTGCTGTATTGATATTGTTTTGTAATGAGCTTTAATTGTCATCCAGATTTTCTTGCTAAATCTAAAATGATATTTTATATGGTAATTTTACCCTTCATCATTGTTTGTTATATGATTTGTTTTTAATCATCATCTTTCAGAGAATTTCATTCAGAATACAGGAACTATTATCCTTCAGTGATTCTACAATATAATGAAGTATATTTGCAAACCAATATTTTTTTAAATCCGTGGTTATTATCATTATATGTATTTTCAAACTTTCTTAGAATGTCTTCGTGTCACTGAATTAAATATAGTTTAATTAAATTAACTAAATTAAATTACTGATTAACAGTAATAACTTTAAGCTTTACAATACATTTGAATTTGAAGAGATTTTGAATACCTGGCTTAACAGCTCTAGTGTGGTGTGAAATTAATTTGCATTATACACATTTTACCTCTTTTCAATGTATGCATAGATCGAGGACAGAATGACAAAGATAAGAAACTCTGAAAACCACTTTTAAAAATTATTAATTAGAAAGGGCATTTTCCATAGTGAGTAAGTGAGCAAAAATGTGATTACTGATTGAGGACAAAATGTTCAATTATATAATATTATGAAATAATCATGAACTATTTAAAAAACTTTATTTTCCTAGAGGTCATATTTCCTTGTAATCCAATGTAAGCACTAGGATTACTGTTGCTAATCCTAATAAATTTTTTTTCTGGGGGATCTAATTGGTAAATGGGTGGAGGGGAAGAAATGAAGCAAATGTAATCTTATTACTTGATCCATTTTACCTGATTTTTTGCCTAATGCGAATTTATTATACCAAGATAATTTATTTATCTAGTTTTGTATTTTGGCATGTATATTTTTTTTCAGGACAAATAATGTCCATCAAAAACTACTTAAGAAATTTTAGACCCCTTCCTAAAATAAATTTATTGTAAAACAATAAAAAAATGTAAATTATTCTCTTGAATTATTATAAAAATGTAGATAATATAATATAGTCAGAGAATATATACACATTTTTTAGCTACCTAACAATGAAAACATGCAAGTTCTAAATTATACTACCATTTGCTCTTAATCACTTTGTGTAAAATATCAGGTAAATAATATCTATAAGCTGTGAAAAATCAAATAATGTAAAAGACAATGAACTAAAGATGCCACCTCCAAAAAGCTGAACAGAACTTATATCAGGAAACTAAAAAATTTAAAAGATTTTGATAAATGTTTTCAACAATGATGGTGTAATAAAAAAGGGAAAGAATGAAGTTTGTTAATAAAGAGGCAGAATAGCTAACAAAAAAATCTGCAAAGGGGCATGAAAGGGAGCAGGTATAACAGTTTTTCATAAGAAATGTAGCAGGATCAAACCATGTTGAAATATTTAATATAACCATATTCTTTCATAAATTAAGGATCACATAATTAAAATAATAAAACTCACAAGATACCATTGGAGGCATTAAATTCTTATGACACCAATAAAAAGTGGGAGGCAAAATTGAGAAAAAATAAATTTTGATAAAATATCCAATTATGATAAATATATGGAAGTGATCTTAATTTTAGCATACATATTATGTAGGTTCATTTTGCAATATACAAATGTGGTAAGAAAACAATACAATGATACCTGTTCAGTTTTTAAAGCTTTTAAAGTTCTAACTATTAACAATTGTATTCCATTAAATACTATGGATTATATATCTATTCTAGTATTTTAAAAGAATAATTTATGTTAATGATGTTAAATGTTAGAAGAGATGCATGAAAATAACCCACTATTGCCTAACTTTATTGTGTAAATATAGCAAATTAATTGAAATAATTTATATATGCATATTTATACTGAAAACTGTGAAACCCAATACATTTAATTTTAAGAAATACTCACACCATTTATATCAGAGAGAAGTCTCATTTTAATATGGCACATGGAGCTAACAGAACCTAAGCAGATATCCAAAATTAATTTTACTCTTAAAAAGGATGACAGTAATTTGTATCAATATGTTATTAGTAAGGTTAGTAATCTAATAATGATGGGAAGAGAAAGAGAGAAGAGGGAGGGAGGGAAAATGGAAGCAGTCAGTATGTTTAATTAAGTAAAGCAATAATAATTTTAGTCATTAAACAAATGATATTTAAACACCTATAATTTGCCTGGCACTTTTCCAAACAACAGATAGTTATGAATATACACTGTCCACTAGAGGGAAAGTGTCAATAACTTTTAAGGTAGTTTGAGTCATACAGATTAGGTTTGAATCATGTTTTTAATAACAACAACAAAAAAATCTCAGGACCTAGCATGTGTATTCTGTCAGAACATAGAATATGTGATGGAAGGAAAATGTGCATAATTTGTAAAAGACAAATAATCTAATCAGACCAAATTTGACAGGGTTGTTCATCAATGCCTAAGGGAAAAAGCACCCAGGCTCCATAAACAAATTGTCTCTCTAGCAGACCTATCAGTACAAAGGGTTTGAATGTATCCAATGTTCATGGTTGGAGGGCATTAGTCACAAAACTTGTACAAAATGCCTACAACTCTTGCTATGATTATTTGGTATTATCTTGTTATGGTATCTAGTTCTCTGACCAAAACTTTAAACTAGAAATCAACCACAAAGAGAAAGCAAGAAGACCTAAAAAAAAAAAAAAGTGGGGACCAAATGTCACAGTATTGAATGACTCTTGGTTAATAGGAAAACTAACATAAATATACAAAAATTACCTAGAGACAAAAAATAAATGAAGATGATATAGAACATATGGTATATAAAAAATATGGGATACAACGAATGCAGTACAAAGTGGGAATTTTATAACAATAGAGACTATATCATGAAACAACAACATTTTAAAATATATAGTCTAACCTTACACTGTAAGGAAACTATATAAAGGACAAGTGAAACTTAAAGCCAGTAGAAGGAAGAAAATGATAAAACTAGACTGGAGACAAATGGACAAATTCAAATGGATTAATTAATAATAAAGGCATATTCAAAAATCAACAAAACACAAATCTTGTTCTTTGAAACATAAACAAAATAGGGCCTCTCTGATGACACAAGGGGTGAAGACATAACCTATGAAGCTGTCCAAACTCACTGCATCACAAGTTCGATCCCTGGCCAGGGAGCTAGACATAGCACAGCAGACCTCTCCTGACTCACTTGCTGCTCCCCTCAGCAGTTTATGTCAGTTAATCCACCTGTTCTGTACCCCACTCTATCTCTGGTGAATACTCTCACCTCCCATACTTCTGGCATGTACCCCAGTTCTTGTATGTATAAATAAATAAATCTTTAAAAAAATTAACAAAATAGACAAGCCTTTAGCTAGATAGACTATAAAAAAATATAGATTCAACTCTGACAAATATCATTGTAAAGAAAGAAAATTATAAGAGACAGCTCAGAAATTAAAAAAACAACAACAACAACAACAACAACAACAAAAAAAAAGCTATAAACACCTTTACCAGAAATTTCGATAATCTGGATAAATTGGATACATTTTTAACAACATAAAACTTTCCAAGATTAAAACACTGCAAAACAGAAAACTTAAATACACTTAAACAAGGAAGAAAATTTAAACAATCATGAAAATCTCCCAAATAATTGAATACAAAGAACTAGATTATTTCAGTAGGTAGTTGTACAGAACTTTCAAAGATAAGCTAATTCATATCATTCTCAAACTTTCCCAATATGTTTTGGAAGAAGGCATGCTTCCAAACATGTTATAGGAGTCTACATTACCCTAATACCACAAGAAAATAAATGCATCACACACACACAAAAAAGAAAACTACAGACCAATATTTGTGATAATATAGATGATGAATACCTCAACAAAATCTAAGCAAACCAAATTCAACAATCAGTAGAAGAATCAAACATTTCAACCATGTGGCATTTATTTCAGGGAGGAAAGCATGTTTCAGCATCTACTAATCAGTCAATGCAATTTACCACCTCAACAAAATATTTATTTTATTTTATTATTTTTTAAAGATTTATTTATTTGTTTGTTTGTTTGTTTGTTTATTTGTACAAGCACTGGGTACAGTCAGAAGCACGGGAGGGTGAGAGAATTCACCAGAGCCAGAGCAGGGAGCAGAGCAGGCAGAAGGACTGAAGTACACTGCTGAGGGGAGCAGCAGGCAGCAGGAGAGGTCTGCGCGCCATGTGGGACCCTCCTCCAGTGGCCGTGGAGCAGCCGGGGATCAAACTTGCGCTGCAGAGGCTGCTGGTAGCTTCACAACCCAGTGCTCAACCGCTGCACCACCGGGGAGGCCCTAATTTTTTTTAAAAAAGTTAATTTTCAATATATCAAAGATGCAGAGAAAACATTTGACAAGATTCAATATCCATTTATGACAAAAATCCCTCAGAAAGTGCTAGAGGATCACACCTCAATATATTAAAGATCATATATGGCAAAACACTACTAACATCATGCTCAATGGTGAAAAACCAAAATCTTTCCCTTTAAGATAAAGTATGAGACAAGTATGCCACTTTCACTATTATTATTCAGCGTAGTATTAGAAGTTCTAGTAATGAAAATAAAAGTCATCCAAGTTGGGGAAAAAAAAAAAGTAAAGCTCACTATTTGCAAATAACATGACAATATACCTAGAAAACCTTAAAGACAACATTTAAAACAGATTAGAAAAAATAAGTCAGTTCAGAGAAGTAGCCGCCTACAACATTAATATACAAATGTCTTGTATTTCTATATGCAAACAACAAACTAAAAGAGAAAAAGAATCAAGAAAACAACCACTTACATTTTGCAACCAAAATAATTAATCCTAATTAAGGAAGTGAACCACATGTAAAATGGAAACTGTAGACACTATGAAGAAAAAAATATACAGAAGAATATACAAAGAAGTACACAGATATTCTTTGCTCATAAATTATAAGAATTAACATTGTTAAAAGGGTTATCTTAACTTTGGAAATATACAGATTCAATGTAATCCCTATCAATATTTCAATGACATTTTTCCAAGAAATAGAGCTTTTATTTTTATTACTACAGAAATTTATGTTGAACCACAAAATATTCCAAATAGTCAAAGCAATTCTAGCAAAATTGAAGACTTATTACATTCCAATACTTCAAACTTTACTGCACTGCAATGCTATAATAATCAAATGAGAATAAAAATAAACACACATCAATTGAATAGAATTGAGAAGCCAGAAATAAAGCCATGTTATATGGACAGTTAATTTAAGACCAAGAATTCAAAGGCATACAATTGAAAAAGGGTTGTATCTTCGAAAAATGCTATGAAAATTGGACAGCTGTATGCTAAATAAATAAATGAATAAATATCGAACAAACTAGGCCACAATCTTACATCGTACATAGAAATGAATACAATTACAAAAAAAAAATAAGAAAAATGTATGGGATGAAACAAAAGCAGTACTATGAACAAATTTTATAACAATACAGTTCTGTGTATAGTGCTTTAGTTTTTCTTGAATGTCATTTTTGCAAAGGACCTCATATAGGCCTTTCTTGTTTTATTTTATTTTAATTTTTAAACTATTTATTGTTATTGAGGGGGTGCTGGTGTCCAACACCATGTATAGTTTCACACCTCTTAAAGTGTGTGTTATCCTACTACACCCATCACCAAAGTAAAACTAAGCTACAATACAGACCTCTTGACCCCTTCCACTGTTTACTTCTACCCTCACTTCACCTCTTGTAGACATAGGTCTGAACCTAAGTCTTAGTCAGAACCCATGCCTTGTTTCGATTTTGTTTCATCCTTTTGCTTTGTTATTTTTACATTCCACATACTGGTGAATCATTTGGTATTTGTCTTTTTCTTTCCGATTTATTTTACTTTGCATAATCCACTCCAGTTCCATACGTGTTATCACAGATGACAATAGTTATATTTCATTTTTAATAAATGAGTTATATTTTATATAACTATATATATACCACACATATTCAATCATCTTGATGGGCTCTTAGGTCATTTCCAGATCTTGGCTATTGTTTATAGTGCTCAAATGAAAATGGGGGAACACATATATTTTAGATTAGAGTTTTTAGAATTTTTGGATAAATACTTAAATGTGGAATTGCTGTATATATTATTTTTTCTAGTTTTTATGTCTTGAGAAGCCACCATAATATTTTCCATAAAGATTCAGTCAGTCTACATTCCCACCCAGCAATGTGAAAGTGTTGGTTTTTGTCCTCATCCTTCGCAAAATTTATTTCTGGTTTTATGACAACAAACATTCTCACAAGGTGTGAGGTAATAACACATTGTTGTTGATTTGCATTTCCCTGAAGATAAGTGATAATGAACACTTTTTCCCATGTTCCTAGTGATTATACGTCCATCTTCTTTGGAGAAGTGCATAGTAGTTCTATTTTTTTTTTCATTGGGTTGTTTTTATTTTTGTTGGTGAATTTTATGAATCCTTTATATATTTGGATATTAACTTCTTGTTACATGCATTATGTACACACATTTTCTTCCTCAGTAGGATGTTTTCCCTTTTTGTCAGGTGTACTTTGACTATTCTGGTTCCAGACAAAATTCAGTAATATTTGTTCTATTTTCTTGAAGAACACAGGTTTCACTTTTGATCGACTCTTCTGTAAGAAGAAGTTCCAGGAACTTGTGCTTAGCTTTCAATCCTGGTAATCCTAACTTTTTTATCTAGGAACTAAAGTGAGGATACTGTCAGCTGTGGAATTTATCTGCTCATATTATGTATCTAAGAATTGGATAAAAAGTCACTGAGTGAGATATGTGACCGGCCAGGTGCACTGTGAAACAAACCAGAACAAAGTAGCCAATTGTAATCTTACTACAAATAGCCCCTGTACTTACTGGTGGGCCAGAACAGTGGTTTTGGTTCCAAGGGATTAACTTCAGCTCAGAGGCAGTTCATAGTAGTCTCTCAAAACTTTTTGATATATCCTTTCTCCCAAACAATCTCATTTTGGTTCTGGTTCAAGTTCCAAATATTTCCTTGAGAATGACTGGACAAAAGTATTTTATTGGGAAATTGTGGCAGTATTTCAAGGCCATTGGTTAAATGGAATGACCCCTCTCTGTCTTTTATGAGGATCTGAATTTAGAATGGAGTCAGGTGGATAAATTGAAGGTTGGGTCAATGAATGCCTCCTACCAATTGCAAAGAGGTCATTGCTAGCTTCAAATTTAATTAAAATAGAGAACAAATTCTAGATTCTCATTTTTTATATTTTTCCCTGAAATTATTTCTGATATTTTAGTAGGCATGCATGAAGAGAAGACTTTATTGGAAATGCTAATGTTTAAATATATAGGTATAGGTGAGATTTCAGTCACTGAAAGAACTGAGGGAGTAAAGTTTAGGGAAGCTATTTTATTTTTATTTTTTAATGATTTATTTTTATTTATGGACACAAGAACTTGGGTATAGCCCAGAGGTGTGGGGAGTGAGAGGATTCACTATAGACAGAGTGGGGAATAGAACAGCTAGATCTACTGAAATACACTGCTGAGGGGAGCAGCGGGTGAGACAGGAGAGATCTGCTGGGCCATGTGAGTTATCTCCAGTGTGGGGATTGAACTCATGCCACAGTGGCTTGTGATAGCTTGATAGGGCTGAGACTTTAACTGCTGCACCAACAGGGAGACTGAAGGGGAAGCTATTTTAAAAGATTAGTTGGGTAGTGAAAATTCCCAGGCTAAGTTTTAGCAACCAGTCCAGTCTGTTACATGATTTACAAGAATTCAACTTGAAGAATCAAATATCTCAAATTGTCCTACAAATGTAGTTGTCACTGCCTCTGAAAGTTTTATTTTTTCTTGGAGGAATAAAACTTAAAACCATAAAAGTAAGTAAGTGACAGAAAATGTAGCTAATACTTCTGTTATTGACATGAGAATTAAAAAGTTGGTAATGATGATTTCGGGTTAATGACTCACTAATCAGTACAAATATAATATTGTCCAGGGGACTTCTAGTCTGTTTGAATACATGAATGATGATTTTCCATAGTTTTGATAGATTTATTTTTTCTTAGAACTCATCATTTCATATTTTTAACACTGAATATCCACACCACGATAAGAAGAATCTTTTGACTTTGATGCTGATTGACTCTGAGTGTATAAAAGAATGTTTGTTACTTAGTTGTTGATAAAATGATAGATAGATAATATACAGATATAAGCATATATATGAAATGATATTTGTGTAAAGTTGTGATAGTTAGAATACATTTCCTTACACAGAGTTTAAGATTATCTATGCAACACTTCTACTTTTTAATTTCTATATTGAAGCCTTGGCAATATGCAAGGGAACATTGGTCACTTCTCTTGATATCATCATTTAAAACATTTAAAGACTTCCCCTAGATCTAATTCCTTCAAGGTTAATTATTCCAATTCTTTAGAAACATGCATCACATGTGATATCTTATTGTTTTCCTGTTAATGAGCCACATTTTCTAATATCTCTCTTAAATAAGAATGTCTGGAATTAAGGGTATGATTGTAAAATCAAATTGTTTCAAGTGGAGTGCTGGGTATTGCATGTTCTTAACTTTATCTTATTGATATGTGTGTACATGTGGATGTACGCATATGTATGACTTGGCAACTACTTCACATAATTGTTTTAATATTGAGCAGAAGAACTTGTAAAACATAAGTGAGTTTCAGAAATGTTGCAACTACACACACATACACACACACATACCTCTCTGTAGATTCTGCTGTTGTATTTATGGTCTCAGATGTATAAAAGTCACAACTCCTCTTAAAGCATACAATTCTCAAGCTAGTGTAATAATAGTGCATTTTTGAGTTAAAAGTCCTCCTATTATAACATTCAGGTTTTCTTAGACATCTAGTTCTTAATGGTAACAAAAAGAACTTTTTTTTAAAGGTGAAATTTCCTTATTTTTTTAAAGATTTTATTTATTTATACAAGAACTGGAGTACAGGTCAGAAGCACGAGAGGGCAAGAAAATTCACCATAGACAGAGCGGGGACCAGAACAGGCAGATGGACAGAAGACACGACTGAGGGGAGCAGCAGGTGAGGTAGGAGAGGTCTGTCATGCCATGTGGGTTTCTCCCTGGCCAGCCAGGAATTGAATCGCTCTTTAGAGGCTGTGGACAGCTTCACAACACTGTGCTCAACCTGCTGTGCCACCCGGGAAGCCCAACAAAAAGAAATTTCAGCTATCAGCATTCATGACACATAATGTAAATGAAAAAGTGATCAACTATATCTATTTTGAAGAATAATTGGGCACAATATTTTTCTCTTGCCAGCAGATGAAGCTCAGGGAAGATGAACTTGAAATTGACTGGATAGCAAAAGGTGTTTAGAGCAAAGAAGTTAGGTTTCAGGGCCTCCTCGGTGGTGCAATGGATTGAGCCAAGTGCTCTGAAGTTGTCCACAGGCTCTGCAACGCGGGTTCGATTCCTGGCCAGCCAGGGAAATGCCCACATAGTGCAGCAGACCTCTCCTGTCGTGCCCGCTGCTCCCCTCAGCAGTGCTTTTGGTTTGTCTGCCTATTCTGCTCCCCAGTCTATCTCTGCCAAATCCTCTCACCCTCCTGAGCTTCTGGCCTGTACCCCAGCTATTGTACAAATAAATAATAAAAATCTTTAAAAAAAGTTAAAAAAAAGAAGTTAGATTTCTTTCTTTCTTTTTTTTTTTTTTAAAGATTTATTTATTTATTTATACAGGCATTGGGTACAGTCAGAAGCGCAGGAGTGTGAGGGAATTCACCAGAGCCAAAGCGGGGAGCAGAGCAGGCAGAGGACCAAAGTACACTGCTGAGGGGAGCAGTGGGCGGTAGGAGAGGTCTGCGTGCCATGTGGGACCCTCCTCCGGTGGCCGGGAAGCAGCTGGGGATCAAACCTGTGCTGCAGAGGCTGCGGGCAGCTTTGCAACCCAGCGCTCAACCACTGTGCCACTGGGGAGGCCCAAGAAGTTAGATTTCAACAAATTAAGTTATGGATAGAAAAAGAGAACATGATCTTGTACATTAATTTTTACAGAAACTAGAAACAGCAAATCTTTTGTCTAAAACAATGCATCAAAACTGTAAAGAAAATTTGAGTGAATTTTGTAAAATAAATCCATAGTGTAAGTAAGGTGCAGTTTTATGATAAATATCTACTATATAAATGGGGTTCATAACATTTATTTATTTATTTAAAGATATATTTTTGTACAAGAATTGGGGTACAGGTCAGAGATGCGGGGGGTGAGAAGATTCACCAGAGATAGAGCAGGGAACAGAACAGGCAGATGGACCGAAGTACGCTGCTGAGGGGAGCAGTGGGCAAGATAGGAGAGGTCTGTCCCACCATGTGGGTTTCTCCCTGGCCAGACGGGAATTGAACTCGTGCTGCAGTGGCTGCGGATTGCTTCTTAAGTTGCGTCTTAACCCCTGTGCCACCAGGGAGGCCCGGGTTTTATAATATTTAATTGTGCTTTAATGAATTATGTTCTCTTTCAAGCAAGGTGTTTCCATTTTATAAAAATATATATATTTTTAATTAAAACCTGAAAATATTTGAAATGGTAGAAGTTCTTTTTTAGTAAAAGGAAAGATCAAACACAAATTTCCATTGAGAATACTGCGATTGATGATGAAGTATTTGGTGGATGCTCTCTCATCATACGGCAATACTCACATGATCCATATATGGGTCTTTGTTGAACCATAAAGACGAATAGCCAAGAATATTACAAGAAAGAGGATCATGAGAAATGTCCAACAACTATAGGTTGGTGATTTAGTGTTTTAATAACACTTGATGATTTGTCAAACTCCTTTAAAGGTCACTTCCCTTCTTTCACAGAATATGGCAGATAACAACCATGATATTCTATAATTCCAAAATGCACAGAATTCTCACTGACACCCTTGATCTACTGGCAGCTTTCCATAAGGAGTTTAATTTCTTATTGCCTGTCTGTACCATATATACATATCTCCATATAGTAACTAATTTATAACGTCATTGTTCATTATTAGTTAACCTTCTGAAAGTTTTTAGGTTAGTTGAATTAAAGTCTTCCTACAAGTAGCATATAGGATTCCAGTAAATTTTCATTGTGCAAAATGAACTCGTTATAATTACCATTCTCATTAAATATTTCACTGAGTATTTTTATTGTATTTTCCAAATAAATTATAAATTTCCTTTCTTGTAGAGAACTATATTTAAATATTTTGAAGATATTGCCTTTGAATTTTTACTTCTGAGTCTCTTGTTTCTAATATATGAAAAGAACAATAATATATTTTGGAGAAATTGCTCGTTATTTTCAAATTTCTCATGTATTGAACACATGAGAAAGAACATAAAATAAAAGAATTTACACACACATAAATCAAGTTTTATGGAAAGTTTGATATGTTTTATTTATTTGCAAAGTATGTGTTATAATTGTAATTTATAACCTGTGTACGCAAGTGTAAACAACAATATGAAAGTTACACTGTTGTGATTCACATTTCATAGTCATCTATTAAGATAAAATATTTTTTGATAAATTGGAGCTAACATTTAAAAATTAAAACATAATGTTAGTCATCTGATTTCTTCATATAAGGAGATTAGGAATTTTCACTCTTTCGTAACACATGAAAAGCTAGGAGACAGCTAGATGGTGGCAGAGTGAAGACACAAGCTTTCTTCCTCCTCTTACTCTCAGTAATATTGCTTCAGAACAAAGCCAGTAACTCCTAAGGGTAAGACAGAAAATTGTGGTTTCAACAGGGACTAATATCCATAAAAGGGGGACCTAGGCCAGCAACCAGCTGTCCTAGGAGTCTAGCCACCAGCGTGGCCGCTCCAGGTTGCCAGCTACAAGCCACAGGTAGACAGTGGTCAGACATTAGTCTCAAGAGCCTGACCTCCAGCCGCCACCAGACACAAGAGCCCAGATGCCACTGGCTTCCAGCCACCAGCCGTGCAGAGCCCAGCCACCTGCATCAGGAGCTAATGAGAAGAACTGGGTCCACTGATTGCAGATTCTGGAGCAGTGAGCCAGACCAAAATAGGTTGAAGATATAGTCCTTTGAATAAAACTGGGATTTAATATCCCTTTGATAGCAGAGGCCATGCACAATGTCCACAGTGAGGAGAGTCATACAACATCAAACAGGAAGTGGGTGGAGAGGGAAATTGTAGGTCGTGGTTTACAGTAGAGAACACTAGGGACATAGCTGTTGGCTCAGCCAGGGCACTTGAAGAGGGGGAGCAGAGGTTGTATAGGGGCACACACACTAAATGGAGGAAAAAGCCTTGTGGAGAAGTAGGGATGCTCCACACAGTTTGGACCTCTGTTAAGATGATAACAGAGCAGACTCTCTGAACAGACTACCACTTTAAACTTCCTGGCAGTGCTTCTTACCCGCAGGGCACAATGGTAGTACAGGGCTGCCATGGCTAGACTCTCAAAACTGAAAAACAGGGCCTCCTTGGTGGCGCAAGGGGTTAAAATGCAACATATGAAGCTGTCCGCAGCCTCTGTGGCACAAGATCGATCCCCCGGCTATCCAGGGAGCAACCCACATTGCGTAGCAGACCTCTCCATCTCACCTGCTGCTCCCCTCAGCAGTGTACTTTGGTCAGTCTGCCTGTTCTGTTCCCCACTCTGTCTCTGGTGAGTCCTCTCATCCCCCACACCTCTCGCGTGTACCCCAGGTCTTGTATGTATAAATAAATAAAACTTAAAAAAAAAAAAAACAAACTGAAAGACAAGGGAGATCAAGGGACCCAGAGTCAGGACCCAGCCCAATCCCCTGTCATCCATACTAATGTCTGGAACATTATCAGCCCATCAGCTAAACTATTGACTCACAAAAACAGATCCCACTTGGGCCTCCCTGGTGGCACAAGGGTTAAGCACAGCACTGTGAAGCTTTCCTCAGCCACTAAAGCATGAGTTTGATCCCTGGCTGGCCAGAGAGCTACCCTGGTCATAACGCAGCAGACTTCTCCTGACTCGCCCACTGCTCCCCTCAGCAGAGTATTTCAGTCAATCTGCCTGTTCTGTTCCCCACTCTGTCTCTGGTGAATCCTCTCACCCCCTGCCCTGCACCTCTGTCCTGTACCCTAGTTCTTGTATGCATAAATAAATAAATCTTAAAAAAAAAAAAACACAGATGCTACTGGATACAGAAGCCATCAAATCCAAAATAAAGAAAAACAAAACAAAGCAAAACAAAAAACAGCAAATCCACAGCACCATCTACAAGAAAATTAAACCAGTTTAACATTTTACGCTACTGGTAAAGATACTATATTAATAGAGGGACACCTCAAGTGCCAAACTGGGAAGACAAAATATGTAACACATGAAAAGATGACACCTCAAAAGAGCATAGCATCAACAGGTGAGGAAAACTCTCCAGAATCCAGATTCAAATAAGATGGAAGACTGTATCTCCTACTGAATAGAGCATTAATAGCTGCTATAATAAAGAAGTGTTCATTTGTTATAAAAGGGTAGAATGGATATTCCTCATTTAGGGGTTGGGAGTGTAGGGAGGTATCTTAAATTAGTTTCATCTTTACTATGATTTTATAATCCAATTGCATGATGCATGCTAGGAACTAGGTTTTTTTTAATCACAATTTTATTTTATTGAGTCAATCTGTTTAACTATAGATGCCATGTATTGCCTATCCTCTTCTGAGCATATACTAAAATTATAGGGTTTGTAGAGTCAAACTCTACTTTTGATTTGTCCTTGATCAGATGAGAATAATAATGTTAAAAATATAGACTCTGTGCTCATTATAAGAGTTGTGTGTCTTTGCTCCACAATGAAA
This sequence comes from Talpa occidentalis, assembly GCF_014898055.3. Classification (NCBI taxonomy): domain Eukaryota; kingdom Metazoa; phylum Chordata; class Mammalia; order Eulipotyphla; family Talpidae; genus Talpa; species Talpa occidentalis. The sequence continues at coordinate 74,988,179 of NW_023604972.1, forward strand.
AGCAATGAAACCAATTTTGAGTAGTTCTGCAAAATGATTTAGAATGATTTTGACATTTATTTTGCTTATGACATATAACTTTGTTTAAAATAATGCTTCACATTTAGATAACTAATTTTCCAAGTTTTGCATACTTCTGATGAGTACAAAGATACCTATGAATAGTGATAAAATTATCATTATTGAATTCCTCCTGTACCCTGGACTTCACATAATAGATAGGAAAATGTAATAAAGCTCAAGATTGTGAAATAGCAATTTGCAAAGTTAACCATAATGTCCAAGGGATTAGGAGCATATCTGGGGAACATATAGTATTTAGTTAACATAGTAATAGGAAAAAAAAAAAACAGTCTTTATATACATTTAAAAATCAGGATTATTTGAATTTTGTTATATTCAAAAAAGTGTTAGGTCTACTAGAACTGGGTCCTCATTTTTACAAAGGACTGCATTGTATCTTCTTATTTATTTATTTATTTATTTATTTATTTATTTATTTAAGGTTTGTTTATTTATTTGTTTGTTTGTTTGATTATACATACAAGCACTGGGTACAGTCAGAAGCGCGGGAGGGTGAGAGAATTCACCAGAGCCAGAGCGGGGAGCAGAGCAGGCAGAAGGACGGAAGTACACTGCTGAGGGGAGCAGCGGGCGGCAAGAGAGGTCTGAACGCCATGCGGGACCCTCCTCTGGTGGCCAGGGGCAGCCGGGGATCGAACCAGCGCCGCAGCTTCGCAACCCAGCGCTCAACCACTGTGCCACTGGGGAGGCCCTGTATCTGTCTATTTAAATGCTTCAAACAATATATTTTCATCACTGGTGTCAACTCTGGTATCCTCACATATATTTGTAACTGTTAAGCTAGGAAACTAATCCAGATGCCTGAACAACATATAATCACTGTTGTCATAATGCCGAGCTGCCTCACGCTATATGAACTGACCATACTCCCTGGAAAGGAAGAGAAAGACAATAAGACTGCTCAGTCTTTTGTGGAGCTGATGCCACTCCATTCCTTTGAGAATGCCACTCCGTTCCTTTCCACCTCTTCATATATCCCTTCCTTTTTTTAATTTTTCCTTTTTTTTTATTTTGTAAATTGGCATATCACAAATATTTTTGCTAGTCCATATTCAAAGGGGTTAAATACATAGGATGGCCAGTTTTTCAGGTTACGTAAGGAAAAGAAGATGCTAGAATCTATCTTCAGGAATGACTCTTGAAACAACACAACCGATCTTTCTTTAAAAGAGATGCTCTAGCAGACACAAGTGGAAACCAGAAAAAATGGGAACTTGCTGCTGAAATTGCCAGTTTGGAAATCACATTACCTCTGCTGTTATCTGGGGAGAAGAAAGCTGCCTCCACAACTACTGAGTCTAGGAACACACTGCTCAGCCACCATCCTTACTAGTAAAGGGAGTGTCTATGTCATAATAGGTCATCAGCACAAGCCTCAGCTAGGGAATAGCAATATTCTCCACCTCATAGATTTCTTCCAAATAACTGGTTCTAAGTATGCTTAATGGAAGCTAAGCCACATTCCAAAATCAATATACTCTTTGCATTATTGTCCTCTGACATGTAATAATTCTTTAATGCTCTAGGTTCCTTCCACTGTAGATGGGTGTCCTCTATAGCATCTGAGAGCTTTTTAGAAATGCAGAAACTCACGTACCACCCCAAACCCACTAGCCACAATCTGCATTTTAGTAAAAATGTGCAGTGAATTCTAAATCACACTGAGATTAAAACTGTAGTGAGAGATTGTATAAATGGGTAGGGAATAGAGTCAGTAAGATGTCACATCTATGAAAATCTGATGATTTTTTTTCATAGCACATTAATTATTTTTCTTTCTGATTATGAATAAAGTTTGGGGCCATTACTGCAAAATTTCACACTGCAGAAACTTGATATAAATTGGCTCAAACAAAAAAAGATACTAAGACTTCAACCTTCTTTTATGTTGCAAACATAAAAGAACATTGGCCCTCACATAATACAGTCAGAAATCTGTCCTTTCTTGTATCTTCATTGTAGTTTCTTGTGTTTTGCTTTCAATCTCAGATTGTTATCTATAATTGATGATCAAAGAGAATCTCCTTCTTGGCAATGCAGTGCAAAAAAATATTTTTCAATTTGAAATTTATAGTAAAATATATAGTTCCAATGCTATTTGTATACTGTACATTGAATTTAAATAATTTGTTCATCCCTGACACAATCTTTATGGTCAGGGGCATGTGGCACTCTTGCTTACTCAAAAAGTGACCAATGGATCAGTTTGATCTGGAAAGACTTGCTAATCAAGAGGAGGAGATGGTTTTACAAAGGGAAGCCTTGGTGCTAGTAGCAGAAACTAATATTGCTGAACAGCATAAAATATGAAAGATATTCACTAACTTATTTCATAGCAATTAATTAGATGTGACCATTTACTAATTTCTTGTTTTGTTTTATTTCATTGGTTTATTAGTTTGGTTATTATTTGAATAATTTTACATAGTGCAGACTCATGATTCTATGTGGGATATATTTTAAATTCAGTTAATATTTCATTATAATTTATAAGTAAATTCCTTTGTTTCTTAAAAATGTCACATGCATCATCAATTTCAATCACACAGTTATTGACATAAAGTGATAAGATATATTTTTCAGTGCATCCTTTTCCCCCAGTATACAGGACAAGGATATTTACCATATATCTTTGTAATGACAAGATTCATAACATCTTTGTTACCCTTAAGTAGGAAAAATTCTACATCAGTTTTCAATTTTTCAAGTAGTTATTTAAAAGCTATTTCCCCCTTAGCTTCAAATGGATGCTGGTGAATTTTGCATTTATGGTAATTTTTGATAAATGTAAAGAAAGATTTGTATATCTTAACACTAACTATATAACAAAATAATAATGTTATTGCGCCTTAAAAATACAACCACTGCATATCTTTATTAGACTGCACTTTAAATAAAAGGATGGATACAACTAAAAACCAAAGACACACTACAGGGGGTGGGGTGAGGAGGGAATAGGATCAAAACAAGGGAAGGGGTGGGAATTGTATGGGGAATATAACCAAGATGAAAATGCATACATTGTGCAAAAATGAAAAATGATGTAAAATACATAAAATTTAAAAAATAATAATCAAAAATAATTTTAAAAAATATGGATGGTTCTTCAGTTGATTCAGTTATTTTTATGTCAGGTAATAAATATGGGCTTTTCCTTGAGTTTAGCCTAATATTAAACAAGTTCATCCTGCCATTAGTATATTCTAAGTAAATACTCTAAAGGAATTTTTAAGTCTCAATTGGTAAACTTATAGCCACTGAGGTTAAATATGTCAAAGCTTAAGCTGTAGTCGACTTGTTATTGAAAATCTGATTCACAGATCTACCTACAACTTGTTAGCAGATTAAACAAGTAAAGAGCAGTGAAAGAAATCTTCATAGGAGGGCCTCCCCTGGTGGTGCAACAGTTGAGCACTGGGCTGCGAAGCTGCCTGCAACCTCTGCAGTGCCTGTTCGATTCCCGGCCGCCAGCGAGGGTCCCACATGGCTCGCAGACCTCTCCTACTACACCCGCTGCTCCCCTCAGCAGTGTATTTCGTCAGTGTACCTGTTCTGTTCCCCGCTCCGGCTACGGTGAATTCTCTCACCCACCCACGCTATTGACTGCACCCAGTGCTGTATAAATAAATAAACAAATAAACAAACAAACAACAAACAAACAAATAAATAAATCTAAAAAAAAGAAAAAAAAAGAAATCTTCATAGGAGAACTGATTGGACAGTGCTGTGCTCAACAATCATTTCAAAAGCCAATTTCTATCCCAAGATATCTTCACTATCTGAATTAGAGAAATAATCACACAATGTCTTAATGCCTGAATATCACCAAAATGAAAATACATACATTGTGCAAAAATGAAAAATGATGCAAAAATTATATAAAATAAAATATTTAAAATAAAAACAAAAAAATAAAATAAAATTAGAAATACAAAAAAAAAAGTTTCATGACTCAAAATGCATTGCATCTACCAGAAAGAGTATATCTTAAGAATCTGTGCATACATTAAAATTAAATTCAGTTTTATGTATTTATGGACAACAACTTTTCTCTCTTAGGAAATCAAACAAGTGTTGCATTTGAGGTAAGCAGTAATTTTGTTTTGTCTGTGATGTTTTATATTTGCAAATCCAAAGGATGTAATATTCTGGTGACTGTCAATCATTGCAACTACCCTAAGATAGGGTTGCCCTAGATAGATTTTCTGTATCTGGCGAGCTATTGGTTACCTAGGCTGGAGCTGAGATGCTGGAGGAATGGAACTTGTGTTGTTTTGAGATGGCAGAAAACAATTGCTCTTAGTGACCAGGATATCCCTGGAAAAAGAGAAATTGATGTTCACATTGCTCTGTTTTTTAGAGTAGGTTTGATATCAAGTGTCTACCATTCTGTCTTTACAGGGAGTTGGGGAAATATTAGATACTTCTCACCAGCTCTCCATCCCACAGAAGTGTCCTTGCTTATTCTACAAAGCTAATGACCTGTGTTTTCTGACACTGAGGCATCAGTTTCCTTCCACTATCTTGCTATGTTCTGTAATCTTTTCCCTGATAGTTGAAGGACATTTGCCTTCTTGAATTACGTCTTCAAGCCTATTATTATTATTTTTTAAATATTTATTTATTTTTGCATAGAAGAACTGGGGTGTAGGCTAGAGGTACAAGGGTAGGGGGGGTGAGAGCATTCACCAGAAACAGAGTGGGGAGCAGAACATGAAGATCTACTGAAATACACTGCCAAGGGGACCAGGGGGCAAGATAGGAGAGGTCTGCTGCACCATATGTGGGTCAGATCCCTGGCTGGACATAGAACTTAGGCTGTAGTAATGATAGCACTGAGACTAAACACTTAGGCTATCTGGGCTATCCCTTCAAGCCTATTATTAATGACTGGATGCCATCTGTTCCAAGTTTAAGAACCTAAAATTTCCAAACTGCTCAACTAACTTTCATATACTAGGTCTATAAATGTTCCACAATTTGTCATAACAATATCAACTGATTATCAGAAAAATATGAACAGCAAAATATATGACTTCCTTTTCCCCATTTCAAATACAGAATGACTTCCACAAAGTTACAGTTGAATTTAATTAGGAAACATGGAAGGTTTCCACATCTTTGTTATATAATTCAAGGAAATGACTACCAGAAGGGAATTCCAAGCAAGACTAAAAGGAAGATCTAGGACATGAAAGTATATTTATATTGTATTTAAAATATAAATTATTCAAAATTATTAGAATATATACCATTATATTAATTAAAACTAATTATATTAAATGATATAAGTTGATATATCAAAATATGCTCTATATTGTGCCTGAAACATAAAATACCCAGTAAATGATAATAGTCATTTATGCTCATTATCAAATTACAATACCATAAAGTGGCCCCAACAATGGTGGACTTATATCTCATTATGTTTAGTTTGCATCTATATTACAAATTAAATAAAGTTTTTAGACTATTCAGTTAAATATTTTTTTAATTTTTTTAAGATTTATTTATTTAATTATTTATGCAAGCACTGGGTACAGTCAGAAGCGCGGGAGGGTGAGAGAATCCACCAGAGCCAGAGCAAGGAGCAGAATAGACAGACTGACGAAATACACTGCTGAGGGGAGCAGCGGGCAGCAGGAGAGCTCTGCATATCTTGTGAGACTCACCCGGTGGCCAGGGATCGAACTGGCGCTGCAGCTTCACAGCCCATCACTCAACCGCTGTGCCACCGGGGAGGCCCTAAATACTTTAAACTTGAAAAATTTAGTCCAATCACAAATAGTTGAACTAAGATAAAACATTATTTTTTCAAAAAAGCAGATGAATCTTTAAAAAATTTAAATGTAGCAGTTTGAAATAATTTTAAGCACCTGAAATACAATGAGTGATTTGCAAAATAAAATTTCGGCTATAATTACCTAAGCAAACAATTTAGGTACCTAAGCAAACAATTTAGGTACCTAACCCTATATTATATTATTAACAATTCTACATAAGCTTGCTCCATTATTTACTTCATCTTTAAATATAGAGGACCTTAATTATGTCAAACAATATATTTCCAGCAATTTCTCTAATGTTTCCTTGATATGCTACCTGTGAGGAGAAAACAACTTTCAATAGCACAATCACTATCACCTAGATTGAAGAAAATCTCTGTCACTTATTCCATCTAAAAATCCTTGTTTTTTTTTAATTTAGATTCCAAGAATCATTTGTCCTCACTAGTGGGCAAGTGGCTTTTAAATATTTCTTAATAGCCTTGCCATGTTGAAATAGTTTTCTCTCTCTCTTTCTTTCTCTCTCTTCTCCCTCTCCCCTCTGTCTTAAGGAAGTGGGCTAGTATAAGAATTTAATATTTTTATAAGGTACTAATTAAGAACCTAACTTGAGTCCAACAATTAAAAATGAGTCTCCAAATTCCAATGTAGAATTGAGCTACAGTGTGAGAGTAGATGTGACAATATGAAAATTTTCTGAAAAACTTTCATGACAAAACTATTGTTATTTTGTGTAAGATAACGTGGACAATTCTGAGGAAAATTAAAATATAGATACAATTTCCTCTGCTTGATGACAAAAGTCAAACCACATTCTTAAAAAAATATGCAGAGGGCCTCTCCTGGTGGCGCAGTGGTTGAGCACTGGGTTGCTAGGCTGCCCGCAGCCTCTGCAGTGCCAGTTCGATCCCCGGCCACTGGTGAGGGTCCCACCAAAAAAAAAAAAAAAAAAAAAAAAAAAAAGCAGAAAAATCAAGTACAATTATGTTCAGTATTAAATGTCCTAATTATGGGCCTCCCCTGGTGGCACAGTGGTTGAGTGCTGGGCTGCAAAGCTGCCTGCAGCCTCTGCACTGCCAGTTCGATCCCCAGCCACTGGCGAGAGTCCCACATGGTACGACAGACCTCTCCTGCTGCGCCCGCTGCTCCCCTCAGCAGTGTATTTTGTCAGTCTGCCTATTCTGTTTCCCGCTCTGGCTCTGGTGAATTCACTCACCCTCCAGCGCTTCAGACTATGCCCAGTGCTTTTATAAATAAATAAATAAATCTTTTAAAAAAAAAAAGCAAAATCTTTAAAAAAAATTTTAAAAAATTCTAATTATGTCAGTCATAGAGAAGTGTCATTTCTATTTGATAATATTTATGAGTTACTCATTTGTGAAAAAATGTCTTTTTTCAATTTTCGAATAAGGGTATCGTTTGTTTTACCATCCTCCCACCAAGTATTGTTGGTTTGCCAATTGATTAAACAACCATATAATTTTGGGTTTATAACTTCCAACTTTATATGTGTACATGCTTCACTCACCCTTCACTAAAACACCAGTAGCAAATATCTAATCACCTTCTCTCCCCTAAGTCTCTTTCCTTCCTCCATTTCCTATGCTAACTATTATATTTTAGGAGTTTAAGATTATTTTTGCCATGTTAGCCAGTTTGTATTCTTTGATAATTTATATTCCACAAGTGAGTGAAATCATAGTGTGTTATCTTTCTCTTCATGGTTTATTTCACTTAAAATAATCTCAAGATCTACCTATTAAAGACCAAGAGCCACTATTTCACCTTTTTTTAAACAACAGTATGGTTATTTTTTTTTCAATTGAGTATATATTCATTCCATTATTTCTTTTTTCAGTTGTCTTTTGATGGGCATTTATTTAGGTTGGTTCCCACATTTTGGCTATTGGCAATTCTGCTGCTATGAATACAGAAGTGAATAAATCCTTTAGTATTAGTGTTTTTATATTCTTTGCATAAGTACCTACCAGAGTTTGCTGGGTAATATGGTATATTCATTTTTATATTTTTAAGGGCTCTCTACACCCTTTTTTCACAGCAGCTAAACCAAATGGAATTCCCACAATAGGGGAAGGGGTTCAGCTTTTTCCACATCGCCACCAACATTTCAATCTTTTTGAAATAGACTGTTCACATATGGGTCAGTTTGATTTGCATTCCCCTTGCAATAATTACATCAATGAGGGCCCTCCCCGGTGGTGCAAGGAGTTAGGACGCAACCTACGGAGCTATCTGCAGCCACTGAAGCACAAGTCTCTCCCCGGCCAGGGAGCTACCCACATGGTGCATCAGACCTCTCCTGACTCACCCACTGCTTCCCTCAGCAGTGTATTTCAGTAGATCTGCCTGTTCTGATCCCCGCTCAGTCTCTGGTGAATCCTCTCACCCCCCACATCTGAGGACTGTACCCCAGTTCTTGCATGCATAAATAAATCAATCTTCAAAAAAATTGTGTCAATGATTTTTTAACATGCCTATAGTATATCTGAATGTCCTCTTTGAAGAAGTCTCTAAGTCTATCTTTTGCCCATTACTTTGTTGGCTTAATTTTGTTGTTATTGTTGAATTCTATGTGTTAATTGAATTGTGTATGCATGCATGCAATACATACACAATATAATATGCATATATTATATATTATACGTATTATATATTAATATATATATTAACCTATTACCAGGACTTTTGTAAATATCTACTCCCAGTGCATTGGTCGACTTTTTAATTTTTGTGGTTTCTCTTGAAATGCAAAAGTTTTTATTTTGTTTTGTTTTACATAGTCCCATTTGTTTATTTTGCTTTTGATTCCTTTGTCATTAGCGTTGCATCCTAATACATCTCTGTGGTTGATGTCCAGAAGTATATCACCTATTTTTTAAATGCATTTTACAGTTTCCAGTCTAATATTTAAATTGTTAATCCATTTTGAATAAATTATTGTAGATGAGATTAATGATCTGGTTTAATTTTTCACATGATCCTGCACATGTTTACAAGCCACATTTTGTTAAAGAGGCTTTCTTTCCACTATTGTGTATTCATGTCACAATAGTTCAACTGTTCAAATTTGTGTGGTTTTATTTCTGGCTCTCTATTTTACTCCACTGATCTTTTGTTCTGTATTTGTTACAAAACCATATGGCTGTTATTACTACCATTGTGTAGCTTGAACTCAGTGTGATACCAGCATTTTTCTTCCTTTCTCTCAAGGTTATTTGTGGTTCCATATAGATGCTAGAATAATATATTCTATCTCCTTGAAAAACATCACTGAGATTTTGATGTATTTTGCTGAGGTTATGAACTGTTTTAGGTAATATGGTCATTTTATTCATAATAACATTTATTCTTCTACTCTATTAACATGGTATACTTTTCCATTTATTTCCAACTTATTCCCTTTGACAGTTGTCTAATTTCCATACTTGTGTTTCACCTTCTTTGTTCATACTTTTTTGGGATTATTGTCTCAATTTTTCTTTCCTCAAATTCATTGTTTTCATACAGAAATGTAACAGACTTTTCTATATTGATTTGTATTCTACACATTACTATATTAATTTATTATTTCTGTTTTGTTGTTGTTGGGTAGACTTCTTTGGATTTTCTAATGTATAGTAGTTTAATGTCATCTATGAATAGTGACAGCCTCACCACTTCTTTTCTACACTGTCTTCCTTTTATCTTTTTCTTGACTAATTGCTCTGGCTATGACTTCAGTTGATATGTTGAACAATAATCATGAAAAATGGACACCACTGTCTTGTTCTTGATCTTATTTCCATGTTATTGAGAGTTCTTATCATTAATAAGTGTTGAATCTTGCTTAGTATTTCTTCGGTATCTTTGAAATATTCATGCAATTTTTATCTTTTCTGTTGATGCAGTGAATGGCATTGATTGATCTGCACATATTGAACTAACCTTTCATCCCTAGAATAAATACAAATTTGTCATGATAGATGATTCTCTTAATATATTGCAGGATGCTAGTTGCCAAGATTTTGTTGCAAATTTCCACATCCATCTTCATCAGTGACATCAGTCTATAGTTTTCTTTTATTTGTGCTGTCTTTGTTTAGCTTGGGAAACAGTATATTTTTGGTGTCATAAAATGTGATTGAGAGTTTTTCTTCCTCTTCATTTTTTTAAAGCATACGTTTTAGATTCCCTGGGAGGGTTTGGTATAATTCACCAGAGAAGCCATCTGGTCTTGGGTTTTGTTCTTAGGGAAACAATTTTGATTCTTTCATTTTCTGTGCTTGTGTTTCTTCTATTCAAGCTGTCCATTTAATTCTGGTTCTTGTATGGTTGCATGAGTCTATTGTTTTTTCCATTATTTTTCCTTGTTGTTCAATTTGTGTGATGTCACTAATAGTAATTTCTTCTAGCTTTTGTATTCTGAAGTATCTGTTGTAATTTGGTCTATTTCATTTCTGATTTTTTTCTTTTATTTTGGTTTGCTCTCGCTCTCATTCTTAGTTTGCCTAGCTAAGTGTTTTCAATTTTGTTTATTTTTCACAGGAAGAAACTCTTGGTTTCACTGATATTTTGAACTGTCTTTTTGGTTTTTACTTCATTTATTTCCACACTGATTTTTATTATTTCATTTCTACTACCATTTTTTGTTTGTTTGTTTGTTTGTTCTTATTTGTTTTTAGTTGACTCATATGCAAAGTAAAATTATTTACTTGAAATGTTTCTTATTTATTAGTGTGAGAATTTATTGTTACTATCCTTCCTTCTTGCATCTTAGAATTTGAGAACTTAGCTTTTTAATTCCCTTTTGTCTCCAAATATTTTTATGTTATTTTCCTTTAATTTTTTTTTTAATTGAAACAGGACTTATTCAAAAGGAGTTTTGTCTAGTTTCTATATGTTTGCTTTTTTTTTTTTAAGATTTATTTATTCAAGAACCACGTTACAGGCCAGATGCATGGGAGGGTGAGAGGATTCACCAGAGACAAAGCGGACAACAGAACAGGCAGACTGATGAAATACACAGCTGAGGGGAGCAGCAGGCACAACAGGAGAGGTCTGCTGCGCCATGTGAGACCACTGCAGGCCAGCCTGTCGGGATGGAACCGGTGCTGCAGACAGCTTCACATCGCGGCGCTCAACGGCCTGCGCCACCAGGGGAGGCCCATATGTTTGGGTTTTTTAATGGGTTTCTTTTGTAGCTGGTTCTAGTATACCATTATATTTGAAAAATATAATGTTTTTTTCATATGTTTTTGAGATGTGTTTTGTGTCCCAGCATCTGATCTATCCTCAATAGATATACAAGTGACATGAATGTGTATCCATTTTGGGGATGGAATAACCTTAAAATTTCTATTAATTCCATCTAACCCAATACTTCATTTAAGGATATTATTTTCTTATTTACTTTTTATCTGTGTGATCTAATAATTTATATATGTGGTGTGGTGAAATTAATGTATTGTTGTCAATGCGTTGATTTATATGTATTAATAACTATTCTGTATTTGGGTGTTCCTGTGTTGGGTGTGTAAATATATATATATATATATATATATATATATATTTTTTTTTTTTTTTTTGTAAGAATGATTTATTGGGTCCTCCCTGGTGGCACAGATGTTGAGCACTGGGCTGTGAGGAGGAAGAGGATGCTGGAATTCAAATACTTACTCTCATTCTTGGTGAAGAGGGAGGATTATTCCACTTAGAGAGTTGTACATTGCCTACTGCCTCCTCTCCTCTTTCCTTCGAAACATCTCTGCTCATTGGGCCTCCCTAGTGGTGCAGCGGTTGAGCGCTGGGCTGAGAAGCTGCCCGCAGCCTCTGGAGCGCTGGTTCGATACCCGGCCGCCAGCGAGGGTCCCACATGCCTCGCAGACCTCTCCTGCCACCCGTTGCTCCCCTCAGTAGTGCATTTCATCAGTCTGCCTGTTCTGTTCCCTGCTCTAGCTCTGGTGAATCCTCTCACCCTCCCTCGCTTCTGACTGTGCTTGTATAAATAAATAAATCTTAAAAAAAAAAAAAAAAAACTCTGCTCATTGCTTAATGGGCTCCAAATTCCTGGAGTCCCCAATTCGTTATCATTCCTCACTCTGGCAGGGGAATTCCTACTGTGTGGTGTGAAACAGGTGTTTTCTCTGATTGCCTAGTGGGGAAGACAGGGAAGAACATCTTCACCTCCACTGCTGGCAGCCAGTGACTCTGTTACTAAAACTCCAGTTCCAGGACCCATATGTAGGCTAGTCTTCCTTTCCCTTCATTGAAAAGTCCCATTGAAAAAATTCACCATGCATGCTTGCTGTGCCACACCAAATTTGGCCATCCTCCACCCTGTTGGCTGACTGAAATAACCTCCAACCACCCACAATTCCCCTCACCTCGCTCTATTCCATCCTCAAAGTGAATAGCAAATCTTAGTGAAAATATCTCTGGGGAAGTCTTCCAGTACTGGTGATGGACTAATGCATTTTCATGTGAGAAAATTTTAGATTTTCTTAGTTTTCTTAGGGGGAGCATTTCATCAAAACTCCTTTATTACACTTTGTTGTGAGTGATGTCTCACCTTTTTTCCCAAAGGATTTTTAAAAATATCATTGGGAAGTCCATTATCATGCAAGGCAGTTTGCCTGAAAAACAGGAAATTTGGATTCACATTTACAACTACTAATTTGCATTAATGGAAATTTAATGTCTTATAGAAGTCTGAAGTAGATAACATGCTTTACCTTTTTTTTCCCTCATCATTATTTGGAAGAATTTTGATGTTCGGGCTATTTTGGAGTATTTAAGAAGATAAAATCAAAGTTAAGAGGAACCATTTCAATTCAAATGTTACAATCTAATCTGTAAACCAATGAATTTGGATGCCTGCATTCTTAGGGATATAAAATGTTAGTAGAATTAAAAGATATATAGACATATATGTTTATATATCTATGTATCATACTATATATAACTATACACATACACACACCTTAATTGTATGTTCTGAAGAATCTGGGTTAGAATCAGTAAAGTTTTCTTCAAATCTGTAGTGTGTCAAAAATTTTGTTCTAAAGAACATATAGATTATTTATAATTTGAAATAATAGTGACTACCTCTACATTTATTCTGTTTAAAAGAAGCTATTGCAATATATTTGATATGGATATCTTCATAGTTTTGAAGAAATTGTAAATTAGTAAATAGATAAATGAGTAAATAAAGCCATGCAATACTTACAGTGATCATGAGAATAGGAATTTCTTCATTTTTTGAACATCAATGATAACTTGCTGATTTATTTGTTAATTCACAGAATAAAGATGGATTATCATCATATCAAAGATACCCTCAAATTGTTCTTATTAGAAAAGACCAACATTTAAAACATTACTGGGGAACATTTGTGGTCAGTACATAAAATATTATTTAATGTATGGTGAAGAAGTAATGATACTATAGAATATACAATATTTTAATTAGGTGTTCTGTCATTTAAGTTGATATCTCAAGGAGATGAACACAGGCTCAAGATGAATTAAAGAAAAATAATTAAACTCTAAATTATGCCACAAGTCCATCATTTAGTTCATATGCCATTTTCCAGGTCATTTGACTATTCTCTTTCTGCCTTTAACTTCCTTCTCATGTTTGATTTATTTTTCATTACTATCATCATAAGATAAAAATAGGAAATGTGTAATGAAAGGAAAATATATCAGTTAATTAATCATTTTTGATGATAGATCTGACAAAACATTTCATAGCAAGGAGTTGTCAAAAGACTTATTCATACCTTCCTAGTGCTTCCTTAGAAAGTACACGCAAGGCGTTTTTATTTCTTTATTTTTCTGTAACACAAAACATGCGATACATAACAAAGAAAGAGAGAGAGAAAGAGAGAAATGGAAAGAAAAAATGTATATACATATATATATATATATATATATATTTTTTTTTTTTTTTTTTTTTTGCCCCTATTGCTGCCTATCAGGCCATCATTCTTTAAGGTGCAAAATCATGGTATCATTCCAGATTCTATTCCATAGTGCATGTTCTTGTCATACCAAACTTCTTTAAATATTGCATTTTTATTCAAGTCTTACAGGGACTTGTAAACATTTACTCAATAAAATCCAAATCCTTTACATAACATTCAATATTTCTTCTCTGTCACCCATTCTTCATTCTCATTTTAAATAATTCGTTGAAAATCCCTCAGATGGTCAGATCACATTTTCTTTATCATTTTACAAATGTAAAAAGTTACTTTTACTTTTTCATCTTGGTTTAGACATGCATGCCTCACCAGACTAGAATGATCTCCTTCCCATCTCTCTAATTAGAAAATTGCTGTGTATTTTTTTCAAAGATTCATTTATCTGTGCATACAAGAACTGAGGTACAGGCCAGAGATGTGGGGGATGGGATGGTGAGAAGATTCATCAGAGACAGAGTAGGGAACAGAACAGGCAGACTGACTGAAATACACTGCTGAGGGGAGCAGAGGGATAGACAGGAGAGGTCTGCTGTGCTATGTGGGTAGCTCCCTGGCCATTTGGGGATCAAACTCATGCTATAGAGGCTGCAGACAGCTTCATAGTGCTGTGCTTAACCTCTTGCACCGCCAAGGAGGGCTAGAAAATTGCTGTGTATTAACAAAAGTCCAAATTAAGATGTGTCTTTCAGATTGGGTTACTGGACAACAGACTAGACTCTGGGCCTCAGATATATGCAAAAAGTTTATTTAGACTTGATTTTAAACAATACTTGATGAAATAAGGGAAACCTATTTAGCAAATTAAGGAGGTAGTGATACTGACTTTATCTGATGCTGTGGTGAATACTGATACTGTGCACCCTTTTAGGGGTGCGCAGAATTGAGGCAAGATGCTAATATTGTGTATCCACATTATTCACTTGGTGCTGACTGTGGTGAAGGAAATAAATCTGAAGGCACCTCCCTTAGGTGAAGGGCAATTCTAAAGGAGGGACTCACTTATGGGCATAGGGGTAGGTGGCAAACAATCCAGGCAGCAGGAATAATGAGTGCCCTGTTCTGGAAGGTGGACCTGTGCAGAGTAACACCTTGAACAATAATTTGTCTGAAACTTTGTTGATGTGGCTATTCTTGAAATTAGCAATGAATTTTACTTATGTTTATATTTATTGTAAATGTCAGACTTTTCTCATCCATAAAATACCAACTCGCTCTTGAAACATCTTCTCTAGCCTCTGCTGACATCCTGAACCCACAAGGATATTCTAAATATTTACAGCTGCTCTATGTACTAATTTAAGATACATACTTACCAAGTAAGGGATATATTTATCAATGTATATAATGTGTCAGGCACACTCAAGCACTGTATTGTGTATGTGTCTGAATGAAACATAATTTGAACTGAAGAGAAATATTGAATAAAGGTCTTCAGAAGAGTTGGGAAAGTATAGATATTAAAATTTAATGCATCATAATAAGAATGCTTGCTTCTAGCATAAACATCTTAATTTCATTTGAAAAGTGAAAAAGATTAAAATTTTAATTTGTAAGGAAAACTGAAGAGTTATATTAAGCTGGAATAATGACAATGCCTCTGTGAGAATTTTATTTATAATTTTTTGTATAAATTGTCAAACAATACTGTTTGTATAGTGTAAAGATTATACTTTCATGTGCACTTCCAGTGATATCAATACATTTAGATGACTAGATTTAAAAACAATATTACTAGTGTAATATTATAAATGTAATATGTACAAATAACTGTGGTAAAGTTTTATTTTAAAAAGGGTAAACAATACTTAAAATTGGAGTAACATTTGAAAAATACAGAAACATTCTTTCACTCAAAATTGGATATTTCATTTGAACTTATTTATATGTACTATCTAAATTGTTGAATGATCTTTGGTCTTACCTTCATTTAACATGGAATAATAAACAAGGAAACTTTATCTTTGCTACCTATAGTTCAAAATAAGGCAAATTGCACTTAATCAAATGAAAATTTATACCAATTTTTTTTTTACTTCTACATCAATTTTATATATAAAATAACAAAAAACACAAAAAAACTCAGAAGATTAAAAAAAAAAAAAACTAAGATACCTTAAGGGCATCCCTAGTGGCAGATGGGGTTGCCTCAGCACTATCAAGCTATCTGCAGCATGATTTCAACTCCACCCAGGGAGCTAACTTACATGGTACAGCAGACCTCTCCTGTTTCACTCAATGCTCCCCTCAGCAGTGTATTTCAGTAGATCTAGCTATTCTGCTCCCCACTCTGTCTCTGGTGAATCCTCTTACCCTACCACACTCCTGGCCTGCACCTCAGCTCTTGTATGTATAAATAAATAAAATAAATTAAAAAAAGATACCTTAATTTTTTCCATGTGATTTTAGTTTGAAATAAAATACCTTTATTGTTTTTAAACAATGAAGATTGAAATACAAGTATTAGGAAATCCAATATTACAAAAATATATGTTTATTTAAATCATCAAGGACAATTTAAAAGAAAAAAATACAATTCATAATATTATTTTTCATTAGTACTATATAAGATACATTTCTAATACCTTAAGAAAATTTTAAACTATGCATTATATTAAAATATTTAAAGCCATTATTTTAGAAATATTTATTTTAAGATTTGAATTTTTTTGAGAAACTAAATTTTAAACATTAAGATTTTCTTTGTCATTAAACTATTAATGACAATAAACTATTAAGCTATTGGGCCTCCCTGGTGGTGCAGGGGTTAAAGTCTCAGCACCTTGAAGCTATTTCCAGGCACTATGGCGTGAGATTGACTATTGGCCAGGAAGCTAAACCACATGGTGCAGCAGACCTCTCCTGTCTTGCCCACTGCTCCCTTCAGCAGTGGATTTGTAGATCTACCTGCTCTTCTCCCCACTCTGTCTGTGGTGAATCCTCTCCTCATTCTTGTGAGCACAAATAAATAAATAAAAGATCTTAAAAAAATAATACAGGGGACTCCCTGGTGGTGCAAGGTGTTAAGATACAACCTATGAAGCTATGGACAGCCACTACAGCACAAGTTCGATCCAAGGCCAGGGAACTACCCACATGGTGTAGCAGACCTCTCCTGACTCACCTTCCCTCAGCCATGTGTTTCAGTTAATCTGCCTGTTCTGTTCCCCATTCTGTCTCTAGTGAATCCTCTCACCACACCTCTGGCCTGCACCCCAGTTCTTGCATGTATAAATAAATAAATCTTTAAATAAATAAATAAATAAATAAATAAAATACTAAGCTATTAGATAGTCATTATAGGCAATCTGACAAACTTGTGAATTATTTTCACTAGATTCAGTCATATGTATATTTATTTTTCTTTCCCTATAAATTACAATTATCAAAGAAAAATCATTCCTATAATGGAAAAAAAAATTTCATATTTATTTCTGAATTTCTCAAAGAATGAAAAAAATAAATCATAAAAAATAAATAATGTAATATTTTATAATTTTGAAATCTATTCTTAGAGAATTTATAACTAAAATCCACTTCTGAATGGCACCATACAACAACATATCTAATGTTTCACCAGAAAAACATCTTTTTTTTCATAAAACTTTTATCAATTATATATTTCAGAATTGCCAGATGAGAGATTTGTTGTCCTTCTTGGAAAAAGGGACCACTCTTCTATACTTTGGACTCATTTTTAGTGTATTATAAATTTTGGGGATTCTCAAGAAAAAAAAATTGAAAAATTACATTTCAAAGTCACTTGTTTGCTTGTTTTTTTGTTTTTTTGCAACTTATAAATGTCTGCTTAGTTTAATTCCATTACCTTTTCTTTTTAGTAACAATCTTAACTGGTTTCAAGTCTAATTTCAGTTTAATATGTAGTAAAGAATAAGCTTACAAAAAATATTGAGCCCCCCATATGTCTTCTTCTGCAGAGAATAAATGACAATTTACAGCGTATTTCAATAGTGTATGATTTTTTTCACAAATTTCATTAGCACACCATTGATTGCTCATCTTCTAGTTCTCAAAACAATTTAACATAGCCTCTTTCATGCAGAGGATAACATATTCATATTATTTGATTTTTGATGAAACCAAATGACCCTTTAAATTTGCAATAGAGTTCTTTAATTTTGTATGAGTTTCTTTACTGCTGTTCATTTAATTTTCTGTTTCCATTAACCATCTGCAAGCATTTGACTCTATGACAATTATTCAGCTGTGCTACATCATGACTGACATATTTTATAAATGAAAAAAAAAAATAAAGAGTAAAGAAAATGGAGGAGGGTTAGAGATCACAAGAGAAAGGAGGAGAAAGCAATCGAACACAAATGTCATGGTTTGGAATCATGCATTTTTCATTCAGCTGAAACATCTGAGTGGTAATTATTGGTCCAACTGTAAATCTACCCTAATTGCATTTTGTCTTCATTTCTGATAAGCACTTCACGATGATGATGATTACTCCTGCTAAATGCATTTGTTCCATGAATGTTTTCCCACACTGATGGCCAGGGGGCCTTACTGATAAAAAGACTGCAGACAAAATGGCTCAATTCTGCTCCAACTAAATCAGTATTGATTTCTTTTTCCAATAAAGAGAGGGGCCTACTATATATGTCTTTCATTTGTCTATCTACCTGCTACCTAGAGAAGTTTCATCAGTGTATAGGAGAATGTACTTTAATTAACTGACATAACTGAGAGGCCAGTCCTGGGCAATTAGCACTGATTAACTGTGTCACTTGTCTCACAAATAAAGCACAGTACATCTTGACCATTTCTTTAAAAGACTCAATTGAAAAGAACCCCACTGTTTCATTTAATTTTTCTTTGTACCATGGAAACCTTTTGCCATGTTGATTTAAATGTATTTTTTTGCCTCTTAATACTTTCACTCTTTTCCTTATTATTGAATACCCAGTGAGTCCTTTCAATGATGGTACTGAGGTAGGCTCTTAGTATCTTTTCATAAATCTCTGTATTTCATAGCCTGCCAATTAAGCTAAACATTTAGATTTCTGCCACTGATTTAAATACACAAGTGGCACTAAATGGGTATGGAATTGAAAGTCCTTATATGGCTTCATCATTGCAATTCTGTCCACGAGTAACCTGAAAGAAATTCTGGAAAAAGTAGTTCTGGAGTCTTCTAAGGAAATCACAATAATATAGCATCAGGTAAGATTAAAATCTATATGAACTACAAACCACATTTGAGTACCAATTTGAGTGATTTATGCATTTCATCTAACTTCTTGAAACTTTTATTTAAAAAAAATACTTGAATATATATTTGACAATGGAAAAGGGAGTGTGAGCAGGACAGGGACAGTGCAGGATCTCTATGACCCGAGCAGACCGGGTAAGGAGTAGTCCTGGAGCCCTCGGTGGATTTTTCAGGCTTTTATTGGGATTTACCAGGTACAAAGCAGGCAGGGGGGCCAGGAGGGGCCAAGAGACTGGCAGGCATCCGAGCCCCTGGTAAATCTTCACTCTTCCTGGGCTCTCTGGCATTTTCCCTCTCCTTCTGGTTCTGCTGTTCCGCATACCCTGCTCTTCCACTGGCGTCCAGGTGATGCCACCCTTATAAGCCCAGTCTCTCAGCCCAGGTGTACCCACCTACCTATGCACCATACTCCAGGTGCCCGCCATCAGGCATGCATTCAGGACCGCAGGGAACCATCATCAATCCTAATGGCGGGAGGGCAGAAAACCCTGATACTTTAATACCTTATAGGGAGAAAATTATCATCAAACTTCTAGAACACTGTAGGGTAAATAATTGTTGGGCTTTTCTGCCCTCCTGCCATTAGGATTGATGATGGAACCCTGCGGTCCTGAATGCATGCCTGATGGCAGGCACCTGGAGTGGGGTACTGGCATTCGTAGGTGGGTTCACCTGCGCTGAGACTGGGCTTATAAGGGTGGCATCATGGGGACACCAACAGAGTGAAATAGAGACCAGAGGAGGAAGCGAGAAAGAGAACAGAACCAGCAGAGAAGCAGAGGACATGAGAGAATGCCAGAGAGCCCAGAAAGAGTGAGGACTCGCCTGGATCCAGGAGGCTGCCAGCTATGTACCTGGTAAAATCCCAATAAAAGCCTGAAAAAGCCACTGAGGGCTCCAGGACTCCTCCTTCACCCATTTGCATAGGATCATAGAGATCCTGCTGTGTCTTCCTGCCCCTACAAATGGTTTCTGAGCAATTATTTTCTTAACCCAGGACTGAATACCTGGGTAAGAATAAAAAATGTAAAAATATAGAAAGAAGTATAGGACCTCCCTGGTGGCACAAGGGGTTAAGACTCAGCACTATGAAGCTATCAGCAACCACTGCAGCATGGGTTCAATCCCCAGCCAGGGAGCTAACCCACATGGCGCAGCAGACATCTGTCCCGCCAGCTGCTCCCCTCAGCAATATATTTCAGTCAGTCTGCCTGTTCTGTTCCCCACTCTATGGTGAATTGTCTCACCCTCCTGCACCTCTGGTCTGCACCCCAGCTCTTGTATGCTATAAGGGCAGGAGGACACAGTGCTGGTCTTCTAATCCTGCAGATGGGGTAAAGGAGGAGAAAGTCCTGGAGACCTCAGTGGATTTTGCAAGCTTTTATTGGGATTTACCAGGTACACAGTAGGCAGGGGTACTGGGGGACCAGGAGGCTGGCAGGTTTCCCAGCCCTCAGCAAGTCTTCACTCTGTCTGGGCTCTCTGGCACTCTCTGGTTGTCTTTGCTGCCTGCTCTCTCATGGTTCTGCTTCTCTTCTGGCAGCTCCGTGATGCCGCCCTATAAGCCCAGTCTCTCAGCACAGTTGTATCCACTTACGCAAGCCCACACCCTATTCCGGGTGCCCACCATCAGGCATGCATTTGGAACCACAGTGTTCCATCATCTGTCCTAATGGCAGGAGGGCAGAAAAGCCTGATACTTTTTACCTTACCCTACATATGCATAAATAAATAAATCTTTAAAAAGAAGTATAAAGTTGTAATTATATAGAAAAAAAGTTTAAATTAATCTGATTCTTTTAATCTTGTAAAATCCTTGTTCAGAAATAAATACTGCTATGATAGAAATTTCATAAAACACATTCTCAGTGGATATTTGCTATTTGCATTCCAAGCATTCATTCCTTTCTTCCGATAGACAACACGTGATTTTCATTTGGAGTTCTTCCTTGCCTCATTCTCAGTTTGGGTGATCTGAAATGAAGTTTCTGCTCAAGCAACAAGTGTGTAATACTTAAGTGAGGACTATTCTTGAATAATAATTCCTGCTATACCATTCATTTGCCATGCCATCCATAAGCATGACTAATGAAAGTAATTCTCAAGGATGTTTTAGTCTACCTCAAGCAAATACTTCCCTTCCACAGGACTTTAACAAAGGGGTATATATCTTAGCATTATACATAGCTTCAAAATGAAGTCAAAACTTCTGGGAAGTTTTATTCTGGCTAAGAATAAAAAATGTAAAAAAGTTAATATAAAAAGAAATATAGGACCTCCCTGGTGGTGTAGGGAAGGAAAGCAGAAATAAACTAGTATCATTGCTTTGGATAGATAGCACATGTTTGAGTCAACAAATTCCCTGGTCACTAAAACTTTTTGCATTAATTTTTATGTCATCAAAATACTTACTGATGGAGACTAATTTATTTGAGCAAAATTGGAAAGCAGCATGAAAAGTAAATCCACATATAAAAAAAATGTTCTAACTTGAGTTTGGAGCAAGCACATTGTCATATCCCACTGCCCTCTTAAACTTTATTCATTAAGTTTAAACTTCCCTGACCCAGATGAAAATTTTGAAATGACTTCACTGTGCATTATATTTACGGTGTCCAAAATCACTTCTAAATTTTAGAAGTGACCCAGACTCATAGAATAATTAATATTTTAAGATTATTTCCCTGTGAAGTTGTACAGCCTTGAGTGGAAGTCTATAATGGTGGTAGTATCAAGACACGTTGTTAATTTCTCTATCTGATTTTTTTTTCTCCTGGTTAATTGTGACTTCAAAATTGAGTGGATCAATGCAATAAAGCTTAGGACATTCTTTGAGGAAGAAAAGGAAAAATAATGTTTAGCTGCTACTGATGGATTGGACATGGACAAAATGGAGAGGCATTTGAACTGATAAAGTGTAGGGTGTGGTTAAAGTGTCAGGCTTTTCTGCTCTCCCGCCATTAGGATAGATGATGGACCCCTTTGGTCCCAAATGCATGCCTGATGGCGGGGACCTGGGATAGAGTGTGGGCATAGGTAGATGGGATTCACCTGGGCTAAGACTGGATTTATAAGGGCGGTGTCACAGGGATCGGAAGAAGCAGAGAAACATGAAGAACCACAAGAGCAGCGGAGATCACCAGAGAGTGCAGACAAAGTGAAGACTTGCTGGAGGCTGGGAGGCCTGCCAGCTTCCCAGCCCCCCAGTGTCCCTGCCTGCTGTGTACCTGGCAAATCCCAATAAAAGCCTGAAAAGCCACTGAGGGCTCCAGGACTTCTCCTTTACCCAGTCTGCTGGGTCAGAAAACCTGCTCAGTGCCCATTTCCTGCACATTACAGAAAGAAAACTACCTTTAGAATCCCATGAATGGTTACCGTGCCTGTTCTTCTTCCTCAGGATAAGCTGACAAATTTAGCCTCCAGGGGCCTCCTTGGCAGTGCAAGGTATTAAGCATGGCACGATAAAGCTATCAGCAACCTCTGTGGCAAGAATTCTATCCCAGGCCGGCTGTGGAGCAGCCCACATGGTGCAGCAGACCTCTCCTGTCTCGCCTCAGCAGTGTTTTGGTCATTCTGCCTGTTCTGTTACCACTCTGTCTCTGGTGAATCCTCTCACCCTCTCCTGCGCATCTGGCTGTACCCTTGTTCTTGTATAAATATAAATATATATATATATATATATATATATATATATATATAAAGCCTCCATGTTTAAGGTTAAAGTCTAACATTTAGAGTTACTGTAAGAAATACATGTTAGGAGTAAGCCAACATAGTGTCAGAGTTGAGCATATGGTTCACAAGTAAATTGTAACATAACAAAGTCAATAATCTTGGAAACATACATGGAAAATAACAGCTGTGGCATTTCTATGCATCCCTTAGGGCCTTTCTCTCTGCACCTGTGAGTGTATGGCCCCTCTATGCACCCATGTGTGTAAAGGATTTGGATAAGGCACCCCTGCATGACTGCCCTAAGACAATAGCCCATATCATGAGACACCTGGGATGCATAGGTAGCCTTTGATTGTGTGGCCATGGTGTGAGGTGGTCTGGTGAGCTGATGGTCTGGCCATGGTGTGAGCTCAGAAATTACATCAAGTACATGCATAGGAAGTCCTTCCTCTATATGTGACTGCCATGTCCCCTCCAGTTACCCATAAAATTGAGTACCCTTTGTCTCCCCTGGACTTGTTCCTCCTGCTATTGTCACATAATCAATCATACTTGTTTATTACTGTTAAAAAAATAGCAAGAGGGCTGCTCACTGAGCAGCAGAGACTTGCAAACCTGTTCCATGACGTGGCCCATAGCATGTACCTGGGGACATGCTCGTGTATTCCTGAATCAACAACAGCAAATATTGGGAGCAAAGTTTCAATGGAAAAGGGTGGGAAAACTTCAGTTGAATTTTGTTC
Organism: Talpa occidentalis; assembly: GCF_014898055.3. NCBI lineage: Eukaryota > Metazoa > Chordata > Mammalia > Eulipotyphla > Talpidae > Talpa > Talpa occidentalis. The sequence continues at coordinate 75,011,691 of NW_023604972.1, forward strand.
ACAGTTATATCTGGGAAGTATAATCTCTGACAAGGAGGGGTGGCTGCCATAGGAAGGTCCCTTTCAGTTGTTAACTCAGGGGTATATACCAACGGCTGGTACTTCAGAAGGCTAGAATTGTGCTGGAGAAGCAGGTACATGGAGTTGATCCAGGACAGGCAGGTGCACTATTAAGAACTATAGGAATAGGTATACAGAGAAATGATTACTAACTAGAACCTGAGGATCCTGGTATAGAAAAGTTGGGGCCTAGACTGGCAGGGAGGTAAAAGTTGAATCACATGTGTCTCCTCATTGACAAGGTCTGAGGCTGTGATATCGAAATACCTGTCTCATCTATACCCAGAGTCAAAACTGGAACTATAATAGAATGTTCTTACTAATAAGAATTTAAACATCTTGATCTAAACAAAAGGAACAGGTACTCTTGGGAAAGGCTCTGAACTAGAAAAGGAAAATTACTTACTCAGCTTGAGGTCCTATCTCAACAATAATCTGTACTAATGAGGAGTCTAGTGTTCAAACAAACCTAGAAAATGAGACAAACATGAGATCATACAAGAAATATAGGTCAACTCCTTGACCTCAAGAAGGGGATCATCATGGATTCCCACCACAAAATTCTGACACCCACAGCACAGTAGGAAGTAGGATTTCTTAATACTCACAGGAGGTGACCTGTCACCTGTCAGTGACCTACTGGCCCTGTTCTTTTCTACCTATCACCCCTGGCCACTACCAGTTTTTCTGGTCACTTGAATAGGTGTAAGGGCAGCAGCCTGGGAAATTTATTCCTCTTACAACCTATAAAAACTAAAATAGAATATAGGGAACATATAAATTCTGGACCAGAAAGAACTAGTACCTGTGAGAAGTCTTCATCCAGCAGATACTTATACAGGAGCCTATGAAAACAGTTATAAAAAATGATTGCTAAAATTAAGAAAAGCAGTGGATGATGAAAATCAGAAACAGTTATGATTGAGAGAATATGACACTGGCACAAATAGAACTAGAGAAACATGTTTCTATAACATAGAAATGTTATAGGAACATATTTATTGTGTAACCATCCTGCACTGTGTAGGTTCATTGTTGATTTGTGCAGATGAAAAGAAAATTTTGAAACCTTTGGTATCTGTAGTGGCAGGAAGAGACAGAGCAGGATCTCTATGACCTGAGCAGACAGGGAAAAGGAGGAGTCCTAGATCACTCAGTGGCTTTTTCAGGCTTTTATTGAGTTTACCATGTACACAGCAGGCAGGAGTGCAGGGGGTTGGGAGGCTGGCAGGCCTCCCAGCCCCCGGAGAATCTTCACTCTATCTGGGCATTCCGGCGTTCTCTCATGGTCTCACTCTCACTCTACTACTGGTTCTGTTTCGCTCTCTTCTCTGCTGGTGCTGCTCTTGTTCTACTAGTGTTCCTGTGATGTTGCCCTTATGTAAGGCCAGTCTCAGCCCAGTTGTACCCACCGATGCATGTCCATACCCTAATCCAGGTGTCTGCCATCAGGCATGTATTTAATCTAATGGCAGGAGGGCGGAAAATCCTAATGCATTTTACTTATCCTACGGTATCTATCTTTAATGCTGTATTAGGGGACTGGACACAGGCAAACCAAGAGGGAGGGAGGCAGCAGCCAAGCTCTCTAGACTCAGAGTGATGCTGCTTTGAATACCAGAGCTGAGGAGCTCAGGTGTCTAATAGCTCAAAAGCACACATAAGAAAACACATTTTGAACAAAGTGGGAAAATAATTTTAAAAATGGAAATCATGTAAGAACCATTTGGGATAATTTTGTTTAAATCCATTGTTCTGCAACCATGCCAGGCCTGGTAGGTTCATCATTGGTTCAGAAATCTTAAAAGAGAAATTTGGGGCCCTCATTATCATCCCCCAAAATTTTCTTTTCTTTTTTTAAAGATTTATTTATTTATGCATACAAGAGCCGGGGTACAGGCCAGAGATGTGGGGGGTGAGAGGATTCACAAGAGACAGAGTGGGGAACAGAACAGACAGTTCAACTGAAGTACACTGCTGAGGGGAGCAGCAGACGAGACAGAGAGGTCTGCTGCGCCATGTGGGTTGCTCCCTGGCTGGCTGGGGATTGAACTCATGCTGCAGAGGCTGCAAATTGCTTTATAGTGTGGTGCTTAACCCCTTGTGCTACCAGGGAGGCACCCCACAAAGTTTTCTAATGGTACTCAGGGGAAATAATCCAGAAGGGAGATAGCAATTTAGCCCGCCTACCCCCCCGACCCCTTGAGAATCTCTATATGCTTTTCCCTCTCATAGTCTCTCTGCACCACACCATCCTCTGCAACACTTATAGCCTCAGCCTCCAGCTCAGGTATGCCCACTTATGCATACACTCACACCACCCCAGGTGTTCACCATCAGGCAAGCACACCCCTGAGCCCACGCTCCCAGGCACCTTCTGAATTCAAGACTGCAGGTGCTAGCCAGATACCAAGGGCATGAAAACCTGTACAATCTTCATTTACTCTACACTCATATTATAGGATCCCAAAAAAGAAGATGAAAGAAAGGCATATCGAGTGTATTTAAAGAAATAAGTGCTGAAAAGCATTTCAATTTGGAAAGTGAACCATATGTAACAACTGAGAGGCCCAAAGAGTTCCAAATAAAGCAATAGCATACTAATAAACCCCAGGACGCATTATCATAACACTTTGAAAGCCAACAACAAGAACAGAATACCAAAGACACAAAGAACAAAATAATATATATTGTAAAAGGAAACCCTAATTAGAATGTGGACTTTTCACTAAGAAACTTACAGGTGAGAAGGGATGAGCAGGACATATTTAAGTACTTAAATTAAAAGATGTCCACCCCAGAGTCCTTTACTCTGCTGTAGCTGGCTCACTGGGGCCCCACTCTCTTCCCACGGTCTGATCCAGGGGCTCTAGAGCTAGAGGTTTGCCTGCACTGCTGGAGCTTTCTCTGGCATGAGACTACCTTGTTGCTGACACTTTGGGTGGGAGGCTGTAAAATGCCTGCTGTTGGGCAACCATCCCAGGCCAGGCAGTTTTTTAACGATTCAGGCAAATGGAAGAAGAATCTCAGCGCCTTAGATGTGTCTGACATCTGTTTAATGCTGAAACGGGGGACTGCATATACAGGCAGGCAAGAGGGCAGGCAGACAGAGAGAGATTGAGATTAAAAGGCTGAATGGCAGAATAAAAGAACAGGAACTGAGCCTCCTGGTCCTCTTTATAGTGGTGTGTGCCATAGCCACACAACTGACACATTACTGGGCATGGAAGGCCCATCTGTTGTTTGCTGGATGTCTGCAAGGTGGAAAACATAACATCTCAAGGTTGTGGGTTGTCTACAGTACAGGAGCTCAAACTCAGCTGGCGCCTGGGGAGAGGAAACACCTGCAGGAGGCTGGTTGAGGTGTTACACCTCATCCTCAACAAACCGGCATCCACCTCAGCGAGGGGCATCCTCTGGCAAACTGCTTAAATTGTTATAAAATGACTTAAATATTTCTGAGAAAGGAAAACACTCCCCACAATCCAGTAAGATACATATGCTCCCAGTAGAAGAGAGCACTCTAGGCATCCCTGGGATCACAATGAAGAATGTTTTGCAAATAGTCCCAATAATTCACTAGTTCGATGTTTATGATGGTTGGCCACATAAACTTTACAACAAATGTGATGGATATCAGAGAGAGAAACACATTTACATTTTGCTAAAAAATAGCATTGTGTCTCATTTACAAAACCGCAAACTAAAACTCCTCTCAACAATTATTTCCTTCTTCAAATATTTATGTTTATACATGACTGGTTAGTTCTATAACATTTTATGTATTGCAGTAATGCACTTTGCAAATTTGACTGCTACATGTATTATAAAGCATTTATTTTTTTCAACCCTGGCTGTTAATTTGAGGTTATATACTTAAACATGCGTTAGTGAGTGAAATATTAATAGATTGGGACTGTCTGAGAATAAAAATAAGGATGTTTTATTTAAATTATTCCCGTATCTACATGAAATAAATATTGCCCCCGTGTAAAAATATATATGATATTTGTGTACAAAACCAAACCAAGTAGAAAGCTAAGCATAAAACTGAGGCTACTGGCGGGAGAAAAAGTGGAAGAAAAAGGGCGGAGGGGTCAAATGGATAAATGGTGGAGACTGTGAGTGTGTGATTTTATTTTATTATTTTTTAGGATTTGTTTATTTATTTATACAAGCACTGGGTACAGTCAGAAGCGCGGAAGGGTGAGAGAATTCACCAGAGCCAGAAAGGGGAACAGAACAGGCAGACGGACGAAATACACTGCTGAGGGGAGCAGCGGACCACAGGAGAGGTCTGTGCGCCATGCGGGACCCTCGCTGGTAGCCGGGGATCAAACGGGTGCTGCAGATGCTGCTGGCAGCTTCGCAGCCCAGCGCTCAACAGCTGCGCCATCAGGGGAGGCCCTTGAGTGTGTGATTTTATTGCATACATATGAAGAGGTGAGAACCTGCACTTCTAGATTTTTTTTAAAGATTTATTGTTATCTATTTATGCATACAAGAATAGAGTTCTAGAGCAGTTGTGTGTGTTGGGGTGGGCAAAGGATTCACCAGAGACAGAGTGGGGAGTGGAACAGGTGGATCTACTGAAATGTATTGCTGAGGGGAGAAGCAGACAAGACAGGAGGGTTCTGTTCACCATGTGGGTTTCTCCCTAGCTGGCTGGGGATCAAACTCAGGCCCCAGTGGCCTGGTTATATAGCTTGATAGCACTGAGACATTAACCCCTGCACCATCAGGGAGATCTAATAAACACTGTTACAGAGCAATGTTAACTCAAAAAATAATACATTTTTTAAACAGAATTTTGAAAGGTGGAAACTCATTAGTAGTTTCATAAATTGGATATTAATCTGTAAAATAAAAATGAAAAACAAACAACATGGTTACAGAGATTCAAGAATAAAACTTTGAGGGGACTCCCTGGTGGCGCAAGGGGATAAGCACAGCAATATGAAGCTATCTACAGCCCTTGCAGCACAAGTTCCATCCCCAGCCTGCCAGGGAGCAACCCACATGGCACATCAGACCTCTCCTAACTCGCCGCTGCTCCCCTCAGCAGTGTATTTCAGTCAGTCTGCCTGTTCTATTCCTTACTCTGTCTCTGGTGAATCCTCTCACCCCCCTACACCTCTGGTGTATACCACAGTTCTTGTATGTGTAATTAAATAAATCTTTAAAAAAAAGAATAGAACTTTGATATACGCTTTAATTTATCCCCTAGTCCCTGGCTATATTGCAATGAACAATATTTTGGCTTAGCCAAACACTGCTTCACTCAGAGAAAATTTCTACTGTATTTGAATTCTTTATTTCTCAAAGGCCTTTAAACATTTCAAAGCACCTCAACTATCCAACCTTTGAGTGATTGCACTATTGACACTTGAACACCATGGGTCGACTCGCACTTGCATTTTGTTTTCAAAGATTCAACCAATTGCAGATGTTGGTGAAGAAGTGGAACTTGATTATGTGGAGGGCCAATTATATAAGTTCCATTAATTAAATGTGGGATTTCAACTATGTGGGCTTTCATACCCCCTAACCCCTCATTGTTGAAAGATCAACTGTATTTGAAATGTGTTTCAATGTTTTACATATAGCATATTTAGCTGCAAGTATTCAAATATAGATTTCTATTGGGTTCTGAATGTAAGATGTTATTAACAATTTGGGGTTCCTAATATTGCATATGTATATTCAAAGATCCAAAAGTTCACAGTATTCATGTAATTGACGAATGGACAACTTTGTCTTACCTAGTAAGATATATGATGTAGTATAATTTACACTTGCCATCAATATTGCCTTTTTAACCCCACAAGAGGACATTAAATCTAACATAAATATTATGAGTTTCTTCAAATGCATAGACTATATATTTTAATCCATCATCATCATCATTTATCAAACTTTTTTTTACAAAGTGGCAAGGTGATTTAAATATGGGATTTAAAGTTATCTCCATGACCCTCCTTCCAAGAAACTGGGATAGTAATGGAACCTGAAGTTAGTTGTAGACGCTGTACAGAAGTTACAGTCTGCTCTCTGTATTTCTGAGGACGGGCTTATATAGACATAGTTTAATTTTATAATTAAGAAAACTAATGAGATCAACCATTGCACATCAGAAGTTTACTAAAAACAAAACAAAACAAAAAATGATGTCTCTAGAGCTGTATTCATATTATAATATTTGAACTCAGGATAAAGACAGTTATAAAGTTTGACATTGACCCTAGAGGAGGAAAATCCAATGACATAGAGAAAGGATTACTATGAGAAGATCTCTCAAATAGAACTTGCCAGAAAGGATCAATCTCAGTAGAACATTTAAATAATAGCCAGCAAGTCAGGTGGATTATTTGTGCTCCTGTTTAATCCTCCAGTCAGTGCTAAAGATATTTTGTCCTTATTTTCTAGAAGCTGTCTTCCAATTAAAAGACCATGTACAAAACAATGTCCCACACACACTTAAGCCCCAAATACCCTAAGAAACCAATGGTAAAATACAAAACAAAAACAAGTATTGGCTACAACAAACAACCTTCACCTAAAGAAGGAACTTAAGTACAATACTATGGGGATGCAACCCCAGCTGTAAAAGAAGCAGCGGTGTCCTCTTTAAAACACATTTAAAATTTGAAAACTCATCAAAAGAGGAAACAATCATAGCCTTTTCATGAAAAAAAAAAAAAAAAAAGAGAAGAAAAGAAAAAAAAAAACAAAAACAGAAATTCACGCTGGTTTAATTTGCCAAAACTAGTATTAACTTCACTATTTTACTTTTGAAATTATGATTTATGAAATTATAGATGTTGAAGGAAGTTACAAAAATATAAATCATACTTTGAATTCACCAAAATTAAATAATGCTAAATGGTTATATCATAGACTGATTGTTCATGAAGCAAATGTTTAATGGTAAATGTATCTCTTGTTGTGTTAAACTTTATGAATCCGTGAGGAACTAAATATTCTCAATAACTTACCTTAATGGCTTAAGGAAAGAATACTAGAAAATAAAATAATTAGCAATAGGTAATAAAGAGATGTATAGCTAAGTGTCATAACACTTTAATTTTTAGCATGTTAATAATATTTTAATCATGGTAAAATGATTTGTCTATATATGATGATAGAAATTTTGGAAATCTCAATTAATTTGCAAATCATCTGTGTTACTAACTTCTTACTTTTTCACTTTGCCAATTTTGTTTAATAGATAAAACTTAGATTGTTTCCCTACCCCCCCAAGAAAAAAAAATGTTCCCCAATAAAATAAATTATGTAGAAATAATAATACAGTATACATATAAATGGATTTTTTCCTTACTTAAAATTGATTTTCAAATACTTGCATTTATGTTATTTAAGAATATGTCTAATCTAAAATGACAATCTTCTAAAATATTAACATGACTTGTGCATTTTCAAAGATGTGTCTGATAGAAAAGGAAATGGATTAGGAAGACTTCCACTTTTAGAAAATTAGGGGGACAGGGATACACATAAATTTGTTCAGATTAGAGGAAATGAGAAGCATTAAGGTAATGCTATTTCTAGTACCTGTGATGACATTACTGAAGAACATTTACTAGACATTTGATCTGGGTTTTGACTCAAGTTGAATCTAATCTAAGGCCATGTACCTGGAACCACATGAGTCATTTAGACTCATTTCCATTTGCCTACTCTGTAGAAATTTGTATTAATTTTTTTTCTTGTTGGAATTTTAGCAGGTTCATGTCTAACAATTTGAGACCCATTTATTTCTATAAAGCAAGAAACTAGGTCTTTTTTCCACTGTATATAATTTATGTAAGTTTCAAGAGATTCAGGAAAATAATTGAGGGAAGATGGGTTCATTTATTTAACAGTGAGAGAAACATTTATCTATTAAAATTATCAGTAAAGATAATAATTAGGGAACTAAACTATTTCTAGTAAATGCTCAGAGTTAAATTTAACAACATAAATATTGATTCTATGCCTTATTTTAAGGATACCTCATAACAATGCTTTTTAGTGAATGTTTTGTTCAATAATCTTTTGGAAATGTGACAGAGGTCTGTTATTCATTGTTATAACCTTTACATGTGTAGGAAGTTATGATGTACAATAGTCAATGAGTGAAGAATAATTTTATACCTTATCTAATAGCTGTTTTTAAATATTTGATTTTCATGATACATTTCTCTACCAATTGTCTGTGCTGTCCTATACATTACAATTACAGTATTGATGTCAAAAGAAATTGTAACAATAATTCTATTAATAATACTAATATAGTAATGTATTGCAAAGCCAGATTACTGATTTAAAGGTGTCACCTAATAATACTATAAAATTGTGACAACACTAAAATATTGCAATAGAGGTTTACCTTACCAGTGTGATCGTGAATGATCATCACTATGCTTAATAAACTGCTTGTTTGTTTTTTGCTCATTAGGGAATTTAAAATTAATTCATGTTTACTTTATTTTGCAGAAAACAAAAACCAGTATCTTCTTCTTGTACTGAGATCATTCTATAGCTTAGATATATGTATCATGTTTGAATTGACAGAGACTTCCATTTGATAAACATGATTTTCAATCTGTAATGATTTCTCTCTTCATTTAATTCATCTTTTTTGTTTTATTTTGCTCTCATCAAAACTTTGATTATACCTCATGCCAAGTTCACTTGGCATGAGAGACAGAACATATTATGCATCTTTTTTACTAGAATTTTCTAGCAAGTTACAATTTAAATACAGTTCTATTTTCACACACATGGCTGTGGGAGAATATCAGTGAGATGCCCCGAAATTGGCAACTACTCCCACCTGTAGCTCACTGCTTTATAACAAAATGAATTGGGTAAATTTTAATAGGCCGCTTGCAACTGAATACTTGAAACTAAAATAATGGCTGGTCTTCCCATCACAATATGGCTGCTGCTGAACACAATTGCTGTAGACAAAAAACAAACAAAAAGGAAATTATATTCAAATTAACGTGGTTCAACACCAATATTTCAATATTAGAAAGACTTTTTTTTTAGGGCCTCCTTGTTGGCACAAGGGGTTAAGACACAACCTATGAAGCTGTCCGCAGCCCCTGCAGCATGAGTACGATCGCTGGCTGGCCAGGGAGTTACCCACATGGTGCAGCAGACCTCTCCTGACTCGCATGCTGCTCCCCTCAGCAGTGTATTTCAGTTGATCCGCCTATTCATTTCCCCACTCTGTCTCTGGTGAATATTCTCACCCCCAACACATATACCTCTGACCTGTATCCCAGTTCTTGTATGCATAAATAAATCAATCTTAAAAAAAAGACTTTTTTTTAATATGTTTGTATTCATAAACTACAGAGCATGCTCATTCAGACTTAATGTCCATCTTCCTACCATTTTGACTATTAATTCCTCTTTCCTGGAGGTCTCTTCACTGAGACAATTATTGTGCCTGGAACTATTTAATTCAAAATGTTTATGTCCAAGAATTTTAAATACATGAGGATCCTAAAAATAATATTTACTCTTCATATATTCAGTCTTATTCTTAGTTCTGCTATTTGTTCCATCTTGCCCAGAGTTGCAGGCACATATTCCTAAATAAGAAATTAAGAGTATATTTTTCAGTAAATTATTAAGGCTGTGCTTCATTATGAGATGAATGAGTTAGTTCTGGGTCAATAGTGACAATTGAATACCAGACAGATAAGATCATCAGTATGAAGAATCATTAATTGTGCACGAGGCTCAGTCTCCTAGGCAAGTTTCTCACTTTTGCATAATAATCTAGGCACATAAATGGCAAAGCATAAAAGAGAATTGGTTCCCAAGATTTTTTTTTTGCAATACATGATTGTAATTTAGTTTAGTGTCTAACAGTTAATAGTGACAACAAAAACACCAAGGAAACTATTCAGTGAAAATGTGCTGAATTGCTGCAACCCCTTATACTCAGGGACTTTTAACCTCATTTATATACATCTGATTGAGTCCCATAAATTTTTAGAGTTCCCATTATAATAAAGTGAATTTTATTTTGTTTAATAAAAATATTGCCACATAGTAACTGTCAGATAGGAAATTAGATTTAATTTCCCTTTATGAGTAATTAGCTATTAGCATCTAGGCTCTCTTTATGCATATAATTAACTTTCCTAATCAAATATAACTTCTTTTGTGTTGAATATACTATGAGCTTTGTCATCAAATATTACACTTTCTTTTCATGACATACTTAAGTGAAATAAATTGTTTGCTCTATTTTATCATGGGATTTTTACCTGCAAATGGGAAAAAAAAAAAAACAGGAAATATTGCAAAGGATTTCTAATGTTGAGGTTTCTTAGTTTGGAAAGACGTTTCTCTTCTAAATTGCTATTTTAAATATGTGATGAGACTGTGAAATTGTAATCAGGTATACAGAAATTTGGATATGAGCAAGCATATGGCTGCTCAGCTATAAACTCAGGTCACCCTGAGAATCATTTACATCAAAACCATTCAAATCAAGCCTGGTTCATTGCCCATCAATTTGGACATGATCTTGGAGACATAATGTATATAATATATGTACATAATATACAAGTAAGAGTTTAAGTGTAAAATCCAGGTACAATACTTACGTTAGCAACATATAATTTTAAAAGGTAATTGAAAGTTTGACTGAATATATATATTGAAATTATATGTAAATATAATCTTTTATATTTTTATAATTTTTCACCTTAAATTTATTTTAAAATTGTGTATTTGCTAATACAATTAAAATATGAAATGTGCACATGCATACCATGTTTTCATCCAAATATAACTAAAATTCATACATATAATCTTGATACATATCACCTTTTTATGCATTTAAATGCATTTATTTTTAAATTCATTTCATTATTTACTTATAATTGAGTTTATAGTAGGATGCCTTCATCAGGTACTACCACATAGAGAACTCACCACCTATTCACCCATAGTCTACGACCATATTCCATCACGCTAATTCTGTTGTTTTTTTTTTTTTTTTTAGAAGTAGGGTACTGGCCAGAGTCGTGGTGGGTGCGAAGATTCGTCAGAGAGAGTGGGGAGGAGCAGAACAGGCAGATGTACCAAAACACACTGCTGAGGGGAGAAGCAGGCAAGACAGAAGAGGTCTGATGTGCCATGTGGGTTAGCCCTGACTGGTCGGGGATCAAATTCCTGCCACAAAGACTGCGGACAGCTTCACAGTGCTGAGATTAAACCCCTGCACCACCAGGAAGGCCCCATGATAATTCTTTCTTTGTGCTTACCCTCCCTGATCCTCACCACTCTCAGGATGCTTCAGTACTGTAGTCATCCTTCAATGGTTAAGTTTATAGTTTATCTCTACATGACCCTTAATTGAGTTATCTAAATTCCACATATTAGTGACAACATCCACTATTTACCTTTGTCTTTCTGACTTATTTCACATAGCATCATCCCTTTCAGTTCCATCCATGCTGCCGCAAACGGGATGAGTTAATCCTATTTTGTCAATGAGAAATATTCTATTGTGACATATAACACATCTTTTTGATCCACTCATCTGTTCATGTGTTTTGGTACACATGAACTATTCCCATAATATAGCTATAGTAAATAGCTCTGCAATAAACATGGGAGTGCAATTTTCCTTTTTCTTTAAAGATTTATTTATTTACTAATTCATTCATTCATTCAAGAACTGGGGTATAGGCCAGATGCATGGGAGGATGAGAGGATTCACCAGAGACAGAGTGGGGAACAGAACAGGCAGACTGACGAAATACACTGCTGAGGGGAGCAGCGGGCAAGGCAGGAGAGGTCTGCCATGCCATGTGGGACCCTCGCCCTCCAGCTGGGATCAAACTGATGCTGCAGAGGCTGTGGGCAGCTCCACAGCACAGCACTCAACTGCCTGAACCACCAGGGGAGGACTGCAATTTTCTTTTTGAATTAGGGTTTTTTTTTTTTGTTGTTTGTTTGTTTGTTTGTTTAATTGTTCAGATAAGATCTAGGAGTGGAATTGAAGTGTCATATATCAAATCTATTTTTATGTTTTGGCACATCTCCATACTGCTTTCCCTGATGGCTGGGCTCACTTGCATTCCCACCATCAGGGGAGGATGGGAACACTTTACTCAGCATTATCCCTAGCACCTGTTGTTCTTGGTATTTTTGATATGGGCCATTCTCACAGATGTGAGATAGTTTCTCACTGTGGCCTTTCCAACAATAACTGATAGTGAACATTTTTTTCCTGTGCCTGTTTGCAATCTGTATGTCTGTTTAGTTCTTCTGCCCATGTTTTGATTGGGTAATATCTTTAGTTTTTGTTGAGTAGTACAATACCAATCTCTTTCACATGCATGGTATGTGAACATTTTCTCCCATTCAGTAGGGTATATTTTTCTTTCAGTTATGATTTTCTCACTGTGCAGAAGGTTTTTAACTTTGACATAATCCCAGTTTTCTATGTTCTCTTTTGTTTTCCTGGGTGTTTGGTAACTAATTCCCAAGGTCTTACATCCAGTCTTCTATTCATATTGAATTGATTTTTGTGTATAGTGTTAGAGTCGTCTAGTTTTATTTTATTTTTTTTGCATGCAGTTAACCATTTTTACCGATAGTATTTATTGAAGAAATTATCCTTTTTCAGCATATATTCTTGGCTCTATTGTCATAGATCAACTGTCCATGTAAATGAGTTTATTTTTGAACTCTCAATTTATTCCATTGGTCTATTTGTCTCTTCCCCCCTCCCCACCCCTGCCAGTATCAGGCTGTTTTATTTATTATGACTATAATATAATTTGAGTTTTGGAAATGTGATACCACCGTTTCTTTCTTGTCATGATTTCTCCTGTTATTTGTGGTATTTGTTGATTCCATATAAATTCCAGTAGTGTTTGTTTCAGTTCTTTGGAAAATGTCACTAATATTTTTCATTGAGATTACACTGAATCTGTATATATTACTTTTTGGGCAGAGAGCCATTCTGACAATGTTGATTTTTCCAATCTGTGAGCAGGGGAGTATTTATCCATTTCTTTGTGCCTTCTATTTATTTTAACAGTATTTTATAATTTTCTTTTTCATTGATTTTTTCCAACTTAGTTATGTTTAGTTTTAAGTATTTAATCTTTGTGTGATTGTAAATTGATTATTTTCTTAATTTCATCTATTCTATCTCAATGTTTTTATAGTAAGACAACGCTTTTTTGTGCATTGATTTTACCCCTTGTCACTTTGCTAAACTGATTGTTTTGATTATTTTTTTAGTGGTGTCTGAACAATTGTATATGTGTAACATCATGTCATCTGAAAATAATGATGGCTTTCCTTCATTCCTGACTTGGATTTATTTTATATGTTTTTCTTGTCTAATTGCTCTAGCTAGAAATTCCAATAATATTTTGAATATTAGAGTTGAGAGTGGACATCTTTGTTTTCACCCAGATCAAAGTAGAAAATATTTCAGTTATTTACAATTGAAAATTATATTATCTGTTTGTTTTACATGGTTTTTATTATTTTAAAATATGTTCTGCTTATTCCCAGTTTTTCCAGGGTTTTCATCACAAATGGATGTTAGGTCTTATCAAATGCTTTCTCAGCACCTATTGATATGACCATGTATTTTTTAATCTTTCTGTGCATGTGGTGAATGACATATATTGATTTTTTTTTTAATAGAGGCATGCTTATTTATTTATTTATTTGTTTGTTTGTTTTTTTGTTTGTTTGTTTGTTTATACATGCACTGGGTACAGTCAGAGGCATGGGAGGGTGAGAGAATTCACCAGAGCCAGAGCGGGGAGCAGAGCAGGCAGAAGGACCGAAGTACACTGCTGAGGGGAGCAGCGGGTGGCAGGAGAGGTCTGCGCGCCATGTGGGACCCTCCTCTGGTGGCCGGGGAGCAGCCGGGGGATTGAACCGGCGCCGCAGACTCTGCGGGCAGCTTCGCCAGCTTCGCAACCCAGCGCTCAACCGCTGCGCCACCGGGGAGGCCCCATATATTGATTTTTGGATGTTGAACACCCTGTTCGCTGATAGGAATCCCACAGTGTCATGGTACATGACCTGTTTAATATGTTGTTGGCTATGGGTTGCTGGAATGTTATAGTTTTGTTTTTTTTTTTTTTGCATCTGTGTTCTTTAGGGAAATGGGTCTGACTGTATGTGTGTGTGTGTTGTCTTTATTTGATTTTGATATTATTGTTGGGCTCATAAAATGCATTTGGAAATGTTCCTTTTAAAAAGTTTTTGGAAGAAATTTGAATAGAATACATACTAGTTCTACTTTGAAGGTTTGGTCAAATTCATTTGTGAAATCAGCTGGTCCTGGACTTTTGTTTTTAGGAAAGTTGTGATTACTGTTTCAATCTCCTTGCTTGTGATTGGGTTTGTTCAGGATTTCTGTTTTCTTCCTATTCAGTGTTAGGTGATTGCATAATTCTAAGAATTTTTTTTTTCATCTCCTCTAGGATTTTTAATCTGTTAACATATAGATATTCTAATTACCCACTCAATTTTTGAAACATTTGTTGTAATTGCTCCTCTTTATTTTTGACAATATTTTTATGAGATTTTCACTCCTTTTCTTGGTGAAACTTGCTATTTGCTTATTTTTTTCAAAGATCCAACTTTAAGATTTATTGATATTTTGAACTCTTTTAAATGTATATCTCATTTATTTCTGCTTGATTGTTATTACTCTGTTCTTCTACTGGATTTTGGGTTGGCTTATTCTTTTTGTACTTCCTAGAGTTGATAGAGATGTATATTTACCTGAGCATTTCTTCCTGGTGTGAGCCTGTAATATTATATTTCCCTCTTAATAAATACTAATTTTGCTAGATTCCATAGGTTTTTGTCTCCAGTTATTTTTTGATTTCTTCATTAGCCCAGTGGTCTTTAAGTAATGGGTTGTGCAGTCTTCATGTACTAAAGGATTCCCCTCTCTCTTTGGGTAGTTGATTCTTTATGGTCTGAGAAGTTGTTGGGTGTGATTTCAACCTTTGTGAATTTGTTGAAATTTTTTTTATGTCCAAGAATGTGGTCTTTTTCGGTGACTGTCCAATGTGCGCTTGAGAAAAATGTTTTTTTCCTACTTTTTAGGGGTGCAATGTCCTTTTTAGGGGTGCATCTATTAGTCCATGCTGTATAATTATCTTTTTTTTTAAGATTTATTTATTTATACAAGAACCAGGATACAGGTCAGATGCACGGGAGGGTAAGAGGATTCACCAGAGACAGAGTGGGGAGCAGAACAGGCAGACTGATGAAATATACTGCTGAGGGAAACAGCAGGCACAACAGGAGAGGTCTGCAGCGACATGTGGGACCCTCGCCAGCTGGCAGGGATCGAACTGGCACTGCAGAGGCTGCAGACAGCTTCTTAGGCTGAAGCTCAACTGCTGAGCCACCAGGGGAGGCCCTATTATGTCTTCTTGATGTATGTTTCCCTTTATAATTGATTGATACATTGTCAATCCCTATATTTTTTTACCTTTTTAACTAGAAATCTACTTTGTCTAAATATCACTGTTCTGTTTTTTTTTTTTTTTAATATTCATTTATACAAGAACTGGGGTACAAGTCAGATGCACAGGAGGGTGAAAGGACTCACCAGAGACAGAGCAGGGAACAGAACAGCCAAACTGACCGAAATACAGTGCTGGGAGCAGCGGGCGAGACAGGAGGGGTCTGCTGCACCAGCTCCTCAGTGTGACACTCAACTGCCTGCACCACCAGGGGAGGCCATGTTCCTGGTTTCTTTTGATTACCCTCTGTGTTCCTGGTTTCTTTTGATTACCATTTGCTTGTAGGATTGTTTTCCAACCCTTTAGTTTAAGCTTATGTTTGTCTTTGGCGTTCAAGTGTGTCTTAGGGAGACAAAGAATGCTGGCTTTTGATTCCTGATCCAACTACATTCTCTGTATCTTTTAATTGGTGAGTTCAGTCTATTTATTTAGAGTGATTATTGATATGTGGTAGTCTATTGCTATCATTATATTCTTAGTTTTTGTGTGTCAGTTTTTTTTTTCCCTCATTCAGTTCTTTGTATATGTTCCTCTCTTCAGTTTAAATGCGTAAGCTCCTTTCGATCGCTTTTGAAGGAGTGATTTAGTGTTTGCACTTTCTTTGAGTTTATCTATGTCTGAAAAGATCTTTACTTCCCCTCATATCTGAACAAAGTCTTGCAGCTAGATCTTCTTCTATGGCAATTTTTATTTTTAGTCATTTTGAATACATCAAAAATTTCTCTTTTCCCATAGTGTTTCTTCACAGAAGTCTAATGTTAGCCTGATCTGGGTACCATTTTTTGGTAATCTACTTCCTTGTACTTGCCAGTTTCAATATTCTTTGTCCTGAACCTTTGGAAGTTCCACTACAATTTTTTGGTGTAATTCTCATTTAATTTAAGTATGTTGGGGTTCTTTCAGCATTCTGGATTTGTACATGTATTCCCTTCTCTAAGTTTGGAAATTTTCCTCCATTATTTCTTTAAAAAAAAAAAATATATATATATATATATATATATTCTTTTCTTTCCCTTCCCTTTTTCCCTTATTGTATTCCTATTATTCTATGGTCCCTTTACTCATGGAGTTGGATAATGCTTACAGTGTAACTTATTTTTTATTTTTCACTTAATTTTCATCTTTCCATATCTCTCTAGTCTCTTTGAATTTTGCATCTTCAAGTACATGGACTCATTGTTCCATTGCTCTGTTCTATTTTTGTGGCTTCCTCCTAAAATTTTCATCTCCATTATTTGTCTTTTTAAAACCTGACATTTCATTTTTATCTTATTTTAATATTTATTTTCTTTATTTTGTTGTTTTTATTTCTAAGAATGTATATTTGTTTTTCTGAGTTTTTTTTTTTTCATTTGAGATTCTTTATCATGTTAATGTCTTTATCTGATAGGAAGAAATTTCTTCCATGTACTTAAAGTTGGGTTCTGTAGATATGTTATTTCTCTGTTCTGTATTATTCCCCTGAGCACTTGTGTTGCCATTTGTTGGGTTTTTCTTTCTCCCTATTATTTGCTTTAGGGTCCAACTGCTGTAGGTGGAGCTTCCTCTGGGTATGGCTTCTCCTCCTTCACTGTCCAGTGGTCTCACCACTCTGGGCAAATTGAATGTCACTAGTGCCTTGGGTCTCTCTGGCACCTCCTCCAACTTTGGTCTGTGGTCTCACTGCTAGTGGGCATTGCTGTATTCTCACTGGCTGTGACAAAGTCTCTGGCCACTCTAGCATCTCCCCTGGCACATGTCCAGCGTCTCACTTGTCTGTGTGAATGCTGTTAGCATTTCATGTGAGACTGTGAGTCCTCTGGGCACTCTGGTGCCTCGCTTGAGTGATTCCAGGGTGTCACCAGCCTGGGTCTTCATTAGTGTGCTATCACTGGGTCTCACAGGTGATAAAAAGGTCTCTGGCCACTCAGGCACTTCTCCTGGTATGGTTCCAGGATCTCATCTTCTGGGTGGGCACTGGTGGAGCCTCCTAGGAAGTCACAAGGGTTCTGGATCCTCTGACACCTCCCATGACATGGGTACAGTGTCTCACTACTTCCAACAGGTGCTTGAGGGTCTATTGGGAGGCTGATGGCCTCTGACTGCACTGGCATTTCCCATGGAGATGGTCCAGAGTCTAACTCATGTGGGAAGATACTAGCAGCCTGGATAAACTGAACTTATTTTAGCATAATAAAAGATATATATGGGGACTCCATAGTGGTGCAGGGGTTAAAGACAACATTGTCAAGCAATTGGCAGCCACTGCAACATGAGTTCAATCCCTGGCTGGGCAGGGAGCAACTCACATGGTGCTCACAAGACTTCCTTGTCTTGTCCACTGCTCCTCTCAGAAGTGTATTTCAGTTAATCCTCCTGTTCTGCTCCCCATTCTGTCACTGGTGAATGCTCCTACCCCTCACATACCTGGCTTGTACCCTAGTTCTTGAATGCGTAAATAAATCTTTAAAAAAACACCATATATGACAAAATCACAGCTAAAATTCTCCCTGTTGAGAAAATGGAAGCTTTTTCACTGAGACCTGGTTCAATACAAGTTTTTCCACTCTCATCACTACTGTTAACATAGTTTTGAAAGTCATATCTGGGACAATTAGTCAAGAAGGGTGTAAAAAAAATCCAAATTAGGAAATAACAAGTAATGCTATCACTATTTGCTGATGACATAATTACATTCACAGAGACTCCTAAAAATGTCACTGAAAAACTAATTTATAAAATGAATCAGTTCAGCATAGTGGCAGGTTATGTAATTAATACACAAAATTCATTTGTTGTCTTATAAACAAGTAAGGAGCTAGAAAATGAGGAGGTTAAGAAAGCAATCAACTCTATAATCACACCAAAAAATACTAAATATATAGAAGGAAACCTGAAAAAGCAGGTGAGCAACCTATACAAAGAAAATTAGAAGCTACTGTTAAAAATAGTAGAAGACCAAAAGTAATGGAAAGACAATCTTTGCTCATGGATTGAAAGAAGATTCAACATAGTCAAAATGGTCATCCCACCAAAGCTAAACTATGGAAACAACATAAGTGCCCAAATACTGATGAGTGGGTCAAAATGATTTGGAATATATACACAATGGAATACTACTCAGTGAGCATAAAAGATAAGCTCATGACGTTTGCAGCAACAATGGAGGTGGAAGGGATGATGCTAAGCAAAATAATTCAGTAGAGAGAGACAAATATCAGATAGTATCATTTACATGCAGATAAGGGCAAACTCAAATACTAAACATTAAAGGCATTGGAGGAGGAGTGAGGAAAGGGATAAGCATGAGCAAAAATATGGTAGACTGTAGGTGCTTTGGTGGTTTGAGCACTATAATAACAGCTCCAGAAGGGCGGGGGGGGGCAAGGGGGGGGTTATATTTCTAAAAACAGTGATGTAAACCAATGTTATCTAGATTAAAAAAAAAAGATTGCTCATTGAAATAATGGCAATCCTATTAAGATTATGTATAGATTTTGCTCTTAAGATAAACTATTTCTGCCTCAAATAAGAAAGTGAGAAGGGAGAAGACTTTAACAAGCAAAACTAGGTATTATCTTACTGCTTCATTTAGTATATATGTAACAAAAATATACAATGGCTGTGAGCTGCATATGCTAGAAAAATGTATTTGTAAGAGAATAATCTATCATACAGAATTTCTAATTTTACCTGAAGTACATGGTATGAGTTATTTTTTTCCTTCAGTACTAGAAGGAAACAATAAGAAAATACATTTCTCTTTAAAATTAAATGGAAGGAAAACACCTGAACTTCTCTGAAAAAATGTAAAAATCCATAAAAAATATACATATTTTTCTTTAGAACCCCAAATTATTTTACCCAAATTTAATTGGTCATACATAAGTATCTTATTTATTTGCTGATTTAAATATAGGCAAAACACTACATGACATGCACCTCAAAGACATCTTTACAGACACATCACTCAAAGCAGTGATAGTGAAGGCAAAGATAAACAGCTGGGACTACATCAAATTAAAGAGCTTCTGCACAGCAAAAGAGACAATAACCAAACAAAGAGAAACCCCAACAACTGGGAGAACATTATTGCACACAACACTAATGATAAAGGACTGATTACAAAAATCTACAAAGAGCTGATGAGACTCAACAAAAACAAAGAAAATAAGCCTGTCAAAAAATGGGCAAAAGAGCTAAAAAGAAACTTCTCCAAAGAGGAAATACAAATGGCCAACAGGCATATGAAAAAATGTTCAACATCACTTGCAATCAAGGAAATGAAAATCAAAACTATAATGAGATATCATCTCACACCAGTGAGAATGACACATATTAAAAAAAAAAAAAAAAAAAACTATCAACAACAAATGTTGGTGAGGATGTGAAGAAAAAGGAACTCTCCTGCACTGCTGATGAGAGTGCAAACTGGTCCAACCACTATGGATAGTTGTGTGGAGATTCCTCAACCTACTAGATAGAGCTTCAACATGATCCAGCAATTCCACTTTTAGGTATTTACCCAAAGGACATAGAAACATTAATTCCAAAGAGGACTTGCTCCGCTATGTTTATAGCAGCATTATTTATAATAGGTAAGCTATGGAATCAACCCAAATGCCCAAAAATAGATGACTGGATCAAGAAGATGTGGTACATATACACAATCGAATATTACTCAGCATTCAAAAAAGATAAACACATGCAATTCACAGCAACATGGATGGAGCTGGAAGGGATCATGCTCAGCGAAATAAGCCAGAAAGAAAAAGAAAAATACCGGATGGTCTCACTCATAGCAGGAATCTAGAAAACCTAAATAAGGGATCAGGAAAAAGAGTAACTATAAGAAAGAAAAAATCAAAATCAACAAACAACTATGAACCAGAGACACGCTGTGGGGGAGGTGGGGAAAGGAGGGAAGAGGGTCAAAATAAGAGGGTTGCAATTGTATGGGGAATATAAAAATAAAATTTAAAAAAATGATAGCAGATAGATGCACACCAAAATGTATTATAATAAAGCTGTTGAAATTCAACAAGTTGTTGAAAGCCAATTATAAGGACAGAATATTAAAAACATCAAAAGAAAATAAAAAGTAACCTACAAGAAACTACCAATTAGACTGTCAGCAAATTTTCCATAAAAACATTACAAGAACAAAAGGACTTGAAGGAGATATATAAAATACAAAATGAAGAAGATGTACAGTCAAGAATCCTTACCTTATCAAGATTCACATAAGACAGAGGGAAGTGTATGGAGATACACGAAAAATCAAAAACTCAACAAGCAAACAAATGAAAAGCCAAGAAGCAAAAAATAGTAATTGTAAGGGGATATTATAAGGCAACACTACAACAAATACTACAAAAGTAGTACAAATTCCCAAGCAGTCATGCAAATAACCTATCACATACAAACCTCAGTTGAGCTCTCAAACAAAAATAATAGAAGTAACAATACAAAAATGGAATCTAAAAAAAACATAAATTAAAGACCTCAAAAAATGAAAAAGAAAGGACAACTCCCCAAATAAAAATATAATAAAATAACAATGAAAACATGCCATTTAATTACATTAAATTACATTATATTCAAATGACCAAAATTCGCTAATCAAAATGCTGTAGAATGATAGCATTTATCTATGTTTTTTTTTTTCTGTTTACAAAAATCTCACGTTAACAGGAGGATAAGAATAGCCTTAAGGGCCTCCCCTAGTGGCGCAGAGGTTGAGCACTGGGCTGTGAAGCTTCCTGCAGCCTCTGCAGTGCTGGTTCGATCCTCGGCCACCTATGAGGGTCCCACATGGCACAACAGACCTCTCCTGTGGCCCGCTGCTCCCCTCAGCAGTGTATTTCAGTCCTTCTGCCTGTTCTGCTCCCCGCTCTGACTCTGGTGAATTCTCTCACCCTCCCACACTTCTGACTGTACCC
Source organism: Talpa occidentalis (assembly GCF_014898055.3). Classification (NCBI taxonomy): domain Eukaryota; kingdom Metazoa; phylum Chordata; class Mammalia; order Eulipotyphla; family Talpidae; genus Talpa; species Talpa occidentalis. The sequence goes on from NW_023604972.1 coordinate 75,033,223, forward strand.
AATGCTTGTATAAATAAATAAATAAAACATTGAAAAAAAAAAAGAGTAGCCTTAAAATAAAAACTTGGAAGACATTCACCCTAGAAATTAGAGAACAACAACAACATAAAAACCATGACAGCTATATTTATATCTGATAAAACAGACCTCCAATTAAGAAAGATAATAAGAGATAAAGACTGTCTATATTTTGATTGAGGATCTAATATAAGAAGAACACTCGTAAATATGAATATACTTAATGATGCAATAGTGAAATATAAGATGATTAGTAACATGAATAAAGAGAGATGTTGACAACAAGACAATAATTCTAGGGAAATTTAAGACCACACATACAAAATGGAGAGTTAAACAAGAAAAAGAAAAAAGTTTAAAGAATCAAGAGAATTAATTGAAAAGTTGGTGGTAGATCTTATTGCTATGTACAAAACCTTCTACTCAATAACTAGGGCACATTTTTTTTCAAGTGGTCATGGAACATTTTCAAGTATCAAAATTATATCTAATATTTTCTACACCATAATTTCATTAAGTTAGAAATCAGCTTTATGAAAATATAAAACAGTTATAAATAGGGATTAAATAAAATTCTGCTTAGTACTTGTTTTATCAAAGAGGAAATCAAAGCAGGAATTACAAAAAAAAAATGTGAGATGAATGAAAATTATTACATAATTTGCAAAATCTATGGGATGAAGCAAAATTAGTCTTAAGAGACAAGGTAATTGCAATACAGGCCAACATTAAGAAGCAAGAATAATACCAAAAAAAAATCTATATCTAAATACACTTTAAAAAATGAAACAAGACCCAATTTATTGAATAATAATATAATATAATATTATAAATAAATGAAATATATGAAAATGACTATATCTATACCAAAAAACATCAATGACTATACTTATACCAAAAAAACATCTCCCTGGTGGTGCAGGGGGTTAAGTTTCAGCGCTATCAAGCTATCACCAGCCACTGTGGCATAAGTGTGATGCCCAGCCAGGGAGCTAACCCACATGGAACAGCAGGACTCTCTTGTCTCACCCAGCAGGCCTCTCTTGTCTCTCTTGCTGCTCCCCTCAGCAGTGTGTTTTAGGAGATCAACCTGTTGTTCTTCCTACTCTGTCTCTGGTTAATCCTCTCAACCCCCACACCTCTGGCTGACAGCCCAGTTCTTGTATACATAAATAAAATAAATAAATAAATCTTCAAAAAAATCAATGAAATTAAGAGTTGGTTCTATGGAAGATAGAAAGAAACAAACCTCTAGCTAAACTAATTTTAAAAAGAAGATAAAACATTAGTAAATAGAACCACAAATGAAGAGGAGAAATCACTACAGATAGCATGAAAATATAAAGCATTATAAGAGATTACTATGGACAACTTACTATATGCCAATAAATTTGATCAACTAGAGAAATAGATAAACTTCCACATCAGCATCTTCTACCAAAAACAAAATAGGAAGAATCTGATATGTTGACCTTATCAATAAAAAGATTGAAATTTGAAATACAGGAAAATAATTTCCAAAAGCCAAAACACACAACTAAATGTCTTTACAAATTAATTTTATCAAATATTTAAAGAACTAATGTCCATGTTGCTCAGATTATTTTTGAAATACAAAGGAAATGCTGCAATACATTTTTGGAAGCCAACATAAAATTCAACAGTACACTCAAAAAATCATACATCATAAAAAGTGAAATTCATAGCATGAGGCAAGGATCTTTTAATATATGTAAATCAGTCAATGCAACATATCATTTCTGTTTGTGTTGTATGCAATACATAAATAAATATAAAACACAAAATATCAATAAATGCAGAGAAAATATTTGATAAGTTTCAATGTCAATTATGATAAAACTCTAAATAATATAGAAATAAATGGAATATTCCTCAATCTAAAAGAGGTGATGTATTTAAAATCAAATTAAATAAAATACGTAGTGGTGATACATGTATAGTTTTCATCTTAATGTAAGGAAAAAGACATGGACATCCATTATCTCCATTCTGTTCAATATAGAATTAGAAAAAAGATGGAACAGTAAAGAAGTGAAACTCTCAATATTCACAGGTGATATAATAATATGTATAGAAAATCCTACAAAGTCTATATATATAAAGCAACAGATTAATACACCAAAGTGGCAGTTTACAAAAATCAAAATACAAAATCCTGTAACTTTTTCATATAAAAAAAAAAGAACAAGAAACAAACAAAATTGAGAAAATGACTCCATTTATAGATTCTTCAAAAATATTTGAACACTTGAAAATTAATCCAACTAAGGAGGTGAAAGACCTATACAATGAGACCTCCAAGATATTATTAAAGGTTTACAAGAGTGACATAAGGAGATGAATGTGTAACTTATGCCCATGGGTAGGAAGAATAAATAAAATAAAAATTACACTCTTGCTGAACATTATATATACATTTAAGACAATCCCAAATATTTTACTAGCAATATTTTCCAAAGATATAGAGCAAAAATATTGAAATTTATATGGCATGACAAATGGATGCAATGAGAGGCCTTGTGACCTCCAGTGAGACTCCACCCACCCAATGCAGTGAATCCTCCAATTCCATGCATAAGTTGATGCTGAAGAATCCTGAGGTCTCACAATATCCCATGAGACCAAACATACCAACAACCCAGACTGGTGAGGCTGTTATTGGCACAAAATGGTGATGTTGTGAAAATTGGAGAGCCACGCATAAAAAATGATGCTGAGTCACTTGCTAATCCATACACAGAAATAGACTCTACATTCATTACGAATTTAGGCATAGGGGCCTCCCTGGTGGCGCAGGTGGTTGAGCACCACACTGTGAAACTGTCCGAAACCTCTCCAGTGTGGGTTCGATCCCAGCCAGCAAGAATCCCACATGGTGCTGCAGACCTCTCCTGTCTTGCCTGCTGCTCCCCTTGATAATGTATTTCAGTCAGCCTGCCTGTTCTGTTCCCCTCTTTGTCTCTGGTGAATCTTCTCACCCTCCCGCGCATCTGGCCTGTACCCCAGGTCTTGTATGCATGAATAAATAAATCTTTAAAAAAATTTAGGCATAACACCTGCAACAATAAAATACATAGAAGAAAACATTAATGATAGGTTTCGAAATATAAACAATAAAGATGATTGTGGTGATTTGACGCTAAGACAAGGAAACTAAATCTGAATATAAAGAATTTGTATTTATGTAAAGTTAAAAAGTTTCTATACAGTGAAATACATGCAAGATGACTGAAAAATTGGGCTTCACTTGTGATGCAAAGGGTTAAGTTTTAGCACTATGAAACTATCAGTAGCCACTTCAGCACAAGTTCAATCCCAGCCAGAGAGCTAACCCACATGGTGCAGCAGAACATTCCTATTTCACCTGCTGCTCCTCTAAGCACTGTATTTCAGTAGATCTGCATGTGTTGCTCCCATTCTGTCTCTGGTGAATCCTCTCCCTTCCTCCACATCTGGCCTACACCCCTAATCTAATGTGCACAATATAAATAAAATAAATCTTAAAAAAAAGATGATTGAAAAATTAACGTATTAAAATAGAAAATGTTCATATAATATGTATCTTATAAGTAATTAACACTTTAGATATATAAACATGCAATTCAACAACAACAAAAAAGCAGTTAATAAACGAGCATTAGATATGAGCAATTTATCCAGAAAACTAATAGACACATGAATAAACATTCATCATTGATTATAGTAAGAACCATAGGTTAAAAACATAGTAAGATAAAATCTCACCCAAGAATGGCATATATAATATATGCCAAGAATGGCATATATTAAAAATACCTCCAACAACAAGCATTGGAGGGGACATGGAGATAAATAAATCCTGTTATACCATTGTTGGAAATGTAAACTTGTGTAACTATTATGGAAAGCACTCAGAATTCACTCAAAAAAAAAAAAAAACTAAAAATGGAAATACCATGTGAACTCAACAATTCCACTCTTGTGTTTATTTATTTATTTTATTTTACATCTTAAAAGGAGAGGTCTATTAGGAAATGGAGAAAGAAAAAAGGAAGTGCCTGGGACTCCCTGGTGGAGCAGCAGGTTGAGCACAGTGCTGTGAAGCTGTCCACAGCTTCTGCAGCACAGGTTCTATTCCTGGCTGGCCAGGGAGATTCCCACATGGTGCTGCAGACCTCTCCTATATCATCCACTGCTCCCATCATCAGTGTATTTTGGTCCTTCTGCCTGTTCTGTTCCCTGCTCTGTCTCTGGTAGATTTTTCTCACCCTCCTACGCCTCTGGCCTGTACCCCAGTGCTTGTATAAATAAATAAATCTTAAAAAAAGGGAGGTGCTTGCATAGACACAGGGGATATGAAAACTGCCAACAATTCCACTCTTGGTAATATATCCAGAGACTATGAACATCAACACAAAAATTCATATGTTCCATAATATTTATAACATATTTATTTATAATTGGTAGGGCTGGAAGCAGCCTAAATAGCCAATTATAGATGATTGGATCAAGAAGATGTATTATATCCATGCTATGGAATACTATGCAGTCATCAGAGGGATGAAATGGAGCCCTTTTCTACATGGCAAGCATTTGAGAGAATGCATGTTTAAACCATCAAAACAAATATGAGACACAGCAGACAATTCAATAATATACTTTTAAAAAATAATTGGATTTGTAATAAACATTGAGATTAACAGGAATGGGGAAGGGAAATGAATGAAGGGATATAAGGAATTTTGTGGGGAAAATGAAGAAATTTGTGCATGAACATTCATCAGGAAGGACTGGCAGTATTTGTGATCTTATTTATACATGATTCAAAATACTTTTCTTTGCTCAGTTAACTTACTTAGATGAACGGATCCATGCAACCTCTGCATTAAATGGAATCTGCATATTTTAAAATCACAGATTTTACAATTCTATTTCTTACAGTCTTTGAATTATCCAGACTTACAGAAGCACTCAATATTTGATTCTATATGATTCTGACATCTATATTTACAGATTTAGTCTAAAGTATAACTATTTCACAGTACAGATTAGAGTAGCTAGCTGAAATAGAAAATTAACGGAAACTATAAAGTTTTGGTGATAGATCAACTTAGTTCATGACTACCATATTTGACATATTTATGATTTTTAGGTAAAGTGACTTTTCCATGATTAGTTATTATTATATTTTGCTATATAATTTAAGAGGATAAATTAATGACTATAACTTTTACGTGAACATATTTATCTTAATGACTTTATAGTGTTTATGGTGTTTTTCCCTTTTTAAGATAACGATGGCTTTCAAATATAAATCCAAACAAGTGTATTAGACTCTCCAACTCAGGCATTTTAGCATGAAATTCCAAATATTCATAATCATGACAAGTAGCAATCAGTAATTTTATGAAGGTACTGATTTAAATCACTATTTATTTATTTATGCATACAAGAACTGGGGGACAGGCCAGAGGTGCAGGAAAGTGAGAGGATTCACCAGAGACAGAGCGGGGAGCAGAACAGGCAGACAATCAAAATCACTGCTGAGGGGAGCAGAAGGCGAGACAGGAGACGTCTGCTGCACCATATGGGTATCTCCTTGGCTGGCCAGGGATCGAACCCACGCAGCAGTGGCCACAAACAGCTTCACAGCGCTGCACTCAACCCCCTGCACCACCAGGGAGGCCCTTAAATCACTCTTGAATTGAGACTTCTTTTGACAATGAAGTCAATAGTCTACCTACAAAACCCATCTCAAGTTGCTTGTGGTTCTTTTGCCATGTTCAAATTTTACCCTTCATATGTCAGGCTGAGTTTAGGAAAAAGAAATCAAAGTAGACATTTCAAACAGAAAATGTCTAAATAGAGCTATCTAGTAACATATATATTCCAAAATCATAATATTTTTATTGAATTACCATTAACCTAAATCCTTGTTAGTGTTTTGAAAATATAGGGTCTCTCCCCTCAGTTGTAGTCACTGTAGTGCACCCACCACCAAAGCAACCATAGTCCCAGCTGTGTAAATGATTGCCAATTAATTAAATTGTATAAGCAGGAGCACATAGACACATTAGAAAGATGACATGCACAAACTTTATGTTATTCCAAGAAAGAAATAACACCTAAAACAGCCCGACCAACAGAGCTATGAATTCTGTCACTGTCAAAAGGCAAAATGTAAGAAATTATCTTAGTAAGTAACAAAAGTTTTTTACTTTTGTTCAAGGAAATAGCATTATAGCTACAATCCAGAAAGCTAACCCTTGTTATTTAACCACTGTTACTCAACACAATTGAACTCATGATAAATTTATTGCAGAAAAAAGGATAAATATATACACACACACACACGTGTATACACACATATATACACTCACATGTGTGTATGTGTGTGTGTATATATGTGTATGTGTGGGTATATCTCCTCACACGTCCACGGCCATACTTGCTAGGAGAAAGTCCAAATAATATATAAGATTAATATCCCAGTCTATATTCAAGATGATTTGTAATTATCTAAGTACTTTTCAGATAGCATCTCATCACTCACATTTAGACTTACTAAAGATGATGTATAGTATACATAATTTATTAGCACATCTTATGCATTTATTTAGAATAGATATTTATAGTATTTACTAAGAAAAATAGTAATAGTGATGCGAAATAAAAAAGTTCAGGAGGTCAGTGGCCTAAAATAACTTAGTTTAGTCACATCTGTCATTGACCTATCTTGTACCTGTTCCATGCCCTATATATATTCTAGAAAAGTGACAGTTAAAAAAAAATCAGGCAAGATTACTTTTGCCATATATGATTGAAGAATAAGTTTTATTTAGCAGAGTGCCGCATTTTCTTACTTACCTTGAGTATGAGAGTAATGTCCATTCACATGGAATAACTTACATGTTATTTGCCTGAAAAAAATAGCAGAGGAAGGAAACAAAGAAGGAAATGTTCTTCAGACCTGTTTTATTTTCACATAACATAGACAAAAAAAAAAAATAATAAATAAATAAATAAAACAGGCTCCACTGCCTGATTTCTCAAGTACACTTTCCAGCGCTCTGTCAAACAAACAGGAATATCTAGACCATTTAGAACCCTCTATATTCTCTGGTGCTTGTCCCTTTCTGGCAGAGTGGCACATAATGTCTGCAATACACAACTAGATGTATAATGGCTTTTTTGCAACCTTGGATTGTTCTCTGGGCTCTAGCCACCTACACTGAGCAATAAGGGGACACAATTGAAGTAGCTTTTTAGCTTTTATAGCTTATTGATTTTTATATTTTCTGATGTATTAGAGCGATTTTTCAAACATATCCTCCTTACCTTGATATCTCGAGTGTGTAAAGAGGATTTCACATTTATTATATTTGGTATAAAAAAGTATGTGTGTGTATGTGTGTGTGTATAATGTTTTGTGTTATCTCAGCTATATAAAAATTGTTTGGTATGAATAAAATCAATCTACAAGTAATATTCAAAGTATGTGTGCAAGTGTTTTATAAAAAGCAGACAACAACAAATACACCCTTTCCAACCAGGTAACACAGATGGTTTTTCAAAGTACAGTTCATGAACTCTGTTTAAACTCACATAGGCTCAATATTTTAAAATAGAAAATTTCTATCATAATGGAGAATATATAATGTGGTAAGTAATTGCTTATTATCTATGATCATCTGTAACAGTATTAAATAAAGAATTGCAGCAGAAATTTCTTGTGTGATGGAAGTGATCTATTCCCAGATCTCAGACACAGATGAGGTTTGGAGGATTTCATGGCACAGACTTTGAAGTTTTGCAATTTCAAATAATAGATGCCAAAGAAAATAATTTTACATTGTCCTAGCTCACTGTCACATACAAAGAAATTAATAGTTTCCATCTGTTTCAGATAGAATTTGTTACTTTGTAGTAAATAATTTAATTTGGACATGTAATTATTTAAAATGGTTAAGCATTGGCTGAACTTTCTATTTTAACTTTTTAGAGAATAAATTCAATGATGCTCGACATCTTTAAAAAAAATTCAAAGCTGTTCTCATATTGTATTTAAATAAAGGAAAACCTAACAAACTTCAAGGGATCTTTAGAAACCCTGTCTTTCTAACTCCAAAACACCTCCTATTATTTTGATAAAATGACTAAAATTTATTGAATTTTACTTTTTTTTGAGGGCATTTTGTCTGCAGAAGTTAACTACTACAATACAAAAAGTGAGACATTTTAGACACATATACCTGACTTAAAACAATTTTTTTTTAATTTTAGAATTGTTCTTCATTTACCAACAATCTGAATAAAAATACTAGATCTATGATAAACTCTCTTTGGTGAAGGGAGTAAAGAAATTTAAATGACAGTGACAAGTCAATGATTGCATAAACTTTGTAAATTATTGAACTTCTCTGAGAATATTTTAGTCTCCTCTTATCCACAGGGGATACATCAAGACTCCCAACATAGGCCTGAAACTGAAAATTGCAGAATAATTTATATCCTATGCTTTTTTAATACATACATATCTGGGATAAAATTTAATTTAAAAATACACAGTAAGAAAGTAATAACAATAGCTAATAAATGTGAATATAACTTTTGCAGTTTGAGGTATGACAGCAAAACTAATGCTGATTTCCTTTATGCTTCTTCACAAATTCACAGATCGATCTATTCTTACTGTAGATTTTAGCGACTTCAGTGTATAAGTTTTTTGCTCATTAAATTGAGAACTTTTTTCATGTAATGGAGAAAACCTTTTTCATGTAAAGGAAGTACATTACTGTTTCTCATTGGCACAGGTGAATTGCCAACATCACTATTTGCCTTTCAGGGTCATTATTAAGTAAAATAAGGGTTACTTGACAACAAGCACTGTGATGCCAGGACTGTCGATTTGATAAAACTGCACAGATAATAAGTGACTAACAAGCAGATAACAGATATGGCAAGAATATTTTGGACAAAGGGATGATCCATTTTATAAGAAAGATGGAATAGGTGAAAGATTTCATTTGACTATTCATAAAGTTAAGAATTGTTCATTTCTAGATTCATATTTTTCATGTTGTTGATCTCTAGTGACCACAGATAATAAATTTTGTAAAGCAAAAATGTGGGTCAAGGAAAACTACTGCATTTAGTTTTATCTGTATATTGGAAATAATGATACTTAAACACAGGTTTAATTTGATATCAAATAATATCACCGAGTTTAAATACCAATTTGAAATGTAGTGGGCAGTAAAAAATGTGGTAAAGCATATCTTGATTATTATAGCTCATCCCTCATTAATTTATTTGGTTCAGAGGGGACTGCATTTGGAATATAGCCTTGATGGTGATTAGATATGGTGTGAAAAGTGTCAGGCATGAGTCAAATACTCCCAACTCATTCCAGGAACAAGGTAGGGATTATATAAAGGAGAGCTAGGAAAACAATATATCCTGGAAAGAAAAGATGGTAAAAAGAGGTAGATAATTTTTTTGCATGAAAATTTTAAATAGAACTTACCTTGAACTTTGTTTTAACATATACAGAGTATTTGGCAAATGCTAAAAACACTCAAGTTGCTGTAACTTTGGTTCATAAGCATCTCCTGCAAGCACAACATTGCTTTTGCCATTCTCACTAATTTACATATTTTCCTTATCATCTGAAGTTTATGAAAATCATCTATTTTAATTTTCCTCTTTTGTTTGATTACATCTACTGGCAAAGACTACTATACCGATGTGGAATACATCCCCTTGTGTTCACTTCAGTGATCCTCAGTAGGGGTCAGGTATGGTGACTGGAAACTGTCATTTAATTCTTGGAACTATGTGCAAATGCTGAATAAAGAAATGACAGCCCTAGGTTCCTTGTACAATGGGAGGAAATCTCTCTTTTTGTCCCATATCCTCATTTCTTCCTTGAAAAGCAATTGCAAAGCAATGCCATCATGTCTGCTTTTTCATTGCAGAGAAAAAAAAAAAAAAGTAATCTGACCCACAACAGATGTCTGCGGTCCAGCCAGTCTTTGGATTCTCACTGAAGTCCTGAGCAGTGGTAAATCACCTTTCCTTGAACCTGATGGCTTTGACTTCAATTTTCTGACAAGCAAGTTTGTTTTGAAAAAAGAGCTGGGAGCAGAGGATTGCCATTGAAGGAAGCCAGCTTTCTAATACATTGATTGAGAGCAATACAGCCTTGAGTAAACATTGACCTACAATACTGCTCTGATCACTACAAAAATGGATTATCTGTCAGATGTACATTGATTGTATAAGTATGGCCTAGCTTGAACTTTCTTAGAATCTATATGTGATCTCTATTTCTTCTATGATTGCTTGTACTCCAAGATATAGTATTGCTTTTTATAAATGACCTCACTTCCATTTTCCTCAATAAGTATTCTTCTGTATAGTATTAGATACTGTATAGTTTATGTTCCAAGCCATAATGCATTTGCAACTGAAAGACAAAGGAGCAGATAAAATAGTAATTAGAACTCTGGACAACAGAACAAATAAGCATAAGTTGGGATGTTCCAGCCAAACTATAATACTTTCTTAGTATTTTTATTTAATCTGTTAAGATTTAGGCAATATTGGGCTTGAATGAAACACTTAAAACATATTTTTAAAGCTATTATACATATTTTAAAGATTTATTTATTTATACAAGAACCAGGGCACAGGCCAGATGTGCGGGAGGATGAGAGGATTCACCAGAGACAGAGTGGGGAACACAATAGGCAGACTGACGAAATACACTGCTGAGAGGAGCAGTGGGTGAGACAGGAGAGGTCTGCTGCGCCATGTGGGATTCTCGCAGGCTGGGATCGAACCCACACTGCAGAGGCTGCGGACAGCTTCACAGTGTGGCGCTCAACCGCCTGCACCACCAGGGAGGCCTAACACTTAAAAATATATTTTCAGGAAAAAATTTCATGGTGAGTCAGAGTAAGAACTTTAGAGCAAAGAAATGACTCCTGATCTGAATTTGATACATTCCTAATAAAATATGGAGAAAATACATTGTCAGTGCCTGCACACAGTGTTGTGAGAATTAAATGAGATGATATATTTTAAAATGCTTTATAAATTTTGTATTCTATCAAAATGTAAAAATATTATCTGGAAGTGAGGTGTACTAGAAACAGGAATCATGGGTAAATGACACTACCTGAAAATACAACACTACCTTTGAGAATATATTTTTTATTAATGGAGATAAATTTTAAAGATCTGAAATGTTTATTGCTAATAAAGTTTTTAGGAAAATGTTCTGTACCCATTACATTGGGAAAGAATAAATAACTAATGGACTAACATCTCTTAAGGATCCTAAAGTCTATTGACTTCCTGCAAAAAGTATCAAGACAGCAGTGAAAGAAATTGTGGCAGTAGAGAAATCTGTGAATTAATTAAGTTACTTTATATTTCCTTCAAAATATCTCCTGGATATAGCCCACTATTACCTATATAACTATATTAAAAATTAAAAAAATGAGCATTTACTCATCCTTAACATGTTAAGACTGTCACACAACTGAGAAATTACTCATTGAAAATTGTCATTCCCATGAAAAGGAGGAGAAAGTCACTACAAGTGGCATGAGTTGAATATTTTAGTATGGGGAACTTTCAAATTGTATTTCTGCCCCATGGGGACTGACCACTGAAGTAACTGTAACCAGGGGCTGAAGCCAAAGGTTTGTTACAGGTGGCACCCCCTGGAGGATGGTGCAGATAAGGGTGACTTGCCCCAGGTGAAATACAAAGAGTGGGTATGGAGACTCTGACAGGAAATAAAAGGGACTGCAGAAGCAACCCCACTATTCAGTGTTTTCCAGATTTCACTGTTTTACAGGATTCAGCAATTCCAGGGTCAGTGATTTCTGCCCCACCATGCTGATCTTCCAGAAGGCTGCAGGCCTCTGAAAGACGTGGCGAGGCTCCCAGCAGCCAACCTCAGAGGAGAAAAATTCAGAGTCTGCATGTAGCCGAGCCATTGAAACTGCTCCCGGCCTTACTGCTGTTGTAGCCTGGAAGGGAAGGTGAATACCTGGAGCTGACTGCCTCGCTTTGCTGCATGAGTGTGGGCCATTTGTCAGATTGCTCAGCTGCTACAGCTGCTGTTTCCAATGTTGCTTGTCTGGTGCTATGCTGCCACATCTCTGAAGCTCTGGTGAGCATTCCTATTATATCTTCTGTTGCCTTCATAAATTGGATTCCAGTCTATTGTCCCATTGCCATGTGTTCCCAGCCCTCAGTAGTGGGAAGACACCATATTACCATATTGGCCCCCTTTTTTGAAATACATGTCCAGGTCTCCAGTGTTAGGAAGAAGTCATTTGGGGAGCATGGCCTTTGTACAGGATAGTAGTTTCATGTCCTCGGTGGTGGGAAGATGCCATAACAGACACTTTATCTCAGACTCGTTCTCTCAGAGAGTCAGAGACTCTTTGTCTTCTTTGTTTGTTAAAATAAATAAATAAATAATCATTTTTTGTTGTTCCCTGAACCTGAGTAGTCTTACAATTGTGCACATGGATGAAAAATTCAGACACTAGTAAATTTTGGGGGCACTATCCTTGGCCAGTTTTAGTGACACTTATTGCTAGGTATCAAAACTATACTGGAATCTGGCTTTATATATAGTCACTTTTTTTTTTTTTTTAAGATTTATTTATTTATTTATACAAGCACTGGGTACAGTCAGAAGCGCGGGAGGGTGAGTGAATTCACCAGAGCCAGAACAGGGAGCAGAGCAGGCAGAAGGACCGAAGTACACTGCTGAGGGGAGCAGCGTGCGGCAGGAGAGGTCTGCGCGCCATGTGGGACCCTCCTCCAGTGGCCCGGGAGCAGCCGGGGATCGAACCGGCGCTGCAGAGGCTGCGGGCAGCTCCGCAACCCAGCGCTCAACCGCTGCCCCACCAGTCACTATTAATCAAAGATTCATATGAACACTGTTTCTGAATGAAAGATGATAACATGCCCTCACAAGTCTATAAGACTTGAATGAGGCTTGTTTACACAAAAAGTAGCCAGGCTTCTTCAAAGCTATTGCCTGAATGTCATGGTAGTGTCATTTAGTATATTACATTATAAATCTTACCTGAAGTTTAATTTTAAGCATCTGTTCCTTTATAAAGTAAATGGTGCTCATGGTTACCTTAAATTGGGTATAAGAGTGCACTAATATCTCTGGCTTTTATTTAAATTATGAGTAAGGAAAAGAAAGAAGTATCTGTCTTGTTTGGGAGGGAAAGGTGTGTGTGCATTTGTGTGTGTATGTGTGTGCATCTGTGTGTGTGTGTGTGTGTGTGTGAAACAGAGAAAGAGAATGAAAGGAGAAGATGGAAGAATAAGAACAGGAGACAGAAGGAGAAAGATGAAGATAAGGAGGGGGGAAAGACAAGAAGGTGAAGATGAGGAGAAGGAAAAAGAAGAAAACAAGGAAAAAAGTAAACTTCTGTATCCCAGGTACTATATTATCTAAATAAAAAGGGCCTTGTTCCCAGTATCATATGTTTACTAATGCAGGAAGATATAAAATATCATGTAAACAGATGGAGTTTTGACTTTGCCACAAGAAATGTATAAGGGTTTCCCCGGTGGTGCAGCGGTTGAGCGCTGGGTTGCGAAGCTTCCCGCAGCCTCTGCAGCGCCGATTCGATCCCCGGCTGCTCCCCGGCCACCGGAGGAGGGTCCCACATGGCGCGCAGACCTCTCCTGCCGCCCGCTGCTCCCCTCAGCAGTGTACTTCGGTCCTTCTGCCTGCTCTGCTCCCCGCTCTGGCTCTGGTGAATTCTCTCACCCTCCCGCGCTTCTGACTGTAGCCAGTGCTTGTATAAATAATAAATAAATAAATCTTTAAAAAAAAAAGAAATGTATAAAGTGATGTCTCAGAAAAGGCCAAGAATGAGTTGGATTAACCTAGTGGAGATTACACCTAGAACATAAAATTTTAGCTTTAGCCATGAAAGGTGAAAATTAGTTTGTTATGTAAAGATCAATGCAAAAACTTTCTCCCAGGATAAAGGTGTGTTTAAAGAATGAAAACCAACCAGCAAACTGAATTTAGGAAGCAAGATACAGAATATAGGGAGATCACAGAAACTGACAGGACTTAGCTACTCCTGCCCCCTCCTTTTAATAGTTTACAAAGTGCAGTGTAAATACCACACTGTTTTAGGAACAATTCAAAATGTATGGGAATAGAATTTTCCTGGCATTTAATGCCCAGAGGCCAGTGATGCTAACACCCTTGGAAGGGATCATACTAACAATGCAGAACTTTTCTCTTCAAAATGGCAAAAGAACCACTGTCACTCCTTTCCTATTGAAAAATACCACAGTGTATTCATTCATGATAAGGAGCTTTAGATTTTATTATAAATGTGTTGAGAATAATATTTTATTTAGGCAAGTGATATGATCGGAATTGATTGTTTAAAATAGTCTGTTAGCTATTTGGGAAATGGATTGTGAGTATTGTAGATAGTGCCTTTTATATTTGAAGCCATAATAACAATTTATATCATCATTTCTTCCCATAAAATGGAAATAACACTTTTTTTCTGCCTCCTAAGTCACATACATACATATTCTGAAGGGAGAAAGAAAACGTTTACGTAGTGGCACATCAATCTGGTTTCTATTTCTATCATCTTTGGGATTACATCATCTACTTGGCTGTGACTATAGACGACATGTTTATGGCAAGACCTCTGAGCCAGCAGGTGCAATACTAGGACTCTGGTCACACAGCAGCCATTCAGACATGTGTCTGGGGTGGGGGTGTTGGTGTTACCAGGCCAAAGGCTCCAGAGCCAGGGCTCCTAATGCTCTGGACTGCAACCCTGATAGCCTGATTAAGGGCTAATGGGAAATAATTCCCATGGGGACATTAAAAGATGGAGTGTGGGCCAGCCTTGCTCTTTCCCTCTTTGTCACACGTGTGTCCCTGGTCCCTAAGCTCCAGTCTTGGCTTAGTAGAAGGCTGGCCTTAGCCCATGGGTGGCTGGCTCCTGCTTGCCCTCTTGCCTTGGCACATAGCTAGCCCTCTTCACATGCCACAGGCTCCACTTGACCTCTCATTTCCTCTCAGTGGGCAGCCTTCACAGTGTGGCTCCCACTTGGACCCCAGTCTCTGCTCTGTGGACAGCTGTCATTTGCCACATCTGATTTTGATTTGGACCCTGACTCTGCCAGCAGACATTGCCATCCTGTGCATGCAACTTTGGCTTGGATTCTGGTTTTTGCTCAGCAGATGCAATCTGTGGTAGGACCAACTCATCTGGTCATATGCCAGCAAACAAATTCATTTTCTCTCTTTCTCTCTTCCTCCCCATGCTTCTCTCCCCATTCTCCTCCCCCCCCTCTCTATGTGAATAAAACTTTTATTTTTATTTGTTTTTTCTCTTTATTTGACTTCATTTGATTTGCATCATGGTCATATTCTTAAGTATACAGATGAGGGGCCACTAACTAGATGACCCCCTTTTCCTTCAGTTTGTCATATTATTAGTTTGGTGCTCAATGTGGGATCATCGTACCTGTAGTTGGCCAGCCCAAGGGGTCCTTCCTTGTGTTGGCTGTCATCTGCACACCATCATTGCTGTATAATTAGAAGGACTTTTCTGTTTATGTTAGAAGAGTTTGGGTTTTACTCCAGTAGAGTTGTTTGTGTGTGTGTGTGTCTGTGTCTGTGTGTGTGTGTGTGTTGACTTAGACATGGGTTCAATTTTAGTATAGAAATTTATGCTTCTTCTTTTTCAAATTTTGGTTTGGGTGATCTGATAAAACCTAGTGTATAGAGCTGATATTGCTATTATGGGAAATTCTGTGGGCATTCACAAGGGGCTAATTTTTCAACATATACTAAGATTTTGATTCAGGGACTTTTTGGGGTACATGTGCAAGAGCATTTTCTACAAATTTGCTTTTGATTCAAGTGGAGGTGAATCTTCTACTTTTGTTGAAAATCTGCTTGGGCAAATTCTGCTTGCCTTCCAGAAACCAGATTTGAAAAGACAAAGGACCATTTGATGGCACAAAAATGACATAATTAACTTTTCCCTTACCCTAATAACTGTAAAAGGAGGAGGAAGACCACTATTTACTCATAACACTGAACCCACTTTAAGAGTCCTTAAAGAATCGTTAAGAACACTCTGCCATTTCTAGAGAGGCTAAAGTGACTCTGAATCTCTCACTTCTCCCCCAGGATAGACTGGAATCTTCTCATACCCACACCACATGGGCACCCAAATGTTCATAGGAGCTTCCTGGAAGTAGGACAGTTCTTTTATATCAATGTCTGGTAGATAGGTTTATGAATAAATAGGGGCAAACCAAAAGATACCATACACAAATAAAATTATTTTTGTTGAGAATTTGAAGGCTCCAATTAATGAAATTGTCTAGGCCATGGATCCAACTATCCCCAGTCCTTCCATTCTAGTTTCCATACCTGGATATTTCAGCTGTTTTTAAGTACTTGGCACAAAAGTTGTCTTTTTCTGCTTTCTGGCATATATCAATATCAACTACTCTTTCTATGTGAATGTCAGAACACAAAATCAAAAAAGTACCTTGACATTTGCTGGACTATTCTTCCACAAGTGTTTAAGAAGTCCCAATTGTTTTTTGGAGAAATATTGGTTAGGGATCTCAGAAAGCCCAATTAAAACACAGCATCCTAATAGAATATATGGTTGATTTACTAATTGAAGACATGAATGTTGTCTGGAGAACCCTATATTGATTTTAAAACACTTGGCAGGATGTGGTCACATAGTAGAGCCTCAGAAGGCTAAGGAATGCAAAGATCACATGCTTTGGATATGACATATAAAAGGCCAACCTAACCTCATGACTGAGAGAAAACTGATGATTTCAGGTCTCAAAATCCACAGAAACTAAAGCCAAGTAAGTGGATTTTGGTGAATGGCTGTGTTTTGCAGAATTTGGAACCCCAACTTTGGGCTAATAGCAAAGCCCCTGTACAAAGCCCTGATAGACTCAAACTTGGCCTTTTTCTTTGGATTCCTGAATGTCAACTTGACTTTGACTAAATAAAGGGAACAATAATCTCAGCATCAGCCTTAGGGCTGCCAGATCCCAGTAAGCATTTCTGACTATATTTGCATGAGAGACGGGAGTAAATCTGTGAGTAGGAATCCAATTTTTAGGACCAGAAATGCAACTCATCACATACCAAACTACAGGATCCTACCACTAAAGGATAGACTGTAAGTTCATGGGATATAACTGTCCTTTGTGACCTACATGAAGAAGAGAAATTTACTGTAGAAAATCACACCTTCTGTAGGTACCACACCAGTTTTTGACATTGTAAGAACAGAAAGGTGGGCTTTGGTTGACTGCTGGATATAAGGGGAAATATCAAGCAAGTCTACTAGATAATTATAAGGTATAGTTGCTTTGCATTTCATTAAATACAGCTATCTTGCCCCCATCTATGAAGAGTGCCTTGCAGGATGGGATCTTAATACATAACTGTCTAGAATCTATTAAAACAGTGTATGCTTGCTAACCAGATTTGACTGACTAGGCCTTACCTGTTCCAGAATGGGAGCAATTTACAGATCAGAGAAATCTTATGAAACAGTGTCTGTCACCAATGGACAAGATATACAATGGGTATGCTTCAGAACACCATAAAGGCCAAGGCCCTCCCAGCAGTTAGTAGGCACAATAGGCCAAAGCGATACCCTGACCTGAGCCCAGCAGCGATCTCAAGGTAATAGAATAAACATATCCATGAACTCAAAATATGCCTCCAAGGTTTTGCAAGCACATCATGCCATATGGAAAGAAAAGGGGCTCTTTATAGGTAGCAACAAAAAAACATTAAGCAGGGCCTCCTCGGTGGTGCAGCGCTTGAGCACTGGGTTGCGAAGCTGCCCGCAGCCTCTGAGGCCCTGGGTTGATACCCGGCCACCAGGCGAGGGTCCCACATGTTGCGCAGACCTCTCCTGCCGACCACTGCTCCCCTCAGCAGTGTACTTCATCAGTCTGCCTGTTCTGCTCCCCACTCTAGCTCTGGTGAAATCTCTCACCCTCCCGTGCTTCTGACTGTACACAGTGCTTGTATAAATAAATAAATAAATAAATAAATAAATAAATAAATAAATAAATAAATCTTTAAAAAAAAAAATCTTTAAGCAACTCCTAGATATCTTGGCCTTGCTGAAAACAGTAGCTTTGTTCTCAGCTGTAGCAGTGATGAATTGTAACAGTCATTAAAATTATCTGAAATTGCAATAGCAGCTGTGTGTCTAAGTCTGCTGCTCATTCTTCTTTCCAGGGGACATTTATCTGTCTCATGAAGTTTTCCCAAATTGTTCCTAAACACACTGATTGGTATGAGGAAACAGCCTATGAATGGAGATTTACTAACTTCAACTCTTGATCTATTTATTGATGTAATCATATGGAATGATACTCCTCTCAGAGGCCATAGTCAACCCAGTATTGAAGCAGCTACTCCACAAATCTGGTAATAGCTTAGCTAATTAACATTCATGCATGTGCCAGGATGGCTTGTGGTATGTAGCAGAGGTTTTGGAAGCACGATTGTCGAATGTCTCCTGCTCTTGCTATAATACTCCCATTACCTTGTTTTCTAAATTCAGGTGATGTTTGGGATGAATATCCATCTCTCCTTTACTTTTTGCTCCATTGACACTAATAACCGTTTAGCTGAGGCTTTACGTTAGAACTGGTCCAGCACCAGATCTGACCTAATTGTATAATCCCAACAATATGTATTCAGTTCCTCTTAATATATCTCCCTCTGCTTAGAGAAGTTTCCAGTAGTAACTACAAAGGTTTCAACCTGGGGACTATCTCTTGAGCTGTAATTTGCTAAAGTTGAAGGCCAGTTTAGTATTTAAAAAATATGATCATAAAATTGTAACTATGTTACCAAAGGAAGGGACTAAAACAATCTGAGTTTTATTGTTGCAAACACAAATATAAACAAAGGCAAGTGAGTAGGGATCCTGCATTCTTCTCTCAGGAGATTAAGAATTCTGGCAATGGCCCAGAGTGGCTTCCTGAGAACAAATACTGCTGTCATGTGTGACAGAAGCAGAGTTATAGACTCTCCCCACCAGCTGATACCTTTTCAGAAGAAGCAAGAAATTCCAACTATTTTGAGAAAATAAATTTTAGCATGTCATTTTAGATTCTCCTGATTTCACTGTGATATTAAGTAAGTTAATAGAGGAAAAGAGAATTAGTGGAAAAAACAAAATTAAAATCAGAGATGTCCTGATTATAAAGTCATTCCTTTTTTATGTGAGAATAAATCTTATTTTCTTCCATTCCATTATAGCCATTTTTTTTCCTCCATTATATGCCAGAGTCCCAGCAGACCTACCAAATGTATCATTTTAACTAACCAGGGGAAGTTTATATAATACCTTCCAGCATAATGAAGTGAGAGCCAGTTGTTCATTCTACCAATAAGTCAAAAATTGTTGGGGCTGGAAAAAAATCGTTTCCATACACAGAAATATGAAAATATGTATGTTTAATTCCATGTGTTTTCACATATACAGTTACTACAAGTCACAGAAAAGTGCTTTTGAGATATGGCTGAAAAGTTGAATCAGGTATATGCAAAGGAAAAGACCAGTACAAAATAATTTTGATTGTCATATTCAAGAAGCTTTTAAAAGATTTGGACAAGTTGAAAAAACAATATATACCAATTTAACCAGTTCCATAAGTAAAAATAAAAAAGTCATGGGAATAGTGAATGAAAACAAAATCATAAAAAGATAATTAAAAAAAAAAGTATTTTGAGGGCCTCTCCGGTGGCGCAGCGGTTGAGCGCTGGGTTGCAAAGCTGCCCACAGCCTCTGCAGCGCCGGTTCAATCCCCAGCCACCGGGAGAGGGTCCCACATGGCGAGCAGACCTCTCCTGCCGCCCGCTGCTCCCCTCAGCAGTGTACTTCGGTCCTTCTGCCTGCTCTGCTCTCCGCTCTGGCTCTGGTGAATTCTGTCATCCTCCCACGCTTCTAACTGTACCCAGTGCTTGTATAAATAAATAAGTAAGTAAGTAAATAAATAAATAAATAAATCTTTATAAAAAAGAGAGTATTTTGAGTAGTAATGAATAGTATGTCAATAATCATAGTAATAAATTACTTTAATCTATATTTATTTATTATAGGAATCAAAGGTAAACAAATTCCTATTACTGTAGATACAGGTCTAAATTATAAATATAGTATACTTCAGGAGAAGAAAATATCTTAAAGATTGGTAAAAGTGGTAGTGTGGAGGAAAGGCTGAAATAAACAATATAAAATAATTTCTACTGAAGAGGGCAATATATATGTAAGCAGGAAATGCACTTTGTTCAAGCATTTTAGTTTCCTCCTTTATGTGTTATTTTTATCAATGTAATTGATTTAACACTGTATATAAGTTAAAGGTTTAACTTCACACATCTTCAAATGTGTGCTGCCACACTACACTGACCATGAAAACACCCATAATCTCCCATCCCAATCCACTGAGCCCCTTGCTGATCTCCACTACTTCTCTTTGGTAGCCTCATATTTACTGTCAGATTTCTCAAGTTTATTTTGGTTTAGTTTATTCCTTTTTTCTTGTTTCTCTACACTCCGTATTTGAGTGTAATTCAGTATTTGTCTTTGTCCTTCACTAATGCTGCTTAGCATAATCCCCTCCAGTTGCGGCCATATTGTCACAAATGGCAAAATCTCATCATATTTATGGCTGATTGGTACCTGTGTGTGTTTGTGTGTGTGTGTATGTATGTATCCCTTCAAGTAAGTATTTTGCATTCTTTTAGTAGATAACAGGAGTGCAAATGCTGTATTACACATTAAATTTATTTTTAATATTTTGAGGAAACTTCACACTGTTTTCCATAGGGTGTGGACCAGTTTGCATTTCCACCAATGGTGTACAGATTTTCTTTTTCTCCACATCCTCATCAACATTTGTTGTGTCTTAGCGGTCACCTAAGTAATCCAGGTTCACCCAGGATTATCACCATATCTAATTTAAACTGATTTGAGTCCTTAATTATCCATTCAAAATTCCTTCACAGCTGTGCCTAGATTAGTGTTTGATTGAGTAACTGAACAGACGGAGTATGGACAATGCCATGTAACAGACACTTATAGAAAGAAAGAACTAAAAATCTTTGAACAATAAGATGGAGTACCTGTTAGGGCAGAAAGTGATTTAAACACAGACCCTGATAATATGAACTTTAAAGATGGGGAAGGAATGCGTTTATAAATATGGGTATAGTACTAGCAAAAGGGAAATGTACTCTATGTGAATCTTCAATGACTATGGAAGAGGAAATGTAAATAGTGGGCAGAGCCACTGCAGAAGTGCCCTCAATAGAGAACCAGGCTCCAGGGAAAGCAAGGCAAAAGAATTGGACATTAGAAATATATTTCATATATTTCAATATATAAGAAAATATTTTTTTAAAAGAATGAATTCTAAAATGGCATTATGAAGGATGTCAGGAGGTGACAAATAATATCAAAGAAGGTAAAATAAAGAATTCTGAACTTTGTAGAAGTCAGTTCACAGATTTTAGGTGATAGAGAATATCTCAACCTCTCATATTGTGGCTCAAATGGATGTGACGGATATAATGTGATTATTTGTAATGTACTTCAGTTTTGAAATATTTCCTAGCAAACGTAACTTACCAATGAACACATCCTATATTATTTTTGAGATAAAGTAATGGGTAAATAATAAAGCAACTTTTTTTGCAAAAAAAAATTAGCATGTTTGAAGATTTACTCAAACCAAGACACTATAAAGAATAGATCTATGATTACTGAGAAACATCAAGCCATACATTGTTTTATTGAAAGACAACATTATATATTTATGTTATTATGTTATGGTCATTGCTACCAACATATTTATGATTCCTAAAGGACTTTTAGATAGGGGATTCATTTGGCTTATGATAAAATTCACAAACAAGCTTCTATAACATATTCAGGTATCTTTTTATTGTTCTCTTAAATTTACATTTTGTCATTTAATTAACTTATGAATAATACTACTTTTAACTTGTCAATAAATTTATAGAGTTAAAATTAGATAAAGACATAAATATGCTTCCTAATAACATTTATAAGGAGATTATAATTAACATGTTTTGAGGTGTATTATAGATATCTTCAATTAAGATTTGGTTTGATATCTACAGTTAGAAGTCTGTGAACATTATTTATTTATTTATTTTTAAACATTTATTTATTTATTTATTTATTTATTTATTTATTTATTTATACAAGCACTGGGTACAGTCAGAAGTGAGGGAGGGTGAGAGAATTCACCAGTCAGAGTGGAGAGCAGAACAGGTAGACTGACGAAGAAGTACACTGCTGAGGGGAACAGCAGGTGGCAAGAGATGTCTGCGCGCCATGTGGGACCCTCACCCGGTGGCCAGGGATCGAACCGGAGCTGCAGAGGCTGCGGGCAGCTTTGCAACCCAGCGCTCAACTGCTGAGCCACCAGGGAGGCCCTGTGAACATTATTTTTAAACATTTTTGGCACAGTACACTTTTTTTTATTTTTGCTGAGCTAAATACTGCTTTTATGAATTAAAGCATGATATAATATTAACATGTAGGAGCTACAATTTATTACCAAAATAATTTAATATTTATAGAATGTTTTCAATATTTAACTCAGGAGGATCATCTAATATCACTTGCTGACATATAAATTAAATCTATATTTTAAGCTTTTTGCATAAAAAGTTATATGGAAACATAGTCTACTAACTTGATGTTAGTGACATACACTTGGCCTAAATTATAGAGTGAGTCCAGACCTGAAGATAAAAAACTCATTCAAGATTCTAAAATTAGAATAGCATTGCTATCCAAATCCCCATCTATATATCATCACTTACAATAACTTCAAAGTTTATAGCCCATTTATTTTATTTATCTTAAACATTCTAGTTTAACTGGAAACATTTTAATTTATTAATTAATTTTCGTACACCATTTTAATTTTTGGAGAGTATTTGATTCCTCCCCTCAGGTGCAGTCTCCATAATACTACAATCTATTTTAAATCACATTTATGAACACTCAAGATTCGATTCATAACATGTTTTCTTATTGTTATAGTTTTTGTTGTTATTGTTGCTATTTTGTTTTAATTAGTGTATTGGTATTATAGTGCAATTAGCATTTTTATTATTCTTTGCATTCAATCAACGCAGGAAAAGCTGGAGTGAGAATTATTGGCAGGTAGTCTGATTACACTGAAATTTTCTCATTTTGCATACAGATTAAATAGCCATCTGTTTCAATTTTTCAACTCCAAATTTAAATATTTGTAATATCATGAAATTGGAGAAAAGTAAGATGCTTCCTAGATTATAACAAGTTTAGTAGTACACGACAATAACAGCATATTTGTGATGTGTGAAGTTGTTTCAAAGTGCTGAATGACTCTTTTAACAACTGATCTTTTCCACTTAATAACTGAATTTCTTACTGAAGTCAAGTCTGCATTTATAATTTTGTTAACTATTTGTTTTTTATTAAGGAAACAACGTGTGAGCATAAGTATATGTTTTATGTACCAGAATCTGCCTCATTATCAACCACCCAAACCATTGTCTTTTTGTAGATAAAACAATTAAGACAAGTGACTACAGTTATATTACTATTATTATCAATCAAACTACGAAACTGTGAGATTATGAATTTATGCTCATTCAGTGCTGTCATTTTGTGCATCATCAGGGATTGTAAACCACTAAAGGATGTCAATTAAAGAACTGAAGAAGACTCACAACTAGATTTGAAGCAAAACAAACCCGGTAAGTCCTGAAAGAAAACAATTGATAAGAGCACTTGCTAGGATTAATGTTAGGAAAGGGACTCAGGAACAGTGGAAGCAAGTAAAATGCCCAGGCAGGTGAGGAGAGTCCTGCTAGGAGAGTCCTACTAGGAGAGTCCTAGTAGGCCATGAGAGCACCAGAGTGAAGACATTTATACGATAACACTTGAGAGACCTCAGTGAGTCTCTAGACTAGAACGGTGCTAAGAGCAGACCCAACATAGCACACCCCTGCACACAGCTTGGCACAGACCTTGTTGAGTTGTGGGGCAGATGCTGAAGGCAGTACATATAGCAAGCTTCCACAGACATCAGAAAAGACCCTGGTGAGTTGTAGAGCTCTTTGAACAGATCCCTAGGTTGTAGCTCTTGGCAGACCTCAGAGTTCTGGGACCACAGCTGGTTCATACTTGCCACAGTACACCACTGTGGATCTCAGTGTGGACTTCTGTGAACTCCAGGGCAATCCCAATACAATTAATCTACACCAACATCTGGATCCTTGCAAGTCCCTCCCCAATATGCATAGTGAACCAGTCAGCCACTAAAAAATGCATGTGAATACACACAGAAACCAGCAAAGGTATACATGCACACACACACACACACACACACATCTATATCTATCTATCTATCTATCTATCTATCTATCTATCTATCTATCTATCTATTTATATAATACTGTACTCATTAAAACAATAATAAAATTGAGAACCCTCAAGTGGCAACATGGGCACATAAACATGTAACACATGGTAATAAGGGAGCTCAAGAAAGTATGATACCAGAAGGTGAGGGCAATATTCCAAAATTCAAACACAGAAAGGTGCAACATTGTATCTCCCTACCAGATAAAGAATTCAGAACTCTATAATAAGAAAATTCAAAGAGACAGAAGACTCAGAAAGGCAGTAAAAAAAGATAAATCAAAGAAATACAAGAGAATTCAGTAAAAACTAACTGTAAAGATACAACAGGGGGCCGCCCTAGTGGTACAAGGAGTTAAGTCTCAGCACTGTAAAGCTATCTGCACCCACTGCAGCATGAGTTCAATCCCTGAACAGGGAGCTGACCCACATGGCACAGCAGACCTCTCCTGTCTTGCCCACTGCTCTCCTCAGCAGTGTACTTCAGTTGATTTGCATATTCTGTTCCCCACTCTGTCTCTGGTGAATCTTCTCACCCTTCATACCCCTGGTCTACACCCCAGCTCTTGTATACATAAATAAATAAATCTTTAAAAAGTATGTATACAACAAAAGTTTGGAAAAAATCAAGCAAATTAATGGGCTCAGAAAAAAAAATGAATAGGGCCTCCCCGGTGGCGCAGTGGTTGAGCGCTGGACTGTGAAGCTACCTGCAGCCTCTGCAGCACCGGTTCGATCCCCGGCTGCCATACGAGGGTCCCACATGGCGCAGACCTCTCCTGCCGCCCGCTGCTCCCCTCAGCAGTGTACTTCGTCACTCTGCCTGTTCTGCTCCCGCTCTGGCTGTGGTGAATTCTTTCACCCTCCCATGCTTCTGATTGTACCCAGTGCTTGTATAAATAAATAAATAAATCTTTAAAAAAAAAATGAATAAAAGGTAGAAATTTAAACTTTAAATAAGAAAATAAGATGTAAAAAACAAAAAAAAATGAGATCAAGAATCTTATTGAAAGCTAGAAAGTAGAAAATAATGAAATGATCAACTAAGTAACACTGAAGATATTAATGCACCAAGGACACTGGAGGGCAAAAAAAAAAAAAAAAGAGAGAATTGGGATGTGCAAAAAATGAAGATACAACTAGAGAACTATCTGGCACTACTAAGCCAACTCATAAGAATAATTAGTGTCCCAGAAGGGAAAGAGAAGGTGAGGGGAATAGAGACATTTCCCCATTCAAGGAAATGATATAGAAAAACTTCCCAAAATTGGGAAGCAATTAAATATAGCAGTCCATGATGCTACAACAACAACAGTTACTTAAATCACTGAGACCTACATCAAGACACATGGTAGTGAGATTTTCAAGAGAATGAAAGAAAGAAAATATATTTGATGGTGAGTAGGGGGGAAACATAGGTAAATTATTAAGGAATTACCAAAAAGAATTACATCAGAATTCTCATCAAAAACTCTACAGGCAAAGAAGAGAATGGAATGATATATTTCAAAATACTCAAAAAGAAAAACTGCCAGCCATGAATACTATATATTGCAGCTCACTTTTAGCTCTTAAGAACAAATAAAGGAATTCTCAAACAAACAAAAGCTGAAGGAGTGTGTAAACACTAGATCTTCCCTACAGGAAATTTTGAGAGGAGAATTCCATTGTCTAAACCAAAGAAAATCCACAAGAAAGAAATTAAATAGATAGACTGAGAAATCTAAAAGCAAACACGTTAAGAAACAGTCAAGGGCCTCCCCAGTGGTGCAGCGGTTGAGCATTGGGTTGCGAAGCTGCCCACAGCCTCTGCAGCGCTGGTTCGATCCCCGGCTGCTCCCCGGCCACTGGGGGAGGGTCTCACATGGCGCACAGACCTCTCTTGCCACCCGCTGCTCCCCTCAGCAGTGTACTTCGGTCCTTCTGCCTGCTCTGCTCTCCGCTCTGGCTCTGGTGAATTCTCTCACCCTCCCGCGCTTCTGACTGTACCCAGTGCTTGTATAAATAAATTAATTAAAAAGAAGAAGAAGAAGAACAAGAAAAAGAGACAGGGAGGGATATTATATAATGACTGAAAGATTGATAATAGCAGGAACATATAATACTCATCAATATATATACACAAAATGATGGACTGTTTTAAATGTATGACTACTATTATCAATTCTAAAATTAGACAATGGTCATGCCACTATAATGGTAGGGGACTTCAATAAGTAACATAAATCATGGACAGATCAACCAGACATAAATTCAACAAGGGAACAGCATTCTTTTTGTTTTTAAAGATTTATTTTCTTATGCATACAAGAACTGGGGTACAGGATAGCAGTGTGGGGGGTGAGAAGTTTCACCAGAGATAGAGTAGGGAACAGAACAGACTGACTGAATATATACTGGTGACAGGAGGAGTGGCTAGACAGGAGAGGTCTGCTGTACCATGTGGGTCACCTCCCTGCCCAGGGATTGAACTCATGCTGCAGAGGCTGAAGATAGCATCACAGTGCTGTGCTTAACCCTTTGTGCCACCAGGGAGGCCCAGAAATAGCATGCTTAAATGAAGAATAAGACCAGATAGACTTACTAGATATTTATAGGGCACTACAACTTCAAAAAACTGAAGACACATTATTTTTAATTTCACATGGAACATTTTCTAGGACAGAACAAATGTTGGGTCATCAAAAAAATGTTAATAAATTCATGAATATTGAAATCATATCATCTGATAATCAGAAAGTTATGAAACTTAAATCATCACAAAAAGAAAGCAAAAATAACCTCTAATATATGGATATCGAACAACAAACCATTAAATGACTAATGAACTAATGAGGCGATAAAGGAAGAATTTTAAAAAGAAAAATACTGAAGACCAATGGATATGAAACACAACCCTACAAGAATCTATGGGATACAGCAAAAGTAGTAGTAATAGTGAAGAATATATAAATATAAGCCCATATCAAGAAATAAGTAAAAACTCAAATAAAGAGCATTACATCTTAAAAAAAAAAAAAAAAGACTAGTGAAAGAATAACAAGTGAAATGGAGAGCCAATAGAATGAAGAACAAAATAAGAATGACAGTAGGCATATATAACATAAAAATTAAAGGCAGATCAAAATTTCAATGAAACCAAAGCTTATTCCTTGAAAGCAAAATGGGCACATTACTAGCTAGGCCTCGTGATGGAACAAAAGGAGGAATAGCTAACATTGAATCAGAAATAAAAGAGAAGTTACTATAGATAACTCAAAAATAACAAGGATATGATGGCTCTACTATAAATGTTTTGCTGGAGAAGCCTGATGAGAACACCTGCCTACAGTCCATACTATGCAGAGTTTTGAATTTGTGACTAGAAAATGCTTTTCATTGAGGCATAAAAAAGTCAGAGTTTAACTGAGACCTAAGACATTGAATGCAGAAGGCAATCAACTAAGGATCTACTAAAAGAGTTTGTAATAAAAAAGAGGAAATCTTTGTAGAACTAAAAGCAGAAGTGAAATCAGCAGGGTCCAGCATAGGAACAAAAGCACAGGAAAAAGTCTAATTATAATAAAGTAAAAATCAAAATCAACAGGCAACTATATACCAGAGACACACTACAGGGTAGCAGAAGAGAGTATGTTGGGTTGGGCAACACCACACTGATAAAGACACCAGAGTCGTGGAGCAGGCTGCACAAGGTAGGATGCTGCTGAGAGCAAGATCCTGGCTGTTTTTATTGATAGAATAATCATAGAGCATCAGCTATGTGTGTTAGGAGGACAAGGAGAAAAGGATGGGTGAAACTCAGGAATGTCATCTAGGGTTTGGGGTCACGAGTCTGCTGACCATGTTATCAGCTTGATGACCAAGAGTTGTAATTGAAACTAGACCCCAGACCTCCGTCCATGGTCCTAATCATATCAAGAAGGCATTCCACTGACAGCTTCTGGGGTCCCTTGTCATACATCAGTCCTCAGCCCCTTAGGCGTTCCCAGTCATACCTCATGATGTATGATCAGGAGTAAGTTTGTGCCTCTTGTCCTCAGCCCCTCGGGTGTTGCCTGGCAGACCTTTGGATTCATACCCTTCCCAGAGTGACCAAGTTTTCTGCTCTTGATTGATATGAAAGGCACCTTGCGAGGTTTGGCTCATATGATTGTGACTGGGCAGTTCTGACCTTTGTATAGGAATGCAGAACTGCAGGTAACCATAATGGTGGCTGAACAGGCCGCTTAAGTCTAGCAGCCGCTTAAGTCTAGCAGACCCACAGGAGTAGGATCAAAACAAGGGTGGTGGAAATTTCACAGGGACTATAACCAAGATGAAAATGCGTACATTGTACAAAAATGATGTAAAAAATATAAAAAAATAAAAAAGCACTCTTTTCCTGGGGAGGTATCAGTGAAGTGAGGGGAAAGAGACAGAGGGGGGATGAGAGACAGGCCAAAGCTACATTGCTGAAGGCTGAATAGTACAGGATGGTCTTTTCTTATTTTTGTTGCCTTGAGAAGTCATTCCAAGATTTTATGAGGAGAATCACATGACATAATTATTTCAAAAAACTGTGTATGTTTGGGCCTACCCTGGTGGTGCTACCCGCGGTTGAGCGCTGGATTGTGAAGCTGCCCCGCAGCCTCTGCAGCGCCAGTTCCATCCCTGGCCGCCTGCGAGGATCCCACATGGCTCAGACCTCTCCTGCCCCGCCCGCTGCTCCCCTCAGCAGTGTACTTTGGTCCTTCTGCCTGCTCTGCTCCCCACTCTGGCTCTGGTGAATTCTCTCACCCTCCTGTGCTTCTGACTGTACCCCAGTGCTTGTATAAATAAATAAATAAATCTTAAAAAAAAAGTGTATGTTTGCATTTATCTATATGTATACTATATATGCATGGTATATGTATGTAGAATAGATATACTAGTAGCACAGACAGGAAAAAGCAGGAATTTCCATGAGAAAGTTAGAAACAAAAACAAAAAGAAATAGATTCATTTGGAAAGTTTTAAGGCCAGCATGGCCAGAATTCAGATACTAATGTACTATTGTTTTGCCCATCTTCTGAAAATTAAATAGGACAACCTTAAGTAAAATTAGAGGTGAGAAGACCTGTAGAGAGAACCCTTATAAGTTGTCATTTTCTATCACTTGTGTGTACAGTCGTACACTGCATGCCCCACCGGAAGTAGTGTAGCCTTACTCTTCAGACAGGAAGTGGTCAGCTTTAATGCTCCGAGGGAGACTCTACTCTGAGCAGCCGCAGATCCACCAATAAACACCTCATTCCAGCCGAGGAGAAAGCATCACCGTCCTGGGTTCTGGCTCTTTTCCAGTAAACGCTCATGTAGAGCAGTTCTGGCATAAGCGAGCTCGTTTCTTCTGTACTCTGGATTTGCTGGATGTCTGGTATATGTTAACATTTCCCCAGCTGCACTTCTTCTGCTGTCGTAGAATAAAACCATTTTGCTGATAAAGTAAAATTTTAAAAATCTTTTACAAAACAGCCTCCCCTATCTCCCCAACCTATCTTTATCTCAGTTTGCTATATTCTTCCTTTCTCACAAGTCCTTGTCTTAGGCTCAGGGGTGAACATATGACTAAGGTGTTTAGTTAACTATTCTTTATTTAATGGTAGTTCACTATTTTTTTAAAGATTTATTTGTTTATGCATACAAGAGTTGGGGTTCAGGCCAGAGATGGGAGGTGGTGAGAAGATTCACCTGAGACAGAGTAGGGAACAGAACATGCAGAATGACTGAAATATACTGCTGAGGGGAGCAGCGGGGTGGGGGGGGGTGTCAGGAGAGGTCTGCTGTGCCATGTGGGTAGCTCCCTGTTGTGCCAGGGATGGAACTGGTGCTACAGAGGCTGCAGATAGCTTCATAGTGTGGTGCTCAACCCCTTGCACCACCAGGGAGGCCCCAGGGTAGTTCATTATTAATAAGAAAATCAAGATCAGCTGTAGCAAGGCATTTATTATTTAGGAATTAATGGGGCTTGAATAAAACAAAGATACCATTTAAGTCTCGTATTTTGTAGATGAGAAAATGTCAACTCCAAAAGAGAATGAGTCCATCATGTTTTACAGACTATTTCCAGCATTTACAAATTTGCTGTGTCATAGTATGAATATATGCTCAACAAATGTATTTTACAGAGGGCAAGATAAGGCAACGTATTAACGCCAGGTTTGGAACATTAACGCAAGCCTCCTAACTTCAAAAATAAACTCTTATCCATTCAGTCTGATTTCCCATGATCATTATAAGATAATATAATTCTATCCTAATTTACAAATAAAGTTGAAGCAATGATAAAAAATTCTACTCATGAGCCTCCCCTGGTGGTGCAGGTGGTTGAGCACAACACTGTGAAGCTGTCTGCAGCATCTGCAGCACCAGTTCAATCCTGGCCAGCTGGTGAGGGTCCCACATGGCGCGGCAGACCTCTCCTGTCGAGCCCGCTGCTCTCCTCAGCAGTGTATTTCATCAATCTGTTTGTTCTGTTCCCCGCTCTGTGTCTGGTGAATCTTCTCACCCTCCCGTGCATCTGGCCTGTACCCCAGTTCCTGTATAAACAAACAAACAAACAGACAAATAAATAAATAAATAAATAAATAAATAAATAAATCTTTAAAAAAAATCTACTCACGCAAAATTTTCCTATTATAATCTACCTGACAATATTCACCTGGATCCAGTTACTCTATTTGTGTCCTATAATTGACAATGTGCTACCTATGTTCCACATTGTTTTTCATATACTTAAGGATATAGTAATATTTCCTTCTTTACTATATCCTAACTATCAATGGACACCTTTTTATTTCTTACAAAATCAAACCCTAAGAAATTAATGGAACCAATTTTCTCTTCCAGTCACCACTCTTTTTTTTTTCTCTTTTTCCTTTACAACTATACTGTTTAGACAAATGTATTTGTTCAGTCTCTAATTTCTCTCCTCCATACTCTATTCAACCCTTTTAAGAAAAGTAGGTCCTCACGATATCAAGCTTCAATTATCACAATACCATTGGACATAGATGCTTATGTGTAGACATTATCTCCCTAATGGAAAAAAAAAAAAAAAAAAAAAAAAAGGAAAAATAATCCCTCTAATTCCTGTTCCATTTTCTCATTACTCCTGAAAGTTTACCTCTAATACTAGATACATGAACTTTCCACACAAAGCCATTCTCCAATTTCTGACTCCCTGACCTGGCGTATAACAATGGTTAAAAATGAAAAAAAAAAAAAAAAAAAGATAGGTCCCGAATGGAGTTTCTCATGCTAGATTTTCACCCAGACATGATATCTGATGTCCTTGCAGTTTCAACCTCTCCCAGAATCTAAACCTAAACCAATTAATCTGGAGTTGCTGATTATCATCAGTGAAATAATCTGCTTGATAAGATACTCTACTTCTGTCTTTGAAGGAAAACGATTTTACCTGAAATAATATTTTCTTTTGCTAATAACCCTCCCCACCTTTTTTCAGTCTGTAAATACTCTCCCCTTTGTGTAAGCCCTTGCAACACCAAGACGGTTGCTACCAAATCCATGAGTCATTTAATAAAGCCAGTTGTCTTCTAAATTGGTGAATTTTCCTTCTTAATACAATCTAACTCATTTTAACAATTAATAGAGAATTGCCAAAGTTAACTCAGACCCCACAGATTAAGACTGCTCATGATTCAGACACGTACGCATCTCAGAATCACCTCTGCTTCTGACTGACTGGCTATAAATCAGAAGTTCCTACAACCTCTTCATCAGGTTTAGTTATTTCCTAGAATAACTCATAGTACTCAGGGAAACAATTAACTTGCTAGATTACCAGGTTTTTTGTTTGTTTGTTTGTTCGTTTGTTTGTTTTTTAATAAAAGGATATAAGTCAGTAAAACCAGAAAAAAAGACATACATAGGACAAGGAAATGGGAAAGGAAATCCATGCCCTTTTTTTGGTAACCATTCTCTCAGCACTTCCCACGTTCCACAACCAGAAAGCTCCCTGAACCCCTTCATTTAGTTATCTTTTTTTTTTTTTTAATGGAGTCTTCCTCCTTAATAGAGGGATGATCGGTTGAATCATTGTTGGTGATTAATTCAGCTCCATCACCTCTTCTTTCCCTAGGATTAGGGAGAAGGGAATGAAAGTTCTCATACCATGCAAAACTGCCGGGAAAGAAACTGGGAAAGTGAGGGCTGTCCAGGAATCACAAATGGTTAGGGGGGAAAAAAAAAACATGTTGTATATTTTAAAGGTCCATACCACCCACATACATTAAGGCAAAGCATTCTAACTTTAGTGTGTCAAAGATTTTTAATCAGTTTGAGGTTCAAAGAGAATTGAGGGAGAGAGAGAGAAAAAAAAAAAAAAGGAGTAGGAAAGAAAACAATTTCAAACAAACATAGACTCCAAATTAAAACCCTAAATCACCTATGGCCTTGTGGGCACCAGTTCAATCAAACAGGCAAGGCCCTGAGCTGAGCGGCCATGACCCAAAAGCAAAGCTTCCAAGGACTGTCCCTGCAGGAACCACTAACAAGGAGTTAGGCAGGCCCCAGAAAGCAGGGAGAGGAGAGTCAAAATGTGCAATACACGCTGAATCCGCCAGAGGGCCGTGATGATAGGTGTCTGTGTGCCTGTGTGTCTCCTCCAGTTCCTTTCCCTTGTTCAACAGTGGCTGTGCTGCTCCTAGTCCCCTGTTCAAGAAGTTCCAGCATGCTGGGCATGTAATCAGATAGTGGAAGAGCCGAGATGGGGGTGAGGACCATAGTGTCACTTACTAGCTTGGAGATCCCAGTTTTAGCCTACCCATAAACATTCCACCCCTTTAAACCACAAAATCAGTTCCTCATGCAACAAATTCCCATTCTTGGGAATGTCACTTCAGAACAAATTCGGATGCAACTGGAGAAGCTGGTTATGCAAAAAACAAACAAAAAACCAAACTCCTTTTACTTATGTTTTTCTTATCACTTAAGAAATTCTGAGATTTTTTTTTTCCACCTATGTGCCAGGACTTGGACAAAGGTCACCCATATATTTCTTATTTTAAATTTCAGTATTACACTCCATAAACCCATTCACCCATTTTCAGAATTGATTTCTTCTCATTTTCTTCCACTGCTTCTAATGTGCCATTCCAATTTGTAATATCATAATTTTGCCATTTTCTACATGTGCCGGTATTGCTCACATCTCTTAGGCTATGGGAAACTTAATGAATAAAAATTAAATGTCTTTTCCTTTCTTTTAAGACTTTTTATGTCCTACCAAACCTTCAAGACACTCATTAAATATGTCTTCACTCTGAAGAATTTCCTGTTTTTTTCCCCCACAGGAAATTAATAATTTCCATATCAAAGCATTTGTGGTGGCCTTATTTGCATAACAATTACATGATTACACTTGTTTCCTTTAATAGTTTCTTGAGAACATAGCCATTGTATATTTAATTTTGATATCACAATTATGTAGACCAATATTTGGATCATTTATATGCTTAGCATATGTTTTAGATTAAATTTACATTTGAATGAATAAGACAGCAGGTAATCTAGCAGCATCTTTATTTTATATAGTTTCCTATAAAGGCACTAGATCTATGAACTATGATATATATATATATATATATATGCATATACACATATAGAATCATTGTTTTACTGAAAGATAAATATGGAAAAAATGTATGGCTTACTAGAAATTCAAATTTTTATACAAAATGAATCCTATCAGTTTATTCTCACAGCTCTCTCCATCAACTCATAGTTTCATAAGCTTCAACGCCCTTTTTCATTTTAACTGAATTTTGTCATATTATTTTCCACAGAATTCAGTTTTCTCTGATACCATAGCCAAAATAGAAAAAAAAAAAAAAAAAAAGCTCTGACACAAAGCCAGATTCATAGTATATAAAATTACAGAGTAACTAAATGTTGTATATCTCAAAAATTCAGTGGTCACCATTTCTCAAATATAACATCCATGATTTCCAAAAATACCAGTCTGAGAGAAAACTATTAGAAGTGCAAGTAGAGAATAGATGATATTTCTTAATGTCTCCGCTATAATCTGATATTTGTTTCTATTTTTATAGTTAAGAACCAGCTCCAATACTCTCATTTCCACACATCAACTTTAGATATCCTCTTAGAACTTTATAGGTAGAGCATAGAGCTTCTCAAGATTTAATATACGTAAGATTTAACTATGGATATTGTAAAAAGCAAATTTTCATTCATGAGATTTGGGGTGCCCTTAGATTCTTTATTTTTAATAAGTTACCAGGAAAAATCAACAGATTTTGTTTGAAGACAATACTGAATGTCAAGGTTTTGATAGATTTTATATGAACCCTTAAAAATAAACTCTTCACATAATTCTTTTTAACTTTCATGTTTATCTAATCCGTTTTATTTGATTGAAAACTGCTTGAGGAGAATGAAATGATCACATTTATGTGCATACATGTTTTGTTTTCTTCTTATCCTCTAAATTCTTAGCAAGTATTTCAATTTTTGTAGTTCCTTACTAAATATTTGAAGATTTAATGTATAATTCAATAGTGCGAATGGCTGGAGAAGTCTCAGAAAGAGGAAAGAACTCTCTCATACTTCTAGATTATATGCAGCTTTGTATGATTGGGAGAGAGTAACATTTATGATTCATCAATGGAAATTAATGACAATTTAGTTTGGAATGTATGTATAGTGTGTCTGAGAAGAAGAACAATCAAAAAAGAGCAGAATAGTCTGTGCATGTAAAAAGGCATATATCCACAGGTCAAATATGAAATCAAAGCAAACAAGAGAAAATAAGAATAAAGTGTTTTTGTTATTTCCAGACTCTTGATAGTCTCAAGAATTTTCCTAAGAACTATGGGTTGTAACCACCTCTGATCAAGGAGGAATACCAAACAGCCCTGTTCAGAGAATCATTTCTAGGGAAAATATTTTTAAGCTGCTAATGAAATAAAAATGCAACACAGTATAGTAATGTAAAACAAAAAAGAGATATACAGTGAATTAATGGTGTAGAAATTAACTTGAGGGCCTCCCCGGTGGCGCAGCGGTTGAGCGCTGGGTTGCGAAGCTGCCCGCAGCCTCTGCGGCGCCGGTTCGATCCCCGGCTGCTCCCCGGCCACCGGAGGAGGGTCCCACATGGCGCGCAGACCTCTCCTGCCGCCCGCTGCTCCCCTCAGCAGTGTACTTAGGTCCTTCTGCCTGCCTGCTCTGCTCCCCACTCTGGCTCTGGTGAATTCTCTCACCCTCCCGCGCTTCTGACTGTACCCAGTGCATGTATAAACAAAAACAAAAAACAAACAAATAATAAATAAATAACAAACATGCCTCTATTAAAAAAAAAAAAAAAGAAATTAACTTGAATGCCAATATCTTAAATATGGTAAAATTTGTATAATTCTTTTTTTTTAATAAATTTTATTGTTATATTCCCCATACAATTGCAGCCCCCCCATTCTGACCCCAATCCCTCCCCTCCCACCCCGCCCCCCTAAAAGTGTCTCTGGTTCATAGTTTTTTGTTGATTTTGATTTTCACTTTCTTATAGTTATTCATTTTCCTGGTCCCTTATTTAAGTTTTCTAGATTCCTGCTATGAGTGAGACCATCCGGTATTTTTCTTTTTCTTTTTGGCTTATTTCGCTGAGCATGATCCCTTCCAGCGCCATCCATGTTGCTGCAAATTGCATGTGTTTATCTTTTTTGAATGCTGAGTAATATTCCATGGTATATATGTACCACATCTTCTTGATCCAGTCATCTATTTTTGGGCATTTGGGTTGTTTCCAAAGCTTAGCTATTGTAAACAGTGCTGCTATAAACATAGGGGTGCAGGTGTTCTTTGGAATTGATGTTTCTGTGTCCTTTGGGTAAATACCTAGGAGTGGAATTGCTGGATCATATGGAAGCTCTATGTTTAGTAGGTCCAGAAATCTCCATACAGCTTTCCACAGTGGTTGGACCAGTTTGCACTCCCACCAACAGTGTAGAAGAGTTCCTTTTTCTCCACACCCTCGCCAACATTTGTTGTTGCTAGTTTTTTTAATATGTGCCATTCTCACTGGTGTAAGATGGTATCTC
Organism: Talpa occidentalis; assembly: GCF_014898055.3. Lineage (NCBI taxonomy): Eukaryota > Metazoa > Chordata > Mammalia > Eulipotyphla > Talpidae > Talpa > Talpa occidentalis. The sequence continues at coordinate 75,069,896 of NW_023604972.1, forward strand.
ATGGTAGTTTTGATTTGCATTTCCCTGATGACAAGTGATGTTGAACATTTTTCATATGCCTGTTGGCCATTTGCATTTCCTCTTCGGAGAAGTTTCTTTTAAGCTCTTCTGCCCATTTTTTGACTGGATTATTTTCTTTGTTGTTGTTGAGTCTCATCAGCTCTTTGCAGATTTTTGTGATCAGTCCTTTATCATTAGTGTTGGGTGCAAAAATGTTCTCCCAGTTGGTGGGGTTTCTCTTTGTTTTTGTTATTGTCTCTTTTGCTGTGCAAAAGCTCTTTAATTTGATGTAGTCCCAGCTGTTTATCTTTGCCTTCACTATCACTGCTTTGGGTGATGTGTCTGTAAAGATGTCTTTGATGTGCAAATCACGTAGTGTTTCGCCTATATTTCCTTCTATATATTTTATAGTTTCAGGTCTTATGTCTAGTTCTTTAATCCATTTTGAGTTGATTTTTGTGTATGGTGTGAGGTGGTGGTCAAGCTTCATTCTTTTGCATGTAGCGACCCAGTTTTCCCAGCACCATTTATTGAACAAACTTTCTTTGCTCCAATGCATATTCTTTGCTCCTTTGTCAAAGATTAGTTGACCATAAATCTGTGGGTTTATTTCTGGATTTTCTATTCGATTCCATTGGTCTGTATGTCTGTTCTTGTTCCAATACCATGCAGTTTTGATGATTATGGCTTTGTAGTATAGTTTGAAGTCTGGGAGTCTGATGCCTCCATTCCCTTCTTTTTTTTTCAGGAGAGCTTTGGCTATTCGGGGTTTTTGGTGATTCCATATGAATTTCATCAATAATTGTTCTATTTCTTTGAAGAATGACATTGAAATTTTGATTGGAATAGCATTGAATCTGTATATTGCTTTTGGTAGGATGGCCATTTTAATAATGTTTATTCTTCCAATCCATGAGCAGGGGATGTCTCTCCATTTCTTTGTGTCTTCTTCTATTTCTTTTAACAGTGTTTTATAGTTTTCTTTGTATAGGTCCTTTACCTCTTTTGTTAGATTTATTCCCAAATATTTGATTTTTTTTGTTTCAATAACAAAAGGGATGGTCTTTTTGATTTCTTCTTCTTCAGATTTATTGTTTGTGTATAGGAAGGCTACTGACTTTTGCGTGTTGATTTTGTATCCTGCCACTTTACTGAACTGATTGATGAGTTGAATTAGCTTTTCTGTGGAGTTTTTGGGGTTCTCTATGTATAATATCATATCGTCTGCAAATAGTGATAGTTTGACTTCTTCTTTTCCTATTTGGATTCCTTGGATGTCTTTCTCTTGTCTTATTGCCCTGGCTAGGACTTCCAGTATTATATTGAAAAGCAATGGTGAGAGTGGACATCCTTGTCTTGTTCCAGATCTTAATGGAATTGCTTTCAGCTTTTCACCATTGAGAATGATACTGGCTGTTGGCTTGTCATAGATGGCCTTTATGATGTTGAGGTATGTTCCTTGTATACCCAGAATTTCAAGGGCTTTTATCATGAATGGGTGTTGCACTTTGTCGAAAGCTTTCTCAGCATCTATTGATATTATCATATGGTTTTATATTTCTTTTTGTTGATGTGTTGGATAACGTTGATTGATTTTCGGATGTTAAACCATCCTTGTGCCCCTGGAATGAATCCAACTTGGTCGTGGTGAATTATCTTATGGATACATTGTTGGATTCTGATAGCTAAAATTTTATTGAGGATTTTTGCATCAGTGTTCATTAGGGAGATTGGCCTGTAGTTTTCCTTTTTTGTGTTGTCCTTGTTCGGTTTTGGTATTAGTGTAATGTTGGCTTCATAAAACGTGTTTGGTATTGTCCCTTCCTTCTCAATTTTTTGGAAGAGTTTGTGAAGGATAGGCACTAATTCGTCTCTGAATGTTTGGTAGAATTCATTTGTAAATCCATCAGGTCCTGGGCTTTTGTTTTTGGGGAGGTTTTTTATTACCATTTCAATTTCGCTAATTGTAATTGGTCTGTTTAGGTGTTCTATTTCTTCTTTATCTAGCTTTGGGTGATTGTAGAGTTGTAGGAATTTGTCCATCTCCTCTAGATTGTTAAACTTGTTTCCATATAACTGTTCATAGTAGTTACTGATTATTCTTTTGATTTCTGCTGTGTCCGTTGTGATTTCTCCTCTTTCATTGATGATCCTGTTTATTTATGCTTTCTCCCTTTTTTCCTTTGTGAGCCTGGCTAGGGGTTTGTCTATTTTATTGATTTTTTCAAAAAACCAGCTCTTGGTTTCATTGATCTTTTGGATTGTTTTTTTAGTTTCAATTTCATTTATTTCTGCTTTGGTTTTTATTATTTCTTTTCTTCTACTGGTTTTGGGTTTTTTTTGTTGTTCTTTTTCTAGATCTTTGAGCTTCGAGATGAGGTTGTTTCTTTGCGTTCTTTCTTGTTTCTTGATGTGAGCTTCTATTGCTATATATTTTCCTCTTATTACTGCTTTTGCTGCATCCCATACATTTAGGATATTAGTGTCCTCCTTGTCGTTCAATTCAAAAAATTTTTTAATTTCTTCTTTGATCTCCTCATTAGTCCAATGGTCTTCCAGTAGTGTGGTTTTTAATCTCCATGAGGTAGGAAAGTTCCTTGCCTTCTTTTTATGGTTTATTTCTAGTTTGATGCCTTCATGGTCAGAAAAGATGGTTGATATGATTTCAATCTTGGTGTATCTGTTGATGTTTGTCTTGTGCCCCAGTATGTGATCGATCCTGGAGAATGATCCGTGTGCGCTTGAGAAAAATGTGTACTCTGTTTTTTTGGGGTTTGTGTTCTATAGATGTCTGTTAAGCCTAATTGCTCTAGGTCCTTATTTAGAGCTTTGGTTTCTTTACTTATTTTTTGTCTTGTTGATCTATCCATTGTTGATAGTGGTGTGTTGAAGTCTCCCACTACGTATGTGTTTTCTCTGTTGTCTGTTTTCAGAGAGGACAACAGTTGTCTGATATATTTTGGTGCTCCTTCGTTTGGTGAGTATATGTTAATGAGTGTTATTTCTTCTTGAAGTATTGTCCCCTTGATCATAATGTAGTGACCATTGGGGTCTCTTTTTATCTTTTTGAGTTTGAAATCTGTTTTATCTGATATAAGTATAGCTGTTCCTGCTTTCTTTTTTGGTCCATTTGCTTGTAGGATTGTTTTCCATCCTTTAACTTTGAGCCTATTTTTATCTTTTGTAGCTAAATGTGTTTCCTGGAGACAGCAAAAGGTTGGGTTTTGTTTCTTAATCCAGGCTGCCACTCTGTGTCTTTTTATTGAAGAGTTTAGTCCATTTACATTTAGAGTTAATATTGATATGTTAACATCTGTATTTGCCATTGTGTTTGTCTTTCCTTTGATTTTATTTATTTATTCTTTTAATAACTTTTTTTTTTTTTTTGGCCTTCTTTCATTGTTATTCGTCCCTCTGAGGTTCTGGCTTTAGGACTCCTTGTAGTATTTTTTGGAGTGGGGGTTTAGTTGCAATGAAATTCCGGAGTTTCTGTTTGTCTGGGAAGGTCCATATTCTTTCTTCAAAGAGGAAGGAGAGCTTTGCGGGATAGAGTATTCTTGGTTGGCATCTGTTTTCTTGGAGTCTGTTGACTATGTCCCTCCACTCTCTCCTTGCCCGTAGTGTTTCTTCGGAGAAGTCTGATGTCAGCCTGATTGGTTTTCCTTTGAATGTTATCTGTTTCTTCCCTCTTGCCAGCTTCATTATTTTTTCCTTGTCCTGGATTCTTGGGAGCTTTACTATTATGTGTCTTGCTGTATTTTCCTTTCGTCGTGGAAGTTTGGTGTTCTTCTTGCTTCTGTTCTGTATATCAATTTTCAGCTCCTTCTTCACATTGGGAAGTTCTCTTCAATTATCTCTTTGAATATTTTCTCTGTTCCTACATCTCTCTCCTCTCCTTCTGGTATTCCTATAACTCTTATATTTCCTTTCCTCATGGAGTCAGATAGTTCCCGAAGTCTTTCTTCGTTCTTTTTCCTTCGTACTTCTCTTTCCTTTTCTGTTTTGGTTCTTTTTATTTCTGTGTCTTCAAGATTACTTATTCGTTCTTCCATTTCATCTATTCTGCTTTCATTGCTTTCCCAGAATTCTTTAGTTCTTCCATTAATTCTTTGATCTCCTGCATTTTTTTACTTCCCTCTTTAGGGACTCAATTTCTTTCTTCTGACCATTGTTTCCCTCTCTAGGGACTCAATTGCATTCTTCTGATCGTTGATTATTTTTCCCTTATCATTGTTTTCCTTTATGACTTCTGTCAGTTTTTTAATCACGGCAATTTTAAATTCTCTTTCTGGAAGGCTCAGAAATTCTTCCAAGTTATTGTCTTTGCATTCTGGGGGCTGGCTTTCTTTTTGTGGTGTGCTTTTTCTCTGGAGAGTTGCTAGGTTGCGTGTGGTTCTTCTCCTCCCTACTGTCTGTTTTCTAATTTGCCGTATGCGTTGGGACACTGTGTTGTTGGGACTGGCCGGCATCTTGGGTGGGCTTCTCTGTTCCCCTCTGGTTCTTCCAGGAGTCATCTGTCAGTTTCAAGCAGCCGGGCGGCCGGGGCTCTGTGCTGGTGCTGGTCTCCTCCTGGGGGGCGGGGCTCTCTTTAATGGCGCCTGGAGCTCACCTCCGCGGCGGATCCTGCAGGGTTCGCCTCAGCTCCCGTTCACGGGGTGTGGTGGCTGCAATAGTTCCTTTCCACTCACAGTCCCGCTTGCTGTGTCCGTTTTTCTTGTTGGCCGTTTTGGTTTGTTGTTTCCTCCTCTCTGCCGGTTGGAGAGTGCCGCCTCTGTGGGCGGGGGAGGGGAGCAGGGTTCTGCGCTTCCCTCCCTTCTCGTCCTCTTTTATGGCAACTTTCTTCTTCGGGCAGTTTGCTGGAGTCGTCCATTTATCTTCCGTGTCCCAGTTCTCACTGGACCTGCCGCTTTCCTCCCTATTAACTTTTTTTAATGGGAGATCTTACTCGCAGTGTCTCCTCTCCGCCATGTTGCTCCGCCCTCTCCCAATTGCACTTTTTCAATTTGTATAATTCTTAATGTGAAATATAGCAGAAGAAAAATTACTTCTTAAAAATGTAAAGAACCTGCTAACCTAAGTCATCATTTTTCATGGACTGTTGGTGGCAAAAAATAAATACTGAGATCATCTCAACCTGTATGAGACCCTTGTACTCCATGCCTATGCATGAGTCCCAATCAGAAGACTGGGAGTTTGCCAAGCTTTATGTAAAACTGAAATGACTTTTAAGGTCACTCACACCATTCCATCTACTCTGAAATGAAATTAGACTTCTTTTTATATACTTGAAGCCACCTAAATTTGACCTCTATCTAGTATATCTTTATGCATCAAAATTACCAATATTGCGAGTAAGGTCTAGAATGTTTTAGAGTCAGTAACCAGAACATACCATCTGCAAGGCCTTTTATCAAGATTTCTCAAATAAATTGGTTTTGCAAATGCATTTAGAGAGAAATAATTAACTTTGAGGGTCACAAAGAAAATAGAATATATATGTAGGCAATACAAGATTTTCTTTTTCTGTTACTCTTTTTTTCCCTTTCTGATCTCATTGTGTGTGTGTATATATATATATATATATATATATATATATATATAATATACATATTTATGTGTGTATATATATATATATATAAACATTTTTCATAAGGCCGGTACAAAATCTTATATTTGATTAAACTAATTAACCAAAATTATGATCTGGGGATTTATAAATATTAGCTAATGTTTCTTGTAAGTGTTTTACTCTGAAGTTTCAAATGTTCTTAATGCTCATCTAGTGGATTATAGAGTTTTAAGGATGAAAAATCTATACTGTAGACCTGGGAGAGAAAAGAAGAGTATAAAAAGCAAAAGCACTTCCTGGAGAATACAATAACTTAAGAGATTAGAGAAAGGCCACTTAATTGATGTATATGGAAGATAATTTCTATTTATACTTCATAGGAAAAGAAAAGCCTCATGCTTAACATATGATACTGGGTATTCTATGAATAGAACAGCTAAGAGGAGGGATCCTATGGGTGTTTATTTAATACTTCTTCCCAGATATTTTGTGCATAACTAAAGGTTTATGTCATATTGAAAATGAATACAGCAGTTTTGATCTATTTTTCCAAATTTACCACTGAGAATTAGAGATGTCTTCACTCTTTAGAAGGCCACCTGTCTGAACTTTGAAGAATTACAGAGAAACAGCTACATAGTTGTTTTGCACCTTCTTCAACCTTTATCTCCCTGATTGAATATAACAAGGAACATAAGAGGAAACCAGTAAGCAACAAATGTCAAACTCCACTGGATGTTCATCCTTCCTTTGAATAGTGCCTGAGAGCTTTGTTAGTGTAGGGGAACTATCAGAACAGATTTCTGCCCTATAGGTCCCATACTTCCTATACCATCCTAGGGTAAAGTTCTATATATTTACTACAAAAATTAGCATAAACTCAATCTGAAAAATGTAAATGAAGTGAATTATTGGAAATATCATATAATATGATCAAATTTATACCATTTTGTTTATAGCAGCTTTATTCATAGGGAAATGGTTAAACAGTGGTATGTCCATATAACAGAATACTACTCAGCAATGAATAAAAGCAAATTATTAATAAAGGTGACTACTTGAATGAATCTCAGGCATTTCCTCATTGATAATAAAGGCCAAAACACTGTACCATTACTTTAACTACCTAGAAAAATGAAGATTACCCAGAGATCCCAGAGATAGAAACAATCTTTCTATTGGACAGACCTATCCATATTGCAAGGGTATATATATATATATATATATATATATATATATATATATTTTATATAGATAAATAGATGAGATAGTTAGATATCTTTGCTTCTAAAACCACACTTACAATAAATTTGTTTCAATCATTAAGAAAGTATCCCCAAATTAATATTATTTTTTGCTTATTTAACTTTATTTACCTTTTAAAAATCCATAATGCATCCATTCTTAAATTATTTCTTAGGCTTCTTTGACTAACAGCCTAGCTAATTGTTGCATTTTAAGAATAGGTCTCTCCAAAATGTTCACATAGGCCTGTTCTGATATTTTTAGCAAGCTCCCCAACACCAACATACCTCACTTTATTTTGAACAAAGGTCAGTTGAGGTCATGTTGGTTTTCAGAGAAACTGTACCTTTAATTTAACTACCTAGAAAAATGAAGATTACCCACATAGAGGGCGATCTCTAGAAACAATCCTTCTATAGGACAGACCTATTCATATTCCAGGAGAAATATTTAGTTACAGAGAATCTGATTATGTCACATAATTTATAATTTTCTCATCATGTGAGCCTCCTCCTGTCTTCTCAACACTTTGGTTTGTCATATTTATTCTAGAATTTAGAGCCATGTAAATTTTCCATAAATATTCAACTAAATATGTTCTATTTCTCCTACTAATCCTCATGAGGTTAATTAGATTGCTTGACTGGCCAAAGAAGAATTCAGGGCCTCCCCTGGTGGACGAGGCAGTAGAGCGCTGTGCTGTGAAGCTGTCCATAGCCTCTGCAGCACCCGTTGGATCCCGGCCAGCTGGCGAGAGTCCCACACGGCCCGGCAGACCTCTCCCATGGCGCCTGCTGCTCCCCTCAGCAGTGTATTTCATCAGTCTACCTGTTCTGTTCCCTGCTCTGTCTCTGGTGAATCCTCTCACCCTCCCGCACATCTGGCCTGTACACTGGTTCTTATATAAACAAACAAACAAATAAATAAATAAATAAATAAGTACATCTTTTAGAAAAGAAGAAGAAGAACTCAGAAATGTAGAGGGATATTTTTGCTTTACCTCTACTCAATTCTTTCAAAGTATAGCCTCTCTTCTCTTATTAGGTCTGAACTTATCCAAATGGATTATATTGTAATATATCTACTCATTAACTAGACATCCAGGAGAAGTTGTTATGAACATTTTCTGAATTAGAAGAGACCAATTATCTTGCATAAAGAACATCCTTGCAGCATATAAATCTTTTTTTAAAAGATTTATTTATTTATGTATACGAGAGCTGGGGTAAAGTCCAGAGGTATGGGATGGTGAGAGGATTTGCCAGAGACAGAGTGGGGAACAGAACAGGCAGACTGACTGAAATACACTGCTGAGGGGAGCAGCGGGTGAGTCAGGAGAAGTCTGCTCTGCCAGGTGGGTTGCTCCTTGGCCAGCCAGGCATTGAACTCGTGCTGCAGTGGTTGCAGACAGCTTCATAGGTTGCATCTTAACCCCTTGTGCCACCAGGGTGGCCCTAGAATTAAATCTTACAATGAATAATAGTTCACTTCTGCAACCATAGGAGATTCACGTGATAGCAGAAACAACATTCTCAGAAGCATTAATCTAAATCTCTTCATACATTCTTTCAAAGTTCCAAAGTATTCATAATGTAAGCTGATCTTTGAGACAGAAATGGAAATGCAAAAAGATATAGAGTATAGTGCAGTTCTATAAAAATTTTGCCAAGATGTAAAGGGAGTACCTCTACCAAAGCTGGTCATTAGAAAAGTTGCACATTTTCTTAGAATAAGTCTTCCTAACTATTCCTACCATGTTTAATACTTTCTCATTAGATGTCATTGAATACTTTCTCATTAGATGTCATGTCATTAGATGTCATGTCTTAAACTAATGTGATTTATTTCAGATTACAACATCTGGAATTGAGGTCTATAAATCTCTCCAAATTGGAGTCAAGAAAGGTGCATTTTCATGGCCATTACTTGTACAGAAAAAGAAGACCAATATTGGGCCTCCCTGGCGGTGCAGCTGGTTGAGTGCAGCACTATGAAGCTGTCCACAGCCTCTGCAGTGTCAGTTCAATTCTCGCTGGCCACTGAGCAACCCACATAGTGAGGCAGATCTCTCCTGTCTTGCCCACTGTTCCCCTAAGCTGTGTGTTTCAGTCATTCCGCCTGTTCTTTTCCCCGCTCTGTCTCTGGTGAATCTTCCACAATCCCACATGTCTGGCCTGTACCCTGGTTCTTGTATAAATAAATAAAATCTAAAAATAAAAGAAGACCAATTGAAAAGAAAATAAATTGATGAAAAAAGATAAATTAGATGTACACAATTTATTATGACATGGTGGATTTGGCTGATACTATATTTCATGATAAAAGTGCAGCAACAAGAAAAAATGATGTTCACTTACTTTCATTCATGTTTAGATCTCATGAAACTAGTTTATATTAGAGATTTTATATAGATGCAGAAGATTGCCTGTTTTGCCAGTTATAACTATGGCAGTGGTTTGAGGTAGGGAAAAATACAAAAACTAATATAAATAGGTTTATGTATAGTTACTTACATAGTAATATTGTTCAGAATTGCCAAATCATGAGCCAGGACTATGTGTCCTTCAACAGACAAATGGATAAAGACATTGTGGAATGTATCTTCAATAGAATACTACACAGCTGTGACAAAGGATGAAATAGTGACTTTTATGATAAAATGGGTAAAATTCAAGGTGACTATGTTAAGTGATGTAAGTTAGAAAAATAAAGATAGATGTTTGATTATTTCATTAATCTGTGAAATACAGATAATCAAAAAACATACACAAGCAAAAACCAGTAGGAATAAATCTTGTGCTCTGTGAAAGAATGTAATGGTTATCAGAGAGAAAAAAGGGGAGAGAAGAGGAAATTGGGAGAGAGACAGATTATCTCTTATTATCACAGGTGGTTTGGTGGAAGGTGAGTGGAACATATACACATATGGAGGGGCAAACATGTAGCTAGCTAGCTAGCTAGATAGATAGATCTTGTATTTATAAATAAATACATATATACCCCATTTAACTTTAAATAGATTCATGTACAAGGTAAGAAGGTATTACAATACTGAGCTTTCTCTTGTTTTCATTGATTCAAGTTTGACTTACACTATTATGATAAACATGAGATAAATGGCTTTATTAAAATGAGGTATTTATTTTCATAATAATTCTAATTTTGAGACTCAGTTATGATATTTTTGTAGATAATCTATCTGTGGATATCATTAATTTGTAGGTATCTCTGGGTCATTGTGCCATTATAATTACAGTTGTAGAACATGTCATCCTCCCTGAGCTTCAATTTAATACTGAATTAAATGTCATTTCCTTCCAAAAAAATTCCCACTGTGAGAAATCATATGGATTTTTAATCTTGCTTAATATAGGTTTTGGTAAAATGGATTATTTCAGCGTCTTCAAGGATATATCTAAGTAATTCTATACTTTAATAGTGACTGTATCAAAATAATTATAAAATTTTAAAAAATTACCATTGCTATTATGTATTTTCTTTTTGTTATATTTCATACATAAGCAATGACATAGAAACATTTTATATCAATCATTTCAAATTCTTACAAAGTGCTGTAAATATTGATCATCTTCAGTAAGGATGAGGCAAAATATTCTTGCCATCTTCTCTACCTCCTAACTCAAAACAGGCATCCAGAAAACTTAATAATAAGAGTGACATATGAAAGTTCAGACTTTACAAGTACTTTTAAGAGACAGGCAGTATCCTGTCCCTGGTGGCACAGTGGTTGAGTGCTGGGCTGCGAAGCTGCCTGCAGCCTCTGCAGCTCTGGTTCGATCCCCGGCCACCGGCGAGGGTCCCACATGGCGTGCAGACCTCTTCTGCCGCCCGCTGCTCCGCTCAGCAGTGTACTTCGGTCCTTCTGCCTGTTCTACTCCCCGCTCTGGCTCTGGTGAATTCTCTCACCCTCTGGCGCTTCTGACTGTACCCAGTGCTTGTATAAATAAATAAATAAATCTTTAAATAAAATTATAAAAAAAAAAAGAGACTGGCAGTATTAAAGATTGCTTATTTTTATTCTTTCAGTTCTTAGCTGTCATCTCTCTTCCAAAACCCCAAATGTATATAAAACCATGCTTCTGTTGCATGGACTTTCTAAGCCATATCAGGGATATTATGTGCAGCTGATGGTCTTAAGCTCAAGAGAAAAGTGAAATGGTACTTGTAGCATTTCATCATGATGGTCCAATAGGGGTCATAATTATCATTTGCTTATAATAATCAGAACACAAGATGAAATATGGGAAATATCTATTTTTAGACTTTAGAAAATAAGCAGTTCAGGATCCAATTCCTCTTCTTATCGCAGTCTAATGAGCTAAAAGTAATACTCAAAAAGCTCAAATTGATTATACATGACAGAAATGTGTGTCAGATAAAATAATACAATCTCCAAGGTATACAAGAAAAAATTAGTATGCAAAATATAAAATTTACAATATACATCATTTAATGAAAAATAACCAGTTATTTCAAGAAACGTAAAATATAGCTAATATTAGGAGAAATATACTAATATTAGGAGAAAAATATTCAACAGAATGATGTCCAGAAATGACAGAGATAATTAAATAATTACAAGGAGTTTTAATAAGCCTTATAAAAATACTACATATATTTAATAAAGTAGATGAAATACCATTATGAAGAGGTAAGGCATAGAATATACCAAAAAATAAAAATAAAATTCAATGTATTTCAAGTTAAAGTAAAAAAAAAAGAATTTAAAATATACTGGATTTAAAACATAGATATGGAAAGGAAAAAAGTAATTTTATATATAACCTATGGGCCAAGGGGAAAAAAAAATCACAAGATGCTTGTGGAAAACAAACTAGATTTAACTTATAAATACAAAATGGAAATATCATTTTATCCAACAAAATCACTGTTGGGCATATAACCACAAAATACAAAATAAACAACAACAGAAATGATATGTCCCACAATATTCCTAGAAGCATTATTTGCAATAGCTAGAATAAGGAAATAGCCTAAATGTTCATGGATGGATGATTGGATCAAGAAGATGTGGTATATATACTTGATGGAGTATTACATACCCATAAGAAAAGATAAAATGCAGATATTTTCAACAAAATGGAAGTAATTTGAGATAATTATATGAGTAAAATATCAGAAACATAAAAACAAACACCATTTATACAGTAGACAATCTGATGACGTAAAAGAATTTCAAAAAATGGTACACATTGATAAACATCCTGACAGCTCTGAGGTTTAGAGAAATGGGGAATGAAAGGGACAAGGGAGCACAAAGTACAGTGGTATGGGAAATATTTTAAAAGAATGTTAATGATGAGACAATATACTAATGTTTATGTGATACAGCTAAAAAGATATTTGCCAGAATTGCTTACATAAGAAAAGATAAAGGGGGTTCATATGAGTTGCCTAAGCTTCCACCTCACATAACTAGAAAAAGAATAACCAATCCAAGCAACAGAAAAGGAAATAGTATAAATTTTAACCATCAAGAATGGAGAAATCAATGAAACTCATTCAGTTACTTGGAAATATTAATAAATGTGATAAACTCTAGTCAGACTACTTATGAAAAAATTAAACATTTGGGAAATTATTATCGATGGATGTCTTACATTTATTCATGTCTCCTTTGAAAAAGGTGTTAAGAGTTTTCACTAAGATCTGGTGTAAAACTAAGATGTACATTCTCACCACTAATATTCAATATAGTACTGGAAGTCCTAGCTAGAGAAATTAGGTGAGTGAAAGATGTAAAAGAAATCCAACTTAGGACAGAAGAAGAAAGCTATCATTATTTGCAGATGACAAGATAATATACAGATAAAATACCCCATGGGCAAACTAATTAAAGTGATAAAGCAATTTAGCAAAGGAGCAGGTTAATAAATTAATACACAAAAATCAGTTGTCTTCCTACATGCAAACAATGAGCTATTGTTAAGAATACGCTCAATTTAAAATCACACCCAAAATATTAAATACTTAAGAGTAAACCGAACAAAGGTGGTGCGGGACTTACAAAATAAAGCTATGAGACAATATTAAAAGAAACAGAACACAAAGTGAAATAGTGTGTTCTTATCATGGACTAAAAGAATTAACATTATCAAAATGAAAATCCTATTCAGTTCAATTTATAGATTCAATGCAATCTCAATAAAAACTTTAATGATGTTCTTCAAAGCAATGGAACAAACATTCCTGACATTCATATGGAACCATAAACTACCCTAAAAAGAAAAAAAGATCCTGATGAAAAAGGGGCAAAATGGTGGTATCACACTTTTAGTCTTCAAACTATAATATAACATCATATTAATTAAAACAGCATGATATTAGGCCTCCCTGGTGGTGCAAGGGGTTGAGCACCGCACTATGAAAAAATCCACAGCCTCTGCAGCATGAGTTGGATTCCCGGCCAACCAGGAAAAAAACCCACATGGTGAGGCAGACCTCTCATGTCACGCCCGCTACTTCCCTCAGCAGTGTGTTTCAGTCAGTCTACCTGTTCTGCTCCGCACTCTGTCTCTGATGGATCTGCTCACCCCCCACATCTCTGGCCTGTACCCCAGCTCTTGTATGCATAAATAAATAAATCTTTAAAAAATAAAATAAAATAAAACAGCATGATACTGTAACAAATCTAAACACACAGACCAATAAAATAGAATCGGAAGGCCAGGAATAAACCAAACTTATATAGACAGTTAATCTAGAACAAAATAACCACATATACACATTCATGAAAACAGAGACTTTTCAAGAATTGGTGTAGGGAGAACTAGATTGCCACATGTGAAAGAATGAAACTGGACCCCTATCTCACATCATACACAAAAATTCACAAAATCTTTGGATACAAGACCTAAAAATCATAAAATATATAGAAGAAACATATGCATCACACTCCATAACATAAACTTCAGTGATATCTTTGTGGTTTAGTCTCCAGCAGCAAGGAAACTGGGAGAGATTTTAAACTAGACTATATCAAAACAAAAAAGCTGTAAAACTAAAGAAATTGCAACTAAAATGAAGAGACATCCTATTAAATGGGAGAAAATATTTGGACACCATACTCTGACAAGAGCCTGTTACCAAAGATATACAATGAACTCAGAACAACTCAACAAAAAGAAAACAAACAAAAAAAAAAAACAATCAAAAAATGGGTGGAAGAGCTAAATAACTCTCTACAAAAGTCATACAAATGGTCAATCGGCACAGGAAAAAAATGTCCATCATCACTTATCATGAGGGAAATGCAAATCAAATCCTCAATGAGGACCTCCCCCGGTAGCACAGCAGTTGAGCGCTGGGCTGCGAAGCTGCCCGCAGCCTCTGCAGTGCCAGTTCGATCCCCAACACCCAGTGAGGGTCCCAGACCCTGTGCACATGGTGCACAGACTTCTCCTGCTGTGCCCGCTGCTCCCCTCAGCAGTGTATTTCGTCAGTCTGCCTGTTCCATTCCCCGCTCTGGCTCTGGTGAATTCTCTCACCCTCCCGCGCTCTGACTGTACCCAGTGCTTGTATAAATAAATAAATAAATCTTAAAAAAAAAAAAAAAAGAAGAACAAATCTTCAATGAGATAACACTCACACCTGGGAGAATGCCCTGTATTAAAAACAATAGACACAGAAAATACTGTTGGGTTTGTTGGGGGTGGGGGGAAGAACACTCTTACACTATTAGTAGGTAAGTAGACTAATCTAGCTCCTATGAAAAGTAAAGTGGATGTTTCTCCGAAGAGTAAAATATATCTGCCATATGACCCAGCAATTTCATTCCTAGATGTCTATACAAAGAATACAAAAACTCTAATTTGAAAGAAAACTTGCACTCCCATGTTTATTGCAACATGATTTGCAATAAAAAAACTATGGAACAATTAATTGCTCGAAATCAGATAAAAAAGGTGTGGTCTATATACACAAAGCGACACTCTATCTGGTCAAAAAATATAAACTCATGCCATTTTGGCAACATGGAGTTAGAAAAGATTGAGCTAAGCCAAATCAACCAGAAAGAGAAAGGTAAGTACTGATGGTGTCACTTATATGTGGAATATAGGGAAAGGAAATAAAGTCTGAAACAAAACAAAATTTGAAACCAGCCCTTAAAAGCTGGCCAGAGAATTGAGGCATCCATAGGTAGAGGAAGAAGAGGTGTGAGAATAGGGTAGACAGCACAATAGAAGACTATGAGTGTTTTTGTGGTAGGAATGCTACAGTGACTACACCTGAGTGGGGGAATCAGATTCTTTCAAAAAACTAACAAAAATGTAAACCAATGTATTTTCAATTAAAAAGAATCTATAAGACTTTAACAAGTTTTTTTCTGCATTGTTTTTTATAAAGAACCTGAAACAACCTGGAAGATAAGAGAAAATGTCACCCTCCACAGTAAAAGGGAGATTTGTTTGCAGCCTGATATAGATATAATATCTATCTTTAGGATAATTCCTGGGTAAGGGTTTCAGAAGTTCCCTGTAAAAGACTGAGTTTCAGAACTTGGGGTTATTCAGCTATGATGCAAACTTATTACATATATAGCATCTACTTTAGAACTACACATTGCATCTAGTGAGGTAGAGGACAAAGCAAACTGATGAGAAAACTGCTTCTGAACCTGATATGGGACTCCCTTGTCTTCTGCCAGCATCTATGAATGTATGGCAAGCTAACCAGTAAAAATGGCTATCACAACAGACACTACAGACAGTATCTGCATCAAATTATTACAGGAAGATATTATGAACAACTTTATTTTTATATAATATTTATTTATTCATTTACTCAAAAACTGGGGTACAGGCCAGATGTGCGGGAGGGTGAGAGGATTCACCAGAGACAGAGTGGGGAACAGAACAGGCAGACTGACTGAAATACACTGCTGAGGGGAGCAGCAGGTGAGTCAGGAGAGGTCTGCTGCGCCATGGGGGACCCTCGCCGGCCAGCTGGGATCAAACGGGCGCTGCAGAGGCTGTGGACAGCTTTACAGCACTGCACTCAACTGCCTGCACAACCAGGGGAGGCCCCAACTTTAGGCTAAAGATTTAAAAACTTTGATTTTAAAAGGGCAATTTTTGAAGACAGAGACTATCAAATTTTATTTAAGAAAAACTAGAAATGGTATCTTAAATATTTGAATTAACTTAGATCTTAAAATAAAACTAAAAATAAAAACAGGACTTTGAAATAAAACACCATCACAATTTTTATTCCACAACTGCCTAGTTGGCTAACTAAAATTTTAAGAATAATATTATTTGTACACAAACTCTTCTGGAGAGTAAGTGAATACTTCCTCACCTCATTTTATAAGGTCAGTACCCAAACCAGACAAAGACATTAACAACAAAACAAAACAAATAGCATACACCAGTTTTCCTCATGCACACACTGCATAACAAAATTTTATCAAATACAGTAAAATATAGAACTATTAAGGCATCGTAGCCAATTTTAAGCATTCCAGAATGAAAATTTGCTTGGAAATTTGAAAAATATGTCATTCTAAACAGTCTAGAAAAAGGAAAATCATCGGATATGAATACCAGATGCAGAAAACTCATATAATAGCATTTAACATTCCTAAAAGATAAACTTTCTGAGCTAATTAAGACTAGATAGTAACTTCATTGGTTTTCTAAAGAGAGCTATTAATAATTTAGGACTAGCATCCAACTTAATTGTAAAGGGTAAATTTTTTCCACATAAAATTGGGAGCAAAACAAAATTAATTTGTCTCACTATTTTTATTTTACTTTGACCTGGAGGTCTTATGTGTATATGAAAAAAATGCAGAATGAAAAGTGGAGCAATTTTTCTTTTAGTTATACTTAATTGAAATATTTTATTTATATTTAGCCAGGTTTCTGAAATCCAACCATTTCTCAATGTATAATGCTGTCCATTGATTGCTCCATTTTCCTCATGTTCATTGTCAATGACTTCAAAATCTATAGCTGAAAAATTACTTATGATGTATTTTGCTAAGGATGAGTCACATTATATTACACAAATAACCAAAACCAAATTTTGTTGGCTTGGACAACAACGTTTAATTTATTTCTCAAACTGTTATGCCCACCATGATTCATCAGTGAAGTATCTAATGCTTGTATTTATTCAGGAAACCAAAACTACATTTCAAATATTACCTACAATAATGTATGAGAAAAGTAAATCACTGAAATGTCTTACACCTGCAATTAATTACAGGCCTACAAGAAATACAAGCAATTCAGATACAAAACTCTCTCTCTCTTTTTTTTTTTTTTGCATAGAAGAACAAGAGTATAGGTCAGAGGTGGTTGTGGGGTGGGGGGAGTAGGTAAGAGTATTCACCAGAGGCAAACAGGGGAGCAGAACAGGCGATTTACTGAAATACTCTGTTAAGGGGAGCAGCAGGCAAGACAGGAGAGGTCTACTCTACTATATGTGGGTTAGCTCCCTGGCAAGGGATCAAACTCAGGCTCCAGTGGTGATAGTACTGAGACCTAACCACTAGGCCACCAGGGAGGCCCATATCCCAAACTCTTGATAGAGAACTGAAACCCACAACTCCTGATAGAGAAATACTCAAACAAGAATGTTTCTGAAGGTGGGGTATTAAAATATTTTTATTAAATATCCCAATGACCACATTATTTGACTTTTCCAAGTAACCAGTTATATAAATTTGAATTATCATACAAAATAACATTATATATTTAAAAATATCAGTTTCAACATGTTAATCATTCTCAATTGGTAAATACATAAGGAACACATAGTACATTAGTTAAGTTTCCCCTTCTCTAACATTTCTGTTCACTCTGAGTTTAATTTATAATTCCTCATAATTTACTGAGAGGCCCTGGCCTCATGATACATATTTTAAATATTATATGTGTGTTTTTATGATTTCCTGTCTTCCACATGAAAATAAGATAAAATGAGGTGATCTAAATTAATAAGATGAATCTACTTTATGTTGAATAATTTAAAAATTCATATGCAAATGAATATATGAATATGCATGCAAATATATATAGAAAATGTTATTTAAAAAGGGAAATTTTCCCCTGATTTTTTCCTGATATTTATATTTTTACTCAAATATATAGTTAGATTTTTTTATTGTAGTCTAAAATTTTGGTCATAGCTAATAATTGATTTAACAACAGTAATTTTCTATTTATAACAGATTAATCAAAGCCTACTTCATAAAAATATTCATGTATGAATATGTCAAATCTCTGATGTGGCTCTACTACTCAGCACTATTTGTGATTACCAAATGTAATGAATAATCTTCATGGTTAATTTAGTTTCAACTGTGTTTCTGTATGAAAATGACTTGCCTAAGAAAAATACATGGACCAATTCTTCATGACATTCAATTTATTTTTTCCCTTTATATGTATAACTCTATGTACATATGTCATAGATTTGGTTTTATTCAGTATTAGATGTTTACTAATTATTAATTGTCTGCAATTAATTCCTGAATATCTACTTGCTTTCATAGTAATGTTGTTAGCTCTCTGTATGCGTGTGTACATACATACACATATATGTGTATAATTAATTTTCCAGAATTGGAAATGAAAGATAAATTAGTGAATAGAGGAAAGAGAGGATTGGAGAAAAAGAACAGATGAAAAAGGTAATTAAAGAATCAGAAAATAAGATTTGTTCATACTATATCCTCTCATGAAATAATTTGAAAAAAATATTTGCAATATTATGTAAACAAAACATTGCAGACTAGATTGAAAAATTATACTGGATAGTGCAATTGTAGTTTAATTGTGGTCCATGCAATATGACACAATGTATAAACTTCTAATTTTTTTTGATGGGATGCACATAATTTAAGGTCACTAAGTGCTAGGTAATTTCTAGCTTATATTATTTTAATTTATAGACACAAAAATATGTTGTTGTCAATTACTCACATAATATAGATGCATAGAATTTGTGACAAGTGGGCCTCCCTGGTGATGCAGCAGAGTGCTGGGCTGCGAAGCTGCCCACAGCCTCTGCAACGCAGGTTCAATCCCCGGCTGCCGGCGAGGCTCTCCTGTCGTGTCTGCAGCCCCCCTCAGCAGTATATGTTGTCAGTCTGCCTGTTCTGTTCCCTGCTCTGGCTCTGGTGAATTCTCTTATCCTCCCGCACTTCTGACTATACCTGGTGCTTGTATAAATAAATTAATTAATTAAAAAAAGAATTTGTGATAGGTACTCTGATATTCAATATGTTTTGCATAGGAAATATATTAACATATTTTCATTACTATTGGATATAAATATTTCTTCTACCTCATATATCCTCTTTGTCAACTTTCAATAATGTGTGCATTTTATATAACTTTGCTTATTATTTTAACTTTACACCCAGAAGTTATTATTGCCAAGAATCAAAGAATATAGTTACTTTTATATTATTTTTTAAGCCAGAAAGTCTTAAATTTTACTTTAAACCACAAAGCAACAATAAATAGGACACATGAATCAGTCACAAATTCCACATATATCTTCATATAATTGCAAATAAATAAAGTTGTTTACTTAAATTATATTAGATTATTTGTAAATATTTCCCACTGAGGGGATATACTGATGGGTTGATGTAACTTAAATTTTAAATATGTTACTTGAGACTTGCATTTTAATATTAACATAGTCATCTTTGATCTTAAGTTTACATGTGATTTTGAAATGAAAATTAGAATTTATAAAAACTAAAGAAATTACAAAAACGGCCCTTCCTGTTCAGTATACCTCAGATCTATGTCCAAAAGAATGCATTTTATGGTTTTTATCTGGTGGTGCACTGGACACTGAGGTATATAAAGAAGGTGTTAAATTTACTCTATGAAATTGAGGATGTTACATATATTCCCTTTTATTCTTTCCTTCTTTTAGTAATTTTTTTTTAGTTTTTCTATTGGTTGATTTTGAAATTTAAATAATTGTAACTATTTTAAACTCATGAATGGTTCTGCCTGTGTGTGCACATGTATAATAAAGGTGTTAAGCTTTTTATAGCAGGAATATAGGAAAACAAAATAAATCAGTGTAAAAAATAATAACAGTACAAAACACAACAAAGCAAAAATTTATAAAAAAATATAAATCAGAGACATACTGCAGGGGAGCCGGAGGGAGAGGCATCAGAGGAGGGAGGGAGGCGCACAAGGGACTGAGGTGATGGTGAACAGGTGCATTGGTGAAGGAAACTCTAGGGGGCGCTACACCTGAGGGGGTGGGGGGAAGCAAATATTGTTTACAAATGAACAATGATATAAAAAATTAAAAAATAATAAAGTAATAAAAACTGGAGACATATTTGAAGGTCTTTTACATACTAAAGTATGATCTAATGAAACCATATATATATACGTGTGTATATATATTTTAAAGATTTAATTATTTATTTATACAAGAACAGGGGTAAGGGCCAGATGCGTGGGAGTGGGAGAGGATTCACCAGAGACAGAGTGGGGAACAGAACAGGCAGACTGACGAAATACACTGCTGAGGGGAGCAGTGGGCAAGACAGGAGAGGTCTGTGTGCCATGTGGGACCCTCACCCGCCAGCCTGAATCAAACCAGGGCGCTGTCGAGATTGCAGACGCGGCGCTCAACCGCTTGCGCCACCAGGGGAGGCACCATATGGGGCTTTTAAAATCACAATTTTAAGCAAGAAATTATCTGAGTAGAAAAAGAAGGAAGGGGGCTTCCGGTGGTGTGGCGCAGCGGTTGAGCCCTGGGTTGTGAAGCTGCTCGCAGCCTCTGCAGCTCCGATTCCATCCCAGCCCTCCAGGGGAGGGTCCCACATGGCCCGCAGACCTCTTCTGCCACCCTCTGCTCCCCTCAGCCATGTACTTTGCCAGTCTGCCTGTTCTGCTCCCCGCTCTGGCTCTGGTGAATTCTCTCACCCTCCTGCACCTCTGACTGTACCCAGTGCTTCTATAAATAAATTTAAAAAAGAAAGAAAAAGAAAAAGAAGGAAGGTTTGTAAAGAAAGATTACTTTCCCTTGACTGGAAAAGATGACTACATTCATTTTACCTTTCTGTCTAGCATATGTGATGAGACTGTGCCTTTTTTTTTTTTTTTTTTTGCTTTTTAAGAGAAACATAAAGTAGCTTTATTTATAAATGAGGTATAAGAAAATTGAGTGTCAACAAGGTGTCTTAGCTTATTTATTCCAGTAAACTAGTGAGCAGGCAATTGAGCATTTTACCTGAAGATATTCTTCAGAGGAAGGCTTTACCACTATGCTTCCCAGAAGCGTCGGATTTCACTCTGAAAGAGAATGGTTAAAGAATAACACATGCTATGTTAGAAAGTTTGGAGAAAATAATTATTGTATGAGTAAAATCACTCGGTGGGGCAGCTGGTTGAGAGCAGCGCTGTGAAGCTGTTCACAGTCTTTGCAGCACAGGTTCGATTCCTGGCCAGCCTGGGAATACCCACATGGTGCGGCAGAGCTCGCTTGTCTCGCCTGCTGCTCCACTCAGCAGGGTATTTTGGTCTGTCTTCCGGTTTTGCTCCCTGCTCTGTCTTTGGTGAATTTTCTCACCCTCCCTCGCCTCTGGTCTGTACCTCAGATCTTGTATAAATAGATAAAATCTTCAAAAAAATAAATAAATTTACATTTTTCACAAATTGGGCATGCATATTTCAATGAGGATAACAATGAATTAGGTCAAAAAATTAAACATGTTGTTTTATACTAGATTCAAATAAATCCATAATAAATATCAAATTGGTATAATCCCTGATTGCTGCGCCAATTGACAATGAACTAGATAAATGTCATGTGGTTTGTCTACAGAAGAGATGTAGTTTACTGGGACATCTTTTAATTTTGTGGTAAAAATATAGCCCATAATATAATATATGTGTCTGCTAGTGCTCAATACATATAGATATGCATTCATTTTTCTTGATGGAAAACCTATGGGAAAATAGTAGCTCCATCAAATTAGTGAGTAAACAACACCATTACATCAAAATAGATTTGCTCATTTACTCTGACAAGTGCAGCAGTTTAAATTATTTATAGTTCCACTCTGAATGGATTTAGTAAATGCCCTATAGTGCATTTAGTAAATTCAGTAGAGACTTAGAAACTTCTTTATAAATTAAGTTTATAAATTATAATCCTTACAAAAAGCCTGGGAGCATGTAATTGATAAATTTATTTGAATATTTAGCACTCAAAGGAAATTGCATTTCACATATAGACAAATTTAACTGAAAATGCAGGTTCTCCCTTTTGGTGAAGGAGTGATAATTTATTGGAGAGTTATAAAAATAAAGAAATAAAGTAGAATTTCTCCCAATTATGATACAAGTTAGTTATGACTTTGAAGGCTTCTTTGTGGCCATAGATACTATGAAATACAATCACAATAATCAATACTTTGTCAACTTCTGAGAAGAATTATTTCTAATTATATTAAATCTGGTAAGTTATCTTACATTGCTACACATCATTTGTGTAATAGTGAGCTAGCATTTATTGACTTATACTGTCACTTAGGAAGAAAAGAAGAGAAATGACAATACAGGCTACAAAGAGAATGAACCCAACCAATGCATTAAAAATCACATACACACGCAACTTTCAGTTTCTTATCTATGTACACCTAGGTACAAATATACCAAGAAAAAAGTTTCCAATAAACAATATTATTTGAGCTTACCTCCATCTTTCTCAGCATTGCTTGTGCCATATTCAATAAAACAATTTTAACTTCCAGTAATGAAATAAGACCTGAGATAGAAGGCAATGAATAGAAAGTAATGCAGTACATTTAGATATCAAACATAAAATATGCTATTGATAGGGAAGAGGCAGGGAGAGTCCTAGGATCATTGCACATAAGAGTTTCTAGCCTCTCAGAAGTCATATCCAGATAAATACAAACTTCAAACCTTATTTATTTGTTTGTTTGTTTTGTTTGCTTGTTTATTTGGGTTAACTAGACTATTTGCTTAGGGATAGCCAGGAAATAAGAGTGAGTGATGATGATGGCCCAATTCAGTAGCCCTAACAACTAAACAACCAACATTTTGATATTGGCACTGAACATGGTATTTGAAGATGATGTTCTGCAGAACCAGTGAAAAGTGAAGGAGAAATAATTGGAGTAGATGCATGGGGCTGCTTTTCAGCCACTAAAGCTGGTGAATATTCTTCATTTTTATTTTTTACAATTTTTTGAAGCTTCCTATCTTCCTTACAAAAATAAAACATAGGGGCCTCCCTGGTGGTGCAAGAGGTTAAGCACCACACTACAAAACAATTTTCAACCTCTGCAGCAAGAGTTTGAACCCCGGCCTGCAAGGGAGCAACCCACATGGCACAGCAGACCTCTCCTGACTCGCCCGCTGCTCCCCTCAGCAGTGTACTTCGGCTATCTGCTTGTTCTATTCCCCACTCTGTCTCTGGTGAATCCTCTCACCCCCCCACATCTCTGCCCTGTACCCCAGCTCTTGTATGCATAAATAAATAAATAATAAAAAACCTAAGGTTTTCATGATGTTTCATATATGTCCTATAAACCACCACAAAACATATTTAAACAGATCTAAAATAATGAAACCTCTCAAGTGGGATAAGAGAGAGGATCAAGTTTTGTTAGATAAATGTTGGACGAATGAGTGGATATTCTGTGTTTTTGTATGAGAAAAATAAAACTATAACTGAGTTCACCCAGATAACTTTGGATCAAAAAAGACCGGATAATGAAATGAAAATAACAGTATTTTGATGTTAGACAATCATTGGTTGAAATTCTAAGCCTAGGCTTCCCCTGGAGGCACAGGCGGTTGAGCGCAGCAGCGCTGCGAAGCTGTCCGTAGCCTTTGCAGTGCTGGTTCAATCCCGGCCAGCTGGTAAGGGTCCCATTTGGCACGGCAGACCTCTCATGCCTCACCCGCTGCTCCCCTCAGCAGTGTATTTCAGTCAGTCTGCCTGTTCTCTTCCGGGCTCTGTCTCTGGTGAATCCTCTCACCCTCCTGTGCATCTGGCCTGTACCCTGGTTCTTGTGTAAATAAATCTTAAAAAAAAAGAAAGAAATTCTAAACCTGTCTCTAACTCAAAAAGCGTTTTTTTGATAAGAAATTCAAACTGCCTAAACTTAATTTTCCTTATTTATGAAGTGGGAATATTGATATCTAGCCCATAGATTTGATTATCGTCCCAATTAAAAGAATATAATACAAATAATATAATTAAAATAGTATCATGCCTGACATAAAGGAAAATCCAACCATATTTTTACTCTAACTATATGATCATTCTTTTACATTACACTCTTTTATTTCAATATATTTTATTTGTGTAGACCTACCTATTATGCAATAACTGATTTCCACCCTCTTATATATAGTGTACATGTTTTATGCAATAAAATTATAGCTATTCTATATGTAGATATAAATATTACAAATAATATATAATTGTGTGCATATATGTATATGCACATACATGCATGTTTGTGTGTGTGTATGTGTGTGTGTAATTTGTCATCGCTCTTGATAGGTCAGGTTTAGGAGGCAATTTAATGGAGGGGAACTTAAATGAAGAAAGACAATTCATAAGTCTTCTGTTTGGTGTTTTCTTGTCCCCATGCTTGGTAGTCATGTTTTAGTAAATATAGAGATTATTTAGGGTTTTCTAAAGTTTTATTTATGGTTTCTTGCCTTGTGAGAAAAAGAAAGAAGATCAAATATAAGCCATTCTCTCACATTATCACAAAAGGCTAAGTGTATTTATGCATGTAAAGTATTTAGAATCAACCCATTTTTGAGGCACATAATCATTTTATCAGCTAACACAAAGGAAGACTTATTTTCAGATAGTGAGGGATTTAAGATGTATAGATTATTATTCACTACAGCTTTAAAATTGCAAGTTATTTTCTGTTTACTGTATAATTCCTTCCAGAAATAGTGAGATATCTCTCATTGACCAGTATCTAGCCTAAAATGGAGAAAAAAATTACACATCTTTTATATACTTTGGCATTGAGAAATAATGAGTAGATGCAATTGCTGCTTGCCAAGAACACTGATGTGACATGATTTATAAGCCAGTATCTCTTTCCATCTCACAGCATTATATATATATATATATATATATATATTTCCATTTCACAATCACTTGTGAAAAATAGAAATAAAACTTTGTGAAATTGGAATTGACCCAATACTTATATTTAATGGGAATGGATTTTGATGAATAAATTATTCCTTTCTACTGGCGTCTACAGATCAAAAACACTTATCCAATATCTCCTCTGCTGACACAGCATTGATCCCATTTGCCCTGGTGCAGAGGAAGCAGCAGGGGATGTGCAACAGAACTCTAGGGAGTTACAGATATATTTAATGGAAAGATGAGAGTTGAGACACTGACAGAGTGAAAATGTGTGCATATATGAAGTCTGAACAGGAAGACAGTACACTGTGGAAGTAAAAGTAAAATAAATCTTATGACCAGCAGCTAGGATGACATCTATAGTGTTGCTTTCCTCAACACTCCTGAGCCCAGAAAGAAAACTAGAACTATGGCTATAAAAATAGGAATACAAAGAATCTCTACTACACTTGGAGATGTTACTTTGAAAATGGAAAAATGATAACTTATGGCATTTCCCCTATAGAGAGCAAAGTGGCAGTAGGGCCGTATGCCCATGTCAGAAAAAATGGACTATTGATCCAGCTTTGTGAACCGGTAAAACAAGAGGATTAGATCACTGCACAAATGACAGTGAATTTGACTCACCTGGAGACACAACCTGTGGCACAGCTATGGGGTACTAGAACAGATGCACAAAATGTCTGAACAGAAAGAAAGAGAAGTGAAAAATGCATGAGGTGCTGGAAAAGTTATTAATGTCAATTTTATGTGAAACCAAAGGCCTGCTCTCTGTTTAACTGTCTATAAAAAGCATGAAGTTTGGTAAATTTTCTGACTGTAAGGTACAAACTCTTGCATCAGCTTCCTGTGCCTACTTCATATATTTGACTTAACACATAAAGAAGATTAATTTCTAGCGACAATTTAGAATGAATTTCATTTCTTGGCAGAAAATGAACCCCGAGCCAGAAAGCACTAGAAACTTGATATTAGTGTCTGTTTATAGTCAGCTCTTGGAAGTGGTATTGCATAATGCACATTTCAACTGAAGGTTTACTTATTTCCATTTCAACTGTTTACCTCTCAGTCGTGTTCATATACAACCATCCTGTGTTAGGAAAATCTTCATAACGTAAGTCATCAGTCATTCTGATTCCTGCCAAGTACACCGACTAACCTAAAATAAGTCAAAATAATACATCATTCATGACAAATTCAAATTCAAACTTGCTGAAAGTGTTCCTACAACTATAGTTGAATTAATCTGTGAATGTTTACATCAAGTAGGCTCACCTGGTAAGTGAGTATATAAACCATACTGTTTGGGGAAAAGAGTCATTTAAACAGATCAAGATATACTAAGTTTGCAGACATTAAATATTTTTCTTTACTGTTGAAATACGACAATACTTTCCTGTTAATTTTAGCACTCTTATCAATACCATTTCAGAAAAAAAAAATATATGGTTATATTTGATGTATTTCACTGAAGTCATAATGAGACATTAATTTTCTTCAAAAAATTAAGCATTTAAAATAAGTTTAGTAACACAATTATATATACTGAAATGAACCAGTTCTCACATCTTAGTGTTTTTACCACATATTCAGCCTCTACCCAGTTCGTGAAACTCTAGGAAACCTGGTTTTTGCAACTCACTTTTGCATGAAATTTAATTTATGACAGAAAACTAATTAATTCACACTAAAAAAATATTGCTAAGCAGATCACAGTATATGTGTAATTTGCTCACTATATTATCATCCCAGTTGGGAAAACTACATAGAAATCACTTTGAACATAAAAACATTTTTATTCCAGTTGGTAAAGGGGTTAGGGAAGTTAAACGATTTTGCAATGCATTTCAAGAAGGTCTGTTAGCATCCTCAGGCATCCTTCTCAAGGAATGAGCTTACCAGGATAATAAGAAGATTTATATTAGTCAGTATGATAAATAATCTTCTCTAAAATGTATTCAAGACTTAATAACAGTTATATTTGTTTTTCCCCTTATTCTTGATAAGTATTTCACAGAGCACTTCATTTTGTGGTCTCCATCACTTTCAAGCATGTAACATTACTTGTCCTTTTTTTTTAAGTTTTAATATTGTTTTATAACATGCCATATTTTCCACATTCCAAAACATGTTGCCATGTTTTATATTATATTATTGGATATTATATTTCAGGATGACTGCTTTGCAATCACATTCTGAGAATGAAAGAGGGCAACAGACTTTGTAAAGAACACTAAATGTGCTTTGTATGACTTTCTGTTGGGGAGCATGCCTGCTTATTGCTACAATCACTGTTGTAAACCATGAACATGCCCCTTGTCTGAACTTTGTCTCTTTCCTTTTTCTATTTTCTTTTGCAAAGCTCTTTCTTGCCAATATATCTTAGCTCATTCTACTCCCACTATTCTTTTCACTCTTGTTCACTCATTTTAAAGTGAACTCAAATCAAGAGCATATTTATACAGCTTTACATGGTTTGGGGCCTGTGTATTTTTGTTACCAAAAATTTTGGACTCTATAGTTTTCCTCGTTATTTCTCTCTCTCTCTCTCCTTTTTTTTGGACAGAGGTATGAGTGTATACATTGATTACAGTTAGAGCCATAATTAACGCCATATCTTTCATGCCAAAATAAAGAAACTTTACAAAGTAGGTTGTGGTGTGTTAATTCTGAGACCCTGTTGCGCAGAGAACACAAGTACTCAGTATTAGGTTACCTTTCTGAGGGTATCAAACTCTGATTGCTTGGTGAGAAAAATGAGGTAATCAAAACTGTATTCTCACTGACAAAATTCACATTTAAAATCTAATTAAAAAGAAGTCAGAAAAACTTACACAGAAATAGCATAAAAGCCCGAAGATTGCAGTGACTCAACCCACTAACCATTCTTGATATCTAGAATAAGTTCCATGACTGAGTCCCTTCTCAGACTCAGGAGGTTGGTTCTCAATCTTAGGAGGCTGGTTTAATTTCCTGCTGATATAAATTGTACTAAGGCCAAAGCCTTGACCACAATGTTGGTTTTCTCATTGAAATAGTGTGCTTTACAATTTCTCTACTGAGTAGAGAGACAGAGCTTTTTTTTTTTTTTTTTTTTTTTTTTCTTTTTTGAGGTAACTGTTTTACAACACTGCATAATGATTTAGGGAAGTAAGTTCACACCTCCTCAGATGTATGCTATCACACCATCCACTTATTATATATTCAACAATCCTTAACCTTAGATGACAGGGCCCCTCCGTCCTTTGTTTCCACCTTCCCTTTTTCCCCCACACCCACCTGCCTCTCTGTCAAGAAGCCTCAATTTTGCAATCATATGTCTAGGACTTGTTTTAGTTTAGTTAGGTCAGTTACTTTGTTTTTGTTTTTATGCTATATTTCACACATGAATGAAGTCATTTGTTATTTGGCTATTTGTCTTAATCCTTCAGACATATTTCATTTAGTTTAACAATCTCCAGTTCCATCCACATTGTTGCAAATGGCAAGAGTTCATCTT
Source organism: Talpa occidentalis (assembly GCF_014898055.3). Classification (NCBI taxonomy): domain Eukaryota; kingdom Metazoa; phylum Chordata; class Mammalia; order Eulipotyphla; family Talpidae; genus Talpa; species Talpa occidentalis. The sequence goes on from NW_023604972.1 coordinate 75,098,407, forward strand.
TTATTTATGCTGAGTAGTATTCCATGTGTAAATATAGCACTTCTTGTAATCCAATTATCTGTACTGTTTCCATAACTTGGCTGATGTAAACAGTGAAGTAAAGAACATATAACCCTTCTATTAGTAATATCATATTCTTTGGGAAGATATGTAAGAGTAAAATTGTTGCAATGTAAGGTTTTGAATATTTTGAGGAGCCCTTACACTGTTATGCATAGACACTGAACCAGTCTACAGTCACACCAACACTAAATGAAAGCTTGTTTTTCTCCATATCATTGCCAATCCTTGCTTCCATTAATGTTGATATGGGACATTCTCACTGGTGTGAGGTGGTATCTCATTTGGGCTTTGATTTGAATTCTCCAGATGATTAGTGGTATATACTTTTTAATGTGCCAGTTGGCCATCTATAGGACTTCTTTAGAAAAGTGTCTATTTAGGGCTTGTGCTCATTTTTCATTTAGGGTCTTTGTTTCCTTTTTGATTTAATCATAGTTTCTTTAAAAAAGAGATTTATTGTGCCTCCCTGGTGGCAGAAGGAGTTAAGTGCAGCACTATGAAGCTATCCACAGCCTCTGCAGCATGAGTTCAATCCCCAGCCAGCCAGGGAGCTACGCACATGGTGCAGCAGACCTCTCCTGTCTTGCCCACTGCTCCCCTCAGCAGTGTATTTCAGTCAGTCTGCCTGTTCTGTTCCCCACTCTTCCTCTGGTGAATCCTCTCACCCCCCATTTACTGAAATCTTTAACAAATGATTTCTGTTATTTTCTTATATAAAGCTTAAGCTACTTTCTTAGGTTCATTGATTTTAATTCTAAGGTCATTATTTTTTTCAGATTTCTTTTTGTATTTCTTTGGTTAGTTCTTCTAAGTTATCTGGTATTTCTTTGACATGCCTTTCTTATTTATATTATACCACCTTGATTTGTTTATTGAGTCTTCCTCTATTAATTTGTTTATCTATAGTAGAAGTTATGAACACTGTATCTGATAAGGATATATAGTCTTCCATGTATTTGTCTTCAGACAGTGGGGATTGTTCTCGCAATGTATGGTAAAACTCTCTTGAGGTTCTTTATTTCCATGTGTAATATGTATTTATTTAATATATATTTATTTTGTCTGTCCATTTTGCTACCAGTCTCAAAGTGTGGAAAGTGGGGTGTAAAATAGAATGCTTGCACTGCTGTTCTCTTCATTGGAAATCCAATTGGTGTGAAACACCCCAGTTCCTCTGCAAAGCTTTCTCCTGTTTCTTGGGAAAAAATTCTATACAGCTCTGCTTTCCACTCCTGCGTGCTTCTGGATGAGCTGACCACCCTGCTAATGTCAGTGCCTACTTCAGCTCCCATCTCACAGTTTCCTCTCTCCATTCACCTCCTTTTCAATATACACAAATCTCCTCAGTATCTACGCTCTTGAAGTCTGAACCTGTCTATACTGACCAACAAACAATAAAGCTTACTTCTATTTGAGAGACTATCTGCCTGCTGATTGTTATTCTGCCTCACTGCTCCAGGAATCACAGCCTATGAGGATCAGACACTGTAGCTGATACTTACTGAGCCTGTCACATCTGTTCCCATTGGCAGGATCTGGTCCAGTGTTTGCCAGGACTTAACAGATCTGAGATGCTTCTAGGACCCTCCCAATAGTTTGCCACTGTCCAAGCATGCCAATTTTGGTGTTTTTCCTAGTCAAGTTCCGGGGTTTACTGAGGTCTTCCAGGTCTTACTGTAGAAAGGTTTCCAGAACCCCAGCAAGGATTGCTGAGTTCTAAGGGAGCTGAGAGGAATCATTGGAGGTATTCCTTCTCGGATTTTTCCTTGTGCTTGTTGAGATCTATGAAGGCCTAGTATCATGTGTCTGATGCCAGATCCCTCCCTGAAGATTATTGAGAGCTGCAGGGGTCCCTGCCTTAGCACTTCTGCCTCTAAGTCCCTGTCCTGGATTTACCAATTTTTGCTCTGATGTCTGTTTATGGAGGGCTACTGTGGCAGGTCTGCTTCCAGTTTCCTTCCAAGATTCTCACTAAGGTTGTATCAATATCTGCAGAGACCTGCGCTTGATGGTCAGCTTCTGAATCCCATACTGAATCATGCTTATGTTTGTGAAAGGTTACTGTGTAAGCTCTTAACTTGCCAGCTTCACTCTGCTGGTATGTGTTCACTCTGCTTCCAAGGCTCACCTTGCCCACATGGATAGGCTACTAATTGGCCTATTCCACTGGTCACTGGTGTGTCACTCCTCCAGACATTATTCCTAGCACATTCTATAATCATGTGTTTTTCATTAAAGAACCATTGCCTTTCTTCTGCTGCAATATAGCTGTTAGTATGTGAAGTAGGTGAGCCCAGGATCCTTATTTTGTAGCCATCTTTCACTGGCCTCATTTTTAAACTGAGGTAGCACTGGTTTACAACACTACATCAGATTTAGAGGTATAGTATCACATCCTTTAGGTGTATCTTATCACAACGCACCTATCGCCAAGGGACATATATACAGAATCAAGGGCTTATATTCTGACAAGATTAGAGGTCATCTTATTAGCAGTATTTATGTTTGATAGACAGAAATTATAAACAATGGGTCTTTCTTTCACTGTGTTAATCTGATGAAACTTTCATTCTCACCCTAAAAGAAATAGCCCATATATGTATATATCACTTGCTTTGTTATAATTTGATAAACACATGAAAAACATTTTAATTCCACATAGGCTTTGGATTAAGACCTTAGTTTTCATAGTAACAACTTAGAACATTTGTTGGCTATAATTGTGTGTTTTTGCATCTAGATATATGCCCTTTTCTTTAAAATTGTACTAAAATTCTTAGTTTGTATGCATTATTTTGATTTCTAAAAATTCAGAACAATGACATATTTTCTCATCCAACTTAAAAATTCTGTGCACTTCAAAAGTTTCACTGTATATCCACTGCTAATTAGCCATTTTTTTCTGAGCAACATGACTGGTTCAGGTGACAGGATGATCTCTTGGAACTTTACCACTCTAAAGCCTCTTGGATCCTGCAATATTATAGAGTCCATAAAGTTATTTTTTTCTCACAAATAAGCTTCTACATATATTTTTTTTTATTCTTCTGAAGAGACATCCTGGTTTGGCATTTGAAGCACAATATATGGATGAAGCCAAAGATTTCTTTTCTTATATAGTGGTTTCTGAAATTCCAGGTCAGACAGATTTGAGCGTTTGTAGCACTGCACATCAATATTCCATCCCTTGGTGACAGATTGCATGGATGTAAGAGTCTGTTATGTGGACAGTGGAGGTTGGGAGTTGTTGTAGCTTCCTGATCTCTAGATCAGAGATAAAGGATAATGTTTTTGAAATCAACAAAACATAATTTAATATGATTTTAATAATCTGAAACTTTTTTCATGTCTTTATAACATCTGACTTTGAATTAAATCCCTTGTCACTTGAATTAGAACATTTTCCATTTCCTATCTCCTGAACTGAAACCTGATTGATAGAAGATTCTAAAATTAATCTATTTAATCTTATCTCTCTCTCTCTCTCTCTATTTATCTATCATGTACCTATCATGTATTTACCCATCACTACGCAATGCTCAATAAATATCCCCTGCCTCAGCAAATGGTACCATTCAGATAGCTGCACAGGCTAAAAAAAATCAGTTCTCTTAACCTACATTTCCCTGTTTGTAAATAGACTAAATAGTGCACATATTGATTAGACTGGGAGCAACATCCCCTTCTCCAAAACAACCAAATATTGTAATATCCATACGTAACATTGTCCACTCTAATCTTCATATCAGACATTAAACCTTATGTATTGCTACTTCATTGATTCAAACCTTCATCTTTTGGGGAGGAGTTTACTCCATTCTTGGCATTTTCTTTTTCCTGTCACAGAATAGCTGTCAGGAGTTCCTAAAGTTACTGACTTAAACAGTAAATTCAAGTAAGAAAGGCAAAATAACACATTAAATAAAAAATATCCCAGAATATGATAACCTTTATATGACCACTCTTAATCGGACCATGTGCTTAATTAAGAAGTAAGTCTGGGGCCTCCCCTGGTGGCACAGTGGTTGAACGCTGGGCTGTGAAGCTGTCCGCAGCCTCTGTAGCGCCGTTTCGATCCTGGCCAGAGGTGAGAATCCCACATGGCATGGCAGACCTCTCCTGTCACGTACGCTGCTCTCCTCAGCAGTGTATTTCATCAGTCTGCCTGTTCTGTTCCCCTCTCTGTCTCTGATGAATCTTCTCACCCTCCCGTACATCTGGCCTGCACCCCTGTTCTTGAATAAATAAATAAATAAATGTTTGAAAAAAAACTAGTCCTTGTATACATGTCTTTCACATATAATTAACAATTAACTAATAATGATATTAATTAAAATGACTACCACTTTATTGAGTTTTTCTATGCATGCTAGAAAATGCATTAAATGCTGTATACAGTATATGTGTATATATATGTATTTACAATTTAACAATATATAATATTTTGTATGATGCATGCAAATATATATAATTTTATAATACATAAATATGTAAATATTGCATATAATATAGTTATATATTATATATTTAAATTTATAGTCACATTTAATATTCCCCAAACTGTGTATATCCATTGTGTGTAAGTGAAGCAGAGGCACGTGAGGAAGTTTTATCAAGGTCACAGAGATCATTAACAGAGATAAACCCCTGGGTTTCCTACTCCTCTTCCATTCAACAACAGCTTGTTTCTTCCCAGCAAATTATCTAGAAGAGGAAAAACTTTAGAAAATCTCTTGTCTATATTTTAATATATTTTGTATGAGGAAATAGGTTCATAAATGTTATTTGTTCTATCAAATAGTCTAAAAAGTAAAATTAAAGTCCTCCCTGATGGTGCAGGGATTAAAGACACAGCGCTATCAAGTTATTGCCAGACACTGATGCAGAAGTTTGATTCCCAGCCAGCCAGGGAGCTGACTCACAGGGTGCAGCAGACCTATCCTGTCTTACCCTTTGTTCTCAGCAATGCATTTCAGTAGATCTGCTTGTTCTGCTCCCACTCTCTCATGAATCCTCTTACCCCCGGCACCTGGGCCTATACCCCAGTTTTGTATGCATAAGCAAATAAATTGAAAAAAGAAAGTAAAATTAAGGATGATCATGTCTTAGACTATGAAGGTATTAGAAAAGATAGAAACGGGTGTCCATAAGTAAAACTGTTCACACAAGACTAAACAGAGTACATATTGATTGGACTGTTTATAAAAATAAAGGGAAAAACACAAGTACAGTGCTAAGCCCCATGTTACTTGAGTGGATATTTCATGAGTTAATTGAGAAAATTATTATTACCATTTAAATTGAATAAATATAACTATGCATCATAATTACCAGAGTCAAAATTCTAATTCTAGAGATGAAGACATTCTAAGGATTATACATTTGATTATTTTTATTAAGTGCTATTCTTTACTTGCATATAAATATATTTCTGTAAAATTTAAATACCAGAAGTCATTGTGATATCCATTAATCTGTGCAATATAAACTTGTTAGTACTAAAATCTTACTGAATCCCAGTCTTTCCTCAGGTAATTAGAGAAAAATACATTCTTTCTGAGTAATTTTTTGAAACAAGTCAGGTTTAATTTTGAATTTATCTCAGAACTTGAAGAAATTCAGGTTTTATTTTTTTTTTTTTTCTGGCTGTCTGAATTTACACTTGAATGTTCTTTTCCTGGAAGCTGATATTTTTCTTTACTTTCCCTAAATAAGATAAAAAGAACAGACGGGGTTTCTCCCAGAGGTGTTCTATTTATGATTTCCAATTTCAGCATCTTGGGTATTCCCAGACCAGAAAGTTTTGTGACACTTGTCCAGTTTTGATTAAATCAAGCTAAAATCCCAAATTTATCATTTCCTTATTTGTAAAGCCATTAATCTCTTAAAGGGACCAAACATCCCAGGCAATAAGGAAGAAAATATACATACCATTTTTCATTTACTTCTTCAATAACCCCTTAAATGCAATTTTCTTTTTCTTTATTCAGTGCCAGTTTAAAAAATGTACATAATCATAATATTTTAGTATATTAAAAACTTGTAATATAATTAGGATAATATCATTATAATACTTTTTTACATTTATTATAATGTTTTCTCTTAGATGCAAAAATATACGCTGATTTTTAACAAGTTTAAAATCTATTTGAAAGGGTTTACTACTACATATTTAAGTTATTATACTTATAACATTAAATAATATTTGCAGATCTATATGATTAAGTAGTAAATAATTATTGCAGAAATATATTACCTATATGCTTACATGCAATTTAAATATTCAGAAATTAATGCACATATAATAATTTGAATCAATATATATCAATATATAGTTAAAACTTACTGGTTTGATAAGAATAATCCAAAAATGGTGATTAAATCTGTCTCTGATCTCAAAATATAATATTTTCTTTCCAGATCACACAATGAGATAAAATAGAGCAAAATTAATGATGTGATACAAATTTCCCAAATTATACTGTGCTATGTTTTCAAGGATTTTTATATAGGGAACATTTTTCATGGATAGAGGCAAAGTCTCCCTCTGGAGGGAAGGACAGCTATGTCTACTGTTCACCATAAAAGTTTCAGGTTTCTAAACACCCACTTCTCCTAATGTTTCCCTTCCCCTGCATGTGCAATTGTCCCCATCCTTATTATGTGTCAGCCTATTACAACTGGGTTTGGTAAAACTATGCATGAAAATGTTGTTATTTTGTCTATTGTTATTTTTAAGAATGAATCTCTATTTCTTTGATAAAGGATGGTCTTCTAATAGCACCCATGAAATGTAGAATGCTTAATTGTTAGCATGCAAGTAGAATAATAGTTCAATCTCTTCACAGTTCTTGAGTATGCATGTTGAAAATTTTACACACACACAGTAGTTTTGAAATAGATTCAAAAAGCATGAGGATACTATGGGGAGGAAGGAGAGAAGACGAGAATGGAATCAAAAGAAATTATAAATGAGGATCTTCAGCAGTGCCTATATTATTTTATCTCTTTTAAAATAATTTTAATAAAATGTAAGCATTAACTTGGCTGATGGGTGAGTGTTTCTTTGTTGTATTATGTTATTTTATATATATTTTAATGATCCATAATCAAACAACAAATATGAAACAACATGTTTATTGAACTCCATTTTCCAGCACAAGTTTCCAGACACCTAGTATTTCTTTCATTCATTGTTTTATTAATTAATTAATTAATTAGTTTATTTATTTATTTATTTGTGGGACCCTCGCTGGTGGTGGGGGATCAAACCGGGGCTGCAGAGGCTGCTGGTAGCTTCGCAGCCCAGCGTTCATCCACTGCACCACCAGGGGAGGCCTGTTTTATTATTTTTAAAATTGCTCTTTCAAGGAGTTATCAAACATATACATCAACAGCTAGAATTATAAAAAATCTTTTACCCCTGGGAAAATCTGTTTTATCTTTAGGACATCTTATCACAATTTGAAAAATCCTTCTTATTTTTACCTGTGCTTTCTCTCTCTCTTATAATTACCCTTCAGCATACTTCAATTTATTCCTGAATTTATAGAGTCACACTTTTTTTTTTAGATTTATTTATTTATTTATATAAGCACTGGGTACAGTCAGAAGCTCGGGAAGGTAAGAGCATTCACCAGAGCCAGAGCAGGGAGCAGAACAGGGAGACTGACTAAGTATACTGCTGAGGGGAGCAGCGGGCGGTAGGAGAGGTGTGCATGCAGTGTGGGACCCTCGCCTGGCAGCCGGGGATGGAACCAGCACTGCAGAGGCTGCGGGCAGCTTCACAGCCCAGTGCTCAACCGCTGTGCCACTGGGGAGGCCCTAGTCACACATTTTTTAAAGAAGTGTCTGTGGTATTGTGATTGCACGTATATAATCTGGAATCAGAAAATCTCAGTTCAAATGCACAACTGCCACTTGACTTAATTGTGTCATATTGCTGAAGAATGAGAACTCTTTTGACCCATAGTTGCTTCAGTTATAGCACTGGTATAACAGTACCTGCCCTCTTTAACTACTGGAATTATTTTGAGAATTAATTGGGTTCATCTATATGAAGTTTCTTTGAGAGTATTATAAAATAGTGTGTTTTACTAAAGGTCAGATTGAGACAAGTTTAAAAACTAACCCTTGAAAGCTGACTACACAACTGATGCATACAGATGATGGAGGATTTAGTGGGTGAGGCCAAAGAGGGAAGGCAGAAAAATGGACTATGGTGGTGGGCTATGGGGCAATCATGCTTTTTATCATATCCCCATTTTTGTTTTACTCCAAACTCAATTTCACTAACCATTTAGCATAAAAACTGTTTAAATGCCCTCTCATCATACTGTTATTTTCCTGCCAAATATGCTGAGCAAAGTTCCTTTTCTTCTTTAATACTAAATAAAAAACAAACTCAAAACAATTCAAGGGTAGGAAAAAAAGCCAGAGTATGAATCACCAACTTTAAAATTATTATAATCAATCATAAAAGGACAAATTAATTTTACTGCTACTTTTTTAATTACAAAGAATAAAATGTTATTGTAAAATAGATTAAAATGATTTAGTTTTGGGCTAAAGGCAAAAAATCAAAGCTTACATTCAAAGGGCCTCAACAATTAATGGAATTTACTTTTAGATAAAGACAAAATATAAAACATGAATATAAACCTAACTCAACGACAACAAAAAAATCACAAATGGTACACATGGTTTTGGAGTCAAACCTGGGTTAAATTGTGACTCAGTATTAATGATTATGTGAGATTTTTTTTCAAACTGTTAGGTTCAGTGACTTCCAGGTAAATAGCCAATAAATAATAGTATATAATTTAATTCATTTACAATGTTCTCACATAGCTGTATTTCAAAATTGCACAATCTTTAGTCAATCCTATTTCAATGACAATTGATCCTCTATTTTGATATTGAATAATTGTGGAGAATTTTAAATTTTATTCAGTATTTCCAAAAATTTATTTTTCAATACTTTGTCATTTTCTTCAATTTTATTTTAAACAGTTTAAAACTACTACAAAATTGTTAGGGTCAAGGGGATTTAATTTCTTTTAAATGATATCTTTTATTGTACTACCATTATTTTGCATCATTATTCATTTTTTTACACTACAGGGAATCTCCCCTCAAGTGTGGTCACCAAAGTTCTCCCATCACCTGAGCACCTATAACCCTCCACCATAGTTCACGTGCTCCCCACCCAACCCTCCTCCCACCAAAAGTCTTCAGATACTTCATCAGGTTTCAAGGTCTGGTTTTAATGTTTGTCTTTGTCTGAGCCTTTGTTTGGAGGATAAAATAAAACAAAGCCTTCAACTTTATTTTTGTTTCTTCTTAAAGATTCTTTTCCATCATAATAATAATAATATCATTTATCAGTTTGACTTAGCTTTTATACTATAATTTAATAAGCAATTTCACATTGAATTGCATTTTTAAAAACATGAACAAAATTTTCAACTGTAGGGTTTTTTTTGTATTTTTAAAAATTATTTATTTATTTATTTAAATTTATTTATTTATGCAAAAACTGGGGGGTACAGGCCAGTGGTGCAGGGTTGGGGGGCTGGGAGAATTCACCAAATGTAGACTGAGGAACAGAACAGTCAGACTGACTGACATACACTGCTGAGGGGAGCAGAGGATGAGACAGGAGAGGTCTGCTGTGCCATGTGGGTAGCTCCCTGCCGGGGATCGAACTCATGCTGCAGAGGGCACAGATAGCTTCATAGTGCTGTGCTTAACCCCTTGCACCTTTGTCATTTTTGACAGTTTTGATAATATTTTCATGATATTTTAGCAAGTAATGTCTGGGAAACATATACTTCTCTAAATAACTTACATTAACAGAAAATCCTTTTCCTTTATTCTTTTGAATTATATTCTTTGTGCTTCATAGTACATATTTAAAATATAATAGCTTTTTCAGTGACAATTAGCTTTGTTCTCCAGTATGTTTATGAACACAATTTCTGCATTCTATCTTTGGCTAAATACAATCTAGGTTTAAGGATTAATAAATTCATTTATTTAAATTTTTATTTCAATAAACAATATTTTTTTTCTTTTGAGGACAAATATTATTAAGCTCTTTTATGTAAAGTGCATGAGTTCTATATAACGATAACAAATTCCTATTCTACAAAAATCTAACATGACTAATAGGATGTGAATGGCACATTATCCTCTATAACAAAAACTGGTATGGCATTGAAACACATCAGTAAGACTGCTACCTAGGGCCTCCCTGGTGGCACAGGCAGTTGAGCGCCGCACTGCGAAGCTGTCCGCAGCCTCTGCAGCGTGGGTTCGATCCTTGGCTGGCCTGTGAGAATCCCACACAGCACAGCAGATCTCTCTTGTCTCCTGCTGCTCCCCTCAGCAGTGTATTTCATCAGTCTGCCTGTTCTGTTCCCCGCTCTGTCTCTGGTGAATCCTTTCACCCTCCTGCGCATCTGGCCTGTACCCCTGTTCTTGTATAAATAAATAAATATTTAAAAAAAAAGACTGCTACCTAATCTTGGATAAACTATTATTTTCAAGAGTTCGGATGCCAGCTCTCCCTGGTGGCACAAGGGGTTAAGCAGAGCACTATGAAGCAATCCACAGCCTCTGTAGCATGAGCTTGATCCCTGGCCATGGAGAAGCACATATGGCACAGCAGACCTCTCCTGTCTCCTCCTCTGCTCTCCTTAGCAAGGTGTTTTGGTCTGTCTGCCTGTTCTGTTCCCCTCTCTGTCTCTGGTGAATCCTCTCAACCCCCCACACACCTCTGGCCTTTACCCCAGTTTGTGTATGCATAAATAAATAAATCTTAAAAAAAAAAAACAGTTCAGATCCCCCTACATGAAATAAATGTTTTGGATTAGATTGGTATTTTTCAGATTTAATAGATTCAGTCCTTGCCTTTAAAATTGCTGAGACATTCACAAATGATCTCATTTATTTAATATTCAATATTTTTATTGCAGATGTGAATTTTAAATGGAAACTACAATATTCTAACATAGATAGCCATTATTGGGTGTTATTAAAAAAGGTAAACATGAAATTGTAATTAAAATAGACCTGCATAGTCCTGCACGGACAAGACTCATTTTGTTGTTTGATCTCTCTTTGGGGGAAAGGAAGATTAACTCCCATTAGAGCAATGTCAGAGAAAACTTGAATCAAATCATCTCTTTCCTAAACATAATCCAAATACTCAAAAGGGAGTTAAAATGGGTATAAAATTGTGTATGTTTATTAATGCAGTGTCTCTCAGGCTCAAGCATCTCACCTGTCTTAATGATTCCTCATGTTTGCTCTAGCGGACAATGCTCATAGGATTTTTAATTGCAGAAGAAATTTAGGTTCACTAATTATAATGATGTTAGTACTGATAATTATTTGGCTAAATCTATTGAACTCTTTTAATATGCCAGGTAATAATAAAATGTCCTCATATGATTTTCCATTTATCCTTATGATAACTCTATGAAGCAGATGGCATTATAATCCATATAATAAACAAATAAAGGAAGATAAAGAAAAGTTTCAATTCCAGTAAGAGAGAGGCAAAGACACAGAGAGAGAGAGAAAGAGAGAGAAAGAGAGAGAGAGAGAGAGAGAGAGAGAGAGAGAGAGAGAGAGAGAGAGAGAGAATGGTTGAAATTTGAATATAAATTAAAAGTAACATTTAAAAAAATGTGCAGAATCTTAAAAAATGTTATTCATTGAGAAAATAGTAAAACATTATCTAGTAATAATCAATTTCTAAGGTTTCTTTCAAGTGCTCTTAGAATAAAAATCTTGTATTTTTTGAGGACATTTAAAGGTACAATTATCACAATATTTCCAGTGTGTAGCATAATTCATAATGTGAAATAGGAGAAAATATAAGCAGAAATTAGGAATAGAACCAAAAACTGAAAACGACAGAACCAATGGCTAAGTAGATAAGACAAACCTACTGTGAACTAAGCAAATCGTGTCAAGCATGTAGAGTCCAAAATTGATTTCAGTACTATCTAGATATGGACACCTTGAATGATCAACTTGCAAAGACTTTTAAATCATTCCCACACGTACTGGTTCGGCCATAACAATGGGATTTCATTTTATTAGTGATCTAGGATGAGAAACATGGATAGTGCTGGAGAGGTATATATAAACTAACAGTCTACAAGAATATTTTATTTTAGATAACATGCCCAGTATTATCCTTGTATTGAGTCAATTATACATTTGATTTGTATATTGTGGGTGAATTGTGAATGAGTATGAGATGAGGTTGATTTTATTTACCTGCAATAAGAATGCTATAACAACAATAGAAATAGGATTTCTGGATCTTAGCCAAATAATAAAGCAAATTGATGGAAATTTATTTTTCATTATGTCTTGGCTTCATTTATATTGACATGACTGTAGATATAGATCTCTGTGAATAGACTGAACAAAATTCAAAGCAAGGCTATTTTATCTAAGAATAAAACTTCAAATACAGATGAGCTTTGGAATCCCAAATTGCTTTTAACTGAAGATGTTAGAACTCTTCTACAGTTTTTCAATAACATAATATAATATTACTTATAAAGTTTCATGTTGAATGGAGTAAGGATATTGTACGAATCATATGTAAATAAAATATATTTCTGTTAATTAACTAACATTTCTTATAAGTCATTTTAATTATTACTTCTGTAAAACTAGTAAGACAATTTTTTTCTATATATCATTTGTGGACCTTAAAATATCAGAATTAAGACACAAATCTGGAGAAAAATATTAAAGTCTTTCTTGAACTAGAAAGGCAGCATGAAATGAAATCACTGAAAACCCTCATACATAACAACAAATTAGAAGATGGATAATTTTGCAAGAAGGAACAAATTGACGTTGCAAAAATGGCAGTTGGAATATAAGAAAAGACAGTAAGATAGAAATACTGTTAAAATTGAAACAAGATGTCAGAGCATATCCATCTGGGATATTTGTTGGCTGTTGCCAAAATCAGTGAATGTACATTTTCCAAAGTAATTAAAAGAGAAGTTTTGTAACAATAGGAACCAAAGTATTTTCTATTTCCTATTTCATTTAATTCTAATTGTAGTAACTAAACTTTACATAGTTCTCATACTGAGATGGTTGTTGATAAGATAGTCATTTAGAAAAGGCTGATCAAGTCTAGAGCACTCATTTCAGGGGTGGCAATTTGTGACAGAAAGCTTCTCCAATGTCTACAGAACCATTGTCTCATGTCTTTTGTCTGGAGCAGAAATAAAGATAATATTTACAATAAATAGTAGTTTTATTTTCTTTTTTTCAGGCAAAGTTCATTAACAGTTTCCTCTCTTTTCTATGTGGCAATATTATATATAATTCTCCAAGTTTCATGTATTAAAGTTGTAATGGGTATACATGGTTTTGGTAAAATCTCGCTACTAAACTAGCAAATTTTTGCCACTTACGACAGTGGCTTGTAATGTAGAATCTCACATTGCTCAAAATCATTTAACAGCATTTTCAACAACGACACCCCCGGCTGATTTATATATGCATTAATATTAGAGAGGCATAGTATAAATAGTGGCATACAGATTTTGTGGAAACTTGATTAAAAGCCACTGTTTATTTCAACATTTTCCTAAGAGGTTAATTATATTGTGCTTCCTTGAAAGCTTCAGGACAGCAGAGAGAATTTTATAGTGTTTTAGAATGAAAGCACGTATCTTTAGAATTTAAGTGATATCATCCTCTCAAAACAGAAACACACAGCCAATGTTTACAAAAATTATATTGAGTCACATGAGTAAATCTTAATAATATTCAGTGTGTTATATTGAAATTACTCATTTTAAATTGGTTAAAATAATAAACTTTTGGTATTCATGCTCTGTTGAACTTTTTTTGATTTGCCAAATTAGAAATTTTATATAATAATGTAAATAACATAATAACCTTATGTTATTTAGTTCTGAACCCCTAAAAATGGAGAGATTATATGTTTCCTTTCTTTTCAATTACTTAGCAAGGTGCATCTCCCTCTACATTTATTTAAATCTACTGATATGACACCATTTTTACACTAAAGACATATTGGAAGAAAAAAAACAAAGGGAAAGAAAGATTGAAACATTAGAATAGAGATATTACAATGTCTAGCTACAGGATTTTCAAGGATGTGGAAACTAAAACTTTACAGATTTATGTTTGTACTTTTTATTACTTTGTAAATTTAACTAATAAGTATTTTAACACCAAAATAATGTGATATATGCATGCATGCATACATATTTTGCCTATCTACATAAAACAGTTATTTCAACATATAAAGGACTATAGTGAAAGATGTAACCATAAATTTTCAGAGAATTATACACTGATCTTTTACTCATTTTATTCAAGATATAGTAGTTTACATTATCTTACCATTTTTGTGAGGCTCTCAGAACATGAGGTATAATGCAAATACTTACAGGGCATTTTCTCTGTCTGGATCCTGAAATATTTGGTAATGTTAATAAGACATATATTTCAATTTTATGTTCTTTCCTCAATTTTATGTCCTTTATAGTAGAAAATTTCCATTTCTAAGTGAATGGGTAAGTTTATGCATCAATAACATGACATTAATGGTATCTAGATTAATGGAAAATTAATATAAAATCAGCTAAATTTTTCACTCTTATTTAGAACTTAATGATATTTTAATCAAATTGATCAAAATCTTTGTAATGTACAAAATTATAATAATCATACAAAAATGAGGAAAAAGAATAAATGCAATTTTTATTTGTTAGCAAAATTTTATAATACAAATATAATGGAACATTGTACAACAGTATTATAATGTATTTCAACATACCATTGGAGTTATTCCATTAAAAGTTTTACCATGACTATCAGCACTAAAGACCCTTAGTATTATATACTATTTTAAGTTCTTAGGATCTCAATTAGATAGCTATTTTTGCAGTTAACTTCCACGATTGGTTAAATTGTAATTATTAAATTGCACTTCTCATTAAGAGTGTACTAATTTCTGATGAGATGCAGTTTAGATTTGGTTTCACTTGATAGGATTTAATTCAAAAACACTGATTGGTAATTAAAGACATTGCTCTCTCTATGGAGCAGAACACTGTAACTGCAAGCTTTCTGTCTTCTTTAACTTTCCAATTTCCTTCCCCTCTCTATAGAAGGAATTGTTTTATCTTTATCTAACACTGATCAACATAAAACATATTTGCAGATTTTGCTGGAAATCAAACCATACTGCATCTATAATATATAGAAAATAAACATGTTGTGCAATTTTTACATTGTTACATACAATGCTATATTTAAGATATAATACCCTTCACTTTTTTTCAATTGGCATTTACCTCTCTGCTGAGCCATTGTGTTTTTTTTTTTTAAGACTTATTTATTTGTGCATACAATAACTGGGTCACAGGACAGAAGTTGGTGGGGGGGTGAGAGGATTCACCAGAGACAGAAATGGGGAAAAGAAAAGGCAGATCAACTGAAATACACTGCTGAGGGGAGCAGCAGGCGAGTCAGGAGAAGTCTGCTACACATTGTGGGTTTCTCCCTGGCCAGGGATCGAACGCATGATGCAGTGGCTGCAGATGGCCTCATAGGTTGTGTCTTAATCCTTTGCGCCACCAGGGAGGCCCATTGCAATTTAGAGCATGAGGAGACTAGTTGGTTGTGAAACATTCTTTCGAAGAACAGAGAAGAGTTAAAAAGTCCATTCTGAACTGACAGATTTTAATATTATAACATTTCCATTATTGCCATGGTAGTTAGGGGGGAAAAAGTTCAAGACAGCATATAACTGCAACTAATATGATTTTAACTTGACACTAGAGTCCCTGAATGAATCATGATATGCAGTTTTCAGAAGTATATTTAAATAAAGTATTTCATGGCATGAACAGTCTAAAGAGTGGTACTATGGATCAAGTGATCCTTATCTGAATAATAAATAAACATATGTTGTAGTTCAATTAAATCACAATGGTATTAAGGTATACATTTAAGGTATACATTTCTTAGCTGTGTTTACCAATTGTTGGAAACTAACCTATTCATAAAACTTGATAATAGATAAGAACAGTGTTTTGGGAGCAAATGTCATGTGTTCCCATATATATTTAATAGGCAATACCTAGTACTATAATTTAAAAAAAAATATATAATCTTTTTTCTTTTGATATTTGAATATCTCTTTCAAATGTTTACTCAAAGTTCAGCTTGATATGATCAATCGTTACCACTTTAATAAAAATTACAGGCCAACACCAATATGTTAGAATAGGGAACAATGCATGTTCCTCCCTAAAAATCCCCTGACACACCAATTTAACAGTGACACGAGGGTCAAACATTTATCATTGTGATAAATTAGCTAAGAGGGTACTGGAACCCAGGAGAGTATGAAATCAGAAACACTGAAACAGGAGGGAAATTATATCTTTATGTGTTATACATCAAACATACCCACACACATATATATGTGTGTATATCCTGATATATATGTATATATACATGCATATATACATATATATATAAATCTTCTGATAATGAACTATCTATCTGAAAAGGAAATTAATACAAAACTCCCATTTATTATAGTCTGAAAAATAATTAAATGCTTATCAATAAATTTTTCAAAGGAGATTAAACATGGTTACACTGAAAATTAAAGAAACCTTGACTAAAAAATAAGCACACTATTTATGTTCATGGTTTAAAACACTTAATATTTTTACAATGACCATACTACCTAAAGTGGTCAATAGAGTCAATGCAATCCCTACCAAAATTCTAATGGCTCTTTTCACAGAAATAGATAAAACTACCCTAAAAATTCATAGAGAACTATAGAAGACTCCTATATAGCTTGAACAATCTTTATATAAAAAAAAGGGCTACACTGGAGTCAACACATATACTAATTTCTAAACATATTACAAAACTGCAGTCATTAAAACAAGCATTGGCAGAAAAATAAGTATTTAGATCAAGGAAACAGAAATAAAGCACACTTATGCAAGCAACTACTTTTTGCTAAAGATGCCGTGGGAAAGGATAGACTCTTCCACAAATGGCACTGGAATGTGGGAGATTCACATTCCAACAAATTAAATGGATCATTATATTTAACCATAATCAAAATGTATTAAAGACCTAAACTTAAGAATTGAAACTGTAAGGAACAAACTTCGTAATTTGACCTTGGCAATGATTTCATGGATATAACACTATAGCTATAAAAAACTAAAATACTCCTATACTGAAAAGGAAACAATGAAGAGTGAAAGAGTAACTTATAGAATGGAAGAAAATATTTGCAAATCCTATATCTGATAAGGGATTCCTTTCCTAAGTATGTAAGGAACACCCACAACTCAAAGGCATAGCAAAATTATAAGCAATGATTACAGTTGGACTAAGGACTTGAATAAACATTTCTCAAAGTAGGTCTACAAATGTTCAACATGTGTATGAAAAAGAAACTCAACATCATATTATTAGGAAAATACAAATCAAAACCACAAAGAGTTATTTCATACCGACTGGAATGGCTATTATAAAAAAAAAAAGTTTTGGTGAGACTGAAAAATTGAATCTTTGTTGCACACAGAGGATAGTAGAGCTATGAAGACAAAGGCAACAATTGGAGTGATATGGTGACAGGTCAAGGAATGTGCCTCCCTGGTGGCATAAGGGGTTAAGCACAGCTCTGTGGGAATTCAATCCCCAGCAGGCCAGGGAGCTGCCCACATGGCGCAGCAGACCTCTCCTGACTTGCCAGCTGCTTCCCTAGGCAGTGTATTTCAGTCAATCCACCTGTTCTGTTCCCCACTCTGTCTCTGGTGAATCCTCTCACCCCCACACCTCTGGCCTGTACCCTAGTTTTTGTATGCATAAATAAATACATCTTTAAAAAAGGGGGAATGGTAAGGTTTGCCAGCTGTCACCCAGAAGCTGAGAGAGATTTACACTACAGCATCTCCACAATTGATAAATATACTAACACCTTGACTTTGAAATTCTAGCCTCCAGAAATATTAGTAAAATCCAGTTGTTTTAGTCATCAATTTCTTGAGAATTTGCTATAGCAAATTGAGGAAACTAATATGAGCCCTTTGTATTTTCCTTATATGGGATAAATTATATCACTAATGATAAAATAGACATCCACAAAGTTAAAAATATTTAGAATGCTGACACTAGTCCATCTTTTTTTTTTTAATTTTTATTTATTTATACAAGAACAAGGATACAGGTCAGAGGCGCCGGAGGGTGAGAAGATTCACCAGAGACAAAGTGGGGAAGAGAGCAGGCAGACTGACGAAATACACTGCTGAGGGGAGCAGCAGGTGAGACAGGAGAGGTCTTCTCGCCGGCCGGTGGGGTTGGAACTGGTGCACGCGCTGAAGCGGCTGCGAACAACTTCACAGTGTGGAGCTCAACCACCTGCGCCACCAGGGAGGCCCAAGTCCATCTTTTTTAAATGTTAATATTGAGAGGTTAACTGTTTTGTTACTTAACTAAATTGGCTGAACAATGACAAATACTGTGCCACAATAAGAATTTGGAAGACTAAACTGCCACATCCATTTATTGCAGAAAAAGAAGTTATGAAGTGCATGTCCATAGGTGGTAAAAATATTTACCACATATCAGGTGGGGATACAGATGAATGTATTGTTTATATGCTTGTATGTATATCTGTATGCATGTATGTGTATGTACGTGTATGTATGTATATACACACGTACATGGGTATGTACACATGGCTATAATTGCATATATGTATATAGAGGAACATTTAAACAAAATATGTAGTAACTTAAAAATGTCACATGATCAGGGATTATCTGCAGGACTCTATTCCAACTCTTGTATAAGTAACTTTACTGAGAAACATTAATAGAACATCTAACAATGCATTCTTTGTTTTTGCATGCAAATTCTTCCTTGATGCTCCTATAACAGTTACTTTATTTATGATTTATCTAGATTTAACCTTTCATATGGCAACCCTACATTTATTTCAGTCATATTAATATTTTATTATTATTTATTGTTCAACAAATATATACAATTTTCTTTCAAGCAATATAGTTTCTGAAAACAATGATACTAGTTTATGCAGAGAATATAGCAAAACATTAGTCATAGACAAGATGCTGATAACTATTGCAGTTTCAAAGTAATATTCACCACAAACAACAGTTTTAAGTATTTTCAAGAATATCAACAATGTATTTTTTTGCGACGGTCACATATACCATTAATACTACCACACTAAGAGATAATACATTTGATGTAATGAAATGTTTTCATCAATAGGAATCTTGAACTATTATTTAAATAATAAAGAATGCATGTATAACTATTTTCAGTGTCTTCCCTGCACCTGTTACTTTCTCCTATTATTATTCAGTAATATGTTTGCCTCTACTTTGGAAGTCTGTAAATCAGTTTAGAGAATCAGAAATTCAAGAATTGAGAAATAGGAAATGCAAAATAAGTTAATCCAACCTAATTTCTATACATAGAGAGATGATTATTCATGTTGCTATTATAAGCCAGTCTTAGAGTTACATATCATATGTCATCCCTCTTTCATATTCAAAACTTCCTCTAGTAGTTTTCTCAATTTTTACAACATTAACATTTCCTTAATAATCTCAAAAACAAAAAAAGAGAAACTTATACAGACAACCACTGAAATTCACTTTTGCTGATACTATATCCATTCTATTAAGACATCCTATTGGCTCAAAGCTCAAAATACAATCAGAATCTGACCACCTACATCATCACAATACTGGTCTTCATTGCACCATCTTCTCTTCCCTGGATATTTGTCTCCAATGATACTTTATCAATATAGAAGTTGAAATGGTAATGTGAAACCATATTTGTCCACAATATTCTTCTATCATGGGCCCCCCTCCCTTTTTAGTGAAGTCAAAGTCAAAGTCTGTACAATTACCTGTGAGTCTGAATAGTAGGTATTGTTTCAAGAGAAAGAGAGTGCAAGAGAGAGAGCATGAGAGAGGGAGGGAGAGAGAGAGAGAGAACACACCATTGGTGTCTTCTGTAATCTAGTTAACCTTATAGAACTTCCTCAAATTAATGTTTCTAGATGCAAAAAATGTTGATTACTAAGACAATCAGTTATATTGAATTATGGCTATCAAATATAAAATATATGAAGAAATTTTGTTATAATACATGTGTTTTTCAATAAAGTATTACATAAAATTAAGCACAGATTTCCCTAAAACTGGACCAGCTAACTATTACAGTTTCAAAGTAATAATGACCATAAACAAGAGTTCTATGTATTTTCAATAATATCAATAGTATGTTTTTGACTGTCACATATGCCATTAATACTATATCATGCATCTTATTTAATTTGTTATCATTGCTAGTACGAATTCTAATTAAAAAAATTAGTAACTTAAACAATATAATTGTATTATCTTACAGTTATATAAGTCAGAAATCTGAAACCATTTTCATTATGCCAGTGGGGTGGCTTTTTTTTTTTTTGACAAAGCTTCATTTATTCTAGAGACCCTAGCGAAACATCTTTTTATTTGCTTTTTCAACTTTCAGAAGTCATCTATATATCTTGGCGAGTAGTCCTTTCCTCCATATTTTCACCTTTACTTTGATACATCTAGTGTCCTTTTATAAAGTCCCTTTCAATTACCTGAGTCCATCAGATGACTGAATATAATCTCTATCTGTTCCTAATAACATTAAAAAAGTAATAACACTAGTAAGAGGAAATTGTGCTGACTAATCTATTGATATTGTTTGCAGGATGCATATTACTGGATAATAAGAAAAACAGAAAATATGGTCTCTTTAATTTCTTAAATGCCTTAAATTAATTTTCATAAATAAAGGTAAACACTTACAAAAAATGAAGATAACTGACTTTTTATAGATAGAAACTAGCTTAGAAACATGAAATAAAGATGAATATGTTTTGAGAAAGTTTGATTCAACATTTTAATTAATTGTTTAGGTGTTGGAATACATGATGGGCAGGGAAAACAAGATTTTTTTTTTAATAATGAGAGAAATTTCGCAAACAATAAAAATCATTAATTTATTGGTAATTTATGCATATGTTTTTATACAAACTTTGAATCAAAGGTTTTAACTCAAGAAGCAATTTTTGTATCAGTTGAAGTTACCTAAATCCAATATCATTAAGTTGGTTTTTAAGCAGTGTTTATTTTCCATTTGTCATCTATATTATGTAATTAGGACAAGAGAAGATGTGAAGTATAATGAAAAGATGCATTTTTATATAATAACGTTCTGGATAGATGTGTCAAATGACATAATGTCTGATTTTTTGGATATGGAAATGCATGCATTCATTAAAATGTCATTTTGTTCATTTTATGCTATTAGGCTATGGGGAAATGAATGAATTAAAATGGGTTTTGTTGCAAGTGATAGAAATATCAAATTGGCTAATTTTACAATTTAAAAAGGAATCATTTAACTTAGATGACTAAGATCCCAGAAGATTCCTCTTTGTTGATTAGACAGTGAGAGTCTATGTGGCAGAAAATATGCTTTCAGGCCTCCCTGGTGGTGCAGGCGGTTGAGCACAGCACACAGCACTGTGAAGATGTCCACAGCCTCTGCAGTGCTGGTTCGATTCCCGCCAGCTGCGTAGATACCCACATGGTGCGGCAGACCTCTCCTGTCTTGCCCGCTACCTGTTTTACTCCCCACTCTGTCTCTGGTGAATCCTCTCACCCTCCCGCACATCTTGCCTGTACCCCGGTTCTTGTATAAATAAATAAATCTTAAAAAAATATGCTTTCTACAGCTACCAGATCCCTACATCACAAGATCATGAGTCCATTAGAAACATCCCATCCTTGCAGTTCTAGAAGAAAAACTCCATGGTAAAACATGATAGACATGTGCTAGATCATAGTTCAACATTTACCCAAACATCTACGTAAACAAATTTTGTAGAATACATATGGTACACTATTTAGCTGTGCCCAGTTCTCCTATGCCCATCTCTGGCTTTGTGGGGAGGGATCAACCCTGTCCAAATTAAATATACCCTTTTCCAGAGGGAAACAGCAAGAACTTTTTAAGATCTAAGTCATGAGGTATGCATCCTTAAAGTAAGTACATATCCCATCAAGCATTCTAAAAATTTTAATTCATTTTTGTTCTGTTCCTGAAAAACTATGTGTAGAAAAAGGATTAAAGAGAGGAAATAAGGCAGGATGATCATATGACCTAATATTAATTGGTGAGGACAGTATTTCAGATATGTTTTGATATATATGGAGAAGCTGATAATTTTAGGCTAATAACTTACTTTCTTGGACTTTATATGGAGAAGATATAAACTTAGTAGAATTATAAATAAAGGCTGGACTTCATTTCCTGGGTGGTATGGAAGAAATAACAAATAACTACTGGTAGGAGACACTTAAAAAGGTTCTGAGGTAGAATTCCTGACACCCAATGTCTTATTCAAGATATTGTGCATTCCAGTGAAGGGATACCAAGGTATTGAACATACTGGTTAATCGGCATAATAACAGGAAAAGATATTGAATGTAGAGAAACTAAAGTCAGATGACTTGTTCAGGAAAACTGATCTAGTGATGAAACCAGTCACATCTGAGTTGACTTGGAATACAAGCAAATAAAATGCAAAGGAGGGCCTCCCCAGTGGCGCAGCGGTTGAGCACTGGGCTGCGAAGCTGCCCGCAGCCTCTGCAGTGCCAGTTCCATCCCCAGCCACCAGGCGAGAGTTCCACATGGCAGTAGACCTCTCCTGCAGTGCCAGCTGCTCTCCTCAGCAGTGTACTTAGTCAGTCTGCCTGTTCTGCTCCCTGCTCTGGCTCTGGTGAATTCTCTCATGCTCCCGCGCTTCTGACTGTACCCAGTGCTTGAATGAATGAATGAACAAATAAATAAATAAATCTAAAAACAAAAAAACGTAGCCCTGGGATCAGTGGTCTCGGCCTCACTAAAATGCCAAGGAATTTAAGACAATGTGGTTCTTCTCCTTTCTATTCTTAAAGACACAACAAGTTTCCCATTATTTCCCCTCATATTCACATGCCATCATAGTGGCAAAAAGAGAGGACACCAAGTCTGAATAAGAGGCATTCAAAGGAGCCCAAGTCAACTCTAAAAGGAAGATATCTTGAAAGTTTTCATATAAAAACACATTATTTAAACCTGAAAGAATGAAAAAAAAAATGGAGGACATTAGTATATCAGCTACTCGGTATGGTAGGACCTTAAGAAGAAATACAATCAGTTATAGAAAATTAAACTATTAGTTAAAGTACACAGTCAGTAAATTTGTGATTCCAATATTTTTTATCTTCTGTTTTGTATTTCATTCAACTTTTCTCTCCTTTCACACGTACTAGTATAATGATAAGTGCTGTTAATGAAAATATTTTTAAATCATACTGTGTTGTTGCCTAAGATCTTCTGCTACCCTAGACACAGAAAATTTGTTCAAAAGTACCATCCACATTTTGTGGATCCACCACATTCTTCAAATCATTCTACCAGTCTAACTTTCCTTTTCAGTACTTTCTTGAAATTACTTTTGCCAAGGTCACAAAAATTTCATATTACCAAATTGACTGGAATCCTCGCACCTATCACTTTAGTCTTAGACAAAGTTTGACCCAGTTGGTAACTCCTTTGTTCATATATATATATATTATATATATATATATATATATATATATTTTCTGAGCTGATTTTATAAAGCATTTTCTCACATGATTGATTTAAAGAGCATTCCATAATCTTGCACACTATAAATGGACTGACTTGAAAATCCAGCTGCTCTCTCCATTTTTTTGTTTTTATTTTCTTTCATAAAGTCCAATGGCATTGATTCTCAATTCTAGGTTGATGAATTACAAACATCTCCTACACTGAATCTCTGATTTAAATATCTAGCTATTGTTATGACCATTGGGTGTGCCATTCTTAGTATCGATAGGCAAGTGCTTTGAGTTCTATCAGAGTCTATGTATGTCTTGATATTTCCACTTCAACATGTTATGTCAGACTATACTCACATTTTATAATCACCTAATTCCTCAAAATTCATTAATGAGTTCCCTTATGAGTACATGCATGCCTGGGCCTACCTTCCATTAAAAATCCTTGCTGGGTCTCTTTGGTGGCACAAGGGGTTGAGCACAGTGCTGTGAATATGTCCACAGCCTCTGCAGAATGAGTTTGATCCCCTGCTGCTCAGGGAGCTACCCACATGGCACAGCAGATCTCTCCTGGCTCACCCGCTGCTCCCCTTAGCAGTGTACTTCAGTCTATCTACATGTTCTGTTCCCTGCCCTCTGTCTGGTAAATCCTCTCACCTCCCACACCTCTGGCTTGTACCCCAGTTCTTGTATATATAAATAAATAAAATCTTAAAAAACAGAATCCTCGCCATGCATAAGTTTTATATGTCTATTCAAGATTGCAAATGCAACAAAACAAAAAGATCTAAAATAAATTAATAGTATATATTTAAAATATCATTAGTGATTAAATGTAACAGAAATTTTATCTAATCTTTGTTTTAGAAGATGTTCTGTCTCAACACTTTTCTTGTCTACTATTTTTAACTGAAAATGAACATAATTTTGAAAATAAAAAAAGATTATCTTACAGCATAAAATTAAAAAAAAAACAAGTTTGAGAAAATAATTTCTAGAGTAAATATTAGAAATTAAAATAAAAATATAACAATTTTGCAATTTGATTTAATTTTATTTAAAAAAATAAAGATATATTTATTTATCATACAAGAACTGGGACACAGGCAAGAAGAGGCAGGGGTGGGGGGCGGCTAGGTGAGAGGATTCACCAGAGAAAGAGTGGGGAGTGGAACAGGCAGATTGACTGAAATACACTGCTGAGGGGAGCAGCGGGTGAGACAGGAGAGGTTTGCTGAGCCATGTGGGTAGCTCCCTGGCAGGCTGGGGATGGAACTTGTGCTTCAGTGGCTACAAATATCTTCATAGTGTTGTGGCTTAACCACTTCTACCAGAGAGGCCCAAGATAAGCTTTTTTTTTTTTTTTTTTTTTTTTTTTTTTTTTACATAAAATTGAGAGAGTAAGTTCTAGGCTTCTGAGAATCTTCATGCTTATTCAGAGAACTAAACATCTTCACTCCACCACCATCCTTGAGACAGAAGGTCAACTCAAAGTGAAGAAGAACTGCGAAGGTTCTAGTTTTATGGTAAATCATAGGAAATTGATCAGGACAAAAGCAGAGTTGAAAAATACTTTTCCACATTTCTCTATGATCTCATTGGCCCCCAATCAGCCTGGGAAATATAGATTTTTATAAAAAAAAAAGCCACTTAAGACAAAGATTCTGTAAGAAAAAATGGGAGAATAGATATTCATGATAAAAGCAATCACTGTGATACTGTCAATACAGCTTTATCAATAACAGGTTTATTTAATAGTTTGCTTGCTTTTTAGCTGAGTGAATATTCAATGTTGGTAAAGTTGCTGAATTTCAAGTAGCTCTGTTGAATTTCAGTCATGACAATTTTAGTTTGTTAAAATATAATACACAACCTATTTATTAAAACATAGTAAATTTAATCACACCCCTGTAGTCCAAAGGGTGTGAGGCATTATATTCTCTGAGGCATTATATTCTTTCAAATATAACTCTGAATCTTTGGAAAACAATACTATTTTTTTTCCTTTTCTTTCTTATAATTGATCTTTAAGGAAGAACAACATACTTATAATTTAAACTAGGGCACTATAAATACTTCATAATGATTTAATCATTAATTATACCCAATATCCCCTTGAAACACATAAAACAATTTTGGTTTTACAAATGGTATTGCTGGAGCAAAACAAGTCTTTGTTGGAAAATTCACTCCATTATTATTAATCTTGAAAATGTTCTTGTTAGTAGATGAACTGCATAAGAGACTTTCTAATTACCCGAAGTTCCATTAAAGTATTTTAATGCTTCATTAAAACTGATGGATGGTACACACCTTTGATTATTCAGGTGCTGATTAGTTGTGAAAAACACTTATACCGCCAAAGTGTTCGCTAAATAGAGTTTGCATCTTATGATATGTTAAGGCTATGCCTGCAAGGGATAGATAAGTCAATCTTAGAAGCTCTCCTGGGCATTATTTAAGAACCAATTTTTTCATCATATTTTGCTTTAGTATTTAATTAATGCATGAAAATAAACTAAAGCTACTTTTAAAAGACAGTAATTTAAACTTGTAAAATGTATGAATAATAAAAAACTAAAAGACAATGGAACAAAGAAATATAGGGTGTTTTTTCTTCCTATTGTAAGCATTGTAAAATACTCATTTGGTATGTCTCTACCAAAGCATCTATTTTGCCATTAGGAAGAAATAACTTTTTATGCTATTGACAAGACAAAAATAAAATAGAGGCAAGAATAAATAATTATAAAATTTAGTTCATAATTGCTAAAACCTTTTTTATAAGTATTGTCCCCCAGAATCTGATAACTGCAAACTGGATGAAAATTAGTAATCAATGAGTGATTACTAATTAAGTGTTATCTTGAAATATTGCTAGTGCTGGTATGCCATGGGCTTCCTTACTGCTTTTGTCTTCTTGAAATAAATGGATTGACTCCTTTAACTGTTACACATTATCTGTTAAAAAATTCAGCTAATGATTATTTTTCCCTAATAGATATTGCAAAGCTTTAAAAGATCAAGAATATCAGAAATGTTTATTTTGACTAGGTCCTGCATTAAGAGTAGGGCATATTTATATTCCACATATTATTGACACTATCCAGTATTCATCTTTCTCTTTCTGACTTATTTCACTAAGACTTATTTTTCAAGCCCCATTCATATGCCTGCAAATGACATGACTTTATCTTTTTGACCACTGAATAGTATTCCACTATGTATATAAATTAACTGAATTAACCTTCAGATAAAGACAAACTGAAAAACTAACCCATGACAACTGACTATAGAATTGAAGCACAAAGAGGTCAAGAGGTGGGGTAGAGAAAGAAAAAAAGTAGGAAGGAAGCAGAATGGTTGGTTGGTAGAATATGGATGAGTTTGTGTTAGGTACATTATTGTGTTAATATGTGATGGGGTGCCCTTAAATTAACTTAGTTAAAATTTAAAAAATTACACTAAAAAAGAGAGAAGGGTATATTCACATCATTTTTGAGAAAAAACTGTGTCACAATGGCTCAAACATGCCACATTGCCATCAAACTTTACAAAAATTCTCTTTCCTTTTTAATTTCATTGAATAGCTTGACATCTCCGCCGTGTTTATGAAGTTTGCTCCATAGGAGGGTGTTGTTAAATATCTGATTTATACCATATTAGTATATGTTAATGTATTGAAACCTGACTCAGATAAGTGCAACATGAAGCAATTTCCATAAATAGTGGCAGCTCAGATACTCCTGTAATTGCTCTGTAACCTACAGAAGAAGGTATGTCCCTAAGCTTTATGTTTTTAAGGCAGCCTGGAATTGAATAAATGCTCTTATATTAGTCAATAAACATAATATGTCATAAAATCATGAAGCTGTAATTTGAGAGAACCGTTTCTCTCAGTAAGGATTAGAGAGAAAAAAAGTGTGGAATCTGGATTCAGGCTTCTTATTTTGAAACCCAACCACTGAAAAATTCTCTTTTTAAACTTTGTAAATTGAAAAAAAAAATCGCAAGACATTTATTAATTGTACAGTTAATTGTACAGCATGATGATTTGATATATGTATACATTGTGAAAGCATTCCCCCATCAAGTCAATTAGCACACTCATCACTAACCCCACATATTTATACATTTTTAGTGAGAAAATTTAATTTATACTCTCAGTAAATTTTAAGTATATAGGATGGTGTTATCAATTATGTTCACTAGATTATATATTAGGTCTTCAGAGATGGAGGTTGAAACCTTTCACTAACATCTCCATAATTTCATAATACACATCTCCTGGAAACCAACATTCCACTCTTTGATTTCTGAGTTCACCATTTGATTATTTAAAGATTTCACATGTAGGACCTCCCTGGTAGTGCAGGGATTAAAGTCTCAGCACTATCAAGCTATGGCCAGCCACCGTAGCATGAGTTCAATTCCCAGCCAGCGAGTTAACCCACATGGTGCAGCAGACCTCTCCTGTCTCTCTTGCTGCTCTCCTCAGCAGTGAATTTCAGTATATCTGCCTGTTCTGTTCCCTACTGTGTCTCTGATGAATCCTCTTATCACCTCCACCGTGAACCTCTGGCCTACACCCCAGTTCTTCTATGCATAAATAAATAAAATAAATCTTTAAAAGAAGATTTAATGTGTAAATGAAACTTTGCATTGCATGTTAAACTCTGATTTATTTTGCTTAATAATACCCTAGACTTTCATCCTTATTGTTACAAATATTTCATCTGTTCTTTTAAAATAGGTTGTCATTATATATATATATTTTTTTTCCTTTTAGGTAACATTGATTCCTTTATCATTGATTAATTGTACCTTAATCAATGATAAATGTGGATTTACATCTGGAATTCTAGTCCACTGGTCTATGTGTCTATTTTTATTTCAATACTATACTATTTCTTATTTTTAGTGTAGTTTGAAACTTGCAAACATGACACCTGTTTTTCCTTTGTCTTCCAGATTACTTTGGCTATCTGAGGTTATTTATGTCCCAGTAATATTTGTTCTATTTCTTTGAAGAATGTTATTTATACTGTGAGCGGGAGTGTATTGATCCGTATATTGTTATGGAGGCGGCCATTTTAACAATGCTAATTATAATAATCCATAGCAATGAATACCTTTCCATTGTTATGTCTACTATTTCTTTAAATAATGTCTTATAGGTTTTATTATATAGCACCTTCACAACTTCAGCTAAATGTATTCTTAGGCATTAATATATTTTGATGCAATAGTAAATAGGGTTGTTTTCTTGATTTCTTTCTCTTCTACTTCATTGCTTGCATATAGGAATGCTTTTGATGTTGTAAACTGATCTTGTAAGCTGACTCTATTATACTGAATTAACATTTCTAATAATTTTTAGTGGAGATGGGTTTTCTAAGTATATCATCAAGCAATCTGAAATAATGATAATTTTACTTCTTATTTCCCCAGACATTATTTTTATATATTTCTCTTACTTATTTGGTACAGCTAGGATTTCCAGTACTATGTTAAATGGTAGTGATTAAAGTGGAAATTCTTCTCTTGTACCTGATCTTAAAGGACAAGCTTCAATTTTTCACCATTCAGTGTGATGTTAGCTGTGGGTTTTGCATATATCAACTTTATCATGTTGAAATGTATTCCTTCTATCCATATTATTGAGAGCTTTTATCATAAATGGATTTTGAATCTTGTCAATTGCTTTATCTGCATCTATTGATAGAATCACATAATTTTTACCTTTCCTTTAACGAATGTGGTGAAATACATGGATCAAATTTTGAATATTGAATTATTCCCACATCCTTGAAATGAATTCCACTTGTTCATAAAATAATCCTTTGAATGGTTTGTTAAATTTGATTTGTTTTTTTTTTTTTTTTTAGGATGTTTGCATCTATGCTCATTAGTATTATTGATCTTTTGTTTTCTTTTTATGTGATGTGTGTTTACTTTTGGTATTGAATATTGTTTGTCATGTAAATGTGTTTAGCACATTCTTTCTCAATTTTTTGGAAGAGTTTGAGAAGGATATCTATATATTTTTGTCTTTAAGCATTTGATAGAACTCACTAGAGAAATCATCTGGTTTGGGACTTGTTTCTTGGTAGACTTTGATTACTGTTTCAATATCTTTGCTTGATTTGGTCTCCTCAGATTACAATTTCTTCTTGATTCAGTTTTGGGAAGTTGTATATTTCTAATAACATGTCTATCTTATCAATTATTTAATTTATTTGCATGCAGATGGTCATAGTATCATCTTATAATCCTCTGTATTTCTGAGCTGTCAGCTGTAACTTCTCTTTTATTTCATTTTATTTATTAATGTTTTCTCCCTTTCTTGAGAGACTAGCTCGAGTTTTGCCTATTTTTTTTAATTTAATGAAACTGTTTTTAATTTCATTCATATTTTATACTACTTTTTGGATATCTATTTAATTTATTTACTCTAATTTTATTATTTCCTTTCTCTGGCTTTTAGTTTCTTTTTCTATTTCATTAAAGTATAAGGTTAGATAAGTTAATTGATTTCTTTCTTCATTCTTGATGTCGGCCTGTATTGCGTATACTTTATTCTTAGAAATTCTTTTGTTGCATTCCACATGTTATAATAGTTCATGTACTCATTTTAATTTGTGTTTGAAACTTTAATTTTCTCAGCAAACTAGTTGTTATTTAGTACTATATTGTTTGGTCTCTACATATTAGAGGTTTTTCTTGTATTCATATGTGGTTCATTCTAGCTTGATAGAATTGTAATCTGAGAAGTGACTTGATAATGGTTTCAATCTGCATGAAGTAGTTGACATGTCTTGTTATCCAATATTGGGTTTATTATGGAGAACATTATATGTGCACTTGACTCATGTTTTGTGAGGGGAGGGGTGGAGAGCCCTATAAATGTTTATTTACATATTCAGTCTAAGCCTTCATTTACAGTGTTTGTCTCCTTGTTGATATTATTTCTGGCGCTGCATATCCTTTTTTTTTTTTGAAGATTTATTTATTTATGCACACAAGAACTGGGGTGTAAGCCAGAGTTGCGGGGGTGAGAGGATTCATCAGAGACAGAGTGGGGAGAAGAACAGGCAAATCTACTGAAATACACTGCTGAGGGGAGCAGTGGGAGAGTCAGGAGAGGTTTGCTACATCATGTGGGTTGGTCCCTGGTTGGCTGGGGATCAAACTCATGCTGCAGTAGCTGGGAAGATCTTGATAGTGCTGTCTTTAACCCCTGAGCCACCATGTGATGTGTATTCTAATGAGAGTGGAGTTTTCAAGTCCTACAACTGCTATATTATGGCCAATGTCTGTTTTAAAATTTGTTTGTAGCTATTTTACATATGTTGTCTCTTCTTCATTTGGTGCCTATAGACTGGATGGATGCTGTTTTCTGATATATATTTTCCTCGATCATTTTATAATGTCCATTTCTGCTTATTGATACTTTTTTTTCCCCCTTTGGAACTCTATCTCATCTAACCTGACTACTAAGATTCAGAGAACAACAATAATATGATTTATTAAACAAACAAGGAAAATAAAGAATCACTGAGGCCACAAATGCCTGTTTACCTTACCTGAAGCAATGTCCAGTATTTTAAAGTCTTAAACACAAAAACACCCAAGATGGCATCTTCTCACCACTGAGTGCCTGGAGGCCTTGGCAGCAAACAAATGGGCCAGGATCCTACTCATGATGATAGAAGGAGACACACAGGAGATGCTCATTGGAGCTGCCAAGATGTGCTAGCACAACACTGGACAGGTGACACCCTAAACAGCAGCTGCATCAGCCCAATGAACCGACAGATGTCCCATACTCATGCAGTCAGCGATGCACCCGGCTCCAGATCTTCACCTTCCCTTCCAGGCTGTAACAGCGGCAAAGCTGAGAACAGTATTTGTTGCTTGCTACCTGATGTATGCCTGATGGGAATATTTTTGTAGCTGATCTTCCTTTATTCCCTAGCTGCCTTCAGTATTCTATGCCCTGGAATAATGTGTACAGTCACAGAGTGAGATGTTCATGTGTCCATTAGTATATATATATATATATATATACTATATATAGTATATATATATACTATATATACTACTGTGGGATTCATAAATGAAGCAGCATTGACTACCAGAGTCAGACAGATCTGGGACTTGTTCCTCCTTTGCTAGCACAAAAATTGAATAGAGACATGTATAAACACTCCCCTTAAACATAAATTCATAAATAATATTTATTGGTGATAGTGGGCTAGTGGAGATGTGGGGGAGGTCTTTTCCATTTCTCCCACCTTTTTGGGGTAGATTGAAGCCAACTCTTAAATGCATGCTCAGTTAGAAGCCTTACCTTCTGCCATCAGCTTTCAAATTATTCAGATGAATCTTTTTGAGGGACAGACTAGGAAATGAATGCTTTTGCCTGTTATTGCTGTACTGAGCCTTAAGATAATAGTGACAATTAGAGCTGGGTTTCCATTAATACCTGTCACTCCATTTGCTAGAATTTTGTGGAGCTCTTAGACCCAAGTTTTGGTTTTTAGGAATAGGTATTTTAGAAATGGATGAGAGTCTTAAAAGTTTTACCATTAAATATATATATCAAACTCAGAAAATAGGTGGAATTTGAGAGTCCCAGCTTGACTTTGTATCATTGTTTTAAGGGTAGATTTTTTTTTTTTTAAGTTTCATCCACCTATACAAGAGCTGGGGCACAGATGGGGCACACCAGAGCCGCGAGAGGGTAAGATGACTCACCAGAGACAGATCGGGGAGCAGAACAGGCAGATCTAAAGAAATACATTGCTGAGGGAAGCAGCGGGCAAGCCAGGAGAGGTCTGCCACACTATGTGGGTATCTCCCTGGCTGGCCGGGAATTGAACCCTCGCTGCAGAGGCTGCGGACAGCTTCACAGTGCTGTGCTCAAATCGCTGTGCCACCAGGGAGGGCCAGGGTTGGATTTAATATGAGATTATTTTTGAACATTTCCTGCTCATTTAATGTGGATTACTTTCTAATTTCTCCAATGTACAATAGTCACACAGCTGGCTTCTGACTTTGCTTCTGAAATAGTTGGTCTTTGAGTAGCCATACAATTAATGTACCTATAGAAGAAAGGAGTCTTATTTGTTTGCTATATAACTTCCTTGATGACTCCTGAAAGATTACTTTACTGTAAAATAAGGATAAATGCAATGCAATATGAATAGCTTTATAATGAAAAATAAATCAGAAAATGTATATAAGGACAAACTGGTCCTTGGTAAATATTCAGTAAATATTTACTAATGAACTATTAAACATTACCATTATATATATATATAGTATTATAAATATGTAGTATTCACAACGTAGAGATCTATATAGCATCTAATTAATATATTTTTCCTCTATTAGTAAGGGAATAATATTTAGTGAATACTGTTTATGCAAGTCAATATGTAAAAGTTATATAATATTTTGAGCCATATACATTCATATTTTTTGATAATTCAATATTTGGAACAAAATGAGATAAATCCAGTGTTTATAAGTAAAGTATATATAGACAGTTTTTCTAGTCTTGGCAAAATATCAAGGACTCTGAAAAGGATTGCTAAATTAACATTACTATAAAAGTTTACAGTTAGGGCCTCCCCGGTGGAACAGTGGTTGAACGCTGGGTTGCGAAGCTGCCCACAGCCTCTGCAGTGCCAGTTCGATCCCCGGCCGCCAAGCAAGGGTCCCACATGGTGCGTAGTCCTCTCCTTCAGCCTGCTGCTCCCCTCAGCAGTGTACTTCGGTCCTTCTGCCTGCTCTGCTCCCTGCTCTGGCTCTGGTGAATTCTCTCACCTCCCGCACTTCTGACTGTACCCAGTGCTTGTATAAATAAATAAATAAATCTTAAAAAAAAAAGAAGTATTTGTGTTGTCAAGCAGACATTAAAAAAAAAAAAGTTTATAGTTAAAAGACAACTTTATGAGTTTCTGTATATCGGTATTAATTACACATTTTCAATATTGCAGAAATCTAATATTAAACAATGCAGGGTCATGATGTTTATTATATAATAAATATCTTAAAAGCAATTTTTATTTTTAATTCTTGTTACTCTTTTTTCTCTTGTCATATTCCTATTGATTCATGTGTTTATAGTTGCATAAAGCATATTTAGTCTCATTGTTCAATAGTTGACTTCTAGGGTTTACTGGAACCCATCAATATGTGTTGCAGTGTTCTCTACTGCATTCTCTTATCCACCATAGTTAATGTCCTGCTTGATAGAGACATAATACTTTTTTTTTATTATGTAACATTTATGTAACTTAGTTTGCTAATCATCTTTAACATTTTTCTCTTTCCATGTGCCTTTTATATTGTGCAACTTAAAACTGAGAAACCATATTTCCCAAAATGCTTCACATCAGAGTTCTAGGTTTGATTTTACTAATGAAAGATGTGAGGTTTCCACAACTGAGAAAAATTCAATAATTGTATTTTTGACGGTATTATCTGAATGTCTACTGGATTTGCTGAAGATAATGAACATGATTTGCCTAGATTTTGACTGTCTTCCTACATAGTGCCTGTGTTGATTTCTGCAGACTTCCGATAGTATAATAATGTGTATACTGTGATTGCTGTGATTCTAGAACTTCCTTATTTCTTGAACACCCAATGGTGGATTGCCTGACAGCCACTTTTATAACCCTTCCAACATGTTTTTTGATGCTCTTGTTGTTGTTGTTTTAAGATTTATCCATCTATGCATACAAGAACCAGGTGGATTCACGAGAGACAGAGTGGGGAACAGAACGAGCAGACTGGCTGAAACACACTGCTGAGCAGGGGAGCCAGGAGAGGACTGCTGTGCCATGTGGGCCAGGTCCTAGGCCAGAGATAGAACTTACGCCACAGATAGCTTCATAGGCTGCATCTTAACCCCTTGCGCCACCAGGGAGGCCCTCCTCCAACATGTTTAAGACTCTATGTCACTCTCTATAAAAACCATTCATCTTTGGAATACTTACAATGGTTTCTGTTTTCTTGATTGATTGAATCTATACTTCAAAGCCATAATGTACAATGCTAAGCATACTGACAAAATATATGGATCTGTCATACTGTAATGGATTAGGAACATCTCAAACTCCACTGGCATAAATGATGCTTTAAATTTAAATAGTTAAGAAGGCCCGTTCATGAAAAGGGAATACTGTTGATATTTGTAGAAATTCATTATTTTACAACAAATGAAAAATTGATACCTGATATGGCAGTAGAAAATATAGTCTACTATGGATAGTGAACATTATAATGTATTTTTGAAAGAATTCTAATCTGAACTAATTTAAGATTGTACGAAGACATTTTCAACTCATTATGTGGCCAACACACAACCCACACTTTCATGATCAATTGATTACCTTAAGGAAAATAATTCAAAATTACTGTATCATAATTCATTTAAAAAAAAATATATGTATATACAGGGATTATCTAAATTTTTATAATTGTTCTAGTGTTATATGTACTTATATAGGCATATGCAAAATTGTTATTCCATATAAATATGATACATACTATATATGTAAAATATGTATATGCATTATAATATCTGAATCCTAAGTTCTCAGACTTTTACCATAGTGAACAGAATATTGGTACTTTAGGGAAGGGACTGCATTTAAAAATAAGGAGATGAGGAACTGAATACTAGAATGTATCAACTGTGTACAATATGCATGATCTTTGTGATACTTAAAAATTTATTGTATTATATTCCAGAATACATGATATAATGGATTATATGTGTGTACACACCAAAGAATAGGAGCAATTTGCTTATAGGTTGCTACAGACAAAAAAAGTTGGCTTGTAAGAACACAGATGATGAGGTAGATTATTGCTTGTAAACATACCCCTAGGAATTTGTAGATCCTGAGTAGTGTGTTTTCAACTTACTCAGAATGGGGTGTGAAAGTTTTAGGTCAATTTACCTGAATTTTTTAGCAAATATCTCACAAATTTCTTGACAATGTGAACATGTTAATCCTGAAACTTGCTCAAATGGTACAAGTGCAAGTAACACTATTTTTCCCATTCTGCATGATGCTAATTGATGTAAATGGTATTGTTGCTAAGCTATAAAAGTATAAGTAGTAAAGTTAAAACTGGTATTGTTCTTCTAGTTTATAACTATTATTTATAATTATTATGAATAATCATTACTTGATAATGCTATAATGAAATTTAATCTCATTACTTTTATTTTAAAAGGATGAAGCATAGTCTTTTAACAATTAAGCTACATGCTTCAGGTTAAAAAAAAAAAGGAATTAGTAGGATAATTAGAATCATCATGCTCTTTTTGCCTTTTAAGCCTAGATTCATGTTCCAGGCTTAAAAAAGCTATAGACTGAAGGATTTTTATTCCAAAAAATAAATATTGTGGGTATAGATAAAAAATTTCACTTTTCTGTCAAAAAAATATTCTCTTTTATGGCAATCATTTAAGTCACTGACAAGCAGGTTAATGTTTCTACTTTATTATATTTCATGGATAATTATTATCAAAATTGTTTCCTAAAATAGAATTGCCACTATAATTCTATTTTTGTCTCATGCAAGAGAGATTCCATTTCAAAACTGACACAAAGATATTTCTCTTCTTGAAAGACCAGAAAAATAAGAACCATGAACCTCAAATCAGAAATGCAGCAATGTTTTTGAAACTTGTAAGATCAATATTTAGAATTTTAGAGTAAATATTTCAAGGGATGCTTTATGATTAATTCATAACCATTATTTTTGTTTGCCTTTCATGAAAAATCAAGGTATTTTTTAATCAGAAGGGCTATCCTTGCACAAATAGTGCTTTTAACTTACATATTATCAAAAATAATTCAACATTAAGAGAGTTGGTTTAGGTCGTGTTTTTGCTTTCTATTTTTAATTTTAGGTTGAAAGAAATATTACAGAAATTGTAGAGTTTATGTTCAATAATTTCATTGACTTTCTAAAGTTAGTTGCCTACCTGGCCACAGTACAATCATCAAAATCTGAAAACATCTTTCTCTTATTACTAGTGAACTCTATCCATGAGAATCTGTTCAAAAATTTCAGCCTGGGTAAATCCCATTCCCATCATTTTTTAATATTCCCAAGTCAAGGTATTTATCTCACCAATATGTGTTAATATTACAGCTATTTCATTATGCAGTTTGTCTGATCTTTAATGGACAATGAATCTTGGAACCTAAACATATATAATAACAAAAAAATAATGCGGGTTAAGTAAACGTAATTATTTGGTTGCATTTTTATTTAAAATTTGGTTTATGACTAATTTATGTAAATGGTAGAACATAATGGTGATAGAAAAATGAGGAAGATGATTTTTCTCTTTTTGTGTAATATTAAAAATGTATTTCAAAAACTGTATTTTATTAAAATGTTATTAAAATGTTTAAATAGTAGGGAAAGTGAGCTAATTTAGCTATTCTGTTCTTTTTATCACTTGGATTTTGTTTTAGATTAGAGGCCTTTGTAAAATTTTGTGTGGTGAATACCCAGAAATGACTGGGTGCTATATATGAAAATATTATTTTTTAATGAAAATTTTCTCTCCACTGAACAAGGCCTATCAGGGAATACAAACTGGGTATACTTATCCACTAATGTAAGAAAATATTCTGCTTAATTGTAATGAAAGTTCAACTTATTTTATTTTTTAAGTTGAATAAGTCATCTAAACACTATGAAACAACTGCTGAAACTATCCATTCATTTCTTTAAACAATTTTGCTTTGTATCAGTTATCTTCCATTCACTATTCTTAATCTCACTAGATTTGCTTTATTACTCTATATGTACTATGTTGTTAGAGCCTGTTGTTTTAAGACTTCTAGCTAATGGGGAATGCAGGGAGGAAGTGAATTATGTAGGAAAGTAAAGTCAATAACCATTCCCTCTTCAAATGCTGTGGATGGTTGCTCCAAACTGGCTGCTGTTTCTAAACAGCAGCCTAACTCAGCACTTTCTAGGTACAAATGATTACTGCTGCATCCTAACCTCATAAAGGTTTCAGTGTTAGAGGTGCCCAATTTTAGTAACTCTGGAGCACTATACAGCCCACTGAGATTTACCTACACTTTTTTCTTTGAGAGTGTGAACTTGTGCATCAGTATGTTTGCATGAGTGTGTGGCTGTGGAGATGATAAGGAGATGGATAAGTAGGTGATTGATAACTGGATTGATAGACAGATCTATAATGAAATATACAGGCATAGACATAGATATATAGAGAGAAAGTGCATAAAACAGAACAATACAGGAAAAGAAAGACAGAAGAAAAAGGGACATGGATAGTTTTCAGATGTTAAAACTCAAAACTTCAGGAATTCAGGTTATAGAAATAAAAGTATAAGGCAGATAGACTTAGTAATGGATCATTACCTAGTTTAAAATAATATTGGGAAAAAAAAAGGCCTGGGACAGCTAAGAGACCTAAAAAAAGGAGATGGAATGGGTGACACTATTTTTCAATTCCCGCATCTGTTTCCTTAGTTAGGTGTCATGTCTCTTCAAGACAAGACCTACTCCACTCCTTCCTTCTTCCAGGAATACAAGACCTGCCACTCCACAAGATACCATTCCAATGTACAGCCTGAGTAAATCATATTCTCATAATTTTCCTACTTTCCAAAATCAATTTAATTATTTCACTAATATGTGTTAATTGCATTGGTTTTAATTATTCTATTTCTAAATTAAAGAACACATTTTTACAGTTTGACCTGTAACTTAAATAATATTAAACATAAGCTAGTAGTTAAGATGCTATCAATAAATTAAATTTCCTTGTAATTAACATGGTGAGATTTCAACAGCAATTTTTAAAAGATCTAAACCCAAGTCCGGTGAAAATCTCAGACCCTGCCTACTAATTAAATGGAAAGGCTTAGGGATAGAGTGCTGAAATCAAAATAGAAATGGCTGTAAACGGAAATAGCACAGGATCCAGCAAACCCATTATTTAGCATATTTCCATCAAATAAGACATATCAACCAAATTCCCATATGTTTTACAATATCCATGTGTCAACACTATTTACAAAAGTTAGAATGTGGTAACAGTCTAGATCTCCCTCAAAAGATGAATGCATCAAAATATGTGGTAATACATACCATAAAATATGGTGAATAAATGTGAAATAAATAATAATAAATGTGAAATGCTGTTATTTTCAACAAAATGGAAGGATTTTGAAACAATTATGTGTAGACAAGCAAGTCAGAATGATAAAAACAGTTATTGGGCATCATTTAACAGAATTTGACAATGCAAATTACTTTCAAAAACTACTGAGCATCAATCAGTGTTTTGCGGGTGGAACCAGTAACAGCAGAGGTCCCACAAGTCTGCAGTTGCCATGAGACCTACTTGTGAGGCCCTGGACCAGTGTGTGAGGTGGGGAGAGCCAGCCACAGTATAGGTCTCACCTACAGCAATACAGCCCTTAAGGCAATCAGAAGAACACAATAAATGTCCACATGAGCCCTCAGTGGAATACTACACCACACACAGAGAGAAAATCAAATCTCCAGAACCCAATCACAAAGACATAGGAGACCTGCTTTTCCTATCAGATGCAGAATTCAATCTTGCCATGAAATAGAAATGTGATAATACAGTGAAAACACAGAAAAGCTGATAGAAGGTACACAAGGAAACTTAGGGAAAAAAAACAAAAATGAATGTCCTGAGAGACAAAAAAACAAATGAACCAAGGTTAAAATTGAAGTTTTAAATAAGAAACTAATAGAAATGCAGTAAGTAAAAAGATCAACAGAGGGGATAAAAAATCTGGAGAAATATGTGGAAGGAGAATAGACCAAATGAGGGAGAGAATACATGACCTTGAAGATATGAACTCACAAAGAATGAAGGTAGAAGAAAAAGAAATGAAGTTAAAAAAAAAAAAAATCGGGGCCTTCCTAGTGGTGCAAGGGGTTAAGCACAGCACTGTGAATCTAGCCATAGCCTCTGCAGCACGAGTTCGAATTCCAGCCGGCCGGGGAGCAACCCACATGGTGCTGAAGACATCTCCTGAATCGCCCACTGCTCCCCTCAGCAGTGTATTTCAGTACATCTGCCTGTTCTGCTCCGCTCCCCACTCTGTCTCTGGTGGATCCTCTCACCACCCTGCACCTCTGGCCTGTGCCCCAGTTCTTGTATGCATAAGTGAATAAATCTTTTTTAAAAAAATTGAAGAAACAGTCCTAGAATTATCTAAATTAATGAGGAAAGACAATATAAGAATAATGAGGGTCGGGCCTCCCCTGGTGGAACAGCAGTTGATCGCTGGGCTGCGAAGCTGCTCGCAGCCTTTGCAGCACCAGTTCGATCCCCGGATGCCAGCGATGGTCCCACATGGAGCGACAGACCTCTCCTGCTGCTCCTGCTGCTCGCCTCAGCGGTGTATTTCATCAGTCCTCCTGTTCTGTTCCCTGTTCTGGCTCTGGTGAATTCTCTCACTCTCCTGCGCTTCTGACTATACCCAGTGCTTGTATAAATAAATAAATAAATAAATATTTAAAAAATAATAATAATAACGAGTATCCAGAGGGGGACAAAAAAAAAAAATGGGTGAATAAAAAACATAGTTAAAGAAATAATAGTGGCCTCCCCTGCAGCACAGTGTGTTGAATGTTTTGCTGTTAAGCTTTCTGCAGCCTCTGCAGCACTGGTTCGGTTCCTGGCCACACAGGGAGAGACACACATGGCGTGGCAGACCTCTCCTGCCTCCTCTCCTGCTGCGTCCTTCAGGAGTGTCTTCGGTCTGTCTGCCTGTTCTGGTCCCAGCTCTCTCTGGTGAATTCTCTCACCCTCCGGTGCCTCTGACCTGTACCCCTGTTCTTGTATAAATAAATAAATCTTAAAAAAAAAAAGAAATAATAGAAAACCAGGCCTCAATGCCCTTCCCAGGCACCAGCAATGCTGAGACATGCCAGACCTGTGGTAAGGGTCTCAACCTTACCTGTGGTGAGGTTGTCCATGCCTGCTGGCAAAGATCCCAGCCTTGGGCAAGACTTGGAATTGTGCCTAGTGGAAGTCCCCACCACAGACCAGGCACCTAAAGTGAATAATGGGGCAGTAGAAAAACACAACAAAGGGTCACATGAGTCCTCAGGGGGTATACTGCACCAAAAGTATTTTCTAAAATTCTCCAAAAAAACCATTTAGAGAGGGTTGTAAATTATTTAGATTTAAGAACATTCACCTCTTTATATAACAGAAAATTGAGAAACGAAAATGGTCTGAGTCACTAGTCTTTCTCTAAGAAGCAAGATATGCTTTTTTTTTTTTTAATTTTCTTGTGAAGAAACTAACATTATACAACTTAAAAAGTATCGTTATAGCTACAATATATGTCTTTGGAAATTTGGGGATTGTGAGCTATATTTTCTTAAATAAATTTGAAAAGGAAAAGGTGTTTTGTTGATCCAGACAATATTACTTGCATACAAGTTATGTACACATTTTATATACACACACATAGACATCCATATATACACATACATACAAGTTAATGCCGTCTGGGTCAACAAAATGCCTTTTCTTTGGCATTTATTTATGTATATAATTAACAAATTAATTATATACATGCGATATTTATAAATCACCATATTATGTAATACCTATATAATGTACATAGAGATACAGTGAATTAATATAACAACTTCTTCCTACATCTAATTAATTAGATTCTTTCCCACCTTATTTTGTTTATGGAGATTCGCAAGAGGTTAAGTAACATGATTCTAATGTCTAATGTATCATAGCACACGAGTTATGAAATTATATGGCTTCTCAACCAAAGTTTATTTGAAACATATAATGCATTTAGAAACAGAATAATGCAAGTTTTATTATAGTGATCTAACAATTATTGAGTTTTTAATGGTATAATTGCTCAATAGAGTAAATTAAAATTTGAAGTTGAAGCTGCAAATATCCACAAAGGGAATCAGCATATAATTTTTTTTAAAGATTTATTTATTTATTTATACAAGCACTGGGTACAGTCAGAAGCATGGGAGGGTGAGAGAATTCACCAGAACCAGAGCAGGGAACAAAACAGGCAGACCAATGAAATACACTGCTGAGGGGAGCAGTGGGCATGGCAGGAAGGGTCTGTGCGCCATGTGGAACCCTCGCAGGTGGCAGGGGATTGAACTGGCGCTGCAGAGGCTGTAGAGCCTGCGGGCAGCTTTGCAGCCCAGCGCTCAACTGCTGTGCCACTAGGGGAGGCACAGCTTATAATTTTGAATTGCAAATAACCTGGTTTGACATTTTAGCTTGCAGATGTCACAGCAGAATCAGACCACTCAACATAGGTACTCAGTAGTTAGAATTTTAAGGACTCTAGAGTAGAGGGTTAGTTCATAATTTATAGTTTTAAAAATAAACTATAGCTTTATAGATATAACTTCAACCAGATTTGTTATTTAATGTTTAATGAGTTTTATCAACAATTCAAATGGGATGTTTCACTGTACTTTTTCTTTCCTAATCACGGATTTTAATAAGATAATAAAACCCACAAAAATTTTATAGTCTCAAAGCAGAAAAATTTTAGGAAGTTATATGTTTTAGTAAGAATATATGCTACTAGATGAAGTTAGAGGTTAAATGTGGAGAAGTGTAGATATTAAGTCAGCTATAATGCTAACGTTTTAATCAATTTAATTGATCATGAAAAGAGAAGCATATGTTGTAAATGTTTACTAGGCAGTGTGCTTTTCCATTTTAAAATATATTTTCTAACAGAATTATCTGTACACTTATAAACATATTTTTGAAGATTAGGATCTAGAATTAGCCTACTTGGTTTTGAACCCTATTGATCACAATTAGTGTGATTAACTATTTACAAAATCATTTACAGGTTGTATAAACTCCCTGTGGTTCAGATTCCTTGTAAATGAGTGGGGATAAAAATACATTTTATAAGGATTTTTCACAAAATAACTGCAACAGTGTTAGCTATTATGATCATTATTGTTACCAATATCATCAATATATTATCATTTATATTTCTAATTCAAGAAAATAAAATAATATCATGATTATAAAATATTGCTATTTAAAATTGTTCTAAACAGCATTTTATTTATTTTTATTTATTTATTTATTAGATTTATTGATTTTTATACAAGCACTGATATTACAGGCCAGAGGCACAGGAGGGTGGGAAGATTCACCAGAGACAGAGCTAGGAGCAGAACAGGAAGAGGATCGATATACACTGCTGAGGTGAGCAGCAGGCGCAACAGGAGAGGTCTGCTGCGCCACGTGGCAATCTCCCTGGCAGGCCAGGAATCAAACCCATGCTACAGAGGCTGCGGACAGCTTCACAGTGCTGCACTCAACCTGCTGCCACACTGGGGAGGCCCTAAACAGCATTTTAACCTAC
Organism: Talpa occidentalis; assembly: GCF_014898055.3. NCBI lineage: Eukaryota > Metazoa > Chordata > Mammalia > Eulipotyphla > Talpidae > Talpa > Talpa occidentalis. The sequence goes on from NW_023604972.1 coordinate 75,141,707, forward strand.
TTAAAGAGTAGCTTTGCTTACTGATTCTAAAATTTCCCTTTATTCGATGGGATGAAAAAAAAATTGCAAAAGAAGAGAAGAAAGTAAAATAGAATATTTCATTTAAATGATGTTATTAAATTCATCGTTAGTTTTCATTGTACTAATTTACTGTTTCTCACACAGCACACTGTAAGTTCATCTTCATTTTCAATTTCCATAGCTAAATAAGAACTATGCTTTAAAAAAAAAAAAAAAAAAAAAAAAAAAAAAAAAAAAAAAACGGTTACCTGGGCCTCTCCTGGTGGCGCAGTGGTTGAGTGCTGGGCTGCGAAGCTGCCCGCAGCCTCTGCAGTGCTGGTTCAATTCGATCGGGGTCCCACATGGCATGCAGACCTCTCCTGCCTCGCTTGCTGCTCCCCTCAGCAGTGTGTTTCATCAGTCTGACTGTTCTGTTCCTTGCTCTAACTCTGGTGAATTATCTCACCCTCCTGCGCTCTGACTGTACTCAGTGCTTGTATAAATAAATTAAAAAAAAAAAAGTTTAAAAAAAGTTTCCCAAATATATTATGGCTTATATATCTTTTTTCAGAAACTGCTAGAATAAAATGAAACCAAAACCACTATAGTATGGAATTCTCTACATTTTATTATAGCATCACTTTCCTTATTCTTATGTCTGTGTATTTTTCAGTAAACTCTATTCTGCTTCCTTATGATAAAGTTGAAAGTTACAGAGATTTTCTATTCAGTGACTTTGACATCATCTGTTCTCAGAAACCATGAATGCAATCACAGAGGAGGAAGTCAGTAAGGCTTTTTCCAAGGCACAAAAGATTGAGTTGCAATTAGCATGAGTTTTCTATAGTTTGAGAACTTACCATTAACTGAACTGAGCAAAATTTATTTATCTGCCCTTGTCTTTTATAGCATAATATTTATTTATTTATTTTGATAGTGGTTCTCTTGGTAATTATTTAGATATTTGCACCTGATTTTAAAAATGTTTTACTCAATTATTATAAGCATCCCTAATACTGGATAATAAAGGTTCAGACCCCAAATTATCTCTGGGAGCAGCAAATTCTTCTGTATAAATCTATATTTCTACCTAGTGTATAAGTTAAAATATCATGTTGCACTATCTGAAGGAAGATTTCATGTTCGTACATACATATTTACATTTTCTGTTTTTTCCTTACATTTTATCTTGCATTTTTTATTTTCAAAATGTGTTAGTAATATAGCATTATGATAGAAACATCCAACAGCAATTAAGACCAGGTGCCATCTAGAATGTGCACATATTTGTATCCCTAGCCTCTCAGGCAGGGGATAGGGAGCCTCAGGAATTTCCCCTCATGATAGCTGCCTCTGAACTCTGTGCTCTTAGGGAAGAAGAATGGTTAAATTAGCTTCTACATTATTTTTTTTCCAAAGATTTATTTATTTATTTTACAAGCACTGGGTACAGTCAGAAGCGCGTGAGGGCGAGAAAATTCAGAATAGTCAGAGCAGAGAGCAGAGCAGGCAGACTGACGAAGTACACTGCTGAGGGGAGCAGGGGCACAGCAGGAGAGGTCTGCGCACCATGTGGGACCCTCGCCCGGTGGCCGGGGATCGAACCGGCGCTGCAGAGAGTGCGGGCAGCTTTGCAACCCAGCGCTCAACCGCTGCGCCCTATGATTTATTTTGATCTCTTAATTATCTTCATGCAGCTTAGACACTGATTTCCTAACTACTGTGTATGCAAATGTAAGGATTGCTCTTATATTCATTTGATGTGACAGGTAATTTCCAATACAGCCCCCATTGATCTTCATTTCTTGCAAGTCATGTCCTTATGCAATCCATATCCTTTAAGTGTGGGCTGGGGCATACTTCTGGGCAATACTATACTGCAAAGGTGATACAAAGTCATACTTACAGTTTGTTAGTATTGCAACAATTTAGTGCAATGAGATATCAATAATGAATGTGTTAATTTCTCATGTTAGAATGAAATAGCATTAGAAATGTTAATGATTATGTTTATTTTTTAAAAATAATGTTTAATGAAATTTTAAATATAATTAAATTTGTTATTTTCAGATGTAGAAATAAACTGAAAAGTGAAGAGTTGTGTAACTAAAAATACAAATTAGATATAGAAAACTTCTAACATCTCAACTTATTTAGGTAGTCTAACTCTTCTCACTGCTGGTACAGAAGTGACATTGTTTTTCAATTTTCTATATTTTAAGTGAAATCAGTACCACTGCTTTATTATTTTTATCTAAAATTATTTGTATTCTAAAATAGAATAAATATAAAAATAATAACACAATATAATTAATATTAGTTTAATAGAGGATAATGGAGAACCACCTTATTTGCAAATTTGCTTAAAATTAACTTTTGGTCTTAGTTCTTTGGAGGAAGAAAACATTCAAATTATCAGTGTAGTGTAGTGTAGTGTAGGCCAGAAGTTGAAGATGAAATTTTGCTATCTAAAACCATTTTTGTAGAAAATCTATCCTATCTTATAACACAAAACACATTATGCAAAACCATACACATTTATAGACCTCCCTACACGAAATGTTGAAAGAAATGCTCCTACCTAAATCAAAGCAAAGGGAAACCCCAATGCATTAAATAAGGGAAAATAGAAATAATCTAAAGATAAAATAACAATAACAAATTGTCATATTATCAATAGTCACACTAAATGTAAATGGACTAACTCATCAATCAAAAAAACAAATAGAGACTAATTGAACTAGTAAACAAAAACCAACTTTCTGTTGCCTCCAGGAGAATAAATGTAAGTGGACTAACTCCAGGAGAATAACATGAGCCCGAAGACAAACATGGACTCAAAGTAAATGGATTTAAAACAATCCTACAAGCATATGAATACCAACAAAAGGTGTGGACAGCAATACTTACATCAGTAAAAAATAAAATACCATCTACAAGTTAATTGTCTATCCTTGTCATATGGCATGAAATATGTAATGATCAAGGGATCAATACATTAGGAAGACATAGCACTTATCACTACATATGTATAAAATAAAGACCACCAAAATAAATAAGACAACTATTAACAAATCAAAAATAGACATTGACCTCAAAACAGTATTATTAACCTTCAAGATCCAACTTATACAATGGACAGATCAACCAAAGAGAAAATTAACAAAGAAACAATAACCTTAAAAGAGGAATTTGATCGTATGGACATAATATATATTTACAGGGTACTATACACCAAAACACTTACATACATATTCTTCTAAAGTACTTGTAGAACATTTTCCAGGACTGACATCATATTTGGTCTCAAAACTAGTGCCAATAAATTCAGGAAGAGTGATATAATTTCTAGTATCTTCTTTGTTCACAATTCTACTAAACTAGAGAGCATCCACAAAAAATGATAGCCTGAAAACATTTCATATGTTGAGAAAGAACACCATACTACTAAATGACTGTCAGATTAATAAGGAAATTGAAGACTTCGTTTTTAATTTCAGGAGAATAAAGCAAATGAAGATAGAACTTACCAGAACTGCTGGGAGGCAGCAAAAGTAATCTAAGTGGAAAGTATACAGCAATACGTGCCCACATCAATAAATAAGAAAGAGCTCAAATAACTTATCTAAACTTATACCTTAATGAACTAGAAAAAAAGAAGCTTAAATGAAACCAAAGGCCAGTATAAAGATGATATAAAAAAGAGCATAAATAAATAAAAGAGTTTAAAAAAAATGTTGATTGCTGGGTTGTGAAGCTGCCTGAAGCCTCTTTAGGGCCAGTTTGAACGCTGGCGAGGGTCCCTATGGAGCGGAGACCTCTCCTGCCTCCCGCTGCTCCCCTCAGCAGTGAACTTTGGTCCTTCTGCCTGCTCTGCTCCCCACTCTGGCTCTGGTTAATTCTCTCACCCTCCTGCACTTCTGACTGTGTACCCAGTGCTTGTGTAAATAAATAAAATTATTAAAAAAAAAAGAAAGGAGAAAACCACTTTAAAAAAATGATTCAAAACCTAATGAAACTATAAAATGGTTCTTTGAAAAAAAATAATCAGAATAGACAAAGAACAGATGAGATAAAAAAAAAAACTCATATATAGATTAAATATAAAACAAATTACAACAGACACTTCACAATTACAGAGGGTAATAAGAGAATAATATGAAAATCTTAGTGCCAAAAACTTTCAAAATATAGAAGAAAAGACAAACTTGAGAGTATAGAATCTCCTGAGCCAGAATCAGAAAAAAAATAGAAAACCACAACAGACCAATTTCCAGAAAGGAAATTGAAACAGTAATCAAAAATCTCACAAAAAAACAAAATCCCAGACAAGATGGTTTCATTAGTGAGTTCTATCAAATGTTCAAAGAGGAATCAATACCTATCCTTCTCACTCTTCCAAAATGGATGAAGGGATATGCTTTCAATGCATTTTTATGAGACCAACTTTATTTTGTTAATGAAAGAAGAGAGATAGTCCAAAAAAAAAAAAAGATACAAAAGTATTCAATAGAATATTCAATAGAATAAAATCCTTTAAAAGGTCATGCATGATGACCAAGTGGGTTTATTCCTTGAATGCAAGGATGGTGCAATATATGCAAATCAATTGATGTAATTAACCCTATTAATAAAAAGAAAGGCAAAATTATACGAGCATATCAATAAATGCAGATAAGATATTTGACAATAAGGCCCCCCTGATGGTGCAAGGGATTAAGCACCACACTGTGAAGCAGTCCGCAGCCTCTGTAGCATGAGTTTGATCCCAGGCCAGCCAGGGAGCAACCCACATGGCGTAGCAGACCTCTCCTGTCTTGCCCGCTGCTCCCCTCAGCAGTGTTTTTCAGTTAATCTGCCTGTTCTCTTCCCCATTCCATCTCTGGTGAATCCTCTCACCCTCCCCCTGCATCTCTGGCCTGTACTCCAGCTCTTGTATGCATAAATAAATAAATATTTTAAAGAAAGATATTTGACAATATTCAGCATTCATTTGTGATTAAAAAATTCCTATTAAAATGGGATAAGAAGGAATGTACCTCAGAATAACAAAGATCATGTAAAACAAAGTCATGGTAATATCATACCCAATGATAAGAAAGTTTTCATTCTAAGGGGGACAACAATAATGCCCACTCTCATAATTGCAATTTAACTAGTATTAGAAGTCCTAACTAGATCAAGTCAGCAAGGAAAGACAAAAAAGAAATCCAAATTGGAAAAAAAAGTAAAACTATCACTGTTTGCAGATAATATGCTTACTTACATAGAAAACTATAAAAAGACAAGACTAAAAAAGATTACAAATAAAAATCAATACAATAAAGTGACAGACTACAACATCAATATGCAAAAGTATCTTGGATTCCTATTTACAAATAGCAAACTAGAAGAAAATAAAAAGTTAAGGAAACAATCCTACTTACATTACCATGAACACATTAAATACTTAGGAATAAAATTAAAAGGGGCTGAAAGACCTAAACTATGAAAACTATAAGACATTGCTAAAAGAAATAAAAGAGAATACAAATAAATGGAAAATATTATATCCTCATAGATTAGAAGAAGTAACATAGTAAAAATATATATATCATACCCAAAGCTATTTACAGATTCAATGCAATCCATATCAAAATTTAAATGGAGCTCTCCCTCCCCCAGTGGCACAGGGGTTAAGCACAGCACATTGAAGTTATCTGCAGCCTCTGCAACACGGGTTTGATCCCTGGCTGCTGGCCAGGGAGCTACCTGCATGGCGCCTCAGACCTCTCCTGTCTCTCCTGCTGCTTCCTTCAGCAGTGTATATTCAGTCAGTCTGCCTGTTCTGTTCCCCACTCTGTCTCTGGTGAATCTTCTCATCCCCCACACCTCTGACTTGTACCCCAGTTCTTGTATGCATAAATAAATAAATATTTTTAAAAAAGAGTATAAAACTTTAAATGGAATTCTTCAAAGAATGTAGACATTATTGAAATTTGTATGGACGCAAAGAAGACCACAAATAACCAAAGTGGTATCAACAAAAAAGAAATGGAAAATCACACACATGAACACACACATACACACACTCCAAACTATACTGCAAAGACATAGAAATCAAGACAGTATGATACTGGAGTAAAAATAGACTGTCCAGTGGAATAGAATTGAGAATCCAAAAATGAATCCATATTTATATGTACAGTTAGTCTACAATAAAGGTGCCAAGAGTATACATTGGAGGAGGCAAAAATCTCTTCATCAAATATTACTAAGAAAACTGGTAAACCACATGCAGTTAAATAAAATTAGATCATTCTTTCACACAATACACACAAATTAACTCCAGTTAAATAATTTAATGTCAGACCAGAATCCATAAATGCATGAAAGAAAACATGGGCAAACACTCCATGGCATTACCTTCATTGATTTCTTTGGCAAATCCACTCCAACAGCAAGGGGGAATAAAAGCAAAAGTAAACAAATGGAACTACATAAATGTAAAGTTTTTCTGCACAGCAAAATAAACTATCATTAAAATGAAAATACATCCCAGCTAATGGTAGAATATATTTATACATAATACATTTGAAAAAAGACTAATTTCCAGCATCTACAATGACACATACATATAACTCAATGCAAATGAAGAATCCCATTAAAAATGAGTACAAGATGTAAATAGACACATCTGCAAAGAATAGAAATCATCTAAAAATACTTGAAAAAATGTTCAACGTGACTCATCATCAGAAAATATAAATCAAAACCTCAATGAGATACCACCTGAATCCCATGAGATGGCCCATTTTAAAAAGTCAGTAACAATAAATGTTGGTGAGTTTATGCAGAAAAAGGAACCCTTCTAGGGCCTACCTGGCAGTTCAGGTGTTAAAGCCTCAGTACTGTCATGCTTTCACCAGCCATTGCAATGTGAGTTCAATCTCTGGCCAGGGAGCTACCCACATGGCGCAGCAGACCTCTCCTGTCTCAACTGCTGCTCCCTTCAGCAGTGTATTTCAGTCAGTCTGCCTGTTCTGCTCCCCACTCTGTCTCCGGTGAATGCTCTCATCCCCCGCACCTCTGGCCTACACCCCAGTTCTTATATGCACAACGAATATAAATAAATATTTACAAAATTAAAAGGAACCCTTCTAGATTGTTGAATGAAATGTACACTGTTTTTTTTTTTTTTTTTTTTTTAATAGAGGCATGTTTTTTTTTATTTTTATTTGTTTGTTTGTTTGTTTTGTTTATACATGCACTGGGTACAGTCAGAAGCGCGGGAGGGTGAAAGAATTCACCAGAGCCAGAGTAGGGAGCAGAGCAGGCAGAAGGACTGAAGTACACTGCTGAGGGGAGCAGTGGGCGGCAGGAGAGGTCTGCGCGCCATGTGGGACCCTCCTCCGGTGGCCGGGGAGCAGCCGGGGATCGAACCGGCGCCACAGAGGCTGCGGACAGCTTCGCAACCCAGCGCTCTACCGCTGCCCAAATGTACACTGGTTTTAACTCTAAGTGAAACAATACAGAGCTCCCTCTAAAGGTCAAAGATAGACATACTCTATGGTCCAGAAATTCTACTTTCTTCTTGGTATTTATCAAAAAAAAAATCTAAAACACACTAATACGAAGGGGCACATGCATTCCTGTGCTCATTGCAGCACTATTAACAATAGCTAAATTGTGGAAACAACATAAATACCCAAGAAATAGATATGGTTGAAAAAGATGTGGTACTTTGTTATGATAGAATACTATTAAATTATAAGAAGTGAAATCTTGCCATTTGTGGCATCATGGCTGGGACTGAAGGGATTTTGCTATGTAATATAAATCAAAGGAATAAAGAGAAATACTGGATGATTTTACTTATAGGTTGAATATAGAGAAACAAAACAAAGGAACTGAAAAATAAACCAAACCAAAGCGTTGGGGCTATTAGAGAGGGAGAATAGATGTGGTAAAGGGATATTAGTGCTCTGGTAGTGGGTGTGGTGTGGCAATGCATATCTTGAGGAGATGTGAACTATTACTCTAAATCTTATACAGCATTTTAAACCAAAATCATTTCAATTTTAAAAATTACCAAAAAATTAGAGCATTTTTGTAATTTTTTTCTTCATTTTCCACTATTAAACATTTGATCTTTTAAAATTATTGTTTTATCACTTCCCTTTTATTTATTGCTTTAATGATATAATCTACTTCTGTAAAACTGAGGAAAAATAACCTCCCCTATGGTATTTTTTTGAAGATTTATGCTATTTATTTACACATACAAGAGCTGGGGTGTAGGCCAGAGGTGTAGGGGTATGTGTGTGAGAGGATTCACCAGAGACAGTGGGGAGCAGATCAGGCAGATCTACTGAAATACACTGCGGAGGACAGTAGTAGGCAAGACAGTAGAGATCTGCTGTGCCACATGGGTCACCTCCCTAGCCGGGGATCAAACCTGCGCTACAGTGGCTGTCTATAGCTTGATAGCACTGAGACTTAACACCTGTGCCACCAGGGAGACCCCTCCATGGTATTATTTTAAAGACATTGTTTAATTTAATATGAATGATCAGTCTACTTCTTTGTCAACATATTAGGAAGTTAAAAGTCTGCAATACTGAAAAGTTTTTACTCGATTTCTGATGAAAACTAAGTTATTTGGCTTTTGGGACTCTAAGTTGTTTTTTCACTAGGTACAATTTCAAGTTGTATAAAGCATAAATGTTGAGACTTCACATACACATATATATAAAATACCAACTGATAACTTTTTATTGATTCAGATGGTTATTGATTACATAATAAAGATCTTCTAATTGACTTATTACATTGATTATATGTGAATCAAGCAAGGTATTATGATATGTATATTGACAATATTTTTTAAAGATTTATTTATTTGTATACAAGAGCTAGGGTACAGGCCAGAGTTGCAGAAGGGTGAGAGGACCCACCAGAGGTAGAGTGGGGAGCAGGACAGGCAGATGACAGATGTACACTGCCGAGGGGAGCAGCGGGCGAGACAGGAGAGTCTGCTGTGCCATGTGGGATCCTCGCCGGCTGGCAGGGATCGAACCCTCACTGCAGAGGCTGTAGACAGCTTCACAGCGCTGAGATCAACCCGCTGCACCACCAGGGAGGCCCTATATTGACAAATTTCACCTAGAAATCAAATCTTGTGTTTCATATATAGTGCCCATTTTATACTACTGGTTTATTCAGAATATTCCAGGTTCCCTCCCAAAAATTATGACTGAGGTAAGGAACATGACTTTTCTCCTTTACTCATTCCCACCCTCAAATCGGGTAGAACCTGACCTATTCTTTTTTTTTTTTTTTGATAGTTTTTTTTCATGTTGTTCTTGTACTTCCAATGATATTGTGCCTTTATCCATCCCTATATATGTGTGTATGTGTATATGTGAGTTTCCCCACATCAAGTAGTCTTAATAGTCAACATATTTGACAACACACATTTGATGCATTTAAGATGCACCTTCACGTCTATGACAATTGTAACAATTTTTCCAAAGATAAAAAAATTTATATCTTTGAATGAAATAAGACACTGGTCTTCTTGAAAGTTTTCAATTGAATCCCAGGAAGCACATAAGAAGACCTTAGAGAAAGATGAGGAGCAGTGAAATTGGTTCATTTACTTTGGTTCTTAAAATAACAAAGTTAGCCTCAGGTGATAAATAAGGTTTGAAATCTCCTTTGCCTTCAAGAACACATCTGTGCTAGAAGGTCTTCATGTGGGTTTATGCTACTACATTTGCTTACAAATGGAGCTCCCAGTGATTAAAAAAAGAGGAAGAAAAATGTTGGGGTTATTCAAGACTGTAACCAGTCAACAAGAAGATTTTTATTGTGCAGTCAGTAACCATCTGCAGTCAATAAAAAATAGGAAAAGAAAAAAAAAATGTTTTCTCTAAATATGTAGATGTACACTGGTCACTTGTGTTTTGGGGTTGATTTGGTCCTATGCCTGGATACACCTGTTTATCCACACCTGAGTAATGTTCTGTAGGCTGGAAAAGTCAATAAGTACAATGCTGTGAGCTATGCAATACACCTGCAAGTAAGTATAATCAGATTTTTATCCACCCTTGCTTCAGAGGGATGTTTCCACTAGTCAGTGAAGACATACCAATAATTTTACATCTGTAAGCCCATTTTCGGTTACAAAAGTGAAAAGAATAAAAATGCATGTGAATGTGGTGTCCATACACCTTCATTTGATGAAAATGTAAGTTTAAATATGAGTTGCAAAACAACTTCATAAATTGTTTCAGGAAATACAGTGATTCAATATAAATGAAATCACAGCTGGCACTGATGTAAGACTGCTGTGAAGAACAGCTTTACTTAAAAGTGTTATCACTTGGTCAAGAGTTGTTTAAAAGTAGTAGAAAAGGCTATAGAATGAAAGTAATGAATAGTAGAAATGAATAAAATAGAGAGAAATCTATTGGTATAGCATGAAAAAATATAAAGTCCATTAAAGTAATAACAGTCCAATTTAAGAAATTTTCTCAAGATATCTTATAAAATAGCTCTGCATGATTTCTCTTATTTTCAGCTACGATGCTCCATATAATTGGGTTCAGGTTCTTCTGCTCATTTGGTGAAGTGAAAAGCTCAAGTTGCTATCAGAAAACCTGGAGTCAGCAAACAGAAGTTGTCACTGCTGTGTGAGTTTGAGGCCTATGCTTACCTCAGTGATCCGTAGTTTCTTAATTAATAAAAAAGAAATCATAAAGTGATAGTTTTAATACCTTTTATTTTATAAGTGAAAACTCAGCTCTGAGGTAAAGTAATTTGCTTTAGGACAACTGAATAATGAGACCTGAGTCTATAGTTTATGTTTCCAGACACTGAGTTTAATGTGCATGCTTAGTGCTTTGCTCTTCAAAGCATAGTCCCTGGAGGAACAACATCTGCATGATTATGGAGCTTGTAAACATACAGAAAAACTGCATAGACCCCAGACCTAGTGACTCAGAATCTGAATTTTAAGTAGATCCCCAGGTGATTCCTCTACATATTACAGTTGGAAAAGCCACAGTTTACAAGCCACTGCCTTCTCACTCTATGGCAAATGTTGAAACAAATGAGCTGATATATGTAAAACAAGCTAGGATCAAATGATGCAATATAATGTTACTTAATGATGCCTCTAAAAGATGAACTTAATTCAAAATTGAATAAGGATGTTCTGTAATAATTTGACTCATAAAAATATTTGCATTTATCAAACCTGCATATGCCAGTTAATTCAAAATTCTTCCAACACCTCCAATAAAGAACCATTTTAATTAAATATCCATCTGTTATGATATAGTATTCAATCCACAAAAGCTTTCATCCAAGGATACTAGAAAAGTTAACAGTATTTACAGTTCCCCTCTCTCAAAATGTGTTTATTAGATGGAAGCAAAATTGTAATCTAAGAAAAGTTGCAAAATGATGTAAGGGAGTGCCAGAGAAAATAAATTTTCCTACACCCATTTCTGATATAGTCATAGGAAGTCTATAGCTTTATAGCAACAAGAGGAGTGACATCAATCTTAAAGTTCCCCCGTTTAGGTAAAGCACCTTAAATGTAGCAGTTGTGTCTTCTATATAATACATATCTCCAATGCAAACAGTGCTTAGCTAGATGAAGTGACAAATAAATACTTTTAAAAGAAACTGGGAGGGGTATATTAGGCAAAAATACATGTTTTGTTATCTGGCCACCTAACAGAAGAAAGAAGAAAATGGAATCTAATTGTCATCACCAAAGGAAAATATGACAACTTTCAACAAAATTGAAACTTCAGATTCCCATGTCTAAATAATCATCTTAAGAAGAAGGACCATTCATCCGAGAATCATAGCCCTAATATAAATTAAAGAACTCTATTCTCTTCCCAATTCTGGACAGAGTATAGCCAAATATATTTATACCATAATCTTTATTGCTAAAGAGAAAGTTGAAAAAAAAAAAAAAAAGAAAACCCAAACGTAGACTTAAAATAACAAACATAACAAAATAAGTTTAATACAAGTTGAACTCTATTTAATAGTCTTAAAAATGAATAAAGATGTATGAAATGCATTAAACCAAATATTTTAAATAATCTGGATCCTATAGTGTGATAAATAGTATAACATTTGCCTTTTTATCCACTCCCACATTTTTGGAACCTGCAGCTCGGGGAAAGCCTGGCCCTTGGTTGTCAACAAGGAAACAGACACTACAATCACACATAACTTAATTCTATAGGCAACTTGAAAGAGCCTGGAAGTGAATTCTTCCCCAGTTTTTCCAGTAAAGATGCAACCCTTTCAAATGTCTATATCAGTTTTCTGACATCTGGAGTAGAGGAACAAGTTGAGCTGTATATCCAACATGTTTTGCACGTGTGCTTGTTTTGTTTTAATTATATTTTTTTTGGTCAAAATGTAGTTCTAAGGGGCCTCCTGGTGGCGCAAGGGGTGAAGCACAGCACTGAGAAGCTATATGCAGCCTCTGTAGTACCAGTTTGATTCTCTGTCAGCCAGGAAGCTACCCACATGGTGCAGCAGACCTCTCCGAACTTGCCTGATGCTCCCCTCAGCAGTGTATTTTCAGTCAGTCTGCCTGTTCTGTTCCCCACTCTGTCTCTGGTGAATTCTCTCACCCTCCCGCACATCTGGCCTGTATCCTGGTTCTTGTATGCATGAATACAGAAATCTTTAAAAATAAATAAATAAATAAATAAAGTAGGTCTTCTGGCAACAAATTCTTAAGTTAACAAGTCTCCATCTTAAGTTCTTACTAATTCTTGATTAGTATAGATTGACTATAGATTGACATTTCTCTTAACTACTAAAAGAATGTACAACCTTCTTCTGATCTCCATGATATCGATGAAAAAATGATATCATTTCTATTTTTCCTCTATGTGTAAGATTCTATTTCTCATTACTATCAAGATTTTTTCTTGTTATCAGAGGTTTATGATACATGCCTTGATATTTATTTATTTGAATTTTCTCTTTTGTATATCCTGCCAAATACAGTACATTTGACAACACTGTCTTTTTTTCTTCTACACCTTAGAGCCGAATGACGCAATGACACAAATGTCAATCTTCAATATATTACCACATATCAATGAGGAAACATGTCTATTTTTTTCCTACAGTATTTTTTCTATCTTTTGTTCTACTGGATAATTTCCACTGTTCTATTTTCATATTCAATCATCCTTTCTCTGTATTTTCTATACTGTTATTGAAACCATGTATTAAAGTTTTGATTTTGGTCATATGTTTATATTCAAAATGTTGTATTTGATTTAGCTTTACATCTCCTTTTTGTTGATATTTTTATTTCTCTGTTCAGACACTCTAGTTTTTCACTTTTACTATTTATAATTGTCTTTCAAATATTTTTATGATGGCTGTTTTATATGTGTCATACAATTTAAATGTGTCACATGCTTTACATGTGTCATGTAACTCTAACATTTCTGTCATATAAGAGCTGCCATCTAATTGTTTTCTTTGTATATTTGGTTCGATGTATCATTGCATCTTAGTTTGATGAGTGTTTTTTTTTTTAATTGAAATCTTCACTTTTGAGTAGTAAAGTTGTAATGTTCTCTATGTTTGTTAAACATTACTTTTATTTATGTATATATTTCATTTAAATATATATAACATACGGGTTACATATATACATATGCAATACATGCATAACATATATGCACATATTACGTTACTGTTCATTTTTATACAATGTATGCTTTCTCCTCTCAGGTATAGCCCCGGAAAAATTCCCACCACCAATTCACCCATGAACCATCGCCATAATCCTTTGTGCGCTTCCCTCCTCTGTTTTGATCTATCTGCCGTTTCCTCCCTTGGAGGATGTCTTTGATTTTTAGTTGCCTGCTATTTTATTATTTTTTTTTTCCTGATCCTTTATTTGGTTCCCCTATAGTCCTCCTATAAGTGAAACCATCTGGTATTTTTCTTTTTCCTTCTGTTTTATTTCAACGAGCATAATCCCTTCCACCTCCATTCTTGTTGCTATGAATGGCATACATTTATCTTTTTTGATCAAGGAAAAATATTCCGTTGTGTATATACACTGCATCTTCTTGACACAGTCATAAATTTTGGGGTATTTGAACTATATCCATATTTTACCTATTGTAAATAAAGCTGCAATAAACGTAGGGGTGCAGGTATCCTTTTGAGTTAATGTTTTTGTGTTATTTGAGTAGATTCCTAAGAGTGGAATTTCTGAGTTATATGGCAGCTCCATTTTTATTTTTTTAAATATTTATTTATTTATTTATACAAGCACTGGGTACAATCAGAAGCGCAGGATGGTGAGAGAATTCACCAGAGCCAAAGCAAGGAACAGAAGAGTCAGACTGATGAAATAATACCGCTGAGGGGAGCAGTGGGCGCGGCAGGAGAGGTCTGTGCACCATGTGGGACCCTCGTGGGTGGCCTGGGATGGAACCTGCGCTGCAGAGGCTGCAGGCAGCTTCGCAGCAGAACAGCGCTCAACCGCTGCACCACCAGGGGAGGCCCGGTAGCTCCATTTTTAGTCTCCTTTTACTATTGGGTTGGGAGGAACTTTTGGCTCCACACATGACCTTGACCGACACCATTGAACATGCGGTGTGTACTTATTATACCAGATAGTGGTGACAAACATTCTTAATCTCCACTAGCCATGTCTTCTACTGGCACCATATCAGTAAGGAAAAAGGGTTACTTCTTATTTCTGGGTGGGGTGAAAAGCCAGTTTCCTTGTGCTGTCTATACTGCTAGTACCAAGAAAGAGGAACTTTTTACTCTACAACTGAAGGTTGACAATATCTCCAGCATCCTGTTCTACTCTTGACATATATTCTGAACAGGATGCTGGAGATGTTGTCCACCTAAAAATGTCGATATTTGCAGGCACAAATGCATTGTTTTTTAACAACAACAACAAAAAACAGCCTAGTAAGACATGAAATATTTTAGACAAAAATCACTTTACTCCAGCCAAATACCACAGAAAATAGTGCAGTTGCACTTCCACCGATACCCAAAACGACCAAGTCGGAAGTCATAGACCTTCATATAAGGAATAATGAGGACCCCAACTTATTTTGAGACTCCAGCATCCTGTTCAGAATATATAAGTTTAAAGTAGAACCCAGGGGCCCAGCATCTCATCACATGCTGTTCTTTTGGTACATATTTGCAATCTAACAAATAAGCCTGCCAGACTTTATGGAAGCAGGCAGAATATGTGATTTCTGAGTCAAAGACAGCAAACTTAATAAGAATTTAAGTGTATGTTTTGCCAGCTCTCCTTGCATCAAAATGATACATGGACTAAGTTTGGAATGGACCTAATGGATGTCTGCACTAATGCAGGTTATTACTGAAGGAAATGAATTATGAATTTATATTTCTACTTAAAACCAAAAAATCTATTGATTTAGAATTATTTATTCAAATATTAATCCAGAATCATGTATGTATATAAATCGGTATATTTTATCAAATATGTTTTGCCTGGTAGTATACTAAATTTAGCACATAGATAGCATGCATATATGATAATTCCTGTTCTCAAAAATATATGGATTAATTTACTTAGACTTCAGTTTCCTAATGGACCTCCCTGGTGGCATAGGGTTTAAGTCTCAGGTCTGTCATATCAGCTATGTGGCCTGAGTTCAATATCTAGCCAGGGAGTTTACCCAACAGATGGCACAGCAGACCTCTCTTATCTAGCTTGCTTCTCCCCTTAGCAGTATATTTCAATCTGCCTGTTCTGCTCCTCACTCTGTCTCTGATGAATCCTCTTACATTCTCACAACTCTGACCTCCACCTCAGTTCTTTAATGTATTAATTAATTAATTAATTAATTAATGCATCTTTAAAATAAATAAATTTCCTAATCATTATGCAATGGACAAATCAAGAATATTATAATTGTGCACCACTTTTATAATAACAAGTCCAATTTTTCCTTTACAAAATATCTACAAAGACTATGAGACCCATAAAATACACTAAAATATTTCTATGTCTGGATAGCCAAAAATACATAGAATCATATGCTTTCTGGGGCCTCCACTGTGGTGCAGCAGGTTGAGCGCAGTGCTGTGAAGCTGTGTGCAACCTTTGCAGGGTGGGTTTGATTCCCAGCTGGCCAGGGAGATACCCACATGGCACGGCAGACCTCTCCCATCTAGCCTGCTGCTCCCCTCAGCAGTGTCTTTGGTCAGTCTGCCTGTTCTGCTCCCCGCTCTGTCTCTGGTGAATTCTTTCACCCTCCCATGCCTCTGGCCTCTACCCCCATGCTTGTATAAATAAATAAATCTTTTAAAAAAAGAATCATATACTTTCTATACCATTTTGCTAAAAAATAAAATACACTGTTCAATCTTCCCTTTGATTCCTGGGTCTCTAGATCACTAGTTCCTTTTGTTTTGAGAATTATCAAATTTGTTCCATATTATCAATTCCTTTACAGTACTTTCAAAAACTAATACTTTTTGAAACAAGTATTTTCAATGAACTTTTTCAATGAAGCTTTTTCAGTGAATGTAAACTTTATTTCAAAACTGGTCACCTAAGTGTTTCCTATAATACTGTATGAAAATTTTTAAATTGTGTAATAGGAATATAAATGATATTTCTCTTTCTGCTGAAATTTACATGGAAATAGCTATTGTAAGTTTTAATGTTCATTGGATCTGATATGAGCCTATATTCAATGCAGAAAATCAGAGAAAACATGCTAAAGTAAATTTCTTAAGATTTTTGCTTGCTTTCTTTTGTTAATCTCTATTCTTGAAAAATATCAGGCAAATGAAAGATAATATGATCCAGACATAATGAAAAATAATTCAATGGATTAGTTGAACTTTAAATAGTTGTGGGTACATCATGAAAAAATTGGCATCATGTCAGATAACACCATCTATTTGCAAACATTATACTTGAAATCTTGAAATAGTCCTCTATTTATGTATGATTTTCTCATTCAAGCAAAATTGAGGTCTTTTAAAGAGAAAAAACAAAGGGAAGAAAAGGTTTAGATGAAATTGGCCTCACTTAGAATGATTTGATTATATATGCTCACAGATTCTGACAGGTTTTATATGCAGGTACATCTGCATCATTTGACAGTATAAAATTATAAAACAATAGAAAGTACAGACACTTTTTTTGATGCAGTACACACATATGCAGATTTTGTAGGTATAATATTTTAGGAATCTGAAATCATCAAGCAATTGTTCTGTTGATCTATTTCTTTGTAAACAAGAATTTTATGTGAATCCAAATTGTGTGAAATAACATTATCAATAGATATTATGAATAATTTTATAGTTCTTTGTTAGTTCCATCTACTTGAATAATTTTTTGTTGGTGTCTACAAAATTAAATGCTACAATTACCTGTTTATATACTAATCAATAAATCAGTGCATAATATTACCTGGATACAAATGAGACTCTTTCATTGCTTGTATGCATTCAAATACTTCAATTTAGTAGGTAATGGACCAAAAGACAAGCAATAAACAAAAAAACATATAAAAATGATACAACAGGATGCAAAATATAGAAATAGATAATTGAATTAAAAAATAAGTAAAAAATAATTTAAATAAATAAATATAAGTAAAATTGGTTTTAACTATAGTGAGCAGTTTGCTTTATTATTCAGATGGACTGCAGTCAAACTGACTAAGAAAAATGCAGACTATTCATATAAATAATAACTGATAAAAAAGTAATTAATGGGGCCTCCCCTGGTGGCACAGCGGTTGAACGCTGGGCTGTGAAGCTGCCCACAGCCTCTGCAGCACTGGTTCTATCCCTGGCCACAGGCGAGTGTCCCACATGACGCGCAGACCTCTCCTGCGGCTCCTGCTGCTCCCCTCAGCAGTGTATTTCGTCCATCTGCCTGTTCTGTTCCCTGCTCTGGCTCTGGTGAATTCTCTCACCCTCCTGGGCTTCTGACTGTACCCAGTGCTTGTATAAAAAAACAAACAAATAAATAAATAAATAGGTCTTTAAAAAAAGTAATTACTTATTTCTCCATACAGGGTCTGATATAGAAAGTCTGGAATAAAATGATATGCAAGCAGAAACTATTAAGTTTGGACAAATTCAGTTAGATTTCACAATGCTTCACTTGTGAGTATGTTTCTACAATGTATTATTAGCTAATTCTAAATAGTTTTTATATGTAAGATTTTAATAATTAAGGAAGTTCAGATTATCAATTCTTCTCTGAAGTCAATAGTCAACTAACTTCTAGGTATCATCAAATTGGTGTTAAAAACAACAACAAAAAAGTAGCATAACTGTGATGGTTAATTTCAAAATAGCTGGACCATGATGCCTAAATATTTGGTAAAATACTATTACAAATATTTCTGAAGAGTTTTTTTTTAATGGGATTAGCATTTAAATCACTTTGGCAGATTATCATCCCTATGTGCGTGTGTCTGATCCAAGCAACTGAAGATTGTAATAAAACAATGACTGACCTTCAACTGAAAAACAAAGAATTCTACAAGCTGATTGCCCTTGTACTTACACAGTATCTGTTTCCTGGCTTTCCAGCTGGCCAGTCAACCTTGCAGATTTTTGGTGCATTAAGACTTAAATATCTCAAGAGCAATTTTTTTAAAAATCAAATCATCTCTATTAATACAATCCTGTTCACTCTATTTATCAGGAAAATTGTAATTTTGATACCAGGAAGTGTAGTGTTACTGTAACAAATACCAAAATATGTAAAGATATTTTTGAACTGGATAATGGTAGATACTTAAAGAGTTTTGAAGTGCATGTTAGGAAAAGCTTAGGTTGTCTTGAAAAGATTGTTAGAAATCTAGACATTAAAGACACCGCTTGCAAGACCTCACCTGGAAATGAGGACTATTTTATCAGACATTGAATATAATGTGATTGTCATTATAAGTGGCAAATTATCAAATAATATTCATGTTTTGTGGAAAATAGGATTTGAGAATTTTAAGAGATGGGCTTGTAGAGTTGGGAAAATTTAGAAACTGTTAAAGTTTCAGCCTAGTTCTCTTTACTACTTATAAAAAAAAGAAAAGTTACAATTTGAAGAAGGAATTATTAAGCCAAACTGAACCAGAATTTGACTGTTTAAAAAGCCTCAGCCTATTTATATTGGAAAAAAATGAGAAAGCGTATTCTGAAGAAAATACCGAGGGACTATAACCAAGATGAGAAAGCATACGTTGTAAAAAAAAAAAAAAAAAAAAAAAGAAGAAGAAGAACAATGTAAAATTATATAAAGTAAAAAAAAATAAATAATCTGATTTGAAAAAAAATGAATGAATATAGAAAAAAAAAGAAAACATTAAGGGTGTGCCTGTGAAGTCATTTGATAGAGATCATGGACATGACTCATCTTTACAGCCATCTTTGCAGAAGCCAAGAATAAAGATGGGATTATACAAGCACCAGTAGAAACACTGCCAGAGATGGTACATAATGAATGAAGGTTGTTGGATGTTAGGTTTTTCACACGATGAAAAAATGAAGCTACCCAAGAGGATGGAAGAATAATCCTGAAGAGATTTGCTATCAGCAGGACTGCCACTGTTAGTGAGCAAGGGGCAGAGGGCACAGGTTCAAGGGACACGCTGTCTTCTCTTTGGTTCCAGATATTTATTTGTTTCAGTGAACCAGGCTGCTTTTGTAATGTTTCCATAACTCAGGGTATCATTCTCATGGCTCAGAGCACAAAAGATTGAGTCAGAGATGATTATTCCTCATCTTTAATATGTAGTGGAATTAACCCTGCTAGACTTTTAATTTGCTTTGTTTCTGTAACCATTTTATTTCCTTTTCATGTGCTCCCTTTTTAACGATGAAGGGAGATAAAATGAAAATGTTTATTTCATGTTTGTTCTACCACTATATTTTGAAAGTAGATAAGTTGATTTCACAGATTCAGAATTTGAGAGGAATTTTATCCTAAGATGAATCATACTTGGAGTCTCAATTTTTTAAAGATTTATTTATTTATTTATTTGTTTATTCATTCATTCATTCATTCATTCATTCATTCATTTATACAAGCACTGGGTACAGTCAGAGCCGCGGGAGGGTGAAAGAATCCACCAGAGCCAGAACGGGGAACAGAACAGGCAGACGAACAAAATACACTGCTAAGGGGAGCAGCGGGTGAGGCAGGAGAGGTCTGCCGCGCCATGTGAGACCCTCGCTGGCGGCCAGGGATCCAACCCGTGCTGCAGAGGCTATGGGCAGCTTCGCAGCCCAGCGTTCAACCGCCTGTGCCACCAGGGGAGGCCCTCAACTTTTTGATATAGATGAGATTTGAGATTTAGAGTAGATGCTAGAATAGGTTGTTGGGATGGGAGAAAATGCAATTCTCCCGTGAGAACAGTATCAATTTGGGAGTCCAGAGTATGGTGTATTTTGGACTTGTGTCCCTCAGAATATAAAAGTTTTGATGAACTGGCCCTTAGTGAAATAAGTTAAAAATGAGTCTATTAAGGTAAACTTTAATTTAATCTGATTGGTGTCATTCCTTAACAGGTAATCCCCAGGGAAAGAGGAGGTTTCAGTTTTCCTGTCCCACCCTAAGGAAGGGTGAAACTGAGCAGGGTGGAGAAGAGAGAGAAGAGTAGGAGGAGGAAAGAGACCTGGAGGAAGCACAAGGAGCAAAGATATTTTTGAAGAAGTTTCATTTTCTCAGCCTTTGACTTGTCCCAGGGATTTGGAGACATGGAAGGAGGCATTTGAAAGAGACAAAGACAAGGATGAGATACCCATGGGGGCTGACAATGAGGGTCTTTATCTTGACTTGGATTTGCTTTTGCTCTTTTCCTTACAGACTTGTCTGACCCTTTCTGCCCTTCCCTATGGGTCCCCACCAGAAGGTGCCTTAGACTTATGATAAGTTTTTGGGTCTCAGTGTTCCTGCTATGGGGCAACCCTGTTTGGCTGGAAAGTCACCCAAGAGGGGATTGTAACATTGTGTACTTGATTCAGAAACCATATTCTTTCTCTTTCTCTTTTGCACACTAATTATTACATACTAATTGTAGTAAAGTTATGTTCTATTAAAGGTCTTAGGCACTAAGAGTAGTTTTGTCTTGATGTGGTGAATGCCAAAATCCATTTAGAGCAGGCAGGTTTTGGGGGGCCCAGGAGGCTCCTCATCCTGTACCATAACAATGCAAAGAGGAGATTTGCTTTTGCTCTTGCATTTGCTCGGCCTAGGACTTGTCCCACAGACTTGGAGACATGGAAGGAGACATTTGAAAGAGAGAAAGACAAAGATGAGATACCCATGGGGAGGTGACACATGAAAAGACACCAAGAAGCCACACAGATACAGAGAAAGGATCATATGAGCACACCATAAGCAGGTGGCCATTTGCAAATCAAAGAGAAACTTCAGAAGAAATCAAAGCTCGAACATCTTGATCTTGGACTTGTTACCAGAACTGTAAACAAACATATTTCATAAACAATGTAATCTGTGATATTTTGTTAAGGCAACCCTAGCGAGCTAATATAGTAACAGAACATTGCCAGAATAGTCAATATAAGTTTAGAATCTTTCAAGAAATTCTTAATTTTCAGAGTCAACTTGCTAGAAATGATCTATGGAGAGAAAGACTTCAATTTAAATATAGACTTGATTATTTTTAAATTCTTCCTTCTCAAACTTTTGAACATGAGTAAATACAGAAATTCATTCTAAAAATAGCTATACTCTAGGAACTTGCAGCAGTGTAATAAAGTGTTGTTTACACAATTGATTAAAAAAGCAAACAAATGTCTAGCCTTTAGTAGTTGCATTCATTGTGAGACTAACAGATTATTTTAGAAGGGTTTGCATATTTGCAGTACACTCATAACCTTTAAGACAGGCCTTACTGAAGAAAATTATGCTTTCTAATAAAGCATCACTTGAGGAGTTTTCAAGGAAATTAAAGAGGAATGCATTAAATACTAACATATAAAGCAGAGTTTTAGAGACTTTCCAGTAAAAATTTTCCTTTAGAGGAAAATGCTTTCTTTTCCCTCACCTCATGATTCATATAATTGGGCAAGCTCTCTATGTAATTGCTCAAGTGAATAATCAGTAAGGATTATCTTAGTGTGAAATTTGCCACAAGGATTTTTCATATCTCATCAAACTTTGAAATCATTTTGCAGCTAATGGAGAAAGTGTGTAGATGAGAAATCAGATACAAAGATGAATACTTCAAAAGATTAGGTCACTCCAATCAAAATTAAAAGAAGAAAATTGCAGTAAGTTAACTTCCTTTGAGTCACTATGATAGATAAATAATTATACAAATCAGTCAAAATCTTTACATTTATTTTTCCTTCCTCATGTTATCATTCCCTTAATTCAGTTTATATTTTCTCATAACCTTACTATTTTCACAAATTTTATATTTGCTGCCATGTATTTAAGTCTTCTTAATATTTCCCCTACCACAATTAACATCTGTCATTGATCATGTATTCAGAATTATGTATGCCAATTTAGAGTTTTATCTTTCTCAATATCACTTGTTATATCACTGGGCATAACATAGAAGAGGAGTATAGGCCAAAAGGTGGAACTAATACTTGTCAAATAATATACAACTTGAAAGGAGAGATGTGGTATCTGACTGACAGAATTCATTTTCTGTGACTAAAACATATTGACTCTCAAGAATTAAAGATAAATCAGATTTCATGGATGATTAAAAAAATCACTGATTTATTTAAGAAGGGAACTTATGAGGTAACTGTTGTAGACTACTTGTGAAAATAAAAATACGCATCTGTGGTTTTTATTTATTTATTTAGTTGTCAGTAGGCAATTGAAATGGAACTCAGGAAGCTTGGTGGTAAAAAAGGAAGAATCATTCACTATACAGTAATAATTGAAAGTCATACTAAGTTCATCAATAAAAAAAAAAAAAGGGCCTCCCTGGTGGTGCAAGGGGTTAGATGCACCCTATGAAGCTATCTGTAGCCATTGCAGCATGAGTTCAATCCCCAGCCAGGGAGTTACCCATATGGCGCAACAGACCTCTCCTGACTTGCCCACTGCTCTCCTCAGCAGTGTATTTCAGTCATTCCTCCTGTTCTGTTTCCCACTCTGTCTCTGGTGAATCCTCTCACCACCACCCCACCTCGGGTCTGTACCCAGTTCTTGTATGCTAAATAAATATTTAAAAAAAATAAAAAATAAAAGAAGAGAAAAACAGGTTATCTACACATAAGACTATGCATGCTTTAGTCATTATCAAGGAGGCAATGGAAACATTGTTTTCTTATAATGGAAGCACAATAAGAGAAAACTCATTGAAATCATATAGCAATAGGGGTTTCCAAATGCCAGAGGAGGATAAGCTACCAAGACTGGAACAGTCAGTAATATAAAAGGCTATAAAATTGACGTAATAATAGGTGTGGGTATGTGTTTGGGAGAGGCAAGAACACCAGATTTTATAATTCTAAGGAAAATGAAATTGTTCAAGGAAACAGGCTTCTTGCCAGTGATTTGTTTTACGATACAAAAAAAAAAAAAAAGGCAAACACAAGTTTATATTAGATATATAATCCAGGACTAATTTGTCAAAGTAAAAAGAAAAATAAGTTCATAGCCTATGATAAAAAATGTACTTAGTGTTTTCTGTATTTCTTGGGATATGAAATATATCCTAGAGGTTTAGAGAGGGAACAACCAAATTACCAAAATAGACTGTTTTGTCTACATTCCTAAGGATGTAGTTAATCAATGGTAATTTAATTGTTTATTTTATATTACTACATCATTTTCTACGATTTTCTTCAAGTATGTGCATTTTGAAAACACTTTTTTGTAGTAAAACCAGCTAATTCATTAAAAGATTATTAAATGAAAAAGATGGGCAAAACAAATCAACCCCTACAATTTCTTAATTCCATAAGAGTGTATACTTAAAATATTAGCAAAAATATCGATTAGTGCATGCATCGTGAGTGATTTTTAGCAAAACTCTAATGATTTACATACTTATGATTTGAACTTATGATTTGAACTCATGCAGATATTATGTAGATGAGATCTCCTTCTTTAATGATTAAATAGAAAAGTAAAACCACCAATAGGCATAAACTATCATATATACATTATTCTTAGTGAGGGAATTTATTAGTCATAATATATTTAGATATAAATATATGGATATATTTAAATTAATTCAGTCATAAAACAATGACATGCCTGACTTTTTTGCTTTTTTTTTTTTTTTTTTTTTTAGATTTATTTATTTATACAAGCACTGGGTACAGTCAGAAGCGCAGGAAGGTGAGAGAATTCACCGGAGTCAGAACGGGGAACAGGACAGACAGACCGACCAAATACACTGCTGAGGGGAGCAGTGGGCAGCCGGAGAGTTCTGCGGGCCATGCAGGACCCTCGCCAGAGGCCAGGGATCGAACCAGCACTGCAGAGGCTGCGGGCAGCTTCGTAGCCCAGCGTTCAACCGCTGCGCAACCAGGGAAGGCCCTTTTTTGCATTTTAAAAATAATTTATAAATATAATTAAAATTTACTTTAAGTTGTTTTGTGTTGTTTGTGATAAATAAATGTAAATTTTTAATTTATTAAACTGTTTTAAATTTAGGTTATTTAATTATTTTAAATTAGCAAACATTTGTTTCATGGAATACTTTTGTTACCAACTTCTGAAAACATTAATAAATCCTGTTGGTCTTTTGCACATGAAATAACCTTGCACTGACAGCATAATAATACTGAAAAAAGCTTTTAAAATAATATCAATTTTCCATAATACATCATGCATGGTGCATAATAATCCATCACTCTACAAAACAATTTTTGATGTGATACTTTTTCTTTACTTTGATACCTTTCTAAAATTGGTGCATCATCAAAACATTTTTTTATGATTTTCAAAAGAGAAGGTAAAAAATAATCTTGTGACCTTCTCTGCAATTGGCTGAAACTTTCATGCCTTTCATTCAAACCTCCATTAACTGAAAGTGGTTTTAGCTAGCTGTACTCAAGCATTTCAGTCAATTACCAGCTTTTATCTTGTTGTTATCATAAAGGGCCATTTCTTCCCTAAAATGGTCAATTAAGTTCATGAAAATAAATGGTGAAGAATATATACTTTCTTAGCTTTGCTGTCAGGAGTACACTGGTCTTGGGGGAAAAAAAAAAAAACATTTCAGGGAATTTCTTAATGAATAGAAATAACTTTCATCAGACTAGATGTTTGTTCACAGTTCTTTTTTCTCCGGCCACAATTCACAGTTAACAACACAGTAATTGAGTATTTGAAAGCTCTTAAAATATCTACCATCTCCTTAAAAGGGGGCCCCATGTTTTTACTTAACTACTCCATTTATTTCTGTTTGTACAAAGTGCATTTCAGAATCAATTGAAGTAGTAAGTTTTACTTGAAAAGCATCTGTAAAAGTTTTTTAATCTTGGAATAATGGGATAGAAAAAGCAAGCATTTGGAGAAGATTAATCAAATAGGATTTTTTTCTAGGAATACAGAATAGTTACAGAATTAATGTAAAATTTGAAAACATATGAGAAAAAAGTGATGGGCAGCAGACACTTCATTTGTATAGTGATGTAACATTATTTTTGCTTCGAAACAAGAAGGTCAGTTTGAATAGTGCTGCATCTATTTGCTTATGCCTTGATTAAGTCCTACTTTTCTTCTAAAACAAGTTAAAAGTATTTACTACTTGGCACCCCACTGTAGGCTAAATGACTTAATATTCATTAGGATTATCATTGATATTAATAGACAAAATTTAGTTAAATCTGGTTATATAGAATTTTCCAGTAAAGGTAGAGAAATACATTACATAAAAATATTTTTATTAAATTCCTTCTTTATTATGAATATGTAGTAAGAGTGAATAAATTGAGAAAAATGTATTTTATGTTTGTTTTTTTTTCCCACTGTTACAAATATTTTCTCCACAAACATTCTAACTATAAAAACTTTGACCCAGAAGCAGCTTTCATGCCCACTATGACTACGCAGGTGTTTCTCTTCACCAACATCCCCCCTTTGCAAAGCAGCAGAGGCAGCTCTCCTCCAAGACTGCCTACCTGTGACTATGCAGGTCTCTTTTTTAACAAATTATCCCTTTTGGAAGCAGCTGTTGCTGCCTGCTTGTGCCTGTGCAAGCATCCTTGATTTTCTTTACCTTTTTAATAATAAACCTGCATATATATATATGTATATATATATATATACCTATATATGTGTATATATATACATATATATACACCTATATATGTGTATACTCATATATGTATATTTACAAACTTTTACACATTCTGTATCCTAGCAACAATGTCCAACTCAATGCAAAGAAAGACTACTGAATAAATGTAATTACTTCATCACAATGGCTTTTTTTTACCCTTTGCATATGAAAACCAGAAGCTAGTAAATTACAGACACTATGATGGTTAATTTTGTGTGTCAAATTTGTAAGGTCACCATATCCAGATTTTAGGATAAACACCATTCTAAATGCCTCTGTGAATCTATTTTTAGATTTGGTTAATGTTTAAATCAGTAGTCTTTAAATACATTGAAGGATTCCCCACAATATGGGTGAGGCTTGTTTAAGTTGAAGGCTGTAATATCACAGAGATGCTCCTCACCTGAGAAAGAAGTAATTTGGAATGGACAACATCATGTCTTCACTTTACCCTAGTCTGTAAATCTACCCTGACAATTTTGAACTTATTCTACCTTATCCCCACAATCACCACAATTATGTGAACCAATCCTTAATATTTATTTTAATTATATATATGCATATATTTGTAAATATTTTAATTCCTGTTAGTTCTCTTTCTCTGGAGAGTCCTGATAATAAAAATTGTTGCAGAAATGTGATGGTACACTAACCAAGAGACAAAAGCATTGTGTGATAAGAAAACTATTTTCAATTTAGTGGTGGGTCAGAAATTAAATAAAAAACAAACAAACAGGTTATATACAAAAAATTTGTAGTGACTTAACCTTCACTAAGATATTCCTGCAAACTAAAACTTGTATATTTAATTCACCTTTTTATATTTAGTTTCTAAACTATCACTCCAAATGAATAATAAGTAATTGAATAAATAATAAAAAAATATTGCTTTGGTCACATTACATTACATTCAGAAGTTATTCTATTTTGAGTTTATTTAGTGTTTAAATAAAGTTGCATGTATAAGAGACATCCGATTTATAAAGCTTTTACTCCTCATATACACAGAAAATAAAATAAACTGTCTTCAAATAACCTTCTACAATCCCCCCAAAATATCTCCAAACTATTAAAGAGATATTATGGCATTATGTGGAATATGCTAGTTCAGTTACATGGTCAGGTAGCATGAAAAAATGTAATGACATTTCATAAAGTTGACTAGAGCGGCCATGGTGGCCTACGGGTTAAGTCTAAGCACTACCACTGTAATAGCCAGAGTTTGATACCTGCCAGGGAGCTAACCCACATATGGTGCAGCAGACCTCTCCTGTCTTGCCCACTGCTCCCCTCAGCAGTGTATTTCAGTAGATTGCCTATTCTGCTCCCCACTCTGTCTCTGCTGAATCCTCTCACCCTACCACCACCTCTGGTGCATATAAAAATGATCAGAAATATGTGTTGTACTTTGTTGGTGGGAATATAGATTAGTTCAGTCCCTTGGGAATCCAATGTGAATATTCCTTAAAATATGAAAAATAGATACACCATATGATTCAGCAATTCTACTCCTTGGTTTCTATACAAAGAATGCAAAAACACTAATTTGAAGGAATAAATGTACTCTAATTCTTTGCAGCACTATTTGCAATAGTCAAATTTTGGAAACAACCTTTGTGTGAAAAATACATAAAAGGATATAGAAGATCTAATTAGTAGAATGGAATATTCCTCAGCTTTAAAAACAAAACAAAAAGCTATTGACATTAGTACAAAAAACATAGTTGGAATTCGAAGGGATTATGCTATGTCAAAAAATACTGACTTTGCTCACATGAAGATTATAAAGCTATAAAATAGTCAGACAAACCATATGAAAAACAAACCCTAGGATTCTTTCTATAGAATTGAGATAAACAGGAAGATGGAAGGGGTAAGAAAAAAAAAAGAGAAGGGATCCCAATGGATTATGTTGGAGGAATCTGTGTGTTTTAGTGGTGGGTGTGATTTGGTAACACACATCTGCAGAAGTTGAACGTGTAAGTCTGAAACATATACAGTGTTGTAAACCAACATAACCTCAATGTAAAACTATATAATAGGTGAAAAACAGATGTGACTGTATTTGGTTATAGAGTCTTTAAAAATGTAATAAATGTTAAATGACATAGTATTAGTGTGACTTAATCAAATATCAAGGTACCTATATATCCTATAAGACAGGATATATTAGAGCTGTGTGTGATTTTTTTTTGGGGGGGTTCCTTTTCTAGTTCCTTGTGATGAAAGACAATGTTGCTTATTTGGGCTTGTTCTTGATTTTAGTTGTGGGCCAAAACACATTTTTTTTTTTGAAGATTATTTATTTATACAAGCACTGGGTACAGTCAGAAGCGCAGGAGGGTGAGAGAATTCACCAGAGCCAGAGCAGGGAACAGAACAGGCAGACAGACGAAATACACTGCTGAGGGGAGCAGCGGGCTGCAAGAGAGGTCTGCGCCCCATATGGGACCCTCGCTTGGCGGCCAGGGATTGAACCGGCGCTGCAGAGGCTGCGGGCAGCTTTGCAGCCCAGCACTCAACCACAGCGCTGCTGGGGAGGCCCCAAACACAATTTTTTAAGTAAGAAATTACATCAAACTGTATCTTTCCCACTTCTAGATTTCAATCATTAATTTTTTTATATAGGTAAGGTGAAACTTTACCATATGTAAAAATTTACTGTGCCTTTCTCAAGATCATTTCACCTGAATTCTACAAACATTTAATTCAAACCCTCATTCATTTTAGGCAGAATAATAAATATGATCAAATAAATATATAAATATGATCAAAATAAAAATGAAACATAAAACAAAAGTAAAATTAATATATTCAGGTCACACCTATTTGTTGTTAAGTCGTTCTTTAGATATATAAAAAAGAAGGAAGACTGTTTTTTGAAAGTGTCTAAAGAACCAAGTAGATAATAACAGAAATAAATGTTTATTTCCATGAGATTAGTTCTGTTGTTATCCATTTATCAAGCAGAAAAGAGAACACTCATGGATTATTCTAATTACTTACTTAAACCATTTTGTAAATAGTTACAAAATCTACAAGTATTTCAGTTTTGTTACCTAGTCTTACTTTATTTAGAGCTATCTAAAAAAATGAAGTTCTAAAGCTTAGTCAATAGTAAAAATTCCCTTGACATAAAATAATAATAAATAAAAGAAAGCTATTGTTTATTTAAATGATCTAATTTTTATTTTCATTCTTTCATTGGAATTGAATCCCCAAAGAAATATCTGAAGCTAATGTCTTGGGCTGTTTTGCCTCTTTTTTTCTGTGTATTTCATGATTTCTTGTCTTACTTATAAATTGTTCATCCATTATAAGTTATTTTTTTGTGTTTGATGTAAGATAGTTGTCTACTTTTTCCCTTGTATATGTGGTTGTCCAGTTTTCTCAATACTATTTTTGAAGAAACTTTCTTTTATCTGTTGAATACCATTGATTGCTTTGTTGTGAGTCAACTGTCAATGTAAGTGTGTGTTTATATCTGAACTCTATTCTATTCCAATAGTATGTGTCTATTTTTATTCCAATAGTATACTTTTATGTTTACTATTGCTTTGTAGTATAGCTTGAAGTCTGGAATTATGATACCTTCATTTTTTGGGCAGATATCTTGGATATCCCTAGTGATTTTTGGTTTCATATAAATTTCAATAATGAATTCTCCACTACTTTGAAAAATTATATTGAAATTTTGACAGGCATTTCATAGGGTATGATGAGAATTTTAACAGTGATAATCATTCCAGTTCATCAAAATGGGATATATGTCCATTTCCTTGTGGATACTTTTCATTTATTTTAACAATATCTTATGATTTTTGTTATATGGCATTTCATCTCTTTAAGATTATTTCTAGGTAGTCAATTCTTTTTTTTATTCAACCATAAACTATATGTTTTTCTATTTCTCTGCCACTGTGTTGTTTATATATAAGTACTCAACTTATTTCTAGTATATTATAGTCTGCTAATTTAATGTATTGATTTATTATTTGTAATAGGCTTTTAATGGAGTCTTCAGAGTTTTCAATGCATGTTATCATGTTATCTACATACATGATGTATTATTTACCTCTTTTTCAACTCTCCATTGTTAAATCAATGCACAGATCAAACAGTCATATTATCAACAAATAAACAACATGTTGCAGGACATAGTTCAGTCCATAACAAATATTCATAGATGAAGGGTTGAGAGGTTAGGCACAGGCTGTTCACATATAGTGTTCCTTATAGTTGTCAATCTATCAGGGAAGCCCATTTGTGTCTTGGAATACAGAATTTTTAAAAGAAATTTGGTCACTTAGCGACCAATACCAATTACAATGCAAACATCAAACTAGGCACTTTGTATCCTATTTTTTGTTATTACTATAAAGATTGTCACTTAGAAGAGCAGTAAGTGAATTAATCCTTTTGACAGCACTTGAAACATGACTGTTGGATGCTGATTTATGATATCTAAGTTTGTTAACTGAAATACATAATTCTGTTTTCCACATTCAGTTTCAAAATTTCCCGAAGGTACTTTTATTAGTTCAGGTTGGGTCAGCCAACAATTTTGAACCACTTAACTGTAATCAGTGGAGCAGAGTCAAATATACATATATATGAAGCATTCCTTTGTTTATTATTGATAAAGAGGACACCAATTCCCAGAATAAAGAAGAGATTAAATATAACAAATGGACAGTGCATTTTGGACTTATGTGACTTACATATGTAATAAATATTAAATCATTTCTCAAAGATCTCTTGGTAGATAGCCTCTCAGAACTATTTTCATAACTAATCTAACAATTAGCCTGTTGTTCATTTGTTTTGTTCCTGAACTAGGGTTAGAAAATGGTAGCATTGCCATATACTAAAATATTTTCAAAATTCCCCATTGCCTATGTGATGACATAGGAACTATTCAGTGTAGCAAGGAAATAAATATATAATGTAACTTCTGTCTACCTTTTCTGTCCCTTTCCCATTGCTTTCAAGTACAAATACATCATTCTAGTCTTGATATATTTCTATTCTCTGTGTGTTCTGTTCATTTTAAAGTTCCATAGTTTCCACTCACTATTTTTTCTACAATCTCTTAGAGTTCACTGAGTTCATATTTCATTTTTCCAAGGGATGCCAAATGTTATCTTCTCTATAAAGATTTCTGTGACTTTTTCTGTCCCTGTCGCAGTGAGGAACATAGTCTTTGTGCACCCATTGAGGACATTGTTCTACTATAGCATTGATTATAATGTATGTGTATTTGTGCACGTGTATCTCTATCTATCTATGTATGCATATGTGTGTGTATCTCCCTACACTTGCCTGTTTTCATAGACCTTATTTTATTATTTCTAATTTTATTATTTGCAATGCCTAGCAGAGAGTTGACTGTATATACTATTTCTGTAGGTTTTGGTCACTTAATAAATATGATTTAAATATGAAATTAGGATTATTTACAAATAATCTATTATGACAATCAACAAATGTCAAATAATAAGAAAATCAGAATTTTAATGTAAGGACCAAGATGGTTGGTTAGAAGGCTCCTCATCTTTCATCTGTCCATACCTGTACCAAATACACAGGTGCCCCCAAAATAGTTATCTCTCTTGGAAACACAAAATCTAGTTGAGTGTTTCCTACACATTGGGTGAATGAAAAAATTATATGGAAACTGATAGGAAAAACTGACACACACTCTCACCATTAGCTCCACCCAAGGTACAACACCATAATATTGAAAGGTAAGCTCCCATTCCCAAACATCACCATTAGCTCCACCCAAGGTACAACACTATTATATTGAAAGGTAAGCTCCCATTCCCAAACATCTCCCTGAGGAATGAGAGAATTGGAACATATGTCTAGGGTACCGTTGTTTAAGACTTACGTCAAAGTGACGTTTTCCCAAAACGACAGGCTATAAGAGCCATTAGAACTTATTTTCAATATTTCCACTAAATTGTGGCAAATAAGTAATTCTTTTTTATTTATTTATTTATTTATACAAGCACTGGGAACAGTCAGATGTGTGGGAGGGTGAGAGAACTCACCAGAGCCAGCGCGGGGAACAGAACATGCAGACTGACGAAATACACTGCTAAGGGGAGCAGCGGGTGTTACAGGAGAGGTCCACCAAGCCATGTGGAACCCTTGCCAGTGGCCAGGGATGGAACCGGCGCTGCAGAGGCTATGGGCAGCCTGGCAGCCCAGTGCTCAACCGCCTGCGCCACCAGGGGAGGCCCAAATAAGTAATTCTTTTTTTTTTTTTTTTTTAATCTTAAATTTTATTTTTATATTCCCCCATACAATTGCAAACGCCCCATTCTGACCCCAATCCTTCCCCTCCCGCCCCCCACCCCCCAAAAAGTGTCTCTGGTTCATAGTTTTTTGTTGATTTTGATTTTCACTTTCTTATATTCATTTTCCTGGTCCCTTATTTAAGTTTTCTAGATTCCTGCTATGAGTGAGACCATCCGGTATTTTTCTTTTTCTTTTTGGCTTATTTCGCTGAGCAAGATCCCTTCCAGCGCCATCCATGTTGCTGCAAATTGCATGTGTTTATCTTTTTTGAATGCTGAGTAATATTCCATGGTATATATGTACCACATCTTCTTGATCCAGTCATCTACTTTTGGGCATTTGGGTTGTTTCCAAAGCTTAGCTATTGTAAACAGTGCTGCTATAAACATAGGGTGCAGGTGCTCTTTGGAATTGATGTTTCTGTGTCCTTTGGGTAAATACCTAGGAGTGGAATTGCTGGATCATATGGAAGCTCTATGTTTAGTAGGTCCAGAAATCTCCACACAGCTCTCCATAGTGGTTGGACCAGTTTGCACTCCCACCAACAGTGCAGGAGAGTTCCTTTTTCTCCACAACCTCGCCAACATTTGTTGTTGCTAGTTTTTTTAATATGTGCCATTCTCACTGGTGTGAGATGGTATCTCATGGTAGTTTTGATTTGCATTTCCCTGATTGCAAGTGATGTTGAACTTTTTTTCATATGTCTGTTGGCCATTTGCATTTCCTCTTCAGAGAAGTTTCTTTTTAGCTCTTCTGCCCATTTTTTGACTGGATTATTTTCTTTGTTGTTGCTGAGTCTCATCAGCTCTTTGCAGATTTTTGTGATCAGTCCTTTATCATTAGTGTTGGGTGCAAAAATGTTCTCCCAGATGGTGGGGTTTCTCTTTGTTTTTGTTATTGTCTCTTTTGCTGTGCAGAAGCTCTTTAATTTGATGTAGTCCCAGCTGTTTATCTTTGTCTTCACTATCACTGCTTTGGGTGATGTGTCTGTAAAGATGTCTTTGATGTGCAAATCCCGTAGTGTTTCACCTATATTTCCTTCTATGTATTTTATGGTTTCAGGTCTTATGTCTAGTTCTTTAATCCATTTTGAGTTGATTTTTGTGTATGGTGTGAGGTAGTGGTCAAGCTTCATTCTTTTGCATGTAGCGACCCAGTTTTCCCAGCACCATTTATTGAACAAACTTTCTTTGCTCCAATGCATAGTCTTTGTTCCTTTGTCAAAGATTAGTTGACCATATATCTGTGGGTTTATTTCTGGATTTTCTATTCGATTCCATTGGTCTGTATGTCTGTTCTTGTTCCAATACCATGCAGTTTTGATGATTATGGCTTTGTAGTATAGTTTGCAGTCTGAGAGTTTGATGCCTCCATTTCCTTTTTTTTTTCAGTAGAGCTTTGGCTATTCGGGTTTTTGGTGATTCCATATGAATTTCATCAATAATTGTTCTATTTCTTTGAAGAATGCCATTGAGATTTTGATTGGAATAGCATTGAATCTGTATATTGCTTTTGGTAGGATGGCCATTTTAATAATGTTTATTCTTCCAATCCATGAGCAGGGGATGTCTTTCCATTTCTTTGTGTCTTCTTCTATTTCTTTTAACAGTGTTTTATAGTTTTCTTTGTATAGGTCCTTTACCTCTTTTGTTAGATTTATTCCCAAATATTTGATTTTTTTTGTTTCAATAATAAAAGGGGTGTTTTTTTTGATTTCTTCTTCTTCAGATTTATTGTTTGTGTATAGGAAGGCTACTGACTTTTGCGTGTTGATTTTGTATCCTGCCACTTTACTGAACTGACTGATGAGTTGAATTAGTTTTTCTGTGGAGATTTTGGGGTTCTCTATGTATATTATCATATCATCTGCAAATAGTGATAGTTTGACTTCTTCTTTTCCTATTTGGATTCCTTGGATGTCTTTCTCTTGTCTTATTGCTCTGGCTAGGACTTCCAGTATTATATTGAAAAGCAGTGGTGAGAGTGGACATCTTGTGTTGTTCCAGATCTTAATGGAATTGCTTTCAGCTTTTCACCATTGAGAATTATACTGGCTGTTGGCTTCTCATAGATGGCCTTTATGATGTTGAGGTATGTTCCTTGTATCCCAAGAATTTCAAGGGCTTTTATCATGAATGGGTGTTGCACTTTGTCGAAAGCTTTCTCAGCATCTATTGATATTATCATATGGTTTTTATATTTCTTTTTGTTGATGTGTTGGATAACATTGATTGATTTTCGGATGTTAAACCATCCTTGTGCCCCTGGAATGAATCCAACTTGGTCGTGGTGAATTATCTTATGGATACATTGTTGGATTCTGATAGCTAAAATTTTATTGAGGATTTTTGCATCAGTGTTCATTAGGGAGATTGGCCTATAGTTTTCCTTTTTTGTGTTGTCCTTATTCGGTTTTGGTATTAGTGTAATATTGGCTTCATAGAACGTGTTTGGTATTGTCCCTTCCTTCTCAATTTTTTGGAAGAGTTTGTGAAGGATAGGCACTAATTCGTCTCTGAATGTTTGGTAGAATTCATTTGTAAATCCATGTGGTCCTGGGCTTTTGTTTTTGGGGAGGTTTTTGATTACCATTTCAATTTCGCTGCTTGTAATTGGTCTGTTTTGGTGTTCTATTTCTTCTTTATCTAGCTTTGGGTGATTGTAGAGTTGTAGGAATTTGTCCATCTCCTCTAGATTGTTGAACTTGTTTCCATATAACTGTTCATAGTAGTTACTGATTATTCTTTTGATTTCTGCTGTGTCCGTTGTGATTTCTCCTCTTTCATTTATGATCCTGTGTATTTGTGCTTTCTCCCTTTTTTCCTTTGTGAGTCTGGCTAGGGGTTTGTCTATTTTATTTATTTTTTCAAAGAACCAGATCTTTTGGATTGTTTTTTTAGGTTCAATTTCATTTATTTCTGCTTTGGTTTTTATTATTTCTTTTCTTCTACTGGATTTGGGGTTTTTTTGTTGTTCTTTTTCTATATCTTTGAGCTTTGAGATTAGGTTGTTTCTTTGAGTTCTTTCTTGTTTTTTGATGTGAGCTTCTATTGCTATATATTTTCCTCTTATTACTGCTTTTGCTGCATCCCATACATTTAGGATATTGGTGTCCTCCTTGTCATTCAATTCAAAGAATTTTTTAATTTCTTCTTTGATCTCCTCATTAGTCCAGTGGTCTTCCAGTAGTGTGGCTTTTAATCTCCAAGAGGTAGGATAGTTCCTTGCCTTCTTTTTATGATTTATTTCTAGTTTGATGCCTTCGTGGTCAGAAAAGATGGTTGGTATGATTTCAATCTTGGTGTATCTGTTGATGTTTGTCTTGTGCCCCAGTATGTGATCGATCCTGGAGAATGATCCGTGTGCGCTTGAGAAAAATGTGTACTCCGTTTTTTTTGGGTTTAGTGTTCTATAGATGTCTGCTAAGCCCAAATGCTCTAGGTCCTTATTTAGAGCTTTAGTTTCTTTACTTATTTTTTGTCTTGTTGATCTATCCATTGTTGATAGTGGTGTGTTGAAGTCTCCCACTACGTATGTGTTTTCTCTGATGTCTGTTTTCAGAGAGGACAACAGTTGTCTGATATATTTTGGTGCTCTTTCGTTTGGTGAGTATATGTTAATGAGTGTTATTTCTTCTTGAAGTATTGTCCCCTTAATCATAATGTAGTGACCATTGGGGTCTCTTTTTATTTTTTTGAGTTTGAAGTCTGTTTTATCTGATATAATTATAGCTGTCCCTGCTTTCTTTTTTGGCCCATTTGCTTGTAGGATTGTTTTCCATCCTTTGACTTTGAGCCTATTTTTATCTTTTGTAGCTAAATGTGTTTCCTGGAGACAGCAAAAGGTTGGGTTTTGTTTCTTAATCCAGGCTGCAACTCTGTGTCTTTTTATTGAAGAGTTTAGTCCATTTACATTTAGAGTTAATATTGATATGTTAGCATCTGTATTTGCCATTATGTTTGTCTTTCCTTTGATTTTATTTATTCTTTTAATAACTTTTTTTTTTTTTGGTCTTCTTTCGTTGTTATTCGTCCCTCTGAGGTTCTGGCTTTAGGATTCCTTGTAGTATTTTTTGGAGTGGGGGTTTATTCGTAATGAAATTCCGGAGTTTCTCTTTGTCTGGGAAGGTCCATATTCTTTCTTCATGGAGGAAAGAGAGCTTTGCGGGATAGAGTATTCTTGGTTGGCATCTGTTTTCTTGGAGTCTGTTGACTATGTCCCTCCACTCTCTCCTTGCCCGTAGTGTTTCTTCAGAGAAGTCTGATGTCAGCCTGATTGGTTTTCCTTTGAATGTTATCTGTTTCTTCCCTCTTGTCAGCTTCATTATTTTTTCCTTGTCCTGGATTCTTGGGAGCTTTACTATTATGTGTCTTGCTGTGTTTTTCCTTTCGTCGTGGAAGTTTGGTGTTCTTCTTGCTTCTTGTATATCAATTTTCAGCTCCTTCTTCGCATTTGGGAAGTTCTCTTCAATTATCTCCTGGAATATTTTCTCTGTTCCTACATCTCTCTCCTCTCCTTCTGGAATTCCTATAACTCTTATATTTCCTTTCCTCATGGAGTCAGATAGTTCTCGAAGTCTTTCTTCATTCTTTTTCCTTCGTACTTCTCTTTCCTTTTCTGTTTTGGTTCTTTTTATTTCTGTGTCTTCAAGAGAACTTATTCGTTCTTCCATTTCATCTATTCTGCTTTCCTTGCTTTTCCCGGAGTTCTTTAGTTCCTCCATTAATTCTTTGATCTCCTGCATTTCTTTTACTCCCTCTTTAGGGACTCAATTTCATTCTTCTGACCATTGTTTTCCCTCTTTAGGGACTCAATTTCCTTCTTCTGATCTATCACTTTTTTAATCATGGCAATTTTAAATTCTCTTTCTGGAAGGCTCAGAAGTTCTTCCAAGTTGCTCTCGTTGCAATCTGGGGAGTGGTTTTCTTTTTGTGGTGTGCTTCTTTCCTGAGGAGTTGTTAGGTTGCGTGTGGTTCTTCTACTCCCTACTGTCTGTTTTCTAATTTGTCGTATGCGTTGGGACACTGTGATGCTCGGACTGACTGGCATCTTGGGTGAACTTCTCCGCTCCCCTCTGGCTCTTCCAGGAGCCATCTCTGCCTTCTGGGGAGCTTTCTGCTGGTTTTAGGCAGTTTTTACTGAAGAAATGTCCCTGTTCTCAAATGGCGAAGTGGGATGCAGTCCCTGCGCCTCCGGTTTCAGGCACACTCTTCTGCGCACCCGGTCTGCCCCGGACGTGGGTGCCTGCTCCCTCTGTGGGCTCAGACTGCTGGTCGGAAGGGGCCTGGCATGGAATGGCTTCCCGGCTGGCCACTGCAGAAGCCTTCTGCCCTTTTCAAGCAGTCTTAAGAAATTTCCTGTTCTATGGGGTGTTAGTGACTTTTTTTTTCCTGGTCACTAGGTGGCGCCAGAGATCTCTCCTAATGTCCTTGGGGGAATGTTTTTCGTCCCCTCCACCCCGTGGGACAGGGAACAGAGCGGGAATGGTAGGGTACACCTCAACAGCTTTGGGGTGCTGTGTCTGCCTTGTGCCCCACCGTCGTGGAGAACCCACGCCCCGAATTTTCGTGCCCCGGGTCTCAGTTCAAAGCCCTCAGTTCCAGGACGCGGGCTGTAGCCCAGTTCAGTGGCGCGGGAATGGCGCCTTTTGCACTGCTCCCGTGCCCGGGTGCCTGGTTCCTGCTCACTCAGGGAGGGACCTTCACCTCAGTGAGGATCTCCGCGCGTCTCCCCGCAAGCCTAGGTCGTCTCCCCACAAGCCTAGGTGGCAGGCGCGGGTACCTGGGCAGCCGCGATTCCGGTCTGCACTTGCTTTTCAAGCTCGCGGAGCGCGCCTCATTTCCGCGCAAGCTTACCGGCAGCCCGGGCTGTGTGCGTGTCTCCCGGGGTCTTTGTTCTTCTCTAATGGCGCCCGGAGCCGTTCGCTCACCGCCGCGGCGAATCCTGCAGGGTTCGCCTCAGCTCCCATTCACGGGGTGTGGTGGCTGCAATAGTTCCTTTCCACTCACAGTCCCACTTGCTGCGTAGTTTGTTCTTGTTTGTTGTTTTGGTTTGTTGTTTCCCTCCTCTCTGCCGGTCGGAGAGTCCCAAATAAGTAATTCTTAATGGATACACATTCAGCATAGCTATCTGACATGGACTCATAGACAAAAATGCCCATAACCCAGCCTTTCCCTCACAAGTATTTGTTGGAATGCTTTATATGTCACTCTAATAGTGCCTCATTAAAAAAAAAAAATGACTATAATGCTTCCCAGATACTAAAAGATCTGGTAGACACATCTTCTACCTTCTACTTCTGACACACTCAGTAAGACCAAATTAGCAATATCTTCCTGACCTGAAATAAACTTATTAGTATATATAGTACCCTGTCTCTAACACTTGTCAAAAATGCCAATCTCCAAATTTCCAAGTTTTTTTTTTAAGATTTATTTTATTTATTTATGCATACAAGAGCTGGGGGGCAGGCCAGAGTTGTGGGAGGTGGAAGGATTCACCAGAGACAAAGTGGGGAGCAGAACAAGCAGATCTATTGAAATACACTGCTAAGGGGAGCAATTGGCAAGACAGAAGAGTTCTTTTACGTCATGTGGTCTAGCTCCTTTTCAGGGGATTGAATTCATGCTGCAGTGGCTGTGGATAGCTTCATAGTGCTGATGCTTAACCCCTTGTGCCTCCAGGGAGGCCCCTGAAAGAACTTTTCAATGAAAACTATAGACACTGTTAAAAGACATCAACGAAGACACGGTAAATGAAAACTTATTCTATACTGTTGTATGGAAAAATTAGCATACTCAAAATGGCCTTCTCACCCAAAACTATTTATAGATTCAAAGGAGTCCCTATCAAAACTCCATTGGATTTCTTTGTAATCACAAAAGACCCTGAAAATTTAAAGCAATCTCGACCAAAAGGAAGGGAAATATATGTATAATACTCCCTGACTTCAAACTATTTAACAAGGCTATACTATTCATAAAAGTAGACAAAAAAAAAAATAGAGACACATATCCATGGAATAAAATTGAAAGTCCAGAAATTGGTCCACATTTATATGGATACTTAGTCTACAACAATGTAGTGGAAAGTACACAATGGAAAAAAAAATCTTTTCATCAAATGGCATTGGAAAAACTGTCAGGCACATGCAGAAAAATGATACTAGATGATTTCCGCACACCATACACAAAAAATAACTCAATATTAATGAAAAACTGGTATTTAAGACCAGAATCTATTAAATACATACAAGAAAG
This sequence comes from Talpa occidentalis, assembly GCF_014898055.3. Taxonomy (NCBI): domain Eukaryota; kingdom Metazoa; phylum Chordata; class Mammalia; order Eulipotyphla; family Talpidae; genus Talpa; species Talpa occidentalis. The sequence goes on from NW_023604972.1 coordinate 75,181,584, forward strand.
CATAAGCAAAGCACTACATGACATTGGCTTCAAGGATGTCTTAGAGAACTCACCTCCAACAGCAAGGAAAATGAAAGCAAAATATACAAAATACATTAAGATATAAGTAAAGAAACTATCAGTAAAATAAAAATATACCTCACGGTATAGAATAAGGACCTTAAAATTCAATTTCTACAAACATCTCACACAACTCAATTAAAGAAAACAAAAACAAATTAAAAAATGGGCAGAGTGGCTTAATAGACATTTCTACATGAAAATATACAAATTGCCTATCCATACATGAAAATATATTCAATATCACTTATCATTACGAAAATGTAAATCAAATCCACAAAGAAAAAATATCAAGTCATTCCAGTGTGAATGGCCCATCTGAAAAAATACAGTAATAGCAAAGGTTGCAAGGTTGTGGAGAAAAAGGAATATTTGTATACTTTGGATGGAAATTTAGGCTGGTCCAGCCTTTACAAAATATTAAAAATAGATATGCTATACGATCCAGCAATTCCACTTCTTGGTTTGAAAAATGAAAAAAACAACAAAAAACAACAACAACAACAAAAAAAAACCAACAAAAAACAACAACCTTAATTAATTCCAATGGGTATATGCATTCCTTTGTTCACTGCAGCTCTATTAACATCAACAAATCATGAAAGAAAACAACCTTTTCTCATCAAGACAGATGACTAGATTAAGAAGATGTGGTACTTATACATAATAGAATATAATTCAGTTATTAAAAATGACAAATTCCTGCCATTTGTGACATTGGTGGAATTGGAGGGATTAATGCTAAGTGAAATCAGCAAGAGAGAGAAAAACAGTTATTGGAATCTTTCGTATGAGGAATATAGAAACTAAATAAAGGAACTAACAAAACTAAATGGAAAGAAAATCTAGAAATGACAGCAGAATTGAGATGGTCAGAGGGACAGTATGAGATTGGGAGCAAAGCAGTGGATGATAAACGGATATGGTGGCTCTGGTTTGGGTGGAACATGGTGATGTACATCTGAGGAGATGAGAACCAATTCTTCTCACTCATATGCAGCGATGTAAACCAATGTTACCTCAAGAAGGAAGGAAGGAAGGGAGGGAGGGAGGAGGGAGGGAGAAAGGGAGGGAGGGAGGGGAGAAAGCAGAGAGGAAATCCTGCTGTTTACAACATCACGGATAAACTTGGACTTGGAGGACATTAAGTTAAGTTAGATAAGCTGGACAAGAAAGACAAATAGTGTGTGGAATCCAAAGGAAAAAAAAAAAAAGAAAATGGAATTGTAGAAACAGAATACCAAATACTTACTGATAGACATTGAGGAATGTAGGAATAGGGTGAGTTTGGTAAAAGAATGCAATGCTTCAGGTACATGATGAATAAAATCTGAAGATCTAATGTATAATATGGTAATTGTGGCTGATTATATTCTATTGAATAAGTGAAATATACTATGGGGGCTGGCTTCAGAATTCTCATTAAAAAGAAGGTAAAAGAATTATTTTTATTTTAAAAATTTCTTTTTTACATTTTTTAAAAAAGATTTATTTATTTATGCATACAAGAACTGGAGTATAGGCCAGAGGTGTGGGGGGGTGAGAGGATTCCCCAGAGCTAGAGTGGGGAACAGAACAGGTGGATCTACTGAAATACACTGCTGAGGGGAGCAGCAGGCAAAACAGGAGAGGTCTGCTGTGCCATGTGGGTAGCTCCCGGGCCAGGGATGGAACTCATGCAGCAGAGTCTGCAGATAGCTTCACAGCGCTGACAACCCCTTGTGCCACCAGGGAAGCCTGAAAAAGAATTTTAAATGTATAATAAAAGTAGACTTTTTCACATTTTGGTCACTGGAAAGCTGAAGTTCCTCATCAACAAATAAAAGGTTGAGCACCTCTTGTGACTTGCTGGGAAATGAAATGAGAAGAAAGAGTACCAAACTTTGTTCATTTCACAGAATAAGGCTTCTGTCCTTTTTCATTACTACCTCCTTTCTGCCTGTGGAACTCAAGTTTGTTTTTCTAAATCACACAGGAAAAAAGTGAAAATGAGAAAGTAAACTTTGCTTTGGGAGTCAGTTCTGTGCTATTAATCCTCTAGTTTTGGTAAAAAAAAAGACTCATTAAGTACTACATGTCACCCTTTCTCACCTCAAAATAGGATTAAGTAAGCCAAAGAAAACAATTTATTTATTTTAAAGATTTATTCATTTATGCATACAAGAACTGGAGTACAGGCCAGGGATGTAGGGGTTGGGTGGTGGTGAGAGGAGTCACCAGAGACGGAGTGGGGAACAGAACAGGCGGATTGGGGCTTCCCCACTGGCTGAGCAGTTGAGCGCTGGACTGTGAAGCTGCCCACAGCCTCTGCAGCACCGGTTCGATCCCCGGCTGCCAGGCGAGGGTCCCACATGGCGCACACACCTCTCCTGCTGCCCGCTGCTCCCCTCAGCAGTGTACTTCGGTCCTTCTGTCTGTTCTACTCCCTGCTCTGGCTCTGGTGAATTCTCTCACCCTCTCGTGCTTCTGACTGTACCTAGTGCTTGTATAAATAAATAAATAAATCTAAAAAAAAAAAAAAAAAGAACAGGCAGATTGACCAAAGTACACTGCTGAGGGGAGCAGCGGGCAATACAGGAAAGGTCTGCTGCGCCAAGTGGGTTGCTCCCTGGCTGGCGCGGAATCGAAACTGCACTTCAGTGGTTGTGGACAGCTTCTTAGGCTGCTTCTTAACCCTTGCGCCACCCGGGAGACCCCAAAGAAAACAATTCATCACTTTAACATGATACAACTTCAGCATTTTAAATAATGGTTGTAGAATTTGCATTAAAATTTTCAAGAAATAATTAACATTGTACAATTAATTTAAACAATTCAAAGGAAAATATTTCTTGAAATTGTTTTAGAAAAGTTTGAAACTTTTAACATATCTTAAAACAGAATATTCTGTGAAAATAAATGTTTCCATTCTCATATTATTATAACTTTATTCATAATTTTAACCGATATAATATGAAAAATATTAGGTTTCATTAAAGCAGATGCCTATGTAGGTTAACGAATGGAACAGTGAAAATCTCATATCAATAATTAGAGACTAGGAAAAACTTCCAATAAGAACAAAATATGCATCTTATGTCCTATATAAAATTCTACCTCTTAAAAAATGGAAGTTTAATGGTAATAGAAGATGCTGCATTATTTTGTAGATGAAAAGTTCTGTTTGCAAGCAAATTGCATCACTCATTTATAAAGCAGAAAATGTATACCAAATATATATAGGTTGTCATTTTAGTCTTAAATTAATATGAAAATATTCAGACTTACTCAATTTTTGCTGAATTTAAATCAATAGTATCAGACACAAAATCTTGTTCCATAAATGTGGGTTTAAGTCATGTTATTTTTTATTGTATAATTCTTTTAAATATGATAAGAAATTGAGGGAAAGAACTGCTCTCAAGTCACTTTGAATAATGTTTTTATGACCTTTTATAATATTACTATTCTATAATATCATGATGCAGTAATAATAAGGCAATTGAGGAGTGCCTAATATTTAATCAAATCAAACATTTCTAATAACTAACATGCATATTAAATAACAGCATCTGGGCACTCAGTTATACTTATAAGGGCCCTTATAAACATAATTTATATTGCAAAGACTGAATCAATAATCAGATGATCTCTTTGAATTTAAAAAGTATGCTAATCTATCTTGAATGGATAAGACTTATTTATTTTTATATAATACTTTTGTTGTATAACTGTTTTAGATCTAGGATTCAAATACAGATTTTTTTGATATAAAACAAAATTTTATTAGTATTCTAAGGTTTTTATGTAGAACAAAATTTGAGGCAAAACAAATTAACTGGTGGATATAATGTTCTATCTAAACTCTTTAAATATTTTGATTAGTTGAGTTAAAATAAATATTAAATCATTTTAAATACATAGAATAAAATATACATTAAATTATACATGCATTAAATAAATATGATGTATTATACACATATCAACTACAACATGATAAATTAAATTGTTGTCAGCTTCATAAGTAATATTAACAACCATTGGCAGGCAAATGTCCCACATTGAATTCTAGACAATATGAAAATACATGACATAAAATAATACAAAGCATTTGAGATTACTTTAAAAGAAGAGGGAAGCCCAAATGTGAATGAATTTGGGTGCATCAAACTTTTCATTTTAGCAGATCTATTCAAAATTAGTGAGCTCCGTAGCCAAACGCTCAACCGCTGCGCCACCACAAAGAAATGGAAAGACATCCCCTGCTCATGGATTGGAAGAATAAACATTATTAAAATGGCCATCCTACCAAAAGCAATATACAGATTCAATGCTATTCCAATCAAAATTTCAATGTCATTCTTCAAAGAAATAGAACAATTATTGATGAAATTCATATGGAATCACAAAAAACCCCAAATAGCCAAAGTTCTCCTGAAAAAAAAAAGAAGGGAATGGAGGCATCACACTCCCAGACTTCAAACTCTAGTACTAAGCCATAATCATCAAAATTGCATGGTATTGGAACAAGAACAGACATACAGACCAATGGAATCGAATAGAAAATCCAGAAATAAACCCACAGATTTATGGTCAACTAATCTTTGGCAAAGGAGCAAAGACTATGCATTGGAGCAAAGAAAGTTTGTTCAATAAATGGTGCTGGGAAAACTGGGTCGCTACATGCAAAAGAATGAAGCTTGACCACTACCTCACACCATACACAAAAATCAACTCAAACTGGATTAAAGAACTAGACATAAGACCTGAAACCATAAAATATATAGAAGGAAATATAGGCGAAACACTATGTGATTTGCACATCAAAGACATCTTTACAGACACATCACCCAAAGCAGTGATAGTGAAGGCAAAGATAAACAGCTGGGACTACATCAAATTAAAGAGCTTCTGCACAGCAAAAGAGACAATAAGAAAAACAAAGAGAAACCCCACCAACTGGGAGAACATTTTTGCACCCAACACTAATGATAAAGGACTGATCACAAAAATCTGCAAAGAGCTGATGAGACTCAACAACAACAAAGAAAATAATCCAGTCAAAAAATGGGCAGAAGAGCTAAAAAGAAACTTCTCTGAAGAGGAAATGCAAATGGCCAACAGGCATATGAAAAAATGTTCAACATCACTTGTAATCAGGGAAATGCAAATCAAAACTACCATGAGATACCATCTTACACCAGTGAGAATGGCACATATTAAAAAAACTAGCAACAACAAATGTTGGCGAGGGTGTGGAGAAAAAGGAACTCTCCTGCACTGTTGGTGGGAGTGCAAACTGGTCCAACCACTATGGAGAGCTGTGTGGAGATTTCTGGACCTACTAAACATAGAGCTTCCATATGATCCAGCAATTCCACTCCTAGGTATTTACCCAAAGGACAAAGAAACATTAATTCAAAAGAGCACCTGAACCCCTATGTTTATAGCAGCACTATTTACAATAGCTAAGCTTTGGAAACAGTCCAAATGCCCAAAATTAGATGACTGGATCAAGAAGATGTGGTACATATATACCATGGAATATTACTCAGCATTCAAAAAAGATAAACACATGCAATTTGCAGCAACATGGATGGCGCTGGAAGGGATCTTGCTCAGCGAAATAAGCCAAAAAGAAAAAGAAAAATACCGGATGGTCTCACTCATAGCAGGAATCTAGAAAACTTAAATAAGGGACCAGGAAAACGAATAACTATAAAAAAGTGAAAATCAAAATCAACAAAAAACTATGAACCAGAGACACTTTTTTGGTGGTGGGGGGCGGGAGGGAGGGATTGGTGTCAGAATTGGGGGGTTGCAATTGTATGGGGAATATAAAAATAAAATTTATTATTAAAAAAAAAACAAAATTAGTGAGCTCATATATTATCATTTCGACCTTATATATAATTTTCCTTCTTAAACAGAAGCAAATTCAGGATATACTTATTACATCGTCATGTATCATTAAATACCTGTGCATTTATCCTGAATGTGCCATACTTGTTTGGATCAAACATTCATTTGATCCAAAAAAGGCAAAAACAGAATTCCTTAATATTAGTTACAAATTAGGATATTTATAATGTTATTCAATCAATATAAAATAATATAGAAGTTTTCTTTTTTTCTTTTGCAGTATTCTCACTCATAGGCCTGGCACTTTCTTTCTCCATTTTTAAGGCATTCTAACCTATTGCTTTGTTAAGGATTTTGTAAACTAATATTCTATTATAAGTTCTGTACTTTAATTCTTTATGCTATATAATTTAACTAAAGTGATCAATTACCTAAATAATTTTAAAATTGCTATCCATTAAAATAACAAATTAGTGTCTAAATCTATCTGTTCCTTAATGCTTATATATAGTAAGTTTCCAAAAAATATCCATTAAATGAATGACAATTTGATACATATTAATTTGGCTAGGTGTGTGTGTGTGTGCAGGCATACACACACACACATATGTTGCTGATTGGTTTATTTTCTTGAATCAGAAGAGTTTAGTACCTTTTTGTAGGTGAGTCTAGTCTTCAATAATAATCACAGACAGGCCTCCCTGGTGGCTCAGGGGGTTGAGCACTACATTGTGAAGCTGTCCGCAGCCTCTGCGGCGCAGTTTCCATCCCCACCTGCTGGAGAGAATCCTACATGGTGTGGCAGATCTCCTCTGCGTTGCCCACTGCTCCCCTCAGCAGTGTATTTCTTCAGTCTGCCTGTTCTGTTCCCCGCTCTGTCTCTGGTGAATCCTCTCACCCTCCCGCGCATCTGACCTGTATCCTGGTTCTTGTATAAATATAAATAAATCTTAAAAAAGTGTTTTTTAAAAAAAATAATAATAATCACAGACATTCATGTTGAAAATGCTTGTACAATAACATATTTCTAGAAAATCCGTAGTTACTTTTTATTTCTTTTATTTTTTTTTATTTTTTTAAACAGTATTTGCTTCCCCCACCCCCTCAGATTGAGTCCCCATAGAATTTCCTTCCCCAGGGCACCCATGCACCATCACCACAGTCCCCTGTGCTCCTCCCTCCCTCCATCCCTCTCATTCCTCTCCCTCCTCCTCCCCTTCAGTATTATCTCTGATTTATAATTGTCTGGTTTTGCTTTCTTGTGTTTTATACTGTTTTTTTTTTTTTTTTTTTTTTTTTACGCTGATGTCTTATTTGATTCCCCTATATCCCTGTTACAAGTGAAACCATCCGATATTTTTCTTTTTCCTTCTGGCTTATTTCACATAGTTACTTTTACTTGTGCTTTGCTTCTAAGAATTTGCTCTATACTGAAAGAGTTAGAGAAAAACAAAGTGTTTATGTTTAGATCTTTGTTTCAAACAGTAACAACAGCATATCCTTATACATTTAGAATGTAGATTACGATATTTTAGTGAAGAAAGCAAAGAACTGCAAATTAATATCATCAAAGGGATGTGAGTCCTAAGCCATGTAAGGATATTTTTATAGTAATTCATCTTAAATATGGACATTTTAATTCCATATTATGATTATTTATATTTCTGTGAGAAGTTGGTAACACTGGAACCGTATAAAGATAGAGCCAGTGAAAGCCACCATTTATCTGCCTTATTACCCAGTTTAACTGGATCTGATTCTTGGACTAGGCAGAACGACCAGAGTGCCAAGAAGCCGACAGAGAATATCCTGTGTGAAAGAACTGAATAGAGAACTATTACCTATTTTTTATCAGTAATCCCCTCCACTTGACCATTTTATCTGTTTTCTCCTTATCTGTATATTACCTCATCTCCACTACTTCATCATTTTTTTAACCTCTCAAAGAAGCCCAGCTTGGATTCCTCCTGGAACATATTTTAGGTTTCTGTGTAATTCTTTGTACTCTGAATTCCAATTTTCTGTTATTTTCAAATAAATGTATTTTGACTTGCCCACTAACCTCACTGTTATTTTTTTGATGGTTAACATATCATACACCTATTTAAGTACCAGAGTATATATACTTATAAAGCTATATTTTATTTTCCCTAAGCTTTGTTTCTTTTCCCTGACTGTAATAACTTATGCTACAAAAGTTTCAAAATTAAATCAATAGAAAATAAGGTAAACGGGGGCCTCCCTGGTAACACAAGCGGTTAAACATAGCATGTGAAGCTATTTGTAGCCTCTGCAGCACAAGTTCAATCCCTAGCCAGCCAGAGAGCAACCTATATGGCGTAGCAGACCTCTCCTGCCTTGCCAGCTGCACCCCTCAGCAGTGTATTTCAGTTAGTCTGCCTGTTCTGTTCCCCACTCTGTCTCTGGTGAGTCCTCTCAGCCCCCAGCACCTCTGGGGTAAACTGGTAAACTGGTCTTTACCCCAGTTCTTGTATGCATAAATAAATAAATCTTAAAAAAAAGAAAAGAAGGTAATTGATTTCTTCTTTCCCATTGGAAATAATGGGTGACAATTTACTGAGCAACTATTTTAAATAAGATTTTGAAAATCTGGGCCTCCCCTGTGGCACAGCAGTTGAGCGATGGGTTGTGAAGCTGCCTGCAGCCTGTGCAGCGCCGGTGTGATCCCCAGCCGATGCGTGAGGATCCCACATGGCGCACAGACCTCTCCTGCCGCCCGCTGCTCCCCTCAGCAGTGTACTTCGGTCCTTCTGCCTGTTCTGATCCTGCTCTGGCTCTGGTGAATCTGGTCAATTCTCTCACCCTTCCGCACTTCTGACTGTACCCAGTGCTTGTATAAAATAAATAAATCTTAAAAAAAAAAAAAGCTTAAAAAACAGATTTTGAAAATCTGAAAGTATACATCAACTATGTTTATTATAGGTGTTCTCATTTAAAAACTAAAGTACTTGTATCAGTTCATATTCTTGAAGAAAAATAAGTTGACATTCAACTAGGAATGCTACCATTTTTTACTTTATTAGATCAAATGAGATACAAAGTGTTAATGTATTCTTACCTTCCAGAAAATATTTTTCCCCTAAAGTATCTTCACAGAATAGCTACAGAAAACAGCACTAAAGTCTTGGAACAAAGATAAATGAGTTTCTGCTTAAGGTATTACAAGGCCAATTAGCAACATATAAAATATAAATACATTCATAAATACATTAAAATAGAGTTTTTAGGAGAAGTAGGTCAATGGCAAATTTTGAAAATAAATGAGATTTACAAGGTTAAGTACCCCAGAGGGCCATGAAATAATAATTTAGAAGAAAATGCTCTATATTATATATTATATATTATAGTAGAATTGGCTGAGCTACAAAGAATGCTTTCCAAATCTTAAAGTTTCTAAATTAGGCACACCGTGTCTAATTTTTTTCTATACCTCTTCAAAACCATCTAACACAACTATCGACATCCTGTATTCTCATGTGTTTATCATGTTGAGACAATATGCAATGTACTACATTTCTTCCCAATGAACAATACTTATATTTTCCAATATCCATTTTTCCCCCCTCAGGGAAAATAGACAGATAGATAGATAGATAGATAGATAGATAGATAGATAGATAGATAGATAGATAGATGTAGATATGTATATAGTTAATCTCATTAGTCTACGATTTTAGAAAGTTATTTTTATAATTCCTCATCTCACACTGATTTAAAATATTTTTTTCTCACTATTAACTCAAAAGATTAGTGGGTGCTTAAACTTCCCAGTCCCTCACTTTGTTATCATGTCTGGGATGACTATGCACAAGCTTAAGTTATTATCACTGCATTAGTTACCTTTTTTTTTATTTTTTAAACATCATTTTTTTTTTTTAAATTTTGTTTTTTGCCATATAGGATTTCTCCCCTCAGATGTCGTCATCATAGTTTCCCCACCATTTTCATGACCCCATAATAAGTGAAAATTAAACAGTACTTGCTTTTAGGAAAAAAAAAAAAAAAGCTATTGTCAGCTTTGCAAAATAAGTAGAAACACTTATTTTCATACTGAAGTTTCAACTAGTCCCTTTTAGAAACACCACTGCACTGAAATACTGTCAATTGCTAAACTTAAAGTCTCCTAAAATCACATATAAAAATAATTCTCTGCTTTTCTTGGTAAAACTGAATCGCACAATTATGACTCCTGATGATTTAAACAATAAATATAATTGATTTTTTATTTTCAAAATTATTTGTGTTTTTTTTTTTACTTGAATAAGTATATGGAAGTGCAATGGCTAGGTCACATACTGGGTGTCTTCAAATTTATAAGAAATATCAGCTAGTTCAAAGTGGTTTATCCTTTTACATTTTCACAGAAAATAATAGAAAATCTCATAATTATGCCTCCTCATTATCCTTTGTTTTAGAAGTCACCTTCATTATAGCCCTTCAAATGTGTGTAGTGATATCTTATTGTCATTTAAATTAATGTGTCCCTGAAAAGTAATGATTTTAAACAGCATTGCATGTTTTTGTTGGATATTTTTATATACTCTTACTTGATATATTAATTTTATAAGCGAAAAAATATCTTCTTATTATTGGGTTATTTACATATTGTGGAAACAAATTCTTTCCAGACATATGTACTTAAAAAGACTGAGGGACTGGGGGCCTCCCTGGTGGTACAGGGGTTAAAGTCTCAATGCTACCAAGTTATCACTACCCACTGTGACATGAGTTTGATCCCCAGCCAGGGAGCTACCCAGATGGCCCAGCAGACCTCTCCTGGCTTGCCCACTGCTCCCCTGAGCAGTGTATTTCAGTTGATCTTCCTGCCCTTTTCCCCACTCTGTCTCTGATGAATCCTCTGAACCCCTGCACCTTTGGCCTACTCCCCAGTTCTTGTATACATAAATAAAATAAATCTTAAAAAAAAAAAAAAAGACTGAGGGACTGTCTCAAACTGAAGAAAACTAAGAGTGACAATTAAAGATAATGCTCAATGAACTAGATCCCTTAATGTAAACAAATATAGGGGCATTTGTTGGAAAATTAAATGCATTTAATAATTGGCTATTGTGACTTGATGTTAAATTTCTGTTTTTAACAGTTTCATTGTGGTTTTGTAAGAAATGCTTTTTGAAAAATAAATGTAAACTAAAGGTTTGGGGAATTTTATTTGTTGTTGTGCGCCAAATTACCCAAAACTTTGTCACTTTAAAATATCAGGTATTCATTTTCTCACAATCTCTGAAAGTTCTAGATTTAGGATCCATGCAGCACTCCATAGGAGACTGCACACAACATATTGGCCAGTCTGTCGTAATCAAAATATCTGATTTTATTTTATTTTTTAAGATTTATTTATTTATTTATACAAGCACTGGGTACAGTCAGAAGTGCGGGAGGGTAAGAGAATTCACCAGAGCCAGAGTGGGGCGTAGAGCAGGCAGACTGACGAAGTACACTGCTGAGGGAGCAGCGGGCGGCAGGAGAGGTCTGCACACCATGTGGGACCCTCACCCTGCGGCTGGGGACCTAACTAGGGCCGCAGAGTCCGCGGGCAGCTTTGCAACCAGTGCTCAATTGCTGAGCCACCAGGGAGGCCCAAAGTATTGATTTTAGATGAATATTAATTTCCAGTATGGTTCTCAAACATTCTGTTGAGAAGAGGCCTGAGTGTTCAGTAACCATTGTTACCTCAATTTAAAAAATAAATAAATAAATAAAGGACTGCTAATCAGCCTTAGATAAGACAAAATGTTACTCATAACAAAATGGAAGTAGTTGGAGAGAATTATGTGTATTAAAGTCAAGACAAATATTATACATTTGCATAGCATCCTATTCAACAAGTTAATCACAAAAACTAGTGAATACTAATTAAAAAATGAGACTCTGTTGTTAAGGAGGGGGACAAGAAATTGGGTCAATGGGCAATAAAAAAAGTATTAAGAAAAAATAAAATATAAATACACATTTAAAAATCATGTCATTTTTCTCTTCAAATAGAGACAAAATATCAAAACAAATAAGGGAAATGGTCCATATGAGGGTTTTTGCCATGAACTAGGCTAAATTCTGAAAGAATAATAAACTTGCTTTGACTCCACTATATTATAGGTAGTCTCACATAACTTTGAAATAATTATCACTAAAGAACTCAAATGAGGGGCCTCATTGGTGGCATAGGGTTTAAGTTCTCAGCACTATCACCACTGCAGCTTGAGTTAGATCCTTTGCCACACAGTGCAGCAAACCTCTCTTGTCTCACCCCCGTTCCCCTCAGAGTGTATTTCAGTAGGTCCTCCTGTTTTGCTCCCCACTCTGGCTATGGTGAATCCCCTCACCACTTGCACCACTGGCCTACACCCCAGTGTTTCTATGCATAAAGAAAGAAAATAAATCTTTTGAAAAAAGAACCCAAAGAAAACTGAGGTGTCAGACTTTCATCCATTAATTGTTTTTTTTTTTGTTTTGTTTTTTTAAGATTTATTTGCTTATTTATTTATTTATACAAGCACTGGGTACAGTCAGAAGCACGGGAGGGTGAGAGAATTCACCAGAGCCAGAGTGGGGAGCAGAGCAGGCAGAAGGACCGAAGTACACTGCTGAGGGGAGCAGTGGGCGGCAGGAGAGGTCTGCGCGCCATCGGGACCCTCCTCCGGTGGCAGTGGAGCAGCAGGGGATGGAACCTGCGTTGCAGAGCCTGCAGGCAGCTTCGCCACCCAGCGCTCAACCGCTGCGCCACCGGGGAGGCCCTTCATCCATTGATTTATCAAATAAATAAGCACTCATATTATGCCAGGATCTCTATTTCAACTACACATAATAGAAAATAACTTTGTTGAGACATGTTTTCCACATGAAATTCTGTCCCCAAATTCACTTATCACCTACAAGAACAAATACCCCTATACCGAATGTTTCAACATAGAAATACATCATTCAGATATAAGCATCTAAGGAAAAGGAGTTAATCAGGTTATTTTTCACCTCCCAAACAGCAGACAGCCCATAACCTTGAAATGCTATATTTGCCAACTTTCTGACATACAGCCACCAACAGATGGGTCTTCCATGGTCAACAATGTATCAGTTATGTAGCTATGAGCACTTAACAATATAAAAGGGGCTAGGAAGCTTAGTTGTTATTTTGCCCTTTAGTCTTTCTATAATCTTCTGGTCTTTTTGCCTCTCTGCACCAGCCTGCCTGCCTGCTATGTGGTCCCCTGTTTCAACATTACAGGAGAATAGGACACCTCTGAGGTTCCAATATTCATCTTCCTTTTCCACAAATCGACAAAGAACCTCCCGGCCTGTGATGATTGCACAACAATGTATTACGTATGTGTTATATATTTATATTACCTATTTCTATTCCCAATAAATATATGGTCAACTGTATGCTTTGTAAGTAGCCCCAAGAATCAAATGTGGAAAAGATGTTATCTATATCTACTGTTTCTTTGTAATTTACTTACTTTGATCCTGTGTTCTAATTTTTATACTCTAATTTTTCACCATGCATTGTGATTGGTAACTAATTTTCTTTACAATAACGTTATAAATGATGTTTTTTTTTTTTTTTTTGGTAGCCACACATTTTATTTACCCTCTTCTCTGATGAGCAGAGATCATGTTTGATGAGTCTGAAAGAACTTGGCCAATCTAAACATTAGAACTCTTTGAAAAGAATGACAATACATCTAACAGATAATATTAGGAGTCTCATTGTGTCCATATTTATAGTCTTATGATCTCTTAATATCCTCATGAATTTTCAGATGCATATTGACTTTTTTCTACTGGGGATTTTTGAGCAACATTTGGATCAAAGTTGTCCTTCACCCAATAATTCACACTAATAAATGTTTCAAACTTTGGAGAAAAAACTTCCATAATAAAAGGCTACACTGCTAACTAAAATAAAGAAAACATTGAGATCTGTGATGGCAAAAATGTTGACACAAAATAATTAAATGTGGTTATTGTCACTTGGAAAATCCAAACACATTCTCCTATTCTAAATGAAGTAACTTCAAAGTAATTGTAATCAAAATGCATTGTTAGGCAAATAATTGATAAAGGTACAAAACTGAAGCACTTCCTACTTTCAAGATAACATGTTCTCACCAAGGAAGGTAACACAAATGTATGGGAAAGAAAAACAAAAGAGAATTATGAGAACTATTGTATCATTAAAGTCTGAGGACATATTCTAACTAGATGAAATAACATTAGCATGGAAAGATTTATGATTAAAATATGAACTTGTTATGTTAGACAAGTGTTATCTACAAATCTGTCCACTGTATTTAGTTTCAACTGAATTTCTGAATTCAGGCAACATAAAATAATAATTTATCTTCATATATATATATATATCTAATGCTATCTTCTCACTATCACTTTTTGAGCATTGATAAATACTTACAAGAAAAGCACAATTTTCATATGTATGAAAACTCTTATCACTTAAACTTTTTATTCACTGAGTCAAAACTTGTTCCTAAACTCATTCAAGCTAGCAGCCATCCCATTTTATGGTTGTTTACAGAAATGATTGTGGAAAATTTCAGATGAAGAGAAAACATTTTCTATCAACACTGTAACATTCTCAGAAGTTAAATAAAATAGAATTTTGTTTTTACAAGAAATACTCTAAAATTACTATAGTTATCTCAACAGATTATCATAAATACCTGGAAATTTAAAATATTACAATGAAATTATTATCTTTGCAAGATCTTTTACACATGTAATAGTTAGAGGAAGATAAATTGAGATAATAAGGAACAAGAAGGGTTAACTAGAGAAAATAGTATTAAAACAAATGTATGGTGGGATATTTTTTCTCTTATGTATCATCTACTAGAAGTATATTTTACATAACTTCAGTGTGTATTCTGTGTTTATATTTCACTGCTTCTCATCATTAAAGCTGTATAATTTATACTTAAGAATGAACAACTGTTAACAGCCCTTTTAGTGCTCAGTCATTTTTCTCAAATCAATTCGACAGTATTTCCTAAGCCTTTTTCCAGAAGTACAATTAGATCACATTAATCTCGGCTCAGAAAATAATCAATGAGTGTCCATTGCCTATAAAATTAAACTCTTACTACTTAAAATCAGATCTCCTTATATAATCTAGTCTCATACTCAATTTCCAAAAGCATGCCCCATCTCTATTTTGTTCATGCTGTGCTCTCTAGCAGCATAAACAAATTAGAAAATACTCACATACAGTAAATGATAAATTATTTACCTGTCAAAGCAATGCTTTTATCAATCTGTATTTTAAGGAGAATTAGTGATGACTTTGTAGTATGTGGGGGTGCATTTTTGAGGGCAGGTGACTATGAGGAATACAAAAGGACATGAACTCAAGGGATCTTACGTTCATCCTGATGTATTAAGTGCAAATAAAATTACCTCATTTCTCTACCTCTAACTTTATATTGTTGTTCACTTTTTATAAATAACACTAATTGTCTATTAGTCTATGGCCACTGTCTATGGCCACTTCCATGCAGAATGCATTTATTTGTAGAAATTAAGGATAAAAAAGCCCCTATTTGTTGTAAAAGAAACAAATTTAATCTTTAACATGGTTGAGAGTTAGAGATCCATCACTTAGTTTGACCCAATTTTACCTCTCTACGAAAATTCGATTCCTCTCTGCTGAGGTGCTGCTATGATCAGTGAAGCATCCATTTGCAACCTGAACCAAAAGCTTCACAAAAAATATCCATAGGTGTGTCTTAACCCCTTGGCCACCAGGCAACATGAGTTCAATCCCCAGCCAGGGAGCTACCCACATGGCACAGCAGACCTCTCCTGACTCGCCTGCTCCTTCCCTCAGCAGTGTATTTCAATCTTTCAGTCTGCCTGTTCTGTTCCCCACTCTGTCTCTGGTGAATCTTCTCACCCTCCACACCTCTGGCCTGTACCCCAGTTCTTGTATGTGTAAATAAATACATCTTTAATAAAAAATAAAACTACAAAAAAATCTTCATAGAATAAGCATTTCCCTTATTAGTGTGGAAAACTTTTTTGAAAGGATTTATTATATTTATTTATTCATACAAGAGCTGGGGTGTAGACCAGAGGTGTGGGGGGTGAAGGATTCATCAGAGACAGAGTGAGGAGGAGAGCAGGCTGATAGACTGAAACACACTGCTGAGGGGAGCAGCGAGTGAGACAGGAGAGGCCTGATGCACCATATGGGTCAGCTCCCTGGCCAGGGTTCGAACTCACACTGCAGTGGCAGCTGATAGCTTCGTAGTGCTGAGACTTAACCCCCTGCACAAGATATGCCCAGTAGTGTGAAAATCTTAAAAATAATAGAGTAATATAACTGAAATGGCTGATAGGAACAGAATAGGGTATGACATTTTTTCAAATACCAAAAGTCCTTTTTCTTTTTTAACAAGACCTGCTCTCAGGAGAAACTATTTACCTAGATCCTAACCAATCTGTGTTTTAAGGAAATACCCAATTCTAGCCCACTCTGACCTTTTTATTTTCCATTAAAAAGGAAAAGGTGAGGGAGATTCGACATGCCTGTTTTAGCAGTACACAGACACAAGCACCCCGAAGACTGAAACTCCCCACATATTACCAAATATCATGTATACTGCTTATACCCACATCAAGTATGGCTACCAAGAAAACTTACAAAGATGCCCAAAAGGCAGCAGACAAAATTCAAGAGCTAGAACATGTATTTTTACCAGGCATGGCAATAGCGCTGGATTTATCTGACTGGAAATTTAAAACAACTATGATCTTTATGCTAAGTCCGCTAATGGGTAAAATAGAGACCATTCAGAACAGGTGGTCAATGTAAGCAGAGAGAGGACAATTGTAACAAAGAAATAAAATTAAATACTGAGAGGGAATAAAAAAAGCAAACTTCACAACAAAATAAAAAGTGCCTTTGATAAGCTTATTATCAGATCCAATACAGTTAAGGAAAGAATCTCTAGACAGTGGTAGATCGAATACTGAAATGCAGAGGCAAAAAAAAAAAAAAAAAAAAAGCAGCAACCAAGAACAGAATACCCAAGGACTGTGGGACAACTACAAAAGGATTGGCATGCACATGATCACAATACCAAGGAGAAGGGACAAAGGAACTGCTTTAAACAACTGCTGAAAATTTACCTAAATGAATGCCAGAGACACATGTCCAGGAAATTTAGGAAGCAAATGGAATAAAGTAAAAATAAACTATGGCAAATCAAAGGGCGGTTGAGGGAATAGAGGTTAGGGAAGAAAAGTTGTAAGACATCTGCAAGAAGATTTGTAGGATGAGAAAAGCAGGTACATATCTGGCTTGAAAGCATTATGAAAAAGTACCCCAACAGTAAAATAGTTATTTATGTAAAGGATTGCCAAATTAATAAAAGTTGAGGGAAAGAAAAGAAAATCAGGGATAAAGAAAAAAAATCTAAAAAAGCAGAAGTCTAAAAACAACATATTTATAGGGAACAAAAATAAGAATTATATCCAAACTTCTCAAAAACCATGCAAACCAGAGAGTGTAGGATAAAATATAGAGAGTTCCCTATACCAGTAGACTTGAAGACAAAAAAATGGGTAACTATGTTTCAAATGTTATCTATCATGGCTATCATAATAGGATTGTTACTGCATATAGGTGGGGAAGTGCATCTTTATACTCAGAAGAGAGAATGGTGTGCCTGTTGGTGCTATCAAATTAATTAATAGATTCAATCTATTTAAAATTCTATAAAAATATTCCAGTTAACTTTTTTTATAAGGCAAAAAAAAAAAAACTGACATGGGCAGCTATGTATAGTTTACAACCAAATAAGCATCAATTAGGAAGCATCCAGCTGCAAATAACAAATAACAGGATCATATCATTAAGATTGTGTTAAGTAATGAAGTGATTATATATTTCATGTAACAAAGACCTACAGTTAGGCAATTCCAGGGTTGGTTCAATAATATTATGTCAGTAATTACACCTATAAAAATTTGTATCAACTTCTTCTGCCTCATCTCCTCCACAACCCCCACCCAAAGATTAGAAGATAGCTATATTGGAACCAAATACAATAAAATATTCTACCACATGAACCGATACATAGAGTCAAGTTTCCACAGGAGGTATCATATTTATATTTTACCACCTCAGCATACTTTCCTGTCTATTTGGCTGTCCAGAAAGGTGCAGATGAGATAAATTACATGTTCCTTTCATTTTTAAATTAAATCACATATAATATTGAGTGCCCAAGTTAATTCTGGCTTTGAGTTAAAATACCTTAAGGAAATTTCTTTGGCAGTTTGAAAAATGATAGGCAAAATTAAGAAAAATAAAATTAGTCTTCTATGAAATCTAAAATAGTTGCAACTTTGAAAAAATTGTGATACTGACAGAAATATCAATACATTAGTAATAAATCCTAAATATATTGAAGCTTAAAAAGATAAGATGTTCATAGGCAAAAGTATAATTTTGAGAATGGATCCCTTTGACTTATTTATAAATCAGATAATGAAACAGTCATTTCATTAACTAAACATCATCACTGTAAGTAAGTGCATGGTTGTGTGCCCTGATTATCAAATGTCATTAGATTTTTAAAGATAAAATTATGCATAGATCTGTAATTTATGTAGAACAAATATCAAAATAAATCTATAATGAATGTTTACAACATCATTACATTTGATTTATTTAATATACACTTAAAATGAAAGCATTTTAATTGCTTCTTCAAGCAGATTAGTTCTTCAAACAAACTAATGGAGGAAGTCTTAAGATTATATTTATACATACATTTTTTGTATAATTAAGACACCCTTTATGAAATTCCTTGTGCAACAGTTTCAGCAATAACAAAGCAGTTAAGTCCTTTGATATTAAATATAAGACTTCTAATGTAGGAATCTGCACAGTTTTATTCAACATATTGGGGCAATGATTCTCAGCAGCTCTTTGAATTCA
The DNA here is from genome assembly GCF_014898055.3 of Talpa occidentalis. Taxonomy (NCBI): domain Eukaryota; kingdom Metazoa; phylum Chordata; class Mammalia; order Eulipotyphla; family Talpidae; genus Talpa; species Talpa occidentalis. The sequence continues at coordinate 75,200,485 of NW_023604972.1, forward strand.
TGTCTGCTCTCCTTCAAAATACACATTCCTGGGTTTACATGTTTACACTACAATCCACAAATCAGTATAGATTGCCATAAGTTCAAATAGATCCTAACTATTGAGATAGATACTATTTATATTACCCTTTAAGAACTGATTGAAATTTATGAGATGATAATAATTCAGTTTATCCCATCTAACAAATTTTGACATAAGTGAGTAGTGTGTTACCAAAATTTATACTTTTTTCAATATAATAATTACAGATGGAGTTATATCATTTCTGACAGAAATTACAAGATTTCTCTGTTTTTCCCAAAAATATTTATCTCCTCATTTTACAGGGTGAATGACCAAGATAAATCCTAGCTTTCCTAAGTTGTTGGTAGTATAATTATAAAATGTGATTTTTAACATCAGCTTCAATGTAGCTTAGTGATAGTTGAAGTATTGGTCCTTATATCTATAGATCTGGCCTTCCATATTGATTCTTATTGATACAAAATTATAAAAAAAATCACGTTGCTTATCAATAAACTTAGATATTGGTAATAAAAGATAGTCTCCAGATTTTGTGAAATTTAGAATCTTGATGATGTTCCTTTTGAAAATTTCATCCTCTGCTAAAGTCTGCCAAAATCCTATTCATACTGTATTGGTCCAGTTCCGCCCCTGGTGAATTAATCTATACTGGCATATTACTTCTTTGAATTTCTGTATGGGCTATTGACTGTTAAACTAGCTTGATATTTGCTGAATCATGTATGCCAACGGAGAGTTTCATGACTTAAAGAGCCTGTGGAAAAACAGTGACAGAACAGAACTACTTCTGCAATTATTGGGATTCATCTAAACTCAAAGAATAAAGTAGGCAACATAATAATATGAGAAGTAAAGTAGAAGACCTGGAAGGTAATAAAGTATATTGAACTGTGCTGTTACATTATAATCACTAAGTCTAGTTATTTCACTTAGATTTATAGTAGCAAATGATCACTCTATTTAATGAGGAAAATGCCTATGTTTAGATTATGTCTGAATTTTATTTCTGGATGGTCCATAACAAAATATTAAGAGAGGGTGAAATTAGGCACATAATGCAGACACAATTAGAGAGCATGCAATTAAATTCTTTGAGCCACGAAGCAAAAATTGACCCTTTTAATTACATCTTCCACCACAAACTTAAAAATCAAAAATGCCATAAAGAATTTCTGGTTTACAAATGAAAACCAAATGCATTACTTTTTTCAAAAGAGATTACAATATACTCACTTCTCTCTCAATCCATCTTTGACCATACACTACTACATCAGGCAACAAATTCAGTGTTAATACTATTTCCTCTAATTTGTCCGGTTTTATTTGGGACAATTTCAAATAAATTTTTGTTGGCCTTTAAGATTTTTGAATATCCTTCAGTGATATAAATGCATTTTTAAATAAATTATTTTTGAAAAAATATACTCACAAATACTGTACAGATCACAAATCCATAACTTGACATATTACCCACTAAACACATCCTTGTACCTAGTAAGTAGATCAAGAAATTTATTAAATTTAATGTTAGCACCATACCTTACTTGAGGAAATCCAGCCACTAATACCAATAATATAAAATCCTGTAAGATAGAAAAACTTAGCTATAAAATTATCTAAAACAATTACATTTATTATTGAAAACAATTACATTTATTATGTATACCTATTTGTTACATTTATATACATATAATTTTATTCTGTAATATACTACATATGTTATGCAACACATATTGTACAATTATATTGCATATGCTGTACAACATTTATATGTCATATAATATGTACTGTACAGCATGCTGTATAACCTGTTGTATAATATAGCATACATGATATTTATTTCAATTTTGGGATAATTACAGCTAAGTGTTGTCTGTTAGATTTTAAATTATTGATGGACAAAAATTACATCTTATTCATTTGTATACTTCTTGCAGAAAAGTAGTAAATTTACTTTGTATCACATAAATGATAAATATCTAATTTTTTTTCAGTGCAATCTCAATAGAATATTTACTCATTCAATTTGCTAAACTACTACTTTTTTACTAAATTTAATGTTCTGTTGATAAAAAATTTGGTTGTGAATGAATTAACTTTAATCAACTAATCATAAAAATTGTGCTATATCAGTCTAATTTTAAAATGATTGTCCTTATTTAACTACTGTCACTTATAAAATAATGTCAATTTAATGTGTACCAGTAGTTTGTTCAGTAAAAAAATGCCAAATTTTCTGTCCTATTATATTTGTAACATTATAATTAAATTAAATGAACTTTTAAAAGCTGTCAATTTTTGGGACTCCCTGGTGGGGCAGGCAGTTGAGCACAATGCTGTGAAGCTGTCTGCAGCCTCTGCACAACCGGTTCGATCCCGAAGACTTGGGAGCAACCCACTCGGGGAACAGACCTCTCCTGTCTCTCCCTCTGCTTGCCTCAGCAGTGTATTTAGTCAGTCTGCCTGTTCTGTTCCTCACTCTGTCTCTGGTGAATCCTGTCACCCTCTGTGTATCTGGCCTGTACCCCGGTTCTTGCATAAATAAATCAATCAATTAATTAATTAATTAATTAATTAATTAATAGCTGTCAATTTTCACACTTCATATCAAGAGCTATGTTGAGATCCTCAACTAATCCAATCTTTGCAGTAATGCAATGAAGAATACACCCCAGATAACTTCTTTATGATTAATTGGACAAAAACATATGTTTAAAGTTATCTAAAATTTGGGCCTCCCCGGTGGCGCAGCGGTTGAGCGCTGGGTTGCGAGGCTCCCCGCGGCCTCTGCAGCGCCGGTTCGATCCCCGGCTGCTCCCCGCCCACCGGAGGAGGGTCCCACATGGCGCGCAGACCTCTCCTGCCGCCCGCTGCCCCCCTCAGCAGTGTACTTTGGTCCTTCTGCCTGCTCTGCTCCCCGCTCTGGCTCTGATGAATTCTCTCACCCTCCCGCGCTTCTGACTGTACCCAGTGCATGTATAAAAACAAACAAACAAATAAATAAATAAATAAATAAAATACGTGCCTCTTTAAAAAAAAAAAAAATTAAAGTTATCTAAAATTTGATTAAAAATAATTTAATTAGTCTTTTTCCTGGTCCCTTATTTAGGTTATGAGTGAGACCATCCAGTATTTTTCTTTTTCTTTCTGGCTTATTTCGCTGAGCATGATCCCTTCCAGTTCCATCCACATTCTGCAAATTGCATGAGTTATAATAAAGTGAAAATCAAAATCAACAAGCAACTATAAACCAGAGAGACACTATGGGGGATGGGGAGGAGGGAGTAGGATGAAAACAATGGGGTATGGGGATTGTTTGGGGACTATAACCATGATGAAAATGCGTACATTGTGCAAAAATGAAAAAAGATGTAAAATATATAAAATAAAAAATAATAAAACAATGAAAAATAATTTAAAGATCCATTTAGTGGAAGCCTCATTTAAATGATTGTTCAAAATGTAAACACTGTATGAGACAGACTGTATTTTATCTCTAATTGCCATTTTGACGTTTCTATAAAATAGCCTGACTCAGGAGTTCAATTACTACAAGAAAATAATAAATCATTTGCTGATCGTGACACTAGACCCCACATTGCAGTCTTCTGTCTGGACATTTGTGCCCACAATCATGGATGGACATAGGGACATAAGAGCAAATCCAAAAATTTTCCAAACAAACGTTTTAATCTTAGACCACTGCCCTGCTTGTCCTTTAAAATCCTCTATGACCTGACTCTTACGGTGCATACATTGTTATCATTCCTTGCTCATGGACTAGAATCATGATTTCTATGCCTGAATAAATACCTTCCTGATTATATTACAGCCTGATTATTTCTTCTATGTCAAAAAAAAAATCAAAACACTTCTATTCAAACTTAATTGAGCCTTCTATTTTTACCTCAATACATTGTGTTTGATGATTTCAATCAATATTTGTTTAATTCACAACATATTTGATTATTACTTGAATATACCACATTTAAATAATTACCAATTTTTATAGAAAATGGATTAATGTAAAAAAAAAAAAAACTAACTAAAGCACAGCTAAAGTAGGGTAAAACACCAAATGCTTACCAAATGCTTTGGAATCTATTTCCAAATAAGACATTTCCCTCAATTTTATGTTAATTTTAGTTTTTTTGTATCAAACATTTTCTTCCAAATTTAGTTACAATTTTGCTTATGTTTTATTTGGTATGTTCAAAAATTATCACATGCCTATTTTTGTAACATTAGTTGATAACACTATATGATTTAGAGGTATGTGTTTACACCTTTCAGATGTATGTTATTACACATACTCACCACCAAAGTGCCCGCAATGAACTGTGGTGGAGCAAAATAAAATGGCCATCTTACCTTAAACAATATATAGATTGAAAGCAATTCTATTAAATCATCAATATCATTCTTCAAAGATATAGAACCAACATTTCAGAAATTTAAATGGAATCATAAGAGAACATAAATAGCCAATATATTCATGACAAAAATGAATGGAAGTAATACTATACTCAGACTTCATACTATACCACAAATCTATAATAATCAAAATGGCATGATATTGAAATAAAAATAGAAACAAAGACCAATGGAATAGAATTGAAAGCCCAGAAATAAGTCAAAATTTATATGGACAGTTAATTTATGACAAAAGAACCATGGATATAAATTGGAGAAAAGAAAGTCAAGTTAAGTGACAGTGATAGTGACTAAGTGATAATCAGAATACTGGACTACAGAAAACAAAAGGTTGTGTCTCCTCACAGACTAGATCTTTTTTAAAAAAAGAATATACAATAAGACTGAATAGAAAGGCCTAAGAATTACTCAAGCAACTATGCCATAAATAAGGCAAACACATAGTAATCAGGATGAAACAAACCAAATTTGAATTTTTTCAAAAAATGTTAGCTGAAGTATCCTGTGGGAAAAGAATCTGTTACAAAACACCTGGGGATTTTTTTGAAAAAATATCTATTCATCATATTCTTTTCAATGATGTTATGGTGTATAATTTTATAAAATGTAAAATGGTGCATGAAATGTAGAAAGCATCATTTAACTGCTTACACATATACACTTTATATTAGCAGCTTTAATGACATTGTTTTCTTGTTTTCCCAAAAATGAAATACATTTTTATTTTTTATTAGTCCCCACAAATTATGTCACCAGGTATGACAACTCATAAAATTCCCCTAAAATAAATTAACTTAAATTAGCTTCTCTTGGTTGTCCACTAAACAACAAAAACAAGTACTTTGGGGGAGGACAAAATCTTTAACAAGACTTCTCAGAATTAGCAAACTGAGAGACAAGTCATTCATTGGATATATATTCCATAAAACAAAGTATCTGACTTCCAGGTCTTAAGATAATTGAAAGTCAAAGGTATCAAAATTGGAAACCCTTCAGTGTAATCCCTGGCACTATATATGTGCATATATCTAGTTTATGTCTGCTCATGCACATGCCTTTAAAAATTAAAAGCAAGTTTTATAAAATACCTTTTTCTTTAACCATGATACAGTGCCTTTTATCCTGTCATTGATAATTACCAAATGCTATTTAAAGGATAGCAGGAAATGCCATCCAATATATATGTCATAATTTATTTGGTCATTCTTATAACTGTATAGTTTCAAAATTTGACAACACTTTTTTAATTGCATTTAATTCTGACTATTTCTCCAGATCAATCACTAAAATTAGAATTACTAACAATCTGGTTCCTTTTTAATTTTTAGAAGTTCTTCATGGATTATGGGTATATAATATATTTAAACTTTTAAAAATGACTTTTTATTCACTATTCAGTCAGAAGTTGTTTTTAATTTTGAAGAATTTATTCTTTTTTTAAAGATTTATTTATGCATACAAGAGCTGGGATACAGGCCAAAGGTGTGGGGTGTGAGAGGATTCACCAGAGACTGAGTGGGGAGCAGAACAGGCAGATTGACTGAAATACACTGCTGAGGGGAGCAGCTGGAGAGTCAGGAGAGATCTGCTGCTCCATGTGGGTAGCTCTCTAGCCAGGGATCAAACATATGCAGCAGAGGCTGTGGACAGCTTCATAGGTTGTGTCTTAATTGGCTGTGCCACCAGGGAGGCCCTTGAAGAATTTATTCTTATGATGAATCCCATTATAAATTTCTTTGTCTTTTTATTTATTTACTTTGAAATTAACCTCACTGGTCCTGTGACTGTATAACTATAAATTGTAATAAAAATGTGAAACTCTTTGAGATTGTGAGTCTAGATTTGGTGATTGGTTAGAGTTGAATAATCATTCATATGTGTTTTAGCAATAATTAGTTTACCATATATCAAGTTCTTCCCATAAATATACTCAATAATTTTATAGTCTGTTGTGTTTCAAAAATTCAACTATGTCTTCCATGATAATGAACAGTTTTCAAAATGATTGAATTTATATATCTTTCCCCAAAGGGAGTTTGTACCCATTAAGAATACCACTTTACACATGTTAATACCATCGCTTTGCATTGATTAACACAGGTTCATGGAGCTCAGTTCTCTCTCTCTTCTTCTTTCTATCTCACTATCTATCATCTAATCAATTATTTATTTTTAATCTATTTATACATTTTTTATTCATTTCTTTCTCCTGAAGACTAACTTTTCTTTCAGTATTTTGTTTCTTATTGATGATTGGTTATTGATGGTTGGTTTTGATTAGCTAATTAACTCTAACACAAATATGTTGTATCATACCCATTGCTTTCTCTTCTCACTTTAGCAGTTATTTGTAACAGTCACTCCAATTATTATGTTCCTGCATTTTTAAAAAGTTGTGTAAGTTAGTCTGGTGACCTATTGTTCTTATTTTTTATTTTAGTTAATAACATGAAATATTATTTATCTTAAATATGAAGTAAACCACTTATAGCTTGTTATTAATTGCATTCATCTATTTAGAATTATGTTATACAACAGATGGATTGATTCTATTTTCTTTCAAAATTTTTGAATTATGCATTTGTTCTTAATATTTGTTTTTATATAAAATACAAGTTATGCTAATGTTAGATATATTATGTCTGTCTTCTAATATTTCTTATTTATTTATTTATTTATTAAAGATTTATTTATTTACGCATACAAGAGCTGGGCACAGACCAGAGATGGGGGGAGGTTGGTGAGAGGATTCATCAGAGCTAGAGTGGAGAACAGAACAGGCAGACTGACTGAAATACACTGCTGAGAGCCACAGCAGGCACAACAGGAGAGGTCTGCTCTGCCATGTGGGTTGCTCCCTGGCCAGCCGGGGATCAAATTTGTGCTGCAGAGGCTGTGGATTGCTTCATAGTGTGATGCTAAACCCCTTGCACCACCAGCGAGGCCCCTCTTTTTTGTATGTATTTATTATACATACAAGAGCTGGGGTACGGGCCAGAGTTGACGGCTGGTAGGAAGATTCACCAGAGACAGAATGGAAAGCAGAACAGGTGGATCTACTGAAATACACTGCTGAGTGGAGCAGTGGGAAAGACAGGAGAGGTCTGCTGTGCCATGTGGGTTAGCTCCCTGGCTGAGGATCAAACTTGTGTGGTACTGTAAAGGCTGCAGACAGCTTCATAGTGCTATGACCCAACCCCTTCCACCACCAGGGGGGACATTTTTCTTTTCTTTTCTTTCTTTCTTTTTTTTTTTTTTTAATTTATGTTGAGTAGCACTGGTTTACATTGTTTGAATTGTGGAAATATATGATTCCCCACTTTTACTGCTGTTACCAACACACTCCCAACACCTAAGTACCCATAGTGCACCAGCATAGTCCATGGTGTTCCCTCTGCATTTTGAGTTCATTCCTCCCTCTTGAAAATCTTAGTTCTGCAGTCTGTTTTGAAGGGATAGTTTTGTGGTATGGCTTTACCTGTTCCTTTTTCTGATTTTTCTATAGTACAGATATAAGTGACATCATCAGTATTTGCCTTTCTCCTTTGGATTATTTCACTGAGCATAATCCCCTCCAATTCCATTCCTGCTGCTGTAAAAAGAATGAGCTGTGTTTTGTTTTGTTTTGTTTTGTTTTATCCCTGATTGTTTCCCATTGTGTATATATACCACATATTTTTAATTCACTAATGTATTTTTAAGCACTTAGGTTGTTTCTATAGTTTGCCTATTGTAAATAATGTTGTAATGCACATGACAGTGTAAGTTTCCTTCTGGATTCATGTATTTGTTTTTTCCAGGTAGATACCTAGAAATGGAATTGCTAGATCAAATGGTAAATCTATTTTTAATCTTTTGAGAAACCTCTATATTGTTTTCCATAGGGGCTGAACCACTTTACATTCCCTCCAACAGTGTAAAAGGGTTTCTTTTTCTTCACATCTTGGTGGCACTTACTGCATTTGGTCTTTTTTTTGATATGGACCATTCTCACAGGTTTGAGATGGTATTTCATTTTGGTTTTGATTTGCATTTCCCTGATAATTGGTGATTCATATTTCTCATGTGTCAGTTGGCCATCTGTAGTTTTTGAGAAATGACTAGCTCATGTCCGTTTTTTAAAATTAGATTATGTGTTTATCTGTTGTTGTAGAGTTTTATGAGTTATTCCAATATCTTTGAAATTAGCCCCTTATCCCATGTATGATATATTTTTGGTATATTTTTCCCATTTGAGTTGTCCTTTTGTCTTCATTGTGGTTTCTTTTGCTATATAAAAGCTATGTGGTTTGATATAGTCCTAATTGCTTGCATTCTCTTTTATTTTCCTTGTTGTTGGGGAAAATGAGAAGATATGACTGAAGCTTATACTGTTAAGTATTTTGCTTATCTTTTCCTGTATGTATTTTATAGTTTCAGGATTTACCATCCAAGTCTTTTATCCTTTTTGTGTTAATTTTTATGCATGGTGTGAGATACTAATCTAGTTTCTTTCGTTTGCATGTGACTATTTGGATTTTCCAACACTATTTATTAAAGAGGATTTCTGTCTTTCAGTGTATATTCATATTCCTTTGCCATAGGTTGCCGTTCCATGTAAGTGTTGTTTTCAGGGTGTTGATTCTATCCCATTGGTCTGTGTTTTTAAGTTCCAGTATCACATTTTTTGAAGTATAACTTTATAATATAGCTTGAAGTGTTGTAGTACTTTTTCCTTTTTCTCTGTCAGTATTGCTTTGGTTATCTGGATTTTTTTGTGCTCCCTATGAATATCAGTGTTGTGTGTTCTATCTCCTTAAAGAATGCCATTGAAATTTCAACAGGAATCGCATTGTGTATTTATACTGCACTTGGTAAGATGATCATTTTGACTAAGTTGTTTCTTTCAACCCATGAGCAGGGAATATCTTTCCACTTTTTTTTTGTGTGTGTGTGTCTTTAACAATGCATGATAGTTTCATTTTTACAGCTCCTTCGCATGCTATTTATTTATTTTGTTGTTTACTTCTGGTGTGATTGCTAATGGGATCGTTTTGTTAATGATCTGTGGAGATAATGTATTGATATTTTTATAATCCACATAAACTTTTCTTTACCACAAGTATTCACTAACTACTTAAGTTTTTCAAAGAAAAAGTAAAACCTTTCAGTTTTTTTCTTTCAATTTTGCAAGAAACTGCACTATAAGTAATGATTTTATATTAAGTGAAAAACTAACAAGCATAATTTTATACAATGTAAGCCTCCTATACTGACAGTAGGGAAAGGTTTTATATTATGAATTTAATGTTAAAATTTTTGCATTATATATTGAAAATATATAAAATGTGTTTCTTTGTTGTGTAGATTTTGATGTTACCATTACTAAGAAGTTGACTATATATCAACTATATATGTTTATTGACTATAAATGTAGGTGGACTATATATGCTTATTGACAAGCTGAGATGGAGGTTGAGAGATGACATGGCATGAAACCTACATAAATATGTATTTATGGGAGAAAATAGAACATATTCAACAATAAAAAGGTTCACATGCATATGTGGTAAAGGTATTAATAAAAATGGATATTGGGCCTCCCTGGTGGTGCAGGTGGTTGAGCGCCACACTGTGAAGCTGTCAGCAGCCTCTGCAGTGCCAGTTCCATCCCGGCAGGCTGGTGAGAATCCCACATGGTTCAGCAGACCTCTCCTGTTTTGCCCCCTGCTCCCCTCAACAGTGTATTTCGTCAGTCTGCCTGTTCTGTTCCCCGCTCTGTCTCTGGTGAATCCTCTCACCTCCTGAACATCTGGCCTGTAACCTGTTCTTGTACAAATAAATAAATATTAATAAATAAATAAATAAATGGATTTCAAAAATAAGTTTAAGTGATTTTGATCAGTTAGATAATTTATTGTGATTTGCATATTGCACAGCATATAATTTATAAATGATGTAGCTCAAAAATAAATATGACTTAGTCTAATTTTATATAAATCTATCCCTGAATAAATTGGATTATCTGGTTTAAAATGTATTTTGATAAAAGGCAAATTCTTTCATGTACCCAGAGTCAATAACCAATGTTATAAAAAAGCTATTATGAATCAAGTAAGATTTCAAAACTGGAACAATAGCAATTAAAAATGTGCAAGTGTTCTGATTGTGTTTGGAAATGTGTTTCCTTTAATTATGTCCAAGTAAAAGAAAGTGTGTATCATTTACTTTGAAATTTAGAACACACCACAATTATGGAATTCATATACTTGTATTATATGTTGAAACTTTTTCCATTTTTTTCTTTATTTTCTTAAAGATTTATTTATTTATTTGTTTGTTTGTTTGTTTATACAAGCACTGGGTACAGTTAGAAGCGCTGGAGGGTGAGAGAATTCACCAGAGCCAGAGCAGGGAGCAGAGCAGACAAAAAGACCGAAGTACACTGCTGAGGGGAGCAGCGGGCGGCAGGAGAGGTCTGCGTGCCACGTGGGACCCTCTTCCGGTGGCCGGGGAGCAGCCGGGGATCGAACTGGCGCTGCAGAGGCTGCGGGCAGCTTCGCAACCCAGCGCTCAACAGCTGTGCCACCGGGGAGGCCCTATATGTTGAAACTTTTTTAATATTTTTTTAAATTTTTTAGTCATTTATAGTCTCTATATATAACTTTGAATTACATTTTACTACTCAATATGTGCATATACTTCATTCACCCTCCAAAAATCCTCATTTGCCAATGCCCTTTGTTAAACATAATGACTGAGTAATTTTATTATTCACTTTAAAATGCTTTGAATTATTAAAGATTTATTTTTTTTTAAATCTGAGGGCAAATAAAAGTTAATTGACCGATTAACTTATAGATGTGAAACACTAAAATAGTCAGTTTAATCATTTGTATACTTTCTACAAAAATATCAAGTAAATTAATATCTTTAATGTTTTAATTCTTTCTACAACAAAACTGACTGACTTCAATGAGTTATGAAAGTTCCCTGTTACATAAGAACCGGACGACACATTTGCCTATTATTTTCTGACATTAAAAAAATAAAATATTTTCCTTCTCACAGTGATTTTAGTAAGAAATTATCTTAATCAGAATGTTTGACAACCAATTTGTGTAAGCCTCAAAAAACAATACTAGATGCCATTTATTGACATAAGAATGAAAAAAAAATTAATTTAGGAAACAAAATGAATAATCTTACTGCTAAAATATATTTTCATTATGATTATCAAGTTTTTCATTAAAAATAAGAATATAGAATATTTTCAAGATGGAAAATCAAGAAAATAAAGAGATACCTTAATGTTAGCTATAAAAGAAATAAGATGAATAATACTATTACATCAAGATATGATGGACAGGATGTAAAAACAAAGCAGGGAGAAAATAAGACATTCCACTTGAAGTAGAAGTGTATTTATAATTATGCTTAAGCTTCAGGGCTTTTCACTAGTTCAAGATTTCTTTCCAGGTCTCCTACTTCATTTTGTATTTGCAATTTGGCAATCTGTTTTTGACAGATTGGAAAATTTGAGGTCTGATGAGCAAACTTGGATCTTACTCTAGATATTAGTTTGTACATATGTTTACATACTGAGAGGGGTGGAGGGAGGGCCTGAGAGGACAAAGACACCAAAAATAGTCCTAGATTTGGAGACTCTAGAGTGGGCATTTAAATGCATGGCTTATCCACGTGGTAGACATTGTAGCCTTCTGCTTGTTTATTCAGTAAAACTGATCAGATTTACTTCCTCTGACTATCTGGGAGTATGAACAGATCTAGCTTATTCACTTATATAGTTGCATATGAGCTACCTGCTCATTTGCCAAAGACTGCATCAATGTCTTTTTATGAAATGAAAGAGTTACCTGTGTGTTGTATTAATTAGCTTGATGTTTTCTCTTTTTATCAGGATATTTAACTACTTTCTTAGGGCATAGTGTCAGTCTCACTACCCGAGACATAGAAATTTGGATGTCATATGAACACTCAGAAATGACTTTAAGTAACTAGTCGCTAGAAATGTGACTAATGAAATATAGAGAAGTGTGATATTAATGCATGCAGATGGAATTCCTTTCTGTGTTTAGGAGGCCTTCATACAGATTTTTTGAAATAAATATATGATGTTTTTCATTAATAATTTCAAATAGAAATAAGGCAAGCATAAATTGAAACATTCATTTTAAAACAAAGGAAACAGTGTTGTGTTTGGTGGAAATGATTTGACACAGATTTTTAAAGCAATGTATTTACTCATTATTAATGATTGTTAATAAGGTATATGAATCTAGAAGTCTCAAGGAAAATATATAGGGATGCATTTCTCTAATTTTTGTAATAATTGCATGGTAGTATTTTGTCCTTATGTTCTTATCTCTAACATATGTGGTGTTCAAGAAATAAAAGATAAACACTAATGCAATATTTCGAAAGAAATAGAATCATTAATTTCATTACTCTAGATGAAATGACTGTGCAAATTGACATATCTTCCTTTACATCACATAGTGAATAAGATTTAGTAGCTCCTAGAAACATTAGAATAGCTTATGTTTGATTACATATCCTGTTTGTTTCCACAACACTTACATGCTATGCCAAATTACAATATTTATACTTTTCCAAATAGACATTGGACAATCTGAGATCTAGTTATTCTGTGAGTTTCCTCAACCTGAAATACTCCCCTAAACCTTGCCCTTTGAAAGTTTTCTTTCTTTCTTTGGTCAATTAATATACTGCTTTTTGAAGATTTTTCCAACAGGTCCTGTGGATGTCAGAATTCTTAAAAAAATAAAAGGTCCCCAATATCCCTCCAATAACATACATGAATATGATGAGTCACAGTTCCCTTGATAACATTATGTTTTATATTGTAGTTGACTTTACTATAGAGATAGTATTTAAGTGGGACTAATTTAATCTCAGTAGCTCCTTTAAAAATACTGAGATTCCTTTGGTTAGTACAGACTAAAAGAACTCAAAGTGCTTCAAACAAGAGAATTTGACCCACAGTTTATAGATATAAAGTTTTAGTTGGTTACATGTTAAGAAATATATTTAGCTTCTATTTGCTAAGAGAAGTCCCTGGATGACAATCGATAATAAATAGTATCATCAGTCTTACAACTCCAAAGAAAAATTCTGTCAACAACCTGAATTAGTTTGGAAATGAATTCCTCCCAAAGACCTGCAAAGAAAAGCAATCTAGGTCAACATCTTGATTTTGACCTTTAGAGATCCTAAGGAGAAAACCAGTAAATCTTTAGATATCAGACTTATAGAAACATGATAAAAATAAATGGATATTTTTAAGTTGCAATGGGAAACCAATATCCTACTACACTTTAAAAAAATAAACTTTTCAGGGCCTCCCCTGGTGGCACAGGCAGTTGAGTGCTGCGCTGTGAAGCTGTCCACAGCCTCTGCAGCGCCGGTTCAATCCCAGCTGGCCGGGGAAGGTCCCACATGGCACAGCAGACCTCTCCTGCCTCACCCGCTGCTCCCTTCAGCAGTGTATTTTGTCAGTCTGCCTGTTCTATTCCCCGCTCTGTCTCTGGTAAATCCTCTCACCCTCCCTCACATCTAACCTGTACCCTGGTTCTTGTATAAATAAATAAAATAAATCTTTAAAAAATAAATTAAAAAAACCTTTTCAATCCTATCTTTCAATAGAATTCATTCAATGCACAGATCTTTTTATGTTTTCATGTCTTTCTCCTTACAATAAAATCAAGTATAAGAACTATACCATTCTCATATTTATTTGTATCCCACATATAAGACATTATGCAAAAAAATCAATGAAGATTTACAAATTATATGAATGTTTAATTTACTTTTATTCATTTCTATATTCTATGGCACCTCAAAATGAAAACCTACCAGCATAGTTCCAAGTGTTAATTTGGGTAGGTTTTCATCTAATACATCCAATTATATAATTATAGGGAAATATGATTCATAAATACCTATTTCCTATGTGTGCTTTACTCCACAGAATTTAATATTCTTACTTAATTTATATGGCCTATGTTCAGGTATCTATGAAGAAAGTTCATTTTTTACTAATAGAAATTTGACAAAATAAAGTAAAACAGTTGTTTATATTTTAGGAAAGATTATGGAATATTTTTAATTCTGGTTATTTTTCTGAATCATTTCTCACTGATTTTTTTAGTGTGATTCAAAGCAAAGAGTTCTCATATCTTATTGTATTATTTTCTATACACAACTTTGCATGTCAATTATTTCATAAATAAAATGTAAAAACTAAAACATATTGAATCTTTGATATATTCTGATAAATTACCAAATGTGATAAACTACAGTTTTGCTAAGAAAATCTAAATTTGGGGGGCCTCCCTGGTGGTGCAGGGGTTAAGTCTCAGCACTATCAAGCTATTGCCAGCCACTGCAGAATGGGTTTGGTCCCTGGCCAGGGAGCTGACCCACATGGAGTAGCAGACCTCTCCTGTCTCGTCCACTGCTCCCCTCAACGGTATATTTCAGTAGATCCACCAGTTCTGCTCCCCACTCTGTCTCTGATGAATCCTCTCATCCCCCACACCTCTGGCCTACACCCTAGTTCTTATATGTGTAAATAAATAAAATAAATAAAAAAAAAGAATCTATATTTGGATCAGCATAGACACTAACATTTGATTAAAATTTATACACATACAGAGCAAAATTCTTACACTGCTAATGATTGTTTAAAGTTTTTTTTTAATGTTGCACAATGTACTTCATAACACATGTAGATGGTGATCAACTTTATTTTTTTAAGTTTTTTTTTAATGTAGTTCTACATAGAAGAAGTAGAGTGTAGGCCATAGGTACAGGCGATGAGAGAATTCACCTGAGACAAAGTGGGAAGCAGAAGAGGCTGATCTACTGAAATACACTGCTGAGGGGAGAAGTAGACAAAACTAAAGAGGTCTGCTGTGCCATGTGTGTTAGCTCCCTGGCTGGGGATTGAACTCAGGCCTTAGCAGTGGGTCTTCTTGGTGGTAGTGCCAAGACTTAACCATTAGGCCACCAGAGAGTCCCATATGTTTAGCAACTTTAAAGACCACTTTGTTCCTTTCTTTAACTCCTTTCTTTAACTTCATAAAAGTACCTACCTTATTATCAATGCTCAAAATTTCTTTGATGATTCTAAACATTAATTTCTATGAAATTTTATTGAGGATTGAAATAAAATTTCTAACAATTTCAAACATATTTATGAAAAAGCATAAACATATGAAATCCTTCATCATAGTACTAAGTGGAACAAAGCTTTTGAATTGTCATATGTAATTGGTGTTACCTGAAAGTTAGTGGTCTATTTACAGAATCCTGCCAGTTATTGGCCTGTGAATAGAATCCTGTATAGGATCTCCCACGGCCAGCAAACTACAGAATTCTAAGGACTCACTGACTGTTATGGTCATATTTCATACTTTCCAATTTTTATTGTCTTTCTACTTTTTCAAACTCTTCTATATATCTTCTACCATGATCTATCACTACTGTTTTTGTACATGTTTAATATGAACAATTAGAACAAATCTCCAACGGTTCCAAATAGAGCAACAGGATGCATGCACAGCGCACAGGTTCTAGGGCTATATTGCCTTAGGTATCAAATCCCACTCTGCTAGCTCCTACCTATGCAGACTTAGTCAAGTCACCAAATATCATGATGCTTCTTTTTTCACAAATTTTAAAAGAGAAATATAATATCAATTATATTATTGTTTTGTTGTAAGAATAAAATTGGAATTAATATGTATGAACAGAATCTTGCCCAACAGATTAGAAACCTATTTGAGATCTCATTACTTGTAATTAAAGATTGGTACAAGACCTTTATAGATAATCTGATACAATATATTGATTTTACAGCAAAAAAAATATCCATGGACAATATGGCATGTGAGGAACATAATTTCAGGCATCATAGTTTCTTCCATTTGATAGAGGGATTAGTCATTCTTTTGGGTATATTATTTAATCAACCTACTTTCAATATTATTATCTTTACAATAATTGAATACTGTTAGAATCAGATGTTTTAATCTATTATACCTGTATCCCTGGAACACAGATTTTCAACAAACTTAGTCTCTTCCTGACTTTTCTTCCACCTGTTCTTTAAATAATGGGATTCTCAGAGGAACCAACATCTTTGTTAATTCTCGTCGATACACTTTCTGGGAAAATCATGGATACTAATATAACTTATCCTATTAAGTAGATAATACACAGACTTGACCACTTTCTCATACTCCTTGACAAATCTTCACTATAGTCATTTTCAGATTAGCAGAAACCAAATAGAAAAAAAAAAATAACAAAATCATTATCATGCATCAGGGCACATTACCTCCAAAGCCTTTATAGTGATTGTTTTAAACCCTGCATTAAAGTAATTATTGATCCTTCCCTTTTATTTCAGCTTACATAGTAAAATAATGTTGTTTGATTCTGGTCCCCCCAAAAAAAAATCATAGCAAGACCCTTCAATTCACTTTAGGAGTAGATCTGACTTGGCCTTTTATACAGTCTTTCATTTGAAAAACCTGACATCAGTATAATATTGATCACCTATTACGTTATATAGGTTTTGAGAATAGAGCACTGAAAATAACCCAGTCCCTTTAATTTATTGGTGAATGCAATGTAATAAAAAGTTTCATAGAAAAGCTAATGTAACAGTGTTTTGGATTCAACTACCAGATATTAGTAACAGGAGATTTCCTGAAGAAATTGAACCTTCCTTGATGTCCAAATAAAAATTTTCCTTTATACCATAATATTCAACTGCTTATTTCTCCTTAGTTTTTTTTTTCTTCTTTGTTTGTGTTTGTTTTATCTCATCATGCTTCCATGAATATGTGAGATTTTTCCATATCAAGCTGTTGCCAAATTTATAATTTGTTGTACTTTGAACTTGAAGTCTTCTTTCAAGATCCATTTCAAAATTTTTTGTATGTTGAAAAATTTCCTGTTCTTCCCTCTTTTACCTGCTTGCTATGACTTTCAATCTGCTATGCTGCAATGTATTGTTTTAAGCTGCTTACATGTCTGCAGAGCTTAGCATAGTTTCTCTCACTCTACAGTAACTTGGTGATGTTAATATGACAGTTACAATAATTATAACTTAAAGCTAATATATTTTGGGCTTTAAGTTATGCCAGTTGAAGTGCTTAGGATCTCTTCTCCTGTTTAAAAAAAAAAGTTGTGTATATCCAGTCATCTATTTTTGGGCATTCGGTTTGTTTCCATAGCTTAGCTATTGTAAATAGTGCTGTTATAAACATAGGGGTGTAGGTGCCCTTTTGAATTAATGTTTCTGTGTCCTTTGGGTAAATACCTAGGAGTGGAATTGCTGGATTGTATGGAAGCTCCATCATGAAGATGAAAATGCATACATTGTGCAAAAATGAAAAATGATGGAAAATATATAAATAAATGGAAAAAATCTGTTTATTCTCATTTCATAGATAAAATAACAGAGGGCAGTTGAGAGCAGAGAAAATTTCCCAAGGTTACAGAGCAAATAAGAATCAGATGGTATAGGTAATAAACATTTCTAACTCCTGAGGACTGGCTCTGAACCATAACATCAAGCTGAATGATCAAATTGACTAACAGCCAGGAAAATTTCAAACTTACACTTTTCACTTTTAAATTCCAAGGATAATCTGTGAGACAGTCTCTTAGTCTACTGAACTGTCATTTTCCTTTGTGTATGAAACTTTTTTTCTGGGTTTATAAGAAAACCAATAAATTTATATTTCAATATAAATTGAATTATAAGTTAAGCTATGAACATTTTGTGAAAAAAACTTTTTTTTTAAATTTACAACATCAATTTTTTAGATTATTGTGATTTAATCTAGAAAATCATTTTTTTTTCTATTTATCCACTTGTTTATTCTATGAGCATTTATTAAGACCTCACTATGTGTCTGAAACTGACCTAATTATTGGGGAACTTTCAGAGTAACAGGAGGATGTTAGGTGTAAGTCGCCAGTTATAATGCAGTTCAATGATTCTAAGAGGGATCTATTCACAAGGTGTAATGAATGTTTGAAAACAATGTTATCAATTTTAGCTTACAGGGAAAACAATCTCCTGAAAATTCATTAAACATTAGCCAAGAGAAGAAAAAAAGGTCAACAAATGATTCAGGGCTGTGGTCAAAGAAGAAAGGTGATCAGCAAAGGACTAAATATGAGTCCATATAACTATAGCACAGAGTGTGGGAGGGAGAGCTGTGGAAGCATAGGTTGAAAAGACAGAAGGTGGGTAATAAACAATACTTTTATTCTTAATATTCTTAGGAAATGTCGAGGAAATAAAATAGAAGGACATAATTAGTTGTGTAGTTTACATAGAATGCATTTGGGACATGAATGAAGATAACAGTTTGTCTGATGTTACTGTGTGAATGATGTCAGTGATCACCAAGAAAAGCTCTAGGAAAGGTTTGAAATGTCTGTTGGATATCCAGGTTTTTGTAACCTATCTAGATGCATAATCTATGGAAGATGCTGGCAATCTGTAGTCTACATGCCAAATCAAACCTTTTATGTTTTTTTAAGTTTATTTATGCAAACAAGAGCTGGGGTACAAGCCAGAGATGTGGAGGGTGAGAAGATTCACCAGAGACAGAGTGGGGAACAGAACAGGCAGACTGACAAAGTACACTGCTGAGGGGAGCAGCAGGCGAGACAGGAGAGGTCTGCTGCACCATGTGGGTATCTCCCTGGCTGGCCAGGGATAGAACTCACGCTGCAGAGGCTGTGGATTGCTTTACAGTGCAGTGCTTAAGCCTGTAAATCACCAAGGAGGCCCCCTTTTGTCTGTTTGTATATGGACCATGAATTAAGAATGGTTTATATAATTGAACATTTCCATTCAATTTGATGATAGGGAGCACTGTATTTAAAGTCCAGTTAAGCAATAAGTCACTCATCCCCCTGAAAGTAATCCTATCTCCTCATAAGTAGCCAATTATTATAAAAAGTTTACTGAATTATTACTACATATAAACACATGGATGGATTACATATGGATTTTTATAATCTAATGGATTTTGATATATAATTTTGATAATTATAATAATGTTCTAAATTTTGCCTATTGCTTGCAAAGCCTAAAATATTTACCTCTGGTTCTTCATAAAAAAAGTTTGGTGATAACTTCTCTGAGGAATAATTAAAATATTTAATTAAGGGACTATTAACAAATTTATAAGCAATATTAATGGGACTAATAAGGGAAGATGAAACACCCAGTGGTTAGGAAGAAAAGGAAGACATTATCATCATGAACCAAAAAGGCAGGCTGAGGAGATTTTTGAGTGAAATTAGACTAAATCTCCAGAAGTTAGACTCCCTTGCAGGAATGATGAATTCTTGAACTCAGTTACTGGTAAATCTTTTCAAGCAGGGGTAATTAAATGACCTGACCCATATATGATATCCTGATCTGTCTCCCCTTCTTCATCAGTCTCTCACAATGCTGCTAAGGGACTAAACCATTATAAAGTCATTGGATAAGGATATTCAGAATGGTTAAGTCCTTGGAGTTTGTCTTCCCAGGCCACAGATTTAGTGAAAAAGAATGGGGGCAGGATTCAGAGTGGTAAACAGAGAATTGCCAGTAAACAATGTAGTTAACCATAATTTAAATATAAAGCATATTAGATGTGGAAAATAAAACTGGGCAGGATGCATAGATTTCTAGAAGCTGTAGGCACTTCAGCTATTGAATTATCGAATTATTGGTTATTGAATTTATTGATCTATATGACACTTCTCAAGAAGATAGTTGCCAGTAAAGAAATGTGGGTGAAAACAAAACCATAAGTGACACAGGGATTTAATAAATAAAGACGAATAGCTTGCAAAGAAATAATGAAAGGAAAATATATATATATATATTACAAGCCAAAGAGATCACCTCCTAAAATTATTACAGGATTTTAGTAAGTGCATAAATTGATTTCTGTAGAAAGTCTGTGGTTAAATAAAATGATACACATAAAGTATTGATTCAATTGCTTCAAAATATTCATGTGCATGACTATAGGTTATAATTTCAGAATAATTCGCAATTCGACTATTATTTATTGCCATTACCACCCTGCAGGAGTAACAATTATTGCCTTGCAAATATCATAGGCTCCAAACTGGTTCTCAGTTTCCA
Source organism: Talpa occidentalis (assembly GCF_014898055.3). Taxonomy (NCBI): domain Eukaryota; kingdom Metazoa; phylum Chordata; class Mammalia; order Eulipotyphla; family Talpidae; genus Talpa; species Talpa occidentalis. The sequence goes on from NW_023604972.1 coordinate 75,221,141, forward strand.
TGTTTCCTACAATCTGTTTATTCATCTCAAAATAGCCTGAATGATATATATATATATATATATATATATATATATATATATACACACATATATATATCCTTCTGGTCATAGCCTTTTGAAACACTCTCATCACTCTTAAAATATTACCCAAACCTCTTATCATGGATCTTCCTCATAGAAAATTACACTTCTGAATTGCCCTTTTATGGACTTTTTCTTTTTCATTCTCTTTCATAGACTTCCCTGCTACTTTATAATTGTATTTTATTTTCATGCATTTAAAAAAATTTCTTGTATATTCTCAAAAACATGGCTCAATAAAGGTGATAACAATTCTCCCCTGGTTCATGGTTGTATCTCCAGTGCTCCTGTGTTGAGTAGAAGAACAAGTTTCATTGCTGACAAGTAGTCTGATTAGTACATCCACCATTTCCAGCTCTCAAAAACAGTGCAATTACACAGATGCAGTATCAAAAACCATAACTGTGCAGACTTATCAGTAAGGTTTAGAGACAGGAAATAAGTGAGCAAAGATTGGAGGTCAGCATGATGAAAGTATCAATATTCTGTTTTCTGTTTGACAAAGATCCATCTTTTCAGCTGGGGTTAATGGCCTCTCATACTTAATTTCCTAAAGTTTCTCTGATATATTTCCATTATTTGCAAACCAAAACTTAAAGCTATTACATTTTTTACCACTATGTCTCATTAGCATTTTTGATAAAACTTCAGCTCACCCATCTAGTTATTGAGTCTTGCATCGAGTGCAGGCATAAACTGCTACCTTAATTTTCCAAAGGCCCAGCAAAGATCATGACTTAGTCATTAATGACCTCTAGCCACCATTGTGTACAAGGCCCACAGGATTACCAAGTCCTCTAACTGCTTCTCATCCTTAATGCAGTTAGATTCCTAAGTGACAGGATGGCAACAGAAATGTCTTTATTTTTAGCATTCAGAATTCAAACTTCCAAATTATTTGGACCTCAAAAGCAAGAATATCTTCTTTTCCTCAGGTGAAGTGCCAGCATTCATTCTATAGCAGAAGGCCTTTAAGTGAGGAAATTAAGGTATTTTTTCCAGAGGAAACATCTTACAACTAACAAGTGCTTGACTTCACAAGAACCAGGACAGGATAATTATTGAGTAGTACCATTTCTCAATATTTAATATTTTTTTATATTTTAAATAGAATGATTTACATTACTTACATTTAAATACCATCTGACCTTATACATATTATGAAAAATGCATCTCTAATTCTTCAAGGACATGGACTAGATAAAGACAAACTTAACATACACTTCTCAACAATGCACATTAATATCTCACAATCTTAAGCTTCTGAATTCAGATTTATAGTGACATCACACTTTTCTCCAAGAATAATAGGCAGGCACTTGCTTTAAATTAGTCTAAAAAAAGGACTTACCATGGTCATTTTTTTCCTAAAGCCCAGGAATTATTTTTCAGTGTAATTTATTCTCTTTCTCTGATGCTGAAACTGCCAACAACCCATAAATACCATTTCCCTCAAGTTAAACATACAAAGAAATTTATAAATCAATATATATTTCACACAGCCACAGTTGTACATATATCATAGAGAATCACTTCCTACTACTTAACAATCTTGCCTGTCCTCCTTTACCTACTAAGTAAATAATGATGGTCTTAATTTATTTCACAAGACACTTTGTAGCATTTCTGCCACCCACCCAAGCTTTTATATTTCTCACCCTTACCCTTCTGTTACTTATTCTTAATATATTTTTTTTTGCCATCCAGAAAAATAAAAACAAACAAGCAAACAAAAAACTCATCCACCCATGCATATTTAATTAACAAGAGTTTCTTTAGTGGAAACTATGAAGCACATCATGATTTGGGGCCTGGGGATCCAGTAAATGCAAACCCCTTCTACTGTTTCAATGTGCTTACAGCCTGGAAAATATGTCATACACTAAAGTATATTGAAACGTGAGAGTTTTTAAAAATAGGAAGAAAAAGATGTTTTCAATTTTATTAACATGGCAGTGTAACCTGATCTTGGACATCAAAGAAAGTCTCAGTGTAGATTTTGTTTTCAATCATGAGTATTAAAGAATGAGTAAAATCTGCAACATTATTTAAGTAATAGGAGGAAAACATTCAGGGAGAAGGAATTTCTGTGCTATTACTTTTTATTGGCCTTTTCTCCTGTCTATGTAATTACTTCTTTCTCAGATATCTTTGTGACCTCTTGCAAAATTGGAGCCCAAGTTAAAATCTCACCGAAATCTCAATATGAATTTGAGTCTTTCCATATTTTATTTCCATTGATATAATTGTTAATCAAATACTCTGCTCTTCCTTAGATAGTAATATCTTATGAATGGAGAGTCTTATATAATGTTTTAACCCCTCCAACATTTTTTTTTAAAGAGTTATTTATTTATTTATACAAGCACTGGGTACAGTCAGAAGCGCAGGAGGGTGAGAGAATTCACCAGAGCCAGAGCAGGGATCAGAACAGACAGAATGACTAAATACACTGCTGAGGGGAGCAGAGGGCTTAGTAGGAGAGGTCCGCGCCATGAGGGATCCTTGCCTGCGGCCGGGGATGGAACCGGTGCTACAGAGGCTGCTGGCAGCTTCACAGCCCAGCGCTCAACCACTGCGCCACCAGGGAGGCTCCTCTCCAACATTCTTCCAGGCATTTGTAGAGCCTGGTAAGTTACAGTAATGTAAGTTGAGTCATGAGACATTTTTTTTTTTTTTTTAAAGATTTATTATTTATTTATTTATTTGTTTGTTTATACATACAAGCACTGGGTACAGTCAGAAGTGCGGGAAGGTGAGAGAATTCACCAGAGCGGGGAGCAGAGCAGGCAGAAGGACCGAAGTACACTGCTGAGGGGAGCAGTGGGCAGCAGGAGAGGTCTGCGCGCCATGTGGGACCCTCCTTTGGTGGCCAGGAAGCAGCCGGGGATTGAACTGGTGCTGCAGAGGCTGCGGGCAGCTTCGCAACCCAGCGCTCAACCGCTGCGCCACCGGGGAGGCCCGAGTCATGAGACATTTTAAGCCTGAAGAGACTGATTTACCTGCCTAAGTCAAATAGCAAATTAATGCACAGTGAATATGAAACATGAGTCTTCTCATTTTACATTCTATGTTTTACATCAGCAAAATAAGCCAGAAAGAAAAAGAAAAATACCAGATGGTCTCACTTATAGCAGGAATCTAGAAAACTTAAATAAGGGACCAGGAAAATGAATAACTATAAGAAAGTGAAAATCAAAATCAACAAAAAACTATGAACCAGAGACACTTTTTGGGGGGTGGGGGGTGGGGGGCGGGAGGGGAGGGATTGGGGTCAGAATGGGGGGGTTGCAATTGTATGGGGAATATAAAAATAAAATTTATTATTTAAAAAAAAATCACAATAGTAGTCTTGATGTCATTGTCCTATATTGTAGAGCGTCTGCAAAACACATGTTTTTAAAATGGAAATGGAGCAAACAGTTCCAGTCAGGAATATCAGTTCACAGAAAGTTATCTTAAGGTAAGAAAACATTTGGGTGAAATGCTCATTTTTTCCACCTCTCTGTCCTTATTACAGATAATAAAGCTTTATGCATACTTTAGTAGTTCTTTCTACAAAGCACTTGAATTACCTCCCTCAGCTTCATTCAGCTCTGATTTACTCTAAGATAATAGAGTTTAAAAAAAAAGAATTTGTAGCAAAAATACTAGATGTAATTAAGATTTATGAGTTAGTTGCATTTGTGTCAAAATTAGACCATAGGATGACATAGCATTTTTCAGATGCTAGAGGAAGTGATAAATGCACTGGGAAACATGAGTGGTGATCAGAACAAATCTGCAAGTCCCACTGCTCAGTCACTACTTTTCTGAGTGTAACATATATAACCCTGACCTTGTTCTGACCTTTGGGTAATAACCTTGGTGTTCTGAGTACTAAAAATCAAAGGTCTGATGCTAATGTCATCCTATCATGCATACCTCTATCCCTTCCAAAGTCTCAGTCTCCAAATCCCTGGGTTCAATCAATTTCTGCTAGAAGTAGTTTGGGAATTACTTTTTTCTGAATAATCCTGTTTGATAGAATGTTCAATAATGTTTTCCTGCAGATTCACCTTTGGAAAATCATAAGTAATCTTTGTCCTTTTGCAATGTTCATATTTCAATGCCATATATGGAAATTGATAAGATAGTGTGAAGATTGTTGCATGTTCCATAATGGCTAACACCAGGAAGTAACTAAATGTGAACATATTTTATGATTAAGAGAAAGTCTGTGGATTTAAGAGTAATCTTCAAATGCATAAATAAAAGATTAATCAGTCAATTTCATAATTTGACAAAATATTTGTAATGTGTTAAGTTCTCCAATACTTTAATATTTTAGAATCTTAAACTCTTCTCACAATTACCCACATTTTTTGACCTCTAAATATAATTCTTAAGTGACATTGAACATTGACATCATCAGAAATAGTCTCCTATTGCTTCTTAAATGCTGAATCAAAGACAGGGAAGTTATGAAAAATAAATGAGGTGAAGCCAAGATGTTTACTCTCAGTGCAGGAGGCACTAATCTTGTAACAATACTGTGTTCCCCTGGAATTGTTATTACTGCCATACAGAGTGATTGATGGGGATTTAATCATTTTATCTTATAGTCCTGGGTAACAGAGAATGATATATGCTACAATATTTCTTTTAGAACATCTGAAAGTTTTCCCAAAATAAGAAATCACATATAGATCTTCAGCTGCATTTTTTATTCTTTGTTCCATAATCTGAAAGTTTGGAATTCTCTAATACTAATTAAAAGGAATCTAAAATTTTATACTATTATTATAACGTACAAAATAAGAATTGAATTCATAATATTAGATGACCCCTACTGATGAAATGAATACATTACTATGTATTTTTATGTACAAAATGTTTAAACAAGACAAATATAATCCTCTGACAGCATTACATGTTTTATTGCAAATTCTCTTAAACATAGTCAATATTTCAATGATACTGATTAGGGCCTAGCTGGTGGCACAAGGGGTTAAGTCTCAGCACTATGAGGCTATCACCAGCTATTGCAGCAGCAGTTTGATCCCTGGCCAGGATGCTGACCCACATGGCACAACACACCTCTACTGTCTCACCCACTGCTCCCCTCAGCAGTGTGCTTCAGAGAAACTACCTGTGCTCCTCCCCACTTTGTCTCTGGTAAATCCTCTCACCACTCCCCTACACCTCTGCCTTATAACCCAGTCTTTGTATGTATAAATAAATCTTTTTTAAAAAATCAAACTAAATAAATGATACTGACTGTATTTCATTTTTATTTTTTAGAGAACCATTTTATATTATAGATATTACTTTAGAATAACTGTAGTTTGTTAATTCGTGCTTGTTCTACTTAATACCAAACAAGCAGATGGCAACATTTCATTGCTGTGCTATATTGATTGTCAATTTATTTACTCAATGTAATAGGGCGAAGATATTGAACTCAACTCCACTGAAACCAGAGACAAGAGTTTGTTGTTGTTGTTGTTGTTGTTTTAGAGAAAGAAAAAGTTTATTGAGGAGAAAAGGAACAGAAATAAAGTGGGATTCCCAGTCGGTGGAACCAGGCCAGAGAGGGCCAAGGAAGCCTGAGACAAAAGAGTTTTTAAGCACTCTTTGAACTAGTGGAGAAATAACAGAGAGGGGATTGGTGGAAGTGATTAGGAGATTTGTGTTTGTTAATCTTAATTTGATATTATATTTCAAAGGGATGGATGCCAGGTCTCTGAAAAATGCTTCCTGGATTTTAAAATTAAGAAGTTAAGAAAGATACTGGGTAAAGATTTACATCTCAAAGGACAGAACAGATATGGTATTTGCAATTCAAAATTCTCTAAACTGTAAGATAATGGAAGTGGCTCTGGGGGGTAAAAGGTGACTAAATTTTTTTTTTTTAACATTTATGCATATAAGAAGTGGGGTACCAGCCAGAGGTGAGTGGGGGGTGGTGGTGAAAGGATTAACCAGAAACAGAGTGGGGAGCAGAACAAGGGTATTGACTGAAACACACTGCTGAGGGGAGCAGCTGGTGAGACAGGAGAGGTCTGCTGTGCCATGTGGGTCTCCTCCCTGGCTGGGGATCAAACTCCTGCTGCAGAGGCTGCTGATAGCTTGATAGTGCTGAGACTTAACCCCTTATGCCACCAGGGAGGCCCAAGGGTGACTAAATTTAGGGACAAATTTATCTAAACTTTATTCTACCTGAGAGGAACACTAAAACCGGATAGCCTTAGTAAATGAGCCAAGTGGAGTTATATAAATAATTGATTGGAACATTGTTTTTCTTGATTGCAACATAGATTGTTTTAAACTTATGTTATACACATTTATTGATATTTTGCTTTTAGGATGACAATGTGACATTTTAAGTAACTTATTTAATCATTCATTCATTCATTCTCCCATTATTCTCACTTAACTACTAAGAATTGACAGCATACACTGAACATATTTAAATTCTTCCCAACAGTCTGTAAAGTGTACTTCATATCCGATCCAAAGATTTTCATATTTTGATATTTGAAATTAGAAAACATATTAAATATATACTTATCCACTGCTACATTTTTAAAAATTTATTCTAAAACTGTGTTATTTTTCAATAAATAACTCTTATTTTCAGAATTCTGGTCATTTCTTGGTAATGAGACTCTTTGCAGTATATTATAGGCCCCAACATTTGCCCTCTAGGGAAAGAATTTACCAGAGTGCTGGTTATAGTTCAACCAAAAAAAGGACTCATACAAGAGCAAACCAGTGCTGGAAAGGAGAATTACCATGACTCCTCAAGGGAGTTAGGAGTAGATAAAGTTAGACCTGTCAGGTCGGGTAGAAAACAATGTGTTAGCTTGTTCTAGGACAGGCATATCCAACTGTTGACTTTCCATTCAAACTTTATATGTGACTCTGGCCTGTTTGCTCTGGCAAATTATGAGATAATCATTAGATGATTTTTAATATTTTTTTTTATCTAGCATGGTGCCTCGTGATCAGTGTAGTGAGCCAAAATCTTTTTTTTTTTTAAGATTTATTAATTTATTTATACAAGCACTGGGTACAGTCAGAAGCGCGGGAGGGTGGGAGAATTAATTAGTCAGAGCGGAGGACAGAGCAGGCAGACTGATGAAATACATTGCTGAGGGGAGCAGCGGGCGGCAGGAGAGGTCTGCTAGCCATGTGGGACCCTAGCCCGTGGCCGGGGATCGAACCGGCGCTGCAGAGGCTGCGAGCAGCTTCGCAACCCAGCGCTGAACCGTTGTGCCATTGGGGAGTGTGCCAAATTCTTTAAACAGGGTTCACTAGTCCATGATCTAATCCATCTGTTTAAACAAGACTGGGCAACTCATCCTACTATCTCACAAATTATTTTGCCTAGATTGTCTCAAATACATATTAAAATTATTACCCACTTCCTTCTCATCTATCCTGGCTACATGATCTTCATCTTCCAAGAATCCGTGAGTGGAAACTATAATGTATCTTCATTACTTTTGTGTTTTTATGTACCATCTCCATTTCTTTCTTTTTATTTGTAGAGATTCTAGTAAAATATTGCAGACTTTGAACAAGGGTCAGATTATATTCACTGTTATTGTTTTAAAAAGCACATTTCTTTTAATGTCCTTTGAAATTTGTGATTATATTAATTTAATGTTGACAAAATTGTTTATCTCTGTTTCAGTTAAAGCATTTGCTTTTATCGCAGAACTTTTCAGAATAATTTTAGTACATTAAAGAATAATATATATACATTTAGTATACACTAAGGACTAGTGGCTATGACAAGCCATTTACAACTATTACCTCATTTAATTCTAAGAATTGGACTATTACACTATCAGCTTATAATATCATGATATTATTCTCAGTTATTATTAGTCTATGTTAGTGAATCTCATACATTATAATGCAAAGAATCATATTTGAGGTTTGTTAAAAATGCAGGTTTTCTATATCGAACAAAAGAGATTTAAATCACAATCTCTGGAACTAAAATACATATATTTTCTACATAATTCTAGGCAGAACAGGCAAATTGACTGAAATACAATGCTGAGGGGAGCAGCGGGTGAGTCAAGAGAGGTCTGTCGTGCCATGTGGGTAGCTTCCTGACCAGGGTTTGAGCTTGTTCTTCAGAGGCTGCAGATAGATTTATAGGACTGTGTCTTAACTCCATGTACCACCAAGGAGGCCCAGACATTTCTAATTAGATGTTGAGGAAAATAATTTTAAGAAAGTAATTTTAGCAAGATTGCTTTATCTTTCTATAGAATTTAAATTAAGTGTAAAGAGTAGCATAGATATAATTTCATGATATGCTATTTCTCAATTTTCTTTGTAGTATACTCATTAAAATAAAAATATTTTAATAAAATGATTTTTGTTTCTAGTAAATTAAATATCCACATGTGAAAGTTAATTATTACTCTCTATTTTCCTTTATCTCAAGATTATTTGATACCAAATATTACAATTTAAAATTTCTCCTTTAATCAGCCCAAATCAAGACATTCAATTTTTATTTTAATTACTTTTTTTTTTCATACGCATCCTGGAAAAAACTAAATGGATTGACTTACATTGTTGGAGATCTCATATGTTCATCTTAGATTATTTGAAAGTGCTATGGGAGTGTATGTGTGTGAATAAGGTCTTTATTTGAGCAACAGAGATGAAAATGATTCAGGTTTCTGTTCAGTTATGTCCAGATCTCTAAAGTACTTTCAGTTGACATTCACTTCTTTTTCGTATTCATGCATGTTGCTCAAACTTTACTTTCACAATGTGAAATGAAATAGTTGAGCAAGAGGTTTGCAAATGTCTTTCTTCCATCATGTGGGGATTTCCCCCTGGTAAAAGAAGATTACCTAGCATATTTACAAATTTGTGGAAGGTGGCAGGTCTACTGTCAAACACAATAACAGTATTTGCTAGTAGAATTGTTACAAATACATCTCTGAGAGAGGAGGGGGAACATAGCATGGGCACCATTTTCCCTACTCCCAAACTTACATACAGCCATCTTAGATTGTTAATCCCAGTATGCCTTGAAACAGACTTCCTGAGATGGGAAGCTACTGGGGGAAGAGGGGAGAGTCTGAACTTCCAATGGGATCGATAAAATACAGAAGGCTAGAAGTCCTGCACTTTCATTTCAGTGGCCCTGACTTACAGCCTGCTACTGCTTGTGAGCAGGATGGAAACAATCTGACCACATGCCATATGGGCCAATTAACATCTCTCTTTCACATTCTCTATCTCTGCTGTCCCTCCTTTAAATGCCCTCGTAAACAATTTTGTTTAAATTTTTCACTATGGGGCCTCCCTGGTGGTGCAGCAGTTAAACACTGGGCTGAGAAGCTGCCCACAGCCTCTGCAGCACCAGTTCGATCCCAGGCCGCCTGGTGAGGGTTCCACATGGTGCAGCAGACCTCTCTTGCTGTGCCTGCTGCTCCCCTCAGCAGTGTACTTTGTTAGTCTTCCTGTTCTGCTCCCCGCTCTTGTGAATTCTCTCACCCTCCCGCACTTCTGACTGTACCCAGTGCTTGTATAAATAAATAAATTAATTAAAAAAATATTTTTTTCACTATATATCTGTTTTTGGGTCTTGTCACACAAGTGACAAGGACTCATACCCAGATCACCCTTCTTTTCTTGAGGGTGTCCTGCAACAGAATGCTCTTAATAGGACATACCTAGTCCATCTAAGATCACTTATAATAACATGACATATGTATGTATAGAGAGAATAACTCTCTGAAAATGTCACAAAAGCTGTGCAAATGTTTATGATCAAATTAACTATTTCTTCTTAAATAATGAAGAAGCATACATTTATTAGAAAAATGACCAATAAATCCTGAACAGAGTACATTTGATTGTGGTAAAGGAGGGTGTAAAGAGATTTGGCTGATGGTCTGTGCTTTCCTTCTGCATCATTGTCCTATATTTGTTTATATCCTTGATATAAACATGATATCCTTGATGTAGACATGATATTTTATATCATGACAAAACCATTGATTCATTTGAATCTGAAATGAAATTCTAATTCTTTGTGTTTTCTCAATCATTTGACGTTTTCTGCATGAAAGAGACATATATCCTAATTGATCTTATTATGCATTATTAATTCAAAATAGTGCTTAACTCTTAACTATACTAAAGAAAATTTTGAGGTTAAATATCAATACTTACACACACATATATTAATATTTGTAAACATCTATATGCCTTTGTCTATATCTACAGTTTTGTTTATATATGTGTGTACATATATTTGTGTGTATGTATGTAATATGTGTATAGATAAATATCAAGATACATCTTTATACATAAATTATATCTATACTTATATTTTATATCATGGATATATATATATATATATAATTTGTAAAATTAAAATATAATACTTAGTTTTAAATTGTACCTAACTAGGGGCTCCCTGGTGGCGCAGGGGTTAAGACACAATCTATGAAGCTGTCCCCAGACACCGCAGCATGAGTTCGATCCCTGGCCAGGGAACTATCCACATGGCATAGCAGAACTCTCCTGACTTGCCCGCTTTTCCCTTCAGCAGTTTATTTCAGTCAATCTCCCTGTTCTGTTCCCCAGTCTGTTTCTGGTGAAGCCGTTCACCCCCCGCATCTCTGGCCTGTACCCCAGTTCTTGTATGCAAAATATTTTTTTAAAAAAAATTTTACCTAGCTAGAAATATGTGTGTGTGTGTAAAATAAATTATAATTGTAGTAATTTATCTAAATAATATTTCTAGCAAAAAAATCCCATCTGAAGGGAAGGCTGCAGAGATAGTGGGGCAGACAATTTCTGACTCTCCTTTCTTGGTATGGTGTTAATGGAGTTCTCAGGGTCACTGAGGGTAATTTGTATCAATTCTCTTCTATTTGCACCAGTTTCTAATTTTCATTTTTCCAGCAACAGACCATATTTCTAATTTAGCTGCTTAAAGCATGGAAATGAAATTTGAAAGTTATACACACTTTTTTTTTTTTTAGATTTATTTATTTATTTATAGAAGCACTAGGTTATAGTCAGAAGTGGGGAGGGTGAGAGAATTCACCAGAGCCAGAAACAGAACAGGCAGAGTGACGAAATACACTGCTAAGGGGAGCAGCGGGCGGATGGAGAGGTCTGTGCGCCATTTGGGACCCTCGATGGAGGCCAGGATCAAACTGGCGCTGCAGAGGCTGTGGGCAGCTTCGGAGCCCAGGGCTCAACTGCTGCACCACCAGGGGAGGCCCAGTTGTACACACTGTAAAGATAAACAGTCCATTAGTCTTGTGTGCAAAAATGTTCTCCCAGTCGGTGGGGTTTCTCTTTGTCTTTGTTATTGTCTCTTTTGCTGTGCAAAAGCTCTTTAATTTGATTCAGCAATTCCACTCCTAGTTATTTACCCAAAGGACACAGAAACATCAATTCCAAAGAGCACCTGCACCTCTATGTTTATAGCAGCACTGTTTACAATAGCTAAGCTTTGGAAACAACCCAAATGCCCAAAATTAGATGACTGGATCAAGAAGATGTGGTACATAAACACCATGGAATATTACTCAGCATTCAAAAAAGATAAACACATGCAATTTGCAGCAACATGATGGTGCTGGAAGGGATCATGCTCAGCGAAATAAGCCAGAAAGAAAAAGAAAAATACCGGATGGTCTCACTCATAGCAGGAATCTAGAAAACTTAAATAAGGGACCAGGAAAATGAATAACTATAAGAAAGTGAAAATCAAAATCAACAAAAAACTATGAACCAGAGATACTGTATGGGGGGTGGGGGTGGGGAGGGGAGGGATTGGGGTCAAAATAAGGGGATTGCAATTGCATGGGGAATATAAAAATAAAATTTTTTTAAAAAATAAATAAAGATAAACAGTCCATCATATGGGCCTCCCCGGTGGCGCAGCGGTTGAGCACTGGGCTGAGAAGCTGCCCGCAGCCTCTGAGCGCCAGTTAGATCCCTGGCCTGCTGGTGAGGGTCCCACATGGCACACAGACCCCTCCTGCCATGCCGGCTGCTCCCCTCAGCAGTGTATTTCATCAGTCTGCCTATTCTGTTCCTTGCTCTGGATCTGGTGAATTCTCTCACCCTCCCGCCCTGCTGACTGTACCCAGTGCTTGTATAAATAAATAAAAAAATAAAAGAAATAGTCCATCATATTGTGATAGACAACTCAAATGTTACTTATTCAGATAAAGCCACTTTGATTAAAAAGTATGTTATATGTTGTGCATCTATATCCATTCATTAAATTATTTTAATACAATTAATGAGAAATTCTTGCATTGCTCTTTTTATCACTGGTTTACCTTAAATTATTAACAAAACTCACAGAAATCCCCACATGAATTTCCAATACCACCTATGTATTTGACCTGTGAATGAATACTGCACATAATACAATTTTTGTGTAAATATGAAAACAAAACTTCCCAGAATGTACATGTCTTTTAAGGATAATATAATCTAGATTTAAAACAATAAATGTTATTGAATACTAGATGGTAATAATTCAGATGATATTGTAGTGGTGACCTTTACCTAATTCAGAGGCTCTTAAACACCTGGGGAAAAGGATAAGGAAACTATATTTTTCTATTATAACACTGCTATTTATTAAGCATCTCAGAATCAAGTTTTGGACAAGTCAACTTAACCTTTGCTCTCTGTAGTTTGGTGTATTTTTAAAGATACGAGAAAAAGAATTGGCCTACAATATAATTATATTTTCAAACTTTAGATCAGATCTATCCTCCAACTTGAAGAGTATCTAAAATAATAGCCCCCTTTTATCTCTAAGGATTATATTCCAAGACCCCAGAGAATGCCTGGAGATGTTGATAGTACCAAACAGTATATATGTTATTTCTTTTGCATCTCAACTATGTTTTTTATGACATTGCATCCTTAACTTTTACAGCTTGAGCTGTGACAGCAAAACAATCACAAATGTCTTTTTCCCTTTTCACAATTTCAGATAGATCTTTCTTACCATATATCTTAGCAATATCAGTATTTAATATTTTTCTTTCCTTATTAAATGGAGAATTTTCAATTTTTCAGTGGAAATACTTAGTAGTCCTCTTTGGCATAATGAATTGCTAAAATCACTAATCTTGAGCTTGGGGGATATTACTAAGAAAATAAGGGTTATTTGAATACAAACACTGCTGTACTAAACGGTGGATCCTATCATTGGCTGAGTCAGTAACTAACTAAAAGCCTAAACTGGATACTAAGGGATCATTCACATTCCCAGGTAATGACAAGACAGCATGAGATTTTATTACACTACTCTGAACAGTGGGCCATTTAAAGACAAATACCTGGGGCCTCCTTGGTGGCCCAAGGGGTTAAGTCTAAGCACTATGAAGATATCAGCAGTCACTGCAGCATTGAGTTCAATCCCTGGCCAGGGAGCTAAACCACATGGAGCAGTAGACCTCTCCTGCTAACCCTCTGCTCCCTTCAACAGTATTTTTCAGTCAGTCTACCTGTTCTGCTTCCCACTCTGCCTCTGGTTAATCCTCTCAACCCCCACACCTTTAGCCTATACCCCAGTTCTTATATGCATAAATAATCTTAAAATAAAAAAAATAATAAAGACAAATACCTTATTATTTCACTTACATGGACTAGAAAGAAACAATGTAAATGGACCAAAAAAACAAACAAGCAAACAAACAAACAAACTAAAACAAATGTTTTGATATGAAGAACAGATTGGAGTTTGCCAGAGGGGGAGACATTAGGGGTCCAGTGAAACAGGTAAAGGGGGTTACACTGCATCTAAAATTTGGAGAAGCAAACATTGGAGATATTATTGGTTTCAGATCACTGCAAAATGAGTTACATGTATTCTATGGTTTTCCGTGAATATAAAAGTTATGTTTATAATATAGTCTAGTATACAATGGCATTATGTCTAAATAATTTTCATAACTTAATTGAATGCTATACAGAAACCCAAATTAAGCACATGCTTTTTGAAAAATGGTGCCCATAGACTTGCTTAATATAAAATTGCCACAAACGTTCACGTTTTAAAAAGAGAAGCACAATAAAATGAGTTAAGCCTGTATAATGTTCTAAACCAATGTTGCCTCAGTAAAAATTTATTTAAAAAAAAATAATGGGAGCTGAATTCTGGTAGCAAATAATGTAGTATATGCATGTGTTGATTTATACAACTGCACAGTTGAAACCTATATAATGTTAAAACAAATGTTACATCAATTAAAAAGAGTAAAATGCATGAATAGTCTATTTGTAGGATTTTGCACTGAATATTATTAGGTGTGGTTGATTCTGATAATTGAAACTACAGGAAGGGCCTCCCCTGGTGGCGCAGTGGTTGAGCACAAGGCTGCGAAGCTGTGCACAGGCTCTCCAGCGCCAGTTTAATCCCCAGCCACCTGCGAGGGTCCCACATGGCGCATAGACCTCTCCTGCCGCACCTGCTGCTCCCCTCAGCATTGTATTTCATCAGTCTGTCTGTTCTGCTCCCTGCTCTGGGTTTGGTGATTTCTCTCACACTCCTGCGCTTCTGACTGTACCCAGTGCTTGTATAACTAAATAAATAAATCTTTAAAATTAAAAAAAGAAAGAAACTACAGGAAGAAAACCATCCAGATAAGGGCAACTACTGCATGTCTCATTCCACATTTTTAAGATTTCTCATGTTGATGGGCCTCCCCGGTGGTGCAGCGGTTAAGCGCTGGGTTGCGAAGCCGCCTGCAGCCTCCGGAGTGCCGGTTTGATCCCCGGCTGCCAGGTGAGGGTCCCACATGGCGAGCAAACCTCTCCTGCCGTCCACTGTTCCACTCAGCAGTGTATTTCATCAGTCTGCCTGTTCTGCTCTCCGCTCCGGCTCTTGTGAACTCTCTCACCCTCCAGCGCTTCTGACTGTACCCAATGCTTGTATAAATAAATAATAAATAAATCTTTGAAAAAAAAAATAAAAGTTGCTCAGGAAAAAAAAAAAAAGATTTCTCATGTTGCAATGTTAGTGTTTTGTATGCAGAAGAAGCCAAAATGCAAGAAAATGCAAAGCTGTCATAGAAGGATGTTTTGAGCAGTCTAGAGTAGTTCATTTTTTTTCATTCAGAGTTTTTTTTAAACCAGAGAGACAGATGGTTACATGAAACACGAGTTGACTGTTTTCCAATTATATATATTAACTAAACCAGAGATACAAACTGATACTTGCTTATTTTTTCCTTACAGAATAGGAACAAAAATGGATCAACTTTAGCTTGTTGTCTTTGATAAACTTTGCATCATCCTTATTTTTGTCAAGTTGAAGTAGGTCTTAATAGAATGTTTTATTTTAATGACACAATTTTTAAGTTATGCAAAATCCCAGTAAAACCAGACCAAAAGTTAGAAAATTTGATTTAGTTAAAAAAAAAATATTCAATTGCTAGCAATTCCAAATTTAAACTTAAACTAGGAAACTCCCTCGTGGTATAAGGGGTTAAGACGCAGCACTATGGAGTTAGCCACAGCCACTGCAGCACGAGTTCGATCCCCGGCCAGAGAACTGACACACATGGCACAACAGATCTCTCCTGACTTGCTTGTTGCTCCCTTCACCCGTGTATTTCATTAGATACATCTGTTCTGTGCCCCACTCTGTCTCTGGTGGATCCTCTCACCCCCTGCACCTCTGACCTGTACCCCAGTTCTTGGATGCATAAATAAATCTTTTTTAAAAAGTTAAAAAAATAAAAATAAACTTAAACTCAAGTTTAATTTCCATAAAAGTTAGTCAATAATATTCTCATACAACCTCACTATATGAATATGCAAATGTGTATGGTTATTTAATATGAATATCTCTTAAAATAAAAACAAAATGCATTAAAATGTTTGATATTGAAACTCCACTAAATAGAAGTAAAATAATCCTCAGAATATACAAGATTTTAGAATATTAAACCTTTTGGGGTTTTGAACAATAGGGAAGGAAAAGTGAATATGAATTTCCAAATTCGTTCCTGACATCCCCATCCCTTTCCAATTGAGATTAAAGTTTTGTCAATTGTTTTCCTAATTTTCTAGCCTACATCCCAAAATATCTTATAGCAGGTTTTAAACACCAGATTCTAAGAGAATAGTGAAAAAGATAGAATTATGCTGAAACTGATTCTGATTTCTCCAGTACTCACAATATAAAAGAGAAAAAAAAAAATCTCAAATTCTGGGAGGATTTTAAAATGACCAAATTTATAAAAAGTCTAAAGTTGAAGAATACCTCACAACAAGTTTTTCAAATTTATTTTTTATTTATTATTTCAATATATATTTTACATCATTCTTAATATTTGTACAATGTACACTTTCTCCTCTCAGGTATAGTCCCCATGAAATTCCCACCACCAATTCACACATGTACCATCACCACAGTCCCTTGTGCTCTTTCCACCCTGCTTTGATCCTTCTCCCTACTCCTCCCCTGCAGAATGTCTCTTCTTTATAGTTGCCTGTTGATTTTGATTTTTAATTTATTATAATTATTTCTTTTTTCTGATCCCTTATTTGGTTCCTCTACATTCCTCCTATATGTTTATTTTTATGACTCTAGCCAATAACAGAAATTTTCATTAGCTTTTAATGTTATGGTTAGTGTCTATTTGTTAGATTTAACTTGGAAGACAAAAATGAAAAAGGATACCAAATAATATATTTTTAAAATAAAAAAGGTTATTTTTACTGTTGAGTTTACAAAGTTGATACTACTGCTTATTAATTTATTAAATAATATGTGCATCATATTATTATATCACTCATTGTATAGTATATATTGTATATATGTGTATAATATTCATATTACTATAATGCCAATATGTGTTTTCCTAGTAAATTACTGTGCAAATTTACTAACAGGAAAAACATCTCAGATAAATTAAATTTATTTAAATAAAACAAATAATTGCATTCTCTTTGTATATGTGTGTTGTATATTTGGTTCTGTAAGGTAAAAACTGAGTTCCTAGGCACTTTGTACTTCTATTGGCGCATGTGTAACATATGCAAATATTTAAAAAAAACATATTATATAATGTATTTAGTCCTTAAAAGTGATAATTACATTAAAAACAATTGCATATACACAACTCTAACTTTTTAATTGTTTTGTTATTGTTCTCATTTCTGGAACATTTGTCCAAATGAGATGCTTTCTATTCATTGAAGGTAGTTAGTCTTCATGGTGAATTATCAATTATCAAGTTATTACATCCTTCATTGTGAAGTCATTAAATATTATACTATACTCATCCTCTCCATTCTCTGCATATCTTACTCAAAAACTTACTGTTTTACATTTATACTAATCTCTACCATAATTCTCTGTCAAGGAATCCTAAATTTTGTTTCCACATTTTCTTCCATAATTCTTATTAACTCCTGTGTAATTTTTTGTACAGCCTATTTTGTACAAAACTCTATACAAGTGAGTGTAGCATTTTTATCTTACACCTATTTTGGGATGATAATACAAATCAGAAGAGACATATGATTTGTAATATGTCAAGATCAGAAATATAACTGGGTCTCTAGCTTATGACAACGTAGTTAGCTGTCTTTTCTGATAAATAAATGTTGTACTTGGTAGAAAAATAATTCCAACTGGTTGATATCTATGAGCCAAAAGGCTTATTTACACAAACACTGTACAAAGCTGTGAGAAGCAAATCCAAAATATTAGAAATGTTGTATTAAAAGAATTGTGACAAAATCCACACTAAATAACAAAAGCAATACTGTTTTGGTGTTTTGAAACAAATCTAAAATAATATTAGCGTTATATTTCAATGCATTTTACCAAAGAATATCAACTTTTGCTTCAATATATATAGTTATTATTCTTTCATAATAAAATGTGATTCTCTATAATATATTGTGGACTTTGATTGCCAGTCAAGATGGCATATTTACTACAAAATTTATACCTCCATTGGAAATAATAAAAAAAAAAAATTAGGAAAAAAGGAAATGATCGCTGAGGGGTGAGGAGGAAATGAAGTTATTCTTTGATCTTCCCAAATCCCTGACTTTGGAGAATTTCCAACATAGAGGCAAATGCCTCCTCTGGTGAGCTGATTCACACTTATGAACACAAAACTATAACTTGTTCAATGCAGGATATTTCTAATTCTAACACTGGAATTCTAGCTAAGTGCACCTTGTAAGATTAAATTGCAAACAGATAGGACAAATCATTCAGACATTAAAACAGAAAACATCAAAGCATTTAGCGTTTACAATATATCATTGTCAGATGAGATGCAACAAAATGTAAATTTACTGATCGACTTCATAACCTACTGAAAATAATATTAATATTTTTAATTATTTTTAATTTTTATTTTTTATTTATGTGTGTGTATATACACACACACACACATATATTACATCATTGTTCATTTTTGTACAATGTTTTTCCCCTCAGGTTTAGTCCCTACAGAATTTCCTCCACAAAGTCACCAGTGTACCATCACCACAGTCCCCAGTACTCTTCCCTCCCTCCCACCGGTCCCAATACCTCTCCTTCCCCCTCTCCCTCCCCTGTAGGATGTCTCTGGTTTATAATCCCAGCAATTCCATTCCTAAGGGTCTACCCAAAAGACAAAAAAACATTGATCCAAAAGAACATCTGTACCCCTATGTTTATTGCAGCACTATTTATAATAGGTAAAACCTGGAAAAAACCAAATGCCCAAAAATAGATCCTGGATCGAGAATATGTGGTATATATACACAATTCAACAATCAAAAAAAGATAAACTAATGCCATTCACAGCAATATGGATGGAGTTTGAAAGAATTAATGAAAGGAGGAAGGAATCAATGAAATAAGTCAGGAGGAAAGAGAAAAATATTGGATGGTTTCACTTGTAGGGGGAATATAGGAGGACCGAATAAGACATCAGAGGGAAAAATAATAAAAATATAGAACACAACAAAACAAAACAAAAATAAACAGACTTTTTTTTTTTAATTTTTTTTTTTTTAATTTTGCTGCATAGAAGATCTGGGGTATAGACCAGAGGTGAAAGGAGGTGAGAGGATTCACCAGTGACAGAGTGGGGAGAAGAATAGGTGGGCTTACTGAAACATGCTGCCAAAGGGGGCAGCGGGCCAGATAGAAGACATCTGCTACACCATATGTGGGTTAGCTCCCTGGCCAGGTATTGAACTCAGGCCCTAGTGGTAACAGCACAGAGACTTAACACGTAGGCCTCCAATGAGTCCCCTGAAAAGGCTATTCACAGCTTTAATGATGCACCTTAATGGAACATCAGCATTTAGAAACCAGTAGAATGTGCTAATTAAATAATTTTTAAGGCAGCAGATAATGGTTAAAATATTCACATATCTATAACTTCTATATGGGGTGCAAGAGATTAAAAAAAACTGTCTTTCATATGTAAAGAAGTAAAGTTAAATTATAATTTTAGAATTCCAGACAAGTTTGACACCAAGAGAAAAGGTGTAAATACTAGAGGACTAGAACAGTCCCCAGGTAATTCCATGGGGTACATCACTAACATTTACAGGCTCTGGGACTAAAGCCTACATGGAGGCCCACAGACAAGCCAAAACATTTAAAAATCATAAACCAGGTCAGCAAACTGCCAGATAGCACATGTTCTACACTGCCACCTTGAAAATGTATTTTCTGGCAATATTTAAAAATGCATGCAAACCTATGGTTTTGAATGCACAAATCAGTAAATTATAAAAGATGATCAAGGATGGAGGGAAACAAATAGTGTTTTAAAATGAACATGGTGTAAAAAATAATTTAAAAAAAAATAAAAATTGGGCCTCCTTTGGTGGCGCAGTAGTTGAGCGCTGGACTGTGAAGCTGCCTGCAGCCTCTGCAGTGCCAGTTCAATCCCCGGCCACCAGTGAGGGTCCAACATGGCGCGCAGACCTCTTCTGCTGCCCGCTGCTCCTCTCAGCGGTGTACTTCAGTCCTTCTGCCTGTTCTGCTCCCCGCTCTGGCTCTGGTGAATTCTCTCTTCCTCCTGTGCTTCTGACTGTACCCAGTGCTTGTATAAATAAATAAATAATCTTAAAAAAAAAAAAAAAAAAGATGATCAAGCGTAATTGTTACTGGATCAGAAATGTTTGGGATAGGGCCTCCCTGGTGGTGCAAGGGGTTAAGCACAGCACTATGAAGCAATCCACAGCCTCTGCAGCATGAGTTCGATCCCTAGCCGGCCAGGATGAAACCCAAATGGCGAGGCAGACCTCTCCTATCTCACCCGCTGCTCCCCTCAGCAGTGTATTTTGGTCAGTCTGCCTATCCTGTTCCGCACTCTGTCTCTGTTGGATCCTCTTACCCCCTGCATCTCTGGCCTGTATCCCAGCTTTAAAAAAAGAAAAAGAAAGAGCTATTTGGGATAATAATAAAATGAAGAAAGCATAATTTGTAAATTATATATTTATTTATATGTTTCTTACTTTCACTTCAGCAAAATTACAAAACAATTGCAATAATGAAGATTTTTACATAATTGTGTTTTATGGCTGATAATCATCAAAGTATTAAAAATGTTTTGTTAATGTAAAAAATAAAATACTCAGCTAAAGGTGAATTTGAGCAAGTTAATTAACCTCTTTGAGTATTAATTATTTTGTCTAAAAATGAATCATAGTATCATAAATACGAATAAATGATATCTATAAAACATTTGCCATATAACCTGCCACCTAGTTAATATTTTAGACATTTGTATCATTATTACTCATTATTATTATTATTATTATTATTATTTATTTTAAGGGTCTGTTGAATATCCCAAATTCCAATTTTATTTTTTTTATTTTTTAAAGATTTATTTATTTATTTATTTATTTATTTATTTATTTATGCAAGCACTCGGTACAGTCAGAAGCGCGTGCGGGTGAGAGAATTCACCAGAGCCAGAGCGGAGAGCAGAGCAGGCAGAAGGACCGAAGTACACTGCTGAGGGGAGCAGCCAGCGGCACAAGAAGTCTGCGCGCCATGTGGGACCCTCCTCTGGTGGCCGGGGAACAGCCAGGATGGAACTGGTGCCGCAGAGGCTGTGGGCAGCTTCACAACCCAGCGCTCAACCGCTGTGCCACCGGGGAGGTCTCCAAATTCCATTTTTAAAGAGCTATTAACAGGAAATATGGTTGTGATTTATTTTTCTTTAATTTTTGTACAGATGATAAAATAATTGTTTTGAAATAATCTTTTAAAAATATCTTTTATTTTTATTCCTCCAGAAAATCAGGAATTCAGTTCATATTAATTAAAAGGTTTTTAAATTTCTTATATAGTATTATAAATTACATATATAATCTTCAACTAATGTCTTTATTGTTCTAAATATTTATTATATATTAAACTTGATGCTAAAATTTTGAGGACAATAGCTCAGTGTATAATAAAAGCAAATATAAAAAGAAACTCACTATGCATGGAACAGTTGCAAATTAGACACTTTATTTTTAATCTTCTAATCTCCACACTTCCTTCCCATCTTACAATGGTCTGAATAAGGTAAAATCACTGTTTAATAATTGACCTACCTGTGATTAATTAATAATCTAATATATAGTTCTTATTTAGGATTCAATTAAAAAACATTTTGTTAGATTTTAACTTTCAACTGGACTTTAAGATTTTACACCTCCTTCAGTGAGGTAGAAAATATATACAGTTAGTATATTTTAGATATAACTTTTTTTGTTTGTACATGGAAACAGAATCTTTTTTTTTGTATATTTGTGTAAAGTGATTCTTTGCATCATTTTAAATTACAAATACTGTTATAAACTAATTTTGAAGCATATCATTACCATATGGTACTCTCACAAATTATTTTATACTCTGAGAGGAAGCTTTGGTGGTAATAAAAGTCCTTGAACATTTACCTATTCATGGAGACAAAGTATCTTTTAATTACTACTCAAGTAAATATTAAGGAAAGTAAGGATTAAAATTGACCTTATTATAATAAATACTTGCTGTATAGAACTAATTTATTTATATTTAGTATGAGTAGCAATTGATACCCTAGTTTTTAACCTAAAAAGGATTTAGTAAACATTATATTTATTCCTTATACAGGTGATTTCAAAATCATTGTTAAAGGCTTAAAGATGCTATTTGTAGTATTAGTTTCTACTAGTATTAGTCATTTTCACTGACACAAATTAATAGAGATGATTCTTATACACTTTTTCCCTGTATTCATTTCATAAGATAGCATTAATGAAATTATAAAACATTGATTGTACCACTATCAATATCAGACCACATTTAGAAAGAGTGAATATTTCACATTTGTGCAATACTACACTGTTTTATTACAGTTGTTGACCCTTCACAGTTAAAAATATACTTCACTCACTAATGACTTTGACTAGTTTGTTGTCCAATTCCACTAAAGTATATTATATTTTCATCCAGAAAGAGAGAGAAGAGAGTTGTATTAATTATATTTTTAAAAAGAGCTCATTCTCAGCAGTAGAAGAAAAAGAGCAAAAATACATTTGGGCAGAGTTCCTGGAGCCATTTGCTAACAGGTGAGTGAAGACTGTCCCACACCAACAAGCAGGCTGCCTGAGAGGATTCAATTTAATTCTGACAAATACAGCATCAGATCCCACAGGTTATGTATTCAGTCTCCCAAGATTGCCCTCCACTGCTAGTGCCAGACATGAACCTAAGCTGTCACTTGAGCTTCTTACTAACTAGGCTAAAACCATTGGTTCCCAAGACCTCCCTAGATTTGATTAATTTACTGCATTAGCTCATTGTACTGAAGAAAACGTTTATTCAATATATTGCACATTTATCAGAAATGATATAATTCAGGAACAATCAGATAAAAGAGATACATAAGGCAAGTTATAGGGGAAATGTGAGGAACTTCCAAGACTACTGTAGGGTAAAGAAAATATCAGGCTTTTCTGTCCTTCCGCCATCAGGATAGATGATGGATCCTTGTCCTGAATGCATGCCTGATTTTGGGCACCTGGAATAGGGTGTGGGCACAGGTAGATGGGATTCAGCTGAGTTAAGACTGTGCTTTTAAGGGCGGCGTCACGGGGACGCCAGCAGCAGCAGCAGCAGCAGCAGTAGAAGAAGAAGCCGAAGCAGAAGCCAAAAGAGAAGCGGAGAAGCAGCAGAACGAACGCTAGAGAGCCCAGATAGAGTGAAGACTTCCTGGGGGCTGGGAGGCCTGCTAGCCCCCCAGCCAGCACTCCTGCCTGCCATATGCCTGGTGAACCCCAAATAAAAAACCTGCAAAACCACTGAGGACTCTGACTCCTTTACCCGGTCTGCATGGGATCAGAAAACCTGCACTGTGGCCAGTCCTGCCTTTACAACTACCCAGGTGCACCACTCTCCTTATATTGCACGGTCACCAGTCTGGAAACTCCCTGAAGCTCCTCATTTGGGTTTTATGGAAGATACATTATATGTGCATGATTGATTAACATACTTACCATAGACAAAAGTAGTGGCAGAAATGGCCACAGAGCAAGATCTCTATGACCTGAGCAGATGGGTGAAGGAGGAGTCCTGGAGCCCTCATTGGCTTTTTCAGGCTTTTATTGAGTTTACCAGGTTTCATGGCAGTAAGGGGTGCTGGGGGGTGGGGGTCCTGGAGGCTGGCAGTCCCCAGAGAGTCTTTACTCTTTCTGGGCTCCCCAGTGTTTTCTTGTGGTCTCTGCTTCTCCTCTGGTTCTCTACCGGTAGTTCTGTTCCTCGCTTGTTCTTCTGATGATTTCATTCCCTGTGACACTGCCCTTATAAGCCCAGTCTCAGCCCAGGTGAACCCACCTACATATGCCCACACCCTACTCTAGGTGCCCACCATCAGGCATGCATTCAGGACTACAGGGATTCATCATCAATGCTGATTGCAGGAGGGCAGAAAAGCCTGATAATCATTTACCATACAGACAATTTAATTCAGTCTCTAGTTTCCCTCTCAATAGATCTGGGGGTAGAACTGGAGCACCAACTCTCTCATCACATGTTTGATTTACCTGACAACTAATATTTCATTAGGTTATTCTCCATAAACATAACAAGAGACACCTTTATCTCTGTAATCAATTAGGAAATTGCAAGAATTTGGGAAATAGTGAGTCAGAACTGTGGGTGAAGATTAAATACATATGAAAATTGTTGATCTTGTTCATCTTAGTAACTAAAATATGTATTTCTTATAAATCACAATACTGCAACATTTAAACAGAAATCTTTAATTCAATAAATTTTGTAAATAGTAGAGGTACAATGTAGTTGTAAACTTAATTGTTATTATCTGTACTGTGCTCTTTTTTTGTTTTCTTGTAACCCAGAAAAGCAAAAATAACTGTATCCATTCACTTCTATTCTCAGTTGTGTGTCAAAAAAAATAGATATTTAGTGTAAGAAATTCTAACGTCTGTTAAAGGTTTATACATATGGGAACTTTCTCATAATATTGAATCAAAAATCATAATTTAGATATGTATTTTACATTGTTTATCTGCTATTTTCATTCAAAACTATCATATGCCCACCTTATAAATTCCTGTTTTTCATTGAATTGTATTTGGTACAATGTCAGTGCTTAGTAAAACATGTTTAATATAACTATGAATTAAACATCGAAAATTCTTTAATTCTTCATTTTGTTTTGCGATCATAAGTAAACGAGTATTTCCTATTGTGTATATGTCAATTCAATAGTGTTTTTTAAAATTTGATTTGCCAGGCAACCAGCTTCAGAATCAAATAAAATTAGAAATGTCAGTTCTCAGGTTCTCACATCAAAGAAACTGAATCAGATTTTCTAGTATTGGGGTATGATAACACATTTTTAACAATCTGAACTAAAGTCTAAGCACTCTTTTACAAGGAAACTTTTATATATATATATATTTATTTATTTATTTATATATATATCTGAAGCATGATTGATTAACTTACTTACCATTGACAAAGTAGTGGCAGGATGAGCACAGAGCAAGATCTCTATGACCAGAGCAGATGGCGAAGGAGTCCTGGAGCCCTCGGTGGATTTTTCAGGCTTTTACTAAGTTTACCAGGTTTCATGGCAGGCAGGGGTGCCGCTATGCTATTACACATTTATCTGTATAATTTTAATCATGGATACACTCTTGGAAAACGTATCGATCATTAATTATGGGAAAGATTGGGGAACTTATATCTAGACACCTTGCTGAGAAGTTTAAGATAGTATGATGCAATCTTCACACCTCCCTTAGAGTTCATCTTATCATATTTTATTTAATAAACAAGGCAGCTAGTTTTAGAAGTTAAGTAAGCCCAGTTAAGCCAAGGAAATTGTCATTTGAGTAACCAGAATTAAACTGAGGATCTTCATATTCCAAAGTCTGGGCTTTTTCCATACTAATATTTATCATTTTCTTATGCAAACATGAACTACCTTTGCATTCTTGTAGATAACTTGGGATAAGCCATATTTTATGTAACTTGAAATGATGAGCTTTTTAAACATTTAGATAGAATTTACTTTGTGAATTTTGCTTTACTCTAGAAAGTTGAAAAAGAGAGTGGTTCATTAGAATCATTAATCATTAATTGGCTGAGGTCTATCTGATTACTGTATTAGATTAATAAAATTGTTAAGGCTTCCTTTCATAATAAAAGAAACAAAAGATGAATTCATATACACAAATAATTAACGATTTATTAAAAATGTAATTTCTATAATGTAAATTTAAACCAATTGTGTATATCACTTTTTTTTACACAAAATTTTCTGGTACTGACAATGGCATCATTTAAACAGTCATATACAATAACTGTTAAGAGAATACTATTTGAGTTTTAAATTCTTTATTTCTATCCAAGGAAGAAAAGAAAACAAATGTATTATATAAAATTTTTCGACTACAAGAAGTTTTTTTCAAACTAAAATGTTGACTAAATATTATAAGAGTATTGAGGTTGTTTTGTAAATTAGGGACTGAATAGTTTACAGTTCACAAGTTTATTGATCTAATGGCATAGCTGGTATAAAGTTATATGAAGTTCCTATAGGACAGGGTATTTTGGGACATTAGACTAATTGTATATCTTAATACTATTCTATTATGTACATAGCAATTCTTCCTTATCTTCTCATGTGTCTTTGGGCACTTTTAATCATTCCATATTTTAATAGTACTAAAATAAATGAAGGACTGTGATGTCTCTTCAAATTAGTATTTTTGTATATTTCAGGTAGATACCTAGAGCTGAGAGTGCTACATCATATGGTACATCCATTTTCAATATTTTGAGAAATCTCCAACTGCTTCCCATAGGGACTGGAGTTGTCTATTTTCCCACAACAATGAAATGGGCTTCCTTTTTCTTCAAATGCTCACCAACACTGCTGTTTCAAGTCTTTCTGACATGGACAGATGGTGGTTAAGTGGTATCTCATGGTTTTGGTTTACAATTTCCTGATGATTAGTCATGATGAACTTTTGTTTTACATGCCTGTTGGCCATCATAAGGTATTCTTGGATAAGTGCCTATTTAGCTCATCTACTCAATTTTTGATTGGGTACTTGTTTCCACTTTGTTGAGTAGCATAAGTTCTTTGCATATTTTGGCTATCAATCCCATGTCAGATTATGATGCAGACATATTTTCTCCCATTCAGTTGGGTATCTTTTTAGTTTTAAGTATATATACACACCTGTATGCATATATGTAATATATACCTATATGTATATGTGTAATCATATAGTACATATATGTATATTAAATTTATATTTTACTATATATTATTTATTTATATTTTAAGATTTATTTGTTTGTTTATTTATGCATAGAAAAACTGGGGTGCAGGCCAGAGGTGTGAGGGGTGAGAGGTTGCACCAGAGACAGTGTGGGGACCAAAAGAGGTGGAGCCACTGAAATACACTGCTGAGGGGAGAAGACAGGAGAGGTCTGCTGTGCCATGTGGGTTAGCTCCCTGGCCAGGGATTGAACTCTTGCTGCAGTGACTGGTGATAGTTTGACAGCACTGAGACTTTAACCCTTGTACCACCAGGGAGGTCCTGGCAAAGAATTCTTAAGATAAGGATTCCCTTCTATTTAATATCAATAATGCAACATTTTCGGGTTTTGAAGCAATATGTTGTGGAAGAAATAACAGTAACTTGAATTTGAATACTGAAATTAAAATCTCAACTCTGAGCCACTTACTGTAGTAATTCATTTTTTTAAAAAGATGTTTTTATTTATATAAGAACAAGGGTACAGGCCAGATGTGCAGGAGGGTGAGAGGATTCACCAGAGACAGAGCGAGGGACAGAACAGGCAGACTGATGAAATACACTGCTGAGGGGGGCAGCAGGTGAGACAGGAGAGATCTGCCTCACCATGTGGGCATCTCCGCAGCCAGCAGGGATCCAACCAGCACTGCAGAGGCTGCGGACAGCTTCACAGCACTGAGCTCAACCACCAGCGCCACCAGGGAGGCCCTACTGTAGTAATTCTTTAAGCACAATCACTTATTCCCTCTTTGTCTCATTTTAATCATATCTGCAATTATAAGACTCATTAGTTAGTGATAGATACCTCTAGGCAAATAATACATAAAGTGAGTCTTTTTTTTTTAAATAGTCTTTATAATATGAAACATAAATATAAAACCCTCTCTAATATGCTCCAGATATTGGGCTACATGCATTACTCCATTTAATCATAAAATCAGTTTTATAGGTTACAATACTATCATTTTTATTTTACAAATAAGAAAATCAATGAGAAGTAAGTATTGTCCAAGGCCTTTCATCATTTGAATAGTGCAGATAAGGTTTAAACAGTATATTTGGATCCTCTAGCTGGTCTGTTTGTTCCAATAGGTACATGCTACCCCTTATTTTAATTCAGGAAAACACAAGACTGTTTTTTAAACTGTTAAAAGTAGTAATGATATTTGTTTAATTGAAAATTATTTACATTAGGGCAGCAGACCTCTCCTGCTCTCAGCTGATTCTCTTAGCAGTGTATTTCAACAAATTCTCCTGTCCCCCGCCCTCCCCCCCACCACCCTGTCTCTGGTGAATTCTTTCATGCTGACATCCCACTACAAAGAAGTAAACAATTTAAAAAAATGTAAATAATATATCTTAAAAAATATATTTCAAATTCAAATTATAAAACACGATAGTTATATAAAATTGAAAATTAGCTTAACATTTGTGACTAAGGGTCTCCCTGGTGGCGCAAGGGGTTAAGCACCGCACTATGAGGCAATCTGCAGCCTCTGCAGCATGAGTTAGATCCCTGGCAGGCCAGGGAGAAGCCCACATGGCTCAGCAGACCTCTCCGGCCTCGCCTGCTGCTGCCCTCAGCAGTGTATTTCAGTCAGTCGGCCTGTTCTGTTCCCCACTCTGTCTCTGGTAAATCCTCTTACCCCTGCATCTCTGGCCTGTACCCCAGCTCTTGTATGCATAAATAAATAAATCTTAAAAAAATTGTGACTGAAATGGGATAATTATATAAGGAAGATTATTTTTCCTAAGTATCTTGTTACATAGTAATAAATAAATGGAACCAATGTCAAGTTGAACATTGTTTCAGATGATTACATACTCTTTCTTCCTTAGAGATAGATTTCCAAAGTACACGTTTCTCTCTAAAATGATGACAAAAAAATTCCCAGAACATTATTAATTAATTAATTAATTGATTGATTATCAGTAAGATTTAAAAACCACAACAGGGGCCTCCCCGGTGGCGCAGTGGTTGAGCACTGGTTTGCGAAGCTGCCTGCAGCCTCTGCAGCGCTGGTTCAATCCCAGGCTGCTCCCCAGCCACTGGAGGAGGGTCCCACATGGCGTGCAGACCTCTACTGCCGCCCGCTGCTCCCCTCAGCAGTGTACTTCGATCCTTCTGCCTGCTCTGCTCCCCGCTCTGGCTCTGGTGAATTCTCTCACCCTCCCACGCTTCTGACTGTACCCAGTGCTTGTATAAATATAAATAAATCAACAAATAAACAAAAAAAATATTATTAAAAAAAACCTCACAACAGTATTTATTTATAATTATTGAGAGAATTTAGCAAGCGTGGGGCTAAATCACAGACATGAGTCCTATTACCTAGGTTATAGTATTGTATATATTATCAAAACCCAGGCTTATCTTTAACTAATTTGCCATAAGTTCTTAACCACCAGGTCTCCTACTTTTGTACAGTTTTGTGTTTCTCAACACTTATTAGCTGAGAGCGGTAAGGAAACCAAAACCTGCCCAAGCTAAATGCCATGATTTGGGATTATATCCTCCTGAAAAAGGGGTGCATAAAGTGCCATCCTCTTGCCAATGCACTATGCTTGATCATAGTGTGAATTTTTACACACTGAAAACATAAATTTAGGCTAGCAATGGATGTTACCATAACTGACTGAACTTCTTTTCATAAAAAATGCTACCATTTAGAATTACTTATTATTTTATGTCTCCTTAATTCTGGGTCTTTCAAGTATAATGCAAATTTCTCACAGTCATGTTCATGTAATATATAGATGATAAACCATTTGAATAGTGTCAGATAGATCCAGAGAGGATGTATTTCAATATCTGTTTACACTGAAAGTTTAGTTTCCATCCACAACCATATAAATGACTCATTTTACCCCATAACCTCATCTCACCTTATAACCACCATTTTCAGATTCTAAGTATTTGTTATCATTTTCATTTTGTTTTGCCTGTTTGTTAGCTTTGCTTATCTTTTGCACATGAGTAAATTTATAGGGTGTTTATCTTCTCTGTCTGACTTATTTCAGTTAGTACAGTCCCCTCAAGTTCCATCTATGTTGTCACAAAGGGCAAGATTTTATATTTTTCATAACTGAGTACTATTTAAATGTGGATATACATACCATAACTTTGTTAACAATTGTCTTGTTGACATGCTGCCCCATGGTCAAAAGCATTTGTAAATTATACAGATTAATTGATAAATTGATGTCTCAAAAAATGCCAGGATGACTGTCATCAGAGGTAAAGGGTGGAGGGTGGGGGAAAGTGCATCTATTTGCATATTGCTTCTCTCTATTTTAACACTGTTGGCTCATATTTCTTTCAATTTGAAAAGAAGCTCTAGAATTTTCTAAAGTCCAAATTAAAATAATGGCCCAAAGTGTGAGTAGGTGAGAGTAGTTTCACAATGAAGCTCACGTTAATATTTCTAACAGATATATAAAAATATACACATCTAGTGGAGGGTAAACTCCATATATAATTTTTCTCTGTGAGGAAAGAAAGATATAAAATCAAGTTTATCTCTGGGGCCGAGGACATATCTTAGCAACATAAATGTTTAACAAATAGCTTTTAAATAAAGAAAATAGGGCCTCCCTGGTGGTGCAAGGGGTTAAGAACAGTACCATGAAGCTATCTGCAGCCACTGCAGCATGAATTCAATCCCCAGGCTGCCAGGGAGCTATCCACATGGTGCCAACAGACCTCTCCTGTCTTACCCGCTGCTCCCCTCAGTAGTGTGTTTCAGTCAGTCTACCTGTTCTGCTCCTCTCTGTGTCTCTGGTATATCCTCTCACCACCCCCCCTTGCACCTCTGGCCTGTACCCCAGTTCTTGTAATCATAAATAAATAGATCTTTAAAAAATAAAGATAGTAAATTAATAGCATTAAAGGAAGAATGCTATTTCTTTCTCAAGATGGACATCCTCTTCCACTGTGTGCAAGCTATTACATATTGAGAAATGCATTGGTTCAAGCAAAAAAGATCTATAGAGCACCCTGGTGAATTTTGGGGTGACTGATATAAAAACAAATTATTTCATATCTCAATTACAATGGTATTAGTGTGATAAATTTTTTCCTACCTTAGGAAATCCATCAGCAATTTCTCCTTTAATACCATCTACTGATTACTCATATAAGAATGAAGTAACATTTCCCTGGCTACTGTAGGTCTCATAGTAAATCATATATATATATTTCCTACTTATATATTTGAGACAGACAAAATCATCCAAGTGAATCCACTTATTAATTAAAATATTTCCTGAGAGTGTATTTGTGCTACCTGTTCTAAGAGAGGTTCAATATTGGTGATGTGGGTCTTTTAATTTACTTTAATAGCTGTGACCTTTCAATAAGGAGAAACTAATTTAGCGAATAATACAATTGTTCTTCAGAAGCCCCTTCTTCCATGTGTATTTTTTTAAAATTATTTACATAGTCATTTGTCACTTCTTGAAATATGGACTGTCATCACCTTTATTATATGAAAGAGAGAGCTTAGAATTAGTGACCTTTTTGTTGCTTTTTTGAATGGCATCTGTCTTTTAAAATACTGACTGCTCATATAAGATATTTCTGTAAACAAATGACAAGTTAAACTTACCAATTTAGTCATAAATTCAGTTTTAAAATAATTCTTTCATAAATTTCATTATGCTGTGACACCAATCCAATAAATTCAGCTCATGTGAGATGTTTTAAGTCACTTCTAAAAACTAGACATTTCAACTCTGGCCTTAAAATTGATGGTCTCAATTCTCCACTTGCCTTGTAACCCTGATGGAGCTGATACAAGCATGATGCTCCTTGAAAGTAGAAGTGGTGCTATGCTTAAATTAAGCCCTGTGACAGTGCCGAACAAGTCATATATTTAGGTGAAACTGTTTCTCGGGTGAATAAGATATCTTGACATGTCAATGGAATATGAAACTCAATTTCACAAGATTTTTCTAGTGCCAAAAGAGATTTAAGCAGAGCTATCATTTTTAGTCTTAGCAGAAAGGATAAGTCTTCCTCTTTAGATCTCTACATTCCTTGCCTCTAAAATTTAATTTTAGCATTCTTCATAAAGGCTATAATTCTTTAAAACTTCAGGAGAGCAAAATTATATTTCATCACTGGAACACTTTCTGTTTTCACTTTAGAAACTTATCATTTCCAATTATTCCATTATTCCTTCCTCTACCTCACATAAGTGTCTCTTTATTAGAGAGTTTCTACAGAGCTGCATTCATTGGAAGGAAAAATAAGGGCATGAAGCTTTAAGTTACATTACCATTAGAAGTATAATAAATCCACAATCAATGAAATTTATGTTGGAAGCATAATCAGTTGAGTTTAAGTTAAGACCATCCTCCCAAAAAGTACTATTAAAATCCCGAGAGTACTCTAAAAAACAAGAGAAGTAATAAAAGCAACTTGAAAGCAGCTTCAAAAAGTTTCTAAATTGGAGACCTAAAAGTTACTTGCAAATAAGAATTGAAAAATGAATTCAAAATTTTAAATAGTTATTCTGGAATCATTGTAGAATCATTATTTATTTCCTTTGCTCTAACGGAATAATAGCCAATGATACTTCAAAATTTTAAGTAACTCTTATTACTAATCTTCTGCAATAACTCTTAAGGATCTTTAGTTAAATCCCATCCTTCCACTCATTATACTCAGGTATTGGCTCAGTTCTCCTAGCCAAACCTCAGATGTTCTTCACTTATTTTTAATCAGACAAGTATCTAACATACCTTCCCCAAAAGAGTTCACTAATGAACTTGCCAGTAATCAAGTACATATGCATGCCACAATATAAATATTTCTTAAACAGTAATAAACCCACTAAATGATACTTGAAGGAAGTACTTTTAAAAGTCTGTTGTCAATAGAAAAGGTACACGTCATGTAGAAAAAAGGTAGAATAATACAGGATTTTTTTTTAAATTGTGAGTTTATTTATATATCAGAAAACATTGAAGAAATCACCTCTGTTTAAAACATGGCCATTGTGGGCAAACATAATAGGCTAATTTCATGTCATGTGCTTCTATGCATTTTCTTTTCCTTTTTATTCCTTTGGTTACTAAGTTTCTTATAGATTCAAGATGTTTTAATTATGGAATGTGAATATCAGTAGTGTGACAATGGGAAAAATAACAAAGATTCAAGGAGAATGAAGTGAGAAAACTTGGTGGATATGATCTAATGGTAGTGTTTGTAAATACCATATTGTGCCCCTTCCTAGAGCTGAACGTAGCTTTGGTATGTCATTGCTTCAGATCATTGCTGCCCTTATAAACAAAGTATTCGTCTGGGAAGTATTTTGATAGAGGAGAATAAAACATTGAATACTATCCCTCTGGAATTCCATGACTTCTTATTTCTCCTTTTAATTTCATTGTCAAAACCAGCTCCAACTTTACATCAGACTGTCAGGAGATCTTTAAGCAATGACTCTCCTGTTAAGTTTAATATTTAAAATTAATTGATATTTGTAATAAATGTTGAGAAAAATAGAATATTGATGAATAGGTTAGTGTGTTATTTACATTCCAGCTTGCTGATAACTTGTTCTTTCATAATCTACCTGAGGTCTACTTCACACTGTTCTTCCAGGCACCTTTAAAGACTATTTCTTGGTTGAGTGTCATGAGTAACAGTGTAATCCAAAGAACTTGTTATGAGAATATATCTTCTGTGAATGTGCTCTGTAGTATTCCTGATTATTGTATTTTTGACAGAAGAGTATACTGGTTTTTCCCTTTAAAATTTTAAACCACTCTTATAGTCAAATTATATTCTTTTGGAAGGCTCAGCACAGGAAGAGAAACAGATTTCACAATCAAAATGAATATTGGCTTTATGATGAGAAATGATATAATCAAATTACTTCTATCAATTCACTTCTCATAGGGACTATGAACCCTTATGGCACTTTCCAATTGTCTGTTTCATTTATATGCTTTTCTTTTTATATCATTTCTCAATAGATTATTATGTCATAAGCCTTAGCTACATTTTATGGATTATCTTTATAGCATCTAAAATGCTCAGCTTCCAAAGATAATGTCATATATCTCACAATGTGTATTTGTAGAGGTACAATGCTAAAGGCTTATATTAACACATCAGGAGACTACGTGAGCTCACACAAACTGTTAGGACTAGCTCTTATACTTTTTCCTATCTCTGTTATTTATGGCTAGTTCAGCACATTTTTATTTCTACCATCTGCTTATCCAAGTTACAGAGCTGAGATTATTTTAATTAGACTTGTCATAGATAATTCACTAGTTTCTTGAACATTCAAGAAATAATGCATGAGTTAGTCTATACCAGGTTTTGCCAACTTTGACCCCGTCCCATGTCTGTTTTTTTCCTCCTGCTTTTTAAGCATTTCTCCATTAAAGAAAAATATGAGCCCAATTTCATTTTTGGCGATATAGTATTCTGTCCTTTGGGTTGAATTGTAACCATTATGTTATAAACTGTGCAAAATGACTAATGCTGAAGAGTTATATCCTGCCAACATTTTAAAGTGGTGGATACTGCTGAATACAAACTGAAACACGTAGGTTTTTCCACAAAGCATATGCAATCTCAACATGAAATCCATTCAAATGCAAACCATAGAAGAGCTATAATCTTTATTTTAAATTTATGTGAACTACATTTATTTAAAATAAAGTAGCATGACCACACTTCAAGCAAAAACATTTTTTTCAGTTAAGGTAAAAATGGTTACCAACATTGTATATGATTCAAAGTCAGAGGATCACACTTCCTCAAATACAGGTCACTACAACACACCCTCTGCCAAGGCACCCACAGTTTTTCACCAAGTCCATTGTTCCTCCAACCCTACTTTTTTCTTCTCCCTTCCTACTGTAACCTAAATTTCACAGGCAGATCTCTATGTTTGTTTACAGTGGGTTTTATCTGACCTTTTGTGATCTCTATATTCCACATATACATAAAATCATCTAGTATTTGCCTTTCTCCTTTTAATTTATTTTGTATAACCTCATCCCTTCCAGTTCCATCTATGTTGCCCTAAACGAAAACAACAGTTCATATATTTTTTTGTAGTTACATAGCATTTCATTTCAAATAAAACATTATAATGATGTATAGACCTCTGCAAATTGCCAGCTATAACACTAGTGAAATGAATATGGATAAGAGAAAATAGCACACCTTAAAACTGTAGGAGTTAAACTGGATTATTCTATCAGTTGCAACCTGAACTTGTAAGATAGAAACATTTCAAGCTTTGGAATTTTTATTTTCATTTAATTTGAGAGAAAATTCATATAACATAAAGCTAACTATTTTAAGGTATATAATTCAATTCACTTAGCATGTTCATTATAATATTATATCATCTCTCTAGTTTTAAAACATTTTATTATCCACAAAGGAGACACCATATACTTACAGCAGAGTATCATGGTTATCTTCCACTATCCCTTGGCAAACACTTATCTGCTTAATACCTCTATGTACTATCTATACCAGATATTTCATATACATGGAATCATAGAATATGTAATTTTTGGGTGTATGACTTCTTTCAATGAGCATATTTTAAAAATTCACCCACAGTCATATGAAACAGTTATCAGTATTTTATACCTTTGTATGATTGAATAATACTCCATTGTGTGGATTGTCATGTGTTTCATTCATTCATCATTTAATGGACATTTAGGTTTTTTCCAACTTTTGCTAAGTACATAATGCTGCTATGATAGATATGTACAAATACTTGTCTGAATATCTTTTATTAGTCCTTTTGGGCAAATATCTACAAACACAAATGATGGGTTATGCAGTAATTCTGTTCAACTTTTAGAGAAATCAGATTATTTCATTGAAAATATAATTTATGAATCTTCGGTTGCATATCATTTTTGCATATTTTATCTGATAAATCATCATAGAACTCAAAAGATAAAAATTGTTTTCCATATTTTACAATTATACAAACACTGCAATAATTTAATTTATATATATATATATTTATACAGTATTATCCATAAACTTCAAAACATTTATTTCTATTTTAACTCTAATTTACTAAATTTCATATATAATCTGTAAAAAAAAAGTATATATTTTGTGTAGGTTATGTCTTAGGCCACCAATGACTATTTCACTCACCTTTAAGACTTTTCCACTATTCATTTGTTTTTCATTTTTTTAGAGTATACTTTCAACCCCCAAAGTTGTGGTTATTTTTTGTTATTATTAAATTGGATGATGGGACAAAAGAAACTCATGGACAGGTCCAGACAATACAAAATATAAAAATTATAAAATGATAAATTAATGTTAAAATTATGTATAAACCTCTCATTTAAGACAAGATTTATAGCAAGCTGTACTTAGATTTGGGAGTACTGAAAAGATTGAGGCTATAATATGTGTGCCACAAAAATGTGAGTGAATGGAAATTTTGATGAACCAAAGAGCAAGCGGGTGAGCTCTATAGTTGGCGGTTTATTTGTTCCGTTGTTTTTTCTCCTTATTTGCTATTTTAACTTGATTTTTTGTTTCATCTCCATGCTAAGCTCTTCACATTTCAGTTTTCTTCTGAGTTCTAAGGGAAGACTGAAAGCAGTTTAAGCTGGTTATGGCCATTAGTCACTGCAAATGTTCTTTACAAGATGCTCCCTGCTATAGTGTTTACACGATCTAAATAACAGTCAGCAATATCTATCAGTTGGAACCCTTCCCCTTATTGTAAGTGAACAGACTATTTTAATCAGTACCTTCTGCGGAACTGCCTTTCAAGGGCAATTCAGTTTTGATATTAATAATGCTATCTGGCATATTCAAATATAACTGACTTGCAAGTATTTATTGAATTAATGATCTTGCACTCTGAACTCTGCAAGGTTATATGAGAAATACAAAAATAATATAAAAAGTCTATTATTCTTGGAACTTAACCTCTTTGGGGAGGGGGGCAACTTACCTTAAAACTAAGGATCTTTTAGTGTTTGAATCTCAAGTGACAGAAGGAGGTGCCTTCCTATGCACCTTTCCCATAATTGCCTTAACGTTCACAACTATTACAAGTAATATAAAATATTATATATTATATATATACATATATTTTAAAGTTTCATTTATTCATGCATACAAGAACCAGGGTACAGGCCAGATGTGCATGAGGGTAAGCGGATTCACCAGAGACAGAGTAGGGAACAAAACAGGCAGACAGACTGAAATACACTGCTGAGGGGAGCAGCAGGAGAGTCAGGAGAGGTCTGCCGCACCATGTGGGTATCTCTCAGTCCCCCTGGAATCTAACATGCACAGCAGAGGCTGCGGACAGCTTCACAGTGCTGCGCTCAACCACCTGTGCCACCAGGGAGGCCACAAAATATTTTATATTTTTGATAACAGATATAGTATAGAATATTGGATATGGATGTAATTTAATTAACTTACATGGAATTAATTGTTTCATTATTAGCTCAGGAACACCGACTCTAGGTTGTATGATCAATTGGATGCTTTCTAATATTTGCCTGTAAAACAACACTGCTTTTATTCACCTTTCTTGGTACATATCTATGTTTTCTCTAGAATATGAGGTCAGTGAGATTTTAAAGCTATGTCTGTCATTCTTACCAGGACCACATGAAACTTGACTAAATCTGAATATTTTTTATCTCATATAAAACAAAGGAAATAGCTGAAAATATCTGAAGGAAAATCTCTTTAAATATGTAGATGGGGCCTCCCTGGTGGCACAACGGGTTAAGGTATATCCTAGGAAGCTACCCGCAGCCACTGCAGCACAAATTCTATCCCGGCTAGAGAGCTACCCACCTGGAGCAGCAGACCTCTCCTGACTTGCCCGCTGCTCCTCTCAGCAGTGTATTTCAGTCAAACTTCCTGTTCTGTTCCCCACTCTGTCTCTGGTGAATCATCTCACCCCCCCAATACCTCTAGCCTGTACCCCAGTTCTTGTATGCATAAATAAATAATAAATCTCTTTAAATAAATAAATAAATATGTAGACATTGCCATTTAGATATGTTATCAGGTAAATGTACCTGTGAAACAAGAGGAGATTTTATCATGGAAGAAATGGCATCAGATCAGTCTGAAGCTTGAGGAAAAACTGGAAAATATTTGGGCCCTAAGGATTCAGCAATCCCTTTAGCAAAAGTTCAGTGTAGAGCAGATTGTTGATTCATAGAACAGATATTAATTCAACCACTATTTTACTGACCATCCATTATTGTCTGTGTTTGTAGATGTGATGACACAGGTAATCATTATTATTATTAGAAATACCAGTTAACCAGAGGAAGTCACCCACAAGACATATAAGAAAGCTTGGAAAAACAACTATTAAGAAAACAAATTTTTGCTCAAAGGAAGATCCAAAAGTTCACCTGATAGAGTTGCAGAAATTTCCCATAAAGATCTCAAGTTAAGGTTGTTTTCTGCTGAGGGGAAAGCATGGGAAGAAGAAAAGGAAAACATGGTCTAGGAGACTGGATATCATAGTCAGCAGAACGTGTTGTATATTGACCATCTAAGCCACAAAAGGACACCCCGGGCCAATAGGAAATTCCCTGGTGGAAATTTGTTTATGCCCAGGCATAGGTACCACCCCAAAGCTGCAGGAAATCAAAGCAGTCTGCACTCTAGACCTGTACCAGGAGATTGGGAACTCTGCAACCAGTGCAGAAAGGAGAACTCACACCCACATCCTTCCTAGAAGAAATCAAAGAGATGCTATGCTGGGCCAGGCCAGGTTCCTTAGTGAGTCACATAGTAGAGATAAGCACTGTTGAGATATCTCACAAATCTCTCTGGAAAGTAAAAAGCAGCCTACAGATCGTTAGAAGCTGCAAGAGCTGCAAGAGTGGTGGGAGAAGGGACAACAATTGTTCACAGCCGTAACCAAACAAGGAAGGAAACACATGCCAGTTGGGTGTCACACCACCTCCCTGCCAAGTAGGTAGCAAGGAACATCTGACCAGAAAATGGGAAAGCAGAAAAAAAAAAAAAAAGAAAAAAAAGAAATTCTGGGACAAATATAAAAGGATACAGAAATAAAGGACCTATAAGACTAAGACTGCAAAACAACAATATTAAAATACTAAATGAGACAATGGAATTTCATTAAAAGGCAGATAAACAGATGCAAGATCTCAGAAAAGAGATCCAGGAATGAAAATATTCTTCACCAAAGAGACTGAATATATAAAAATATCACTAAAAGAGACTCTGAATGAAATACAGACAATTTAGAAAGTGCTTTAAATAGAATTATACTGCAGAAGAAAAAAATTCAGAAATAGAAGACTCAAGTGAGCAAAGCACCCAATTAGAAAAAGAGAAAGAACTAAGACAACGGAAAAATAAAGAAATTCTACAGGAAATATCAGATTCAATAACGAGTGGAAACTTAGGAATAATTGGAATCTCACAAGGTGAAGAGAGAAGAGAACAGAGACCCTATTCAAAGGAATAAAAATTGAAAATCTTCTAAACCTAAGAAATGAATTAAATATGAACATCCAGGAAGCAGAGAAAAGTCCCCAAAGTTTAAATGCAAAGAAAGACCTTTACAAGACACAATGTTGTTAACTTATCAAAAATCAAAGATAGGACCTCCCCAGAGGCACAGTGGGTTGAACACGGCTCTGTGAAGCTATCTGCGTCCTCTGCAACAGGTTCGAATCCTGGCTGGCCAGGGAGATATCCACATGGCATGGCAGACCTCACCTGTCTTGCCTGCTGCTCCCCTCAACAGTGCCTTTGGTCTGTCTGCCTGTTCTGTTTCCTGCTCTGTCTCTAGTGAATCCTCTCACCCTCCCACACCTCTGACCTGTACCCCAGCTCTTGTATAAATAAATAAATCTTGAAAAATATACAAAGATAAAGAAAAAAAAAAAAAAACAATTGCACGAAGGAAGGAAAAATATCTCACAAAGGCACTCAAATCAGACCTTCCTCAGTTTTCACCCTAGATGTTCTCCAAGCAAAGAGAAAGTGAAGGAAGAGTTCACAACCCTAAAGGACAAGAACTGCCTGTCAGTAAGACTCTATTCTGCAAAATTATCATTCAAAGATGAAGGTAAAATAAAGACTACACCAGACAGCCAGAAGCTAATGAAGTTTAGCACCACTAAGACCTGTCTTACAAGAATTGTTGAGTGGAATTCTTCTACAAGAAAAGAACAACAACGACAACAACAACAGCAAATAAAGAACAAAGAAAAGAAACACAAAACCCTAAGCAAAATGAAAATAGGAAGATAAAACCATATTTATGGCAAGAATAATATAAGTCAACAACAAAGCACTAAAAGAGAGGAAGAAATGGATAGAGTCTACATTATTAAATATTGGGAGGGACACCAACTCATAAAAGACACAGGAGATAGTAATTTAAACAAAATTGCCATAGAAACCACTAACCAAAATTTCAGAATTGAGTCCTACAAAGAAACAAAGACACTGAGAGAGTGACTAGGGAAGGCCATCCAGAAAGTCC
The DNA here is from genome assembly GCF_014898055.3 of Talpa occidentalis. Lineage (NCBI taxonomy): Eukaryota > Metazoa > Chordata > Mammalia > Eulipotyphla > Talpidae > Talpa > Talpa occidentalis. The sequence continues at coordinate 75,261,568 of NW_023604972.1, forward strand.
ATGGAGAAACAAATGGGTAATGAAGCAAGAGAAAAATAAAACAATCAAAATTAAAATAAATATACATACATATTAATAGTTTGTATTAATAATTGGCCTAAATGTGTGTAGTCTTAATTCAATAATTAAAAGACATAGAATGACAAAGAGGGTAAAGAGTCAAACTTCTATGCTCTGTATATGAGACTCATTTAAAATCAAGAGACATAAACAAATTAAAAATTTGTACCAAGGTTGTATATGCAAATACATATAAAAAAAAGCAGAGATATTATTCTCACATGTGATAAGTTAGAATTTTAACTAAAAATGGCAATAAGGGACAAAAATAAACATTTTATAATGATTGAGTAAATAATTCAGCAAGATGTACCTGATGTTAACATCTATGCACCTAACACTGGAGTTGTACACTACAACTATTAATAGACCTAAAGCATTATATCAACAAAAATACAACTATTATCACTGTGGTGTGAAGACTTAAATCATCCAGGCCTTAAAATAATTAAGGCTTAATTGAATCTTGACCCAGCTGGATTCAATGTAATTTAGCTCCCCAGTTCAAAATAAACAAATGTACTTTCTGTTAAAATGCACATAGTGCTTTGGTACATGATGAGTAGAACATATACACATATGAAAAGCAAAAAATGTTATACCAAAATTAAAATAGAAATAGATTAATCAAATACTCAATTCACAAGTCATCAAATACTACAAAGTATAGTCATGAGCAATGCTCATAACTTCCAAAAAAATGTACTGCATGGATGATGTTCTGGAAAGCACTGCTTATTTGAACTAACCTGCCCAGCTCTATTATAGAGGATATGAAAGCTAACTTGAGAGTACACAGGTTTATCTCATTTAAATCCATTCCCAAAGCCAAAGACAAATCTTGTCACCCAAAAGGAGTTCAGCAAATGTGACTTTAAATGGTCTCCTTGGTGGCACAAGGGCTTAGTCTCAGCACTATGAAGTTATCTGTAGGCACTGCAGCATGAGTTCGATACCTAGCCAGGGAATGGACCCACGTGGTGCAGCAGCCCTCTCCTGTCTCACCCACTGCTCCCCTCAGCAGTGTATTTCAATAGACCTGCCTGATCTGCTCCCCACTCTGTCCTTGGTGAATCCTCTCATCCCCCGCACCTCTAGTCTACACCCCAGTTCTTGTATGCCTCGATAAGCAAATCTTTAAAAAAAAATGTGACTTTATAAAGAATTAATTTTCTGACCCATTTCTGTTAATTGCAATATATATATATATATATATATATATATATATATAGCCTTAGTTTCTCCTTCTGATGGCTGGGCATATGTTTATTTCATAGTTGTTTTTCCTTTGCAATAAATGTATTAGATAATGGAAATAATTTAGAACAATCCCAAGAGCATAGAAAGCACACAGAATAAATTTATCCATTTTATTAAAAATCACTTCATTACTACTTTCATAATTAATATTTATTCTATCAAAGGATGATTATGAAGATTAAATTGTGAAAGTGATTATTTTAACTATAAATAATGATTGATTATTCTGAAGAACATTAATTCATGAATCATTCTTTTTAAGAATCTGCTTTTTTAGATTTGTTGATTATCTAATGACACCACTCAATTGAATTCTTTCCATGGATTCTGAAACACCACCAGTATTAAGTGAGGCCACTAAATAGGCTCATTAAACCTTTCAAAGGCCAAGGGATTAGATTATGCCTGACACTTATGATTACACATTAACAAGCATAATCCACTATGATAATACTGTGATTATGGCCTCCTAGTAGCTCCCAGTTGATATATATATATATATATATATATATATATATATATATATATATATATAGCCTAAATTTAACATTAATACTCAAATAAAATAATGTCACATTTACTCAATGTTTTTGTTACTGAAAAATATAGAGAATAACCCATAAACAGCAGATAGCAACTTTTGTCATTCATAAAGAAAGGGGAGATAATGTTGTCTATGTGATATTTATAAGTACTTTTAGACCCTTTTGTAAGCTTAATAAGGATGGGAGCTGATTCAATTACAACTCAATAAGATATAGAAAATCATAGTAAGTGCATGTTACATACTATTTTTTGTGTGCCCCAAACTATAGATCACTTAGATTCTATGGTATTATTTAGTCATTTGGGCAAAATTAGACAGCACATATTATTATTTGTATTTTACTAATAAGGAAACTATGAGCTAGGGGAATTTTAAAAATTCTCAGGATCAAATACCTGATGAGTAAATAGGATAGAGGGCCTCAAAAAAAAAAAAAAAAAAAGCAGGTTCCCGTATGTTCAAATCTCAGATCTTAACCATGACCCTGCATTGACAAAAGAATAAATAAGCCAAAATGAAAGTTGCTAAAAACTGGAAGTAAACATAGAATTTATTTTCATTTCAAGAAATATTGTTGCTAAAAGTCTTGAGATTATTATGCTGAAAAAATGGCTATGTAATCAACATATACACTCTTTAATTTGTGGATTGTGTGATTTGTCAGATTTACCTTTTTTCAAGATATTTTGGTGTTTTATTGTCAAATTTTCTAACAAGATCAAACTCATGAAAGCAACATGACAGCTCTGACAGGCATCTATTTATTTCTTAGTTTGTTTCCTTGTTCTGATTCACTGGTCTGAAGAATCCTGGTTATAAGTAGCAAAGGGGGCAAATGTGAACACCACACCAAACTTCTCATCTCATTAGAACGCTTATCATTACATACAGTTACTGGCATTTTCAGGATATAAATGGAATTATTTCAGAATGTGACTTTTTAAAAAAGATTTATTTATTTATGCATACAAGAGTTGGGGGGTACTGGCCAGAGGTGCACAGGTGTGAGAGGATTCACCAGAGACAGAGTGGGGAACAGAACAGGCAGATCGACCAAGGTACACTGTTGAGGGGAGCAGTGGGCGGGTCAGGAGAGGTCTGCTGCGCCATGTGGGTTGCTTTCTGGCTGGCTGGGGATCAAACTCATGCTGCAGAGGCTGTGGATTGCTTCATAGTGCTGTGGTTAATCCCTTGCACCACCAGGGAGGCCCAAGAATGTGCCATTTATTATTCATAATGGGGGAGAATAATTGTTACCCTGTGATGGATATTTCCAAAGATGAGCAGTCCATGAGCTCTCATTAATTGCAAATATTGCATAATTCATTAGGCCAATAAAATAAAAACAAAAAAGAAAAAAGTAGCATAGAAGATTATAAAATATGTATCAATAAAAATTCTGATTTTTTTTAGTTTTTTTTTTTTATTTTTTTTAAAGCACTGGATATAGTCAGAAGTGCAGGAGGGTGAGAGAATTCACCAGAGCCATAGCGGGGAACAGAACAGGCAGACTGATGAGGAAATACACTGCTGAGGGGAGCAGCAGGCACGGCAGGGGAAGTCTGTCGCGCCATGTGGGGCCCTCGACGGGGGCCGGGGATCGAACCAGCGCTGCAGAGGCTGTGGGCAGCTACACAGCCCAGCTCTCAACAGCTGTGCCACCAGGGGAGACCCTAAAAATTCTGATTTTAATCAAAATTATGTGACATTTAAATTTATCTTTTCCACCAACAAAATAAATATACTTTGTTAAAAGGATAAAAATACCTGCATTTAATTTTAAATGTTTTCACTAAATTTTTAAGAGGGGAAATGTCATCATTATTCACCAGAACCATGATATCTTGGCTTGATCTCTAAGTATTAGACCTATCCACATTGATCCATTGATCCATCACCATCACCATCTCCACTATATGTAACTTGGTTCTACATAGAATGAGTAAACCCACTGATTTTGATTCTACTATATTTATAGAGTTTAACTTATGCCAACATGGAAGGAACAAGAAGGGATCATGCTCAGAGAAATAAGCCAGAAAGAAAAATAAAAATACTGGATGGTGTCGCTCATAGCAAGAAGTTAGTAAACCCAAATATGGGATCAGGGAAAAGACTAAGTATAATAAAGTAAAAATCAAAATCAACAGGCAACTATAAACCAGAGACACACTACAGGGGGAGAGAAGGGAGTAGGATCAAAACAAGGTGGTGGGAATTTACGGGGACTATAACCATAATGAAAATGCATACATATTACAAAAATGAAAAATGATGTAAAAAAGTATAAAATAAAATAATAATAATAAAGAAAAAAAAAATAGTTAGATTATTTGGGGCCTCCCAGGTGGCCTGCGGTTAAGTCTCAGCGCTACCACTGCAGCAGCCTATATTAGATCTCTCTTCAGAGAGCTGTCCCACTTGGGGTGCAGTGAACCTCTCCTGTGTCCCCTACTCCTCCCCTCAGCAGTGTACTTCAGTAGATTTGCCTGTTCTGCTCCCCACTCTGTCTCTAGTGAATCCTCTCACCCCACTGCACCTCTGGCATATACCCAGCTCTCCTACGCAAAAATAAACAATTATTAAAAAAAAAAGTTAGATAACTTTGAATATCCCCCTTTGATGTTCAGATCAGGAATTTTAGGCTCTGTGAAATAAAATGCCAAGTTAAATAAGGCAATACCTCTTCATAAATTCAGGTCTTCTACTTCTTATACTAGTTAGTATTTCCCAAATGTAGACCTGTAAAAATGTTCATGCCCAAGTGCTTTAAGAAGAAATGGTTCTCCAGGCCTCCCCTGGTGGCTCAGGCAGTTGAGCGCCACGCAGTGAGGCTGTCCGCAGCCTCTGTAGAGCGGGTTTGATCCAGGCCAGCCGGCAAGGGTCCCACATGGTGCTGCAGCCCTCTCCTGTCACGCCCGCTCCTCCCCTCAGCATTGTATTTTGTCAGTCTGCCTGTTCTGCTCCCCACTCTGTCTCTGGTGAATCCTCTCACCCTCCCGCACATCTGGCCTGTGCCCAGGTTCTTGTATAAATAAATCTTAAAAAAAAAAAAAGAAGAAGAAGAAGAAATGGTTCTGGGCCTCCTCTGGTGGTGCAGATGGTTGAGAGCAGTGCTGTGAAGCTGTCCGCAGCCTCTGCAGTGCCTATTCAATCCCTGCCGGCAGGCAAGGGTCCCACCACATGGCATGGCAGATCTCTCCTGTCTCACCCACTAATCCCCTCAGCAGTGTATTTTGTCAGTCTGCCTGTTTTGTTCCCTGCTCTGTTTCTGGTGAATCCTCTCACCCTTCCGTGCATCTGGCCTGTACCCCAGTTATTGTATAAATAAATAAATAAATCTTAAAAAAAAAGAAGAAGAAATGGTTCTGGGCCTCCCTGGTGGTACAGGGGTTAAAGTCTCAGTCTATTAAGCTATCAGAAGTCACTTTGGACTGATTTTTGATTCCCATCCAGGGAGCTGACCCATATGGCAAGCCAGACCTCTCCTGTCTTTGACAGCTGCTCCCCTCAATTGTGTATTTCAGTGGACCTGCATGTTCTGCTCCTCATTCTCTTTCTGGTGAATCCTCTCAGCCGCTCCCCCCTCCTCCCCTGCCGCACCTCTGGCCTACACCCCAGGTCTTGTGTGCGTAAATAAATAAAAATAAATCTTAAAAAAAAAAGGGTCTAAGGAAATGCAAATAAAGTCTTTCAATTCATGACTTCCACTTGAAATTACCATGTACAACATATTTGTTTGTGTTAACATTTTTAGTAAGTCAGATATTCCCATAGTATAAATATAAAAATATACAGAAACATATAACAATAAAAACCTTCCTTTTACTCTTCGTTTTTAGATTTATTTATTTATTTATACAAGAACTGGGGTACAGGCCAGCTGCGTGGGAAAGTGAGAGGGTTCACCAGAGACAAAGCGGGGAACAGAACAGGCAGATTGACCAAGGTACACTGCTGAGGGGAGCAGTGGGCAGGTCAGGAGAGGTCTGCTGCGCCATGTGGGTTGCTCCCTGGCTGGCTGGGGATCAAACTCTTGCTGCAGAGGCTGCGGATCGCTTCACAGCTGGGCGCTCAACCGCCTGCGCCACCAGGGGAGGCCCTCTTCTTTTCTCTTAACTCCTCTGTTCAGTTACTGATTTGCCCTTTTACATGTTCAAATACTCATGCTATCATTGCTAGTTTCTTAGGTATTTTACATAAAAACAAATATGAACGAATATTTCATTTAGACAGCTGATGGCACACATCCATATGTTCTGCTCTTGTCCTGTTTTCAGTAAATAATATGTATGATAGATTATTCCATATTAGTCCAGAGAAAATTCTTCATTCATTCTTGTAACTATGTCACATTCTCTATAATAGAAGGCATTTATGTTACTGCAATATCTTATTAATACACACAATGGAACAAATTATGTTTGTAAGCTACATAATAGGTACACATATGCTTATAATGAATTACAGAAGTAGAATATTTGCTTAAACATATACATTTGTGATTCTGGTCACCTACAAATGTTGCACTAACAATGCACATTTCTATAGTATAGTACCCATTTCTTATGTGTACAAAATTGAAATAATTGAAGATTTTTCAATAATATTCTTTTGTAAAAAGGATATTTGATCACTCAATATTCCTTTCTATGATTACAATAAGTTTAGATAAGTCACCACATATTTGAGTTGCTGATCTTTCTGTGAACTTTCTAGTCAAGTCTATTCTATTTCCCTCTAAATTATTAATTTTGTTATAATGTAGAAAATACTTACATATTAGATGGAATAACACTTGTATTTGATAGCATGTGAAGATGTTTTTTTCAGATTAGAATTATGATTTGAATTTGTTCATATTTTTATGAAAAAAAATAAATGTGGTCATATATTTTATAATTCATTTATATATGTAATATATATTTTATTGATGTTATATATATATTCCATATATATGTATATGTTTATTTTTGCACAATGTTTGCTTTCTCCTCCCAGGTATAATCCCCATAAAATTCTCACCACCAATTCACCTGTGAGACCAAAAAAAAAAAAAAAAAAAAAAAAAAAAGAAGGAAACAAAATAGAGAAATAAATTTATGTGTGTACAGTCAATTGATCAGCTATTAAGGTAACAAGAATACAAACTGTAGAAAAGTCAGTATCTTCATTAAATGGCACTGGGAAAGCTAGATAATCTATGAAGAATAAAGCTGGATCCATTTCTCACATCATATATAAAAATCAACCTCCAATGCACATATTTAAATGTAAGCTTCAAAACTGAGTTTTCTGAAAGAAAACATGGGCATTTGGAATTCTTGACCATATTTTAGACAATGATTTTTTTTAATATGACCCCAAAAACAAAGGCAGCAAAAGTTAAAGTAGACAAATCGGACTGTACCATATTAAGATATTTCTGCTCATTAAAGGAAGTAATAACAAATTAAGTTGAAAGAACAAAAGAAAATATTTGGAACCATACATCTAGCACATCTAATAGATGAATAATAATCAAAAAAATACATAAGGGACTCAAATAATTTAACAGCAAAGAAAATGGGCAAAAGACCTGACTAGACATCTCTTAAAAGAAGACAGAAATGGCCAACAGATATGTGAAAAAATGTTCAGTATTATTAATCATCAGGAAAATGCAAGGCAAAACCTTAATGAGATATCACCTTTTATCTGTTACAATGGTTATTATTAAAAAGACAAGAATGGATTAGTGTTGGCAATGATATGAAGCCAGTCATATGGTTGGTACAGTGTTGAACAATGTACAACAGTGTTGTACAAACAGTGTTGTACAGTGTTGTACAATGTTGTACACACTGTAAAGTGTTAGTGAGAATGTAAATTGGCACAACCCTTATGTCAACAGAATGTGGCCAGAGGGGGTAAGAAGAGACAATTCACAATACACTGATACAGGAAAAACTTTGATATTTTATTAAATCAAAATAAGGGAACATTGAATTTAACTTAGTACCATTTGTTTGAAAACCACAAAATAGAATCAACATATTCACATATATATTCACATATAGGTATAGTAGAGTCTGTCTCTGCAAGGAATCAGTAAGAGCTACTGATATTCTTCTAGTCAGAGTAATTCAGATTTTGAGAAACTGATTGGCAAGAATAAGAGGGACAGCAGGAATGATGATGAATAAAGTACATTCTGAAGGAAGCATCCAAGATTGATGTCTGTTCAGTGAGAATTGATTTTGGATTTTTGGAAACATATGGGGATGAGTCTTTAGTCCTGCACCTAATTTTTGCTCCTATAGGCCTAAAATAAGCATATATTTAGGTGATTCCTCTTTGAAGAATAAGTCCTTTAAGTTATTTTTCATTTTAAGAAGTAAAAGAAAAGTGTCCAAGCAGTTTTTCTTCAGCATTGGTCTTTTAGGATCATTACAGTCTTGCTTAGTGGTTATCTCCATTTGACAGACATGCATTTGGTGCACGGTGTGATGCTTACTCGCTGATACAAGTTAAGAAGCGAACTGTTTTTTATTGCCACTAATACTAGACACTTTGATATTTTAACATGTAATTAATGGTTGCTCATTATTTTCATTTTTTTATTATTGATATAAGTGTTACCTTACACTGCTGATGCTATTTTGGAATTATACAGGCACCCCACCCCATCCCACCCTACCTCTTCAGGTGTAGTTATCATAGTGCACCTGTTGTGAAATCACCCACCTCTGATTATTTTTCAGCTTTTCAATGTTGACCAGATTGATAATGTTGACCAGATTGATAAGAAATGAAAATTTATTTCTCAGAAGTGTTGCAAAAAATGGGTTACTCCAACCATGTAATCATCTAACTTTATTGGATTAGCCATTCAGCAAGCATACTTGCATGCACTCCAGTATTAGAATGCATGCCTGTATGGTAAGTAACGTCTCAGGCTTTTCTGCCCTCCCGCCATTAGGATTGGTGATGGATCCCTGCGGTCCTGAATGCATGCCTGATGGCGGGCACCCAGAGTAGGGTGTGGGCATACGTAGGTGAGTACACCTGGGCTGAGAGACTGGGCTTATAAGGGTGGCATCACGGGGACGCCAGGAGAGTGAAGTTTCGAAAGAGAGCAAAACAGCAGAGAGAAAGGAGCAGAGAAGCAAGGGCCACCAGAGAATGCCAGAGAGCCCAGAAAGACTGAAGACTTGCTGGGGGCTGGGAGGCCTGCCAGACTTCTGGCCCCTAGCACCCCTGCCTGCTGTGTACCTGGTAAATCCCAATAAAAACCTGAAAAAGCCACTGAGGGCTCCAGGACTACTCCTTTACCCATCTGCATAGGATCATAGAGATCCTGCACTGTGTCAGCCTGCCACTACAAGGGCAATATGCTTGAGTTTAGCATACATGTCCAATATTACAATATCAACCTGTTTTTGTCAGTTGAGGCCCCAATTACTGTTTGATTTTCAGAGACATAGCCCAGAAACATTGCTCATACTATCTGTCTGGCTTATATGGTACAGTTCGCACATTATTGTGCCTGCTGGTAATGTTTGAGGAAAGAGAAAGGGTTTCCACTGGGTCTATCTTGGGAGAACAGGTGTTCTTTGATCTATGGGGAAGAAGAAATTTCCCTGGCTGAATTAGTGTTTTGAAAAGATCAAGCCTATGAGTTACAGATGGAGACTAGTCACGGGGCTGCTAATTGTATTGAGATGTTATCTCCCTACAGCTGGTAACTCAATCAGTCAGCTGTCCTGGTGTCTCCAAGTCAAGAAAAGCAGTCTCATGACCAGCAAGGAAGATCAGTATTTTTAGTTAAACTCCGTATCAGTCTCCATTGCTGGTTCTTTCAAATTCTAAACTGAGGTTTTAGGTATATGTCACTTTCAATTCAGGGGAAGAATCCGATAACTGGAATGCCTTTTGTTCATAGCCTGGATGTGCAGAAACACCATCAGATCCTGTCACCTTTTTCTCTTGGTAAGAGGTACAATGGTTTGGTGCTCTGTTCCTTCAATCCTGGGATTCCAAACCAATTTTCTCTTTTCCTAACAACTTTTAGATATATTCTTTATTATTTCTTTTACTATTTACATAATTTTAGCTGTATTTTGCAATGAGAATTAGGGAAAATGGATCATTGTCATCTTCTCTTTTATTTATGTTTCAATAAATGTTAAGTCACACAATAAGTTTTACGATTTCCTATGTAGATGCGCTTGAGATTATCCCTCTTGAATGTAATTGCATAGAGCCCTAAAATTTAAACTTCCAAATATATTTATTTTTAAAGATAATTACTGACAGTCTTTGTATATAAATGACCATCTATGAAGGAAAGTCTAAACAGTTCAAAGTTAGAGGAGGAGTAAAGGTAAAGAGATATAAATGTGAGTAGTCCTCTGATTAATAGGAGAAAAACAGCCATTGGGTTTCTTAATTGCCATAAATTAAAATATAATTGTTTGACCTGAGCCCCTGAGATAGTTTATTAATAAGATTAATAGTACTTGAATATTTGCATAAATTTTATAAAGGTAGTCTATTTAAATTGATAATCATACTTACATTATCTTTACTCATTCAGAAACATAAGTTATTTCTTCATATTTAAGTTAAATTCCTAATCCCTTAAAATATAGGGATGGAAAGATAGTCTGAATATTTTTTTTTTCTTTTTAAGCAAGTGGAATAGTCAATAAAGTTGGTACCCAAAGTATTAATTGTATTATGGGTACCATTCAGAAATCTGCAAACTCAAAGTTATATAAGTTATATGGCATAAAATTAGAAAGAAACTATTTCAAAATGTTTATCTTTGAGGCAGTTGAATTATTTTAACTATTTTGGAAATGAGACAAGATTTTTATTCTCAGTTAGCCTTTCATCCTGTCATTTTTATCTGCTTCAAGAAGAGGTGCTAGTATTGTTTTACATAACATACTTGAAAGTTTAAGATATATGTGATAAAGAGATGCAGAGGAGGCTGTCAGATGGTTTCCAAAAGAAGAAACTAAAGAGACTGGCTTCTATGCAGAGCTTCTTAAATAAAGATACTAGGTATGATAATAAAATGTATAACAAGCATATCAAGAAAATTTTAGTACTCTTTTTACACCTATACTAAAGTTAGAATGACTTTTAGGAAACAACAATAATAAAAAATAAAACAGAAAAAAATAACCTTGTAAACCATTTTAAATCTAATTTGGCAAATATCTGATTTTCTTCATAAATAAGTACCTCAATGCCAATGTAGTCTTTATTTCCCATTAACTTTGTTATTCCTAAGCAGCTTTAGCCATACATGCTCTTCATTATGACTAATTCTATTAAAATGCTTAACTCACAAAACTCCCAGAAAGGGGAAATATATTCATATTTAATGATCATTTATTATGTGGCAAAGATAGAACGCACCATTTTGTTTCCCTCAAGCTTCTTTATTATTATTCTTGCTATTATCATTTTACAAATGATAATAATGGATCTTAGAGAAGTTTATTACTCTGACTTCATCACTAAAAATATATAATTTCTGATGAAAATCTAGTTTTGTCTATTTCTAAGATCATTATTCTTCCCTTTTTTGTTTTTTTTTTTTGTTTTTTTTTAAGATTTATTTAATTTATTTATTTATACAAGCACTGGGTACAGTCAGAAGCGCGGGAGGGTGAGAGAATTCACCAGAGCCAGAGTGGGGAGCAGAACAGGCAGAAGGACCGAAGTACACTGCTGAGGGGAGCAGCGGACGGCAGGAGAGGTCTGTGCGCCAAGTGGAACCCTACTCCGGTGGCCGGGGAGCAGCCGGGGATCGAACTGGCGCTGCAGAGGCTGCGGGCGGCTTCGCAACCCAGAGCTCAACCGCTGCGCCACCGGGGAGGCCCTATTCTTCCCTTTAACCATGCTCTTTTCCATTTCATTTTATCCCAAATAACATCATTAATGATGTTTCTTAGTTCTCAAAATGTTTTATGGCCCCTTTAGCTGTGAAACAATAACAATTATTAGTTCAATTTCCTTCCATCTACACTTGTACATTCATGGTGGAATCTGAGGTTAATATGTACTTGTTTTCTATTCAGTTATTTAGCAAACATTTATTGAACTAGTTCTATATAACATATCAAATCATGAATATAATGAGAAATGTCAGCCCCATCTTAACAGATTCCAGTATTCAATATCAAAGACAAATTTATCAACAAATAATGATGCCATTTAGGAACAACTTTAAGAGCCACAAGATATGTTATTTGAGCACTGAGAAATAAAATTAATATATATTTTCAGAACAGACAGATAAAATGTCATACAGAAGGTAACATTTGAGTTGAGCATTGAAATAATAATATGCATAGAAAATGGAGAAGGATGATCCAGGCAGATGGGGAAGCTCAAGAAAAGACACCAAACATTAAATTACATGATGCATTCTGGACAGAGCACATAGTTTCTCATGATGTGTTCCAGAAAAAAAACGACTGGTCCTGGGGATGGGGAGCATGAAGAAAAGTTTAAGAGCAAAGACTAAAGAACTAAATCATGGATATATTATAAAGGACTTCATGTGTCTGAATTGTGATGACTATAGCAAGAATCTCTGAAAGGCATTAATAATCAGATGATTATAATTAAATGCATGGCTCCTTACTCTTCTGTATAGTGACTTGCATTCTATGTCTTATGAGATTTGTGTCCTCATTTTGCAATATTTTTATATTCACAGGAAAACGATCTAAAATGTCTTCCTCTATAAAATATTAGAGACAATGATGCTTTTCCTGTACATCCTTCTCTCTTATTCATGTACTCAGATATGTTTTCTTATGTAGGAGAAAAGGAAATTACAGTTAACTAGGTATAGCACATGATTAGCAAATTCATTTTGTGAAATTCACATCTATTATTTGGGATCTAAACAATGTATGCCATATGTACATTAATAAATATTGCTGTGAGAAAAAGAAAAAAAATTAAGAACCCATCAATGAAATAGTAAAAGTATAAAAAAGTAAACCTGACTGACAGGACCAGTGATTTTCATTAAATAAATATGGTTTCCTAGTCTCTGTATTTATTAGTAATTTTAGTTGGGATGTCTTCTCCCTACACAGGCAGGCCAATTCCTCAGGGCTGAATTAGGAAGCAAAATTGTCAAGTCCTTGACTCTCACCAATGGCAGAACATGTACCATTTGACATTAATGTCATGGTTAACATTACTTCATGCTCTTGGCAGGCACTGAAGTTTGTAGACTGTTCAGTCTCCATCTGTGGATTTTCTTTAAACGCTCTATATTATCTGTGTCCAGAAGATGTATAAAACATCCTTCACATGCCTTTCCTTAAGATAATTTTCTCTACTGTCAGTAAACAACTACTTTGGATGTGAGACATTACTCAGTTCTGTATTTGATCACTTCATATGAACACTCTATACCATCCTATGTCCTGCCTACAATGTAGATGAATATACTATGCTGGACTCATATCAATAGACAATGGACAAATGGTGTGAAATGTGTCCATTGGTCCTATTTGTGGTGATAGTACACAAAATCAATTCAAAAATGTTTAGGTAACCCAGACAAAGTAAAATAACACTCATCAATTCTTCATCAGAACCCTATAATTATTAAAAAACTTATTTTATGTAACTGAGAGATTGCTTTGACCTGTAAGCTTTCAGCTCCACAGCATACATACCACTGCTGTCTGCTGTGGTCTGGGTCTACTCTGCACTGGAGGGAAGAGTGATGATGATGCTTGAAGGAGCATTTTTCTTCATTTAAAAAATCCATATATATTACATTAACAATTTTTAAGCAAATATCAATTAGCAGGTAAATTGTTAATTCCTCTTCTTTGAGGGAAGCTGTAAGGTCCATTGAATACATTACAGAAATCAATTTTCTGATATAGTCAGTGATTGTCTAGTTATGGCACATTGATCTCTGGAAAGTTTCTCAAGAAAAATGTAGAAGTTATTTACATTAGCACAGTTTTAATGATGCTATGTAAATAAAGTCATTCATTTTGGAGCAATGAGGTGTAAGAAACGTTTAAAGGTAAGCTTCTTTTGCCTTGATAAATAGAATTATCTCATAGATGAGTAGAGTTGAGAGGGACAATAGTGAGCATGTGGAGTAGATACTGAAGTAAAGAGTATGGTAAAATGGTTAGAAACATGAATTGTGAAACTGTATTATCAGACTATTCGATTTTATTCCAAACTAAGTGTCTGAATAGAACTGAACAGGTGACTTAAACTCAATTTATTTTTCCTTGTAATGGGGATCATTAATAATGGTAGGTGATTATTGAAGTGGATTTAATGTTGCCAGGTGAAATATAGGGTAACTAATTATATTTCCATTTGGATGAACAACTTTTTAAAATTTTAATATAAGTATGTTCCAAATATTGAATGGGACATACAGACAATTAAAAAGGAATATTTGAAATGCAGATGCAATTGTATATCCATTATTTTTTTATTTTCTAAATCTGGTAATCTGTGAGGATTTTGTGAAACAGTATTATATAAAGTCCTTAAGGAAATTTCTAGGAATGTAGCAATAGTGAGTTCAACTACTGTTATGTGTATTATTTTTCTATTTAGTTGTCTGTTAAGATGAAAATTAGGCTATAGTCTAGATTCATTGTTTTTCTAAAAATCAATGCTATTTTGTTCTCTCTTTGGTAAATTTTCTTTCACTCAGATTAAAAATAGAAGACATTTCAATATACTGAGAAATTTTATTTACCAGAAATCTGTTTGAGTCCAGAAAGAAAAATATCATTTTCATGTTAAACAGATTTGAATAAAATGTTAAATAATACACCAACATGCCACAAGAAAAAAATAATTACAAATCTTTAGAGTGACTGAGATTACTCATAATATAGTCATTACTCCCATATATTAGTATAGGTAAAATAAAACCTGATTATAAGATATGAATTTGCCCCCAAAAGCAGTTATACCCTCTTCTTCATCATTTTAAAAGAGTATCCTTGCAGACAAAATATATCTGCATTTCAAATATTCTTCTTTCATTGTTTGTATGTCCCATTCAATATTGGAACATAATTATACTAAAATTTAAAAACTCTGCTTATTGAATGAAAGTGTAATTTGGTATCCTGTATTTCACGCAGCAATGCTAGCAGCAACCTCAGGTGTTTGGTGCTGATTATAATCAATGGGGTTGTAGGCATTTGGAAAACTCTAGTCTCTCAAGGAAACTTTCAAACTAACTTGTCCCTTTACCACAAGCCTTTCTAACATTTGTGGAGACATGAGAATCACACTTGCAGGTTGAATCTTAAAAATTAAAGATGTGGTCTGTGGCATTTGAATAGTCATAGGTGGAACAGTCATCTTAGGACATTGAGTGCAAAGATGTTTATGCTGAAATTTATATACCAGTGCCAGGTTCAATGTCAGCCTCGGTTTATGAGGTAGAAAAGGATCCTGCAGATGATAGATAATATGTTGCAGCCCATTATCAGTCTTATGGGACTCCAAGAAAGAAAACAGAATTTTTCTCATGCCTATGTCTGCAGTGTGTGAGGCCACTGAGCTGCCTTGCCTGAAGAGTGAAGTGACTCCCCTCTTGTTTGGGAAATGAATGCACTCTTGAAACAGACTGGAATGTGGAGGAGGCTGTGAGAATGTTTACAGATTCTTTTACAGATTCCTTTCTCCTGTGCTGTATCCTGACACTCAGGAAAGAAGGGAAACCTTAGCATAAGCAGAGTGATTTGGTTTCCAGGTTATGTCCCACCAATGCCAGTGGGGTGCACAGATTTCTGTTGTTAATTGCTAATGCCTAGAAAACAATCCCCCCAAAGATGAATCATTTAACAGTTCTTTGGACTTTTTCTTCAACAGTAGCTAAAGAATTCAAGTTGTAGTGAGATCATCTTGGAATTTCTTTGGCAGTTAATGAAATCAGGGTGTAGTAAGAGGTCTCAGAACTCAACCTTGAGGCGCTCCGGGTGTACTTCACATATGGAGCTGCTGCCACAACCTGATCGAAAGTGATTGACAGGTACCTCTGCTGAGAGGAGCATGCTCTGCCTAGAAGAATGTTTCAGTGGATTTCCTGTGAAGTCAATATATCTTGGTTTTAAATTTTGAAGCACAAATAAAATTTAAAGATTAAAAATAAACAAACAAATAAATAACAGTATCCTCAATTCCAGTGTGGCAGACATTCCAGCATTCTTTCATCTTCTAGATTAATTTTGTGGAAATAGTATTGTTCTAATAACAATATTTCCTGCTTGTCCCTAAAAGTGAAATTTAGCCAGCAACATAAAATAGCAAAATATTATGAATAAGGATTGTATATATAGACAGTTATAATTGGAGATATGAATCTAGATTATCAGAATGAGAAAATATGATGGTAGAGAGGATGGTAAAAAAGAAATTGTTGTAAGGATGTGGGGATAGAAAAAGGTAGTGCGCTCTAACCTATCTAATCTCCCAAAGGCCATGGAAAAATGTTGTGTCTGTCAAGAGGAAGAAGATTGACACTTGCCAGAAAACACATTTAGTCTCATTGTGACATGACCTTAAATTCTGGAAAATCTTATATCTGGGGAAAGATCCTGGTCTATCGGTAAAGGTCTTGAATTCACACAATGTTGTTTATGATGTGGAGAAGTTGTGCAGAGAGAAACTGTGATGTTTTATTTAACCTATATGTCCAAGTTACTTTAAATGTTCTTTATTAGGGAGCTAAGTGCAAACTTTTGTGTAGTAGTTAGAGTACAGCAAATGGTATATGTATATGTGTTTCCTTTTTTCCCCCTTTATTATATATTCTAGAATGGAAACTCATAGTTTGTGTTATTAAATTAAAATTTTATAATATTTAATAGAATATGCATTGAATATATATTATATTCTAGATTATTATTTGTTTTTTTATTTTCATTTATTTCTCATTACTTCAAAAATCCTTCTAGATAATAATGTTACTTGCATTTATAGATGAAAAAGCAAGAATTGGCTGTATAACTAATCAAGTTAACATCATTCAGTAAAGAAATGTCAACATCAGATTCAACTGAGGAACTGCCCCATTTCAAAGTCTATTATCTTTCACAGGTTATTCCTTATTTTAGCAAAGGATTTCAAATTTTTTCTTTAAAAAATAGATTTAATAAGTTGATATGTGACTAGAGATTAAAAATATTTGATAATCTGATAAAGGGTAAAACCAATACTTGTATAATAAGTTTTTGATTTCATAACCATGGATTTTCAATTGCATGCAGGTAATACTTCCTATGATTTTAAATGGCTTACAATATAGGTTGACCTTAAAGAAAGTCAATAATAATGACAAAATAATAGCTATATGGCCACAATGATAATTTACTAAATAGAATTTTAAAAAGTTACAAGTTAAAAAAAAAAATGATGCTCTGTGTGTGTGTGTGTGTGTGTGTGTGTGTGTGTACAGACTTTATAGTAGCAGTTGTAATAGTCATATTGATTGGCTTCTGCATTTTTAAATAAAATCTAGGCAAAACTATCAGGATAGAAATAAAAGAGCAAGTGTTTTCATTAGACCACCTATTTGAAGAAATCCTTGAATATACATATAATAATTCTACAGCAATGTTTGCCCTTTTCACAGATCTTATAATTACATTAAAACACTAGCAATTTTGGTATAATACATAATAAATTGTTGCTTATTTTAGCAACATTAATGGTAGAATTTAATTTAAATTCAACAAATTAAAATTTTGCATTCATTCAATAAATGCACAATTTTAATTAACATTCAACATATATAAAGAAAAAGTCTTCAAATAAATTTCAATGTAGCCATAGACAGATATGAAACTATTTGTTTTTTTTTTTTTGTAATTTTTTTGAAAGTATTTTTTTTGAAAGATTTGTTTATTTATGTATAGAAGCACTGTGTACAGTTAGAAGTGCGGGAGGGTGAGAGAATTCACCAGAGCCAGAGCGGGGAACAGAACAGGCAGACTGATGAAATACACTGCTGAGGGGAGCAGTGGGCATGGCAGGAGAGGTATGCATGCCATGCTGGACCCTTGCTGGTGGCCAGAGAGCGAACCGGTGCCGCAAAGTCTGCAGGCAGTTTCACAGCCCAGCGTTCAACCACTGCACCACCAGGGGAGGCCCTATGAAACTATTTCTAAATAAAATATTGTCACATGCTTTGAGCTGAATAATTAAACTAAGTGACTATTTTTAATTATTTTTAAATAAAATTAGCTATTTTGTTGTCCTCAAATAATGACATAAATATTATGATTCAGGTATAAGATTTTAACTCACTCAACTATAAAATTGCACAGAATAAGGACAAGAAAAGATTTGCCTTAAGGTAGGAGATAATAATATGATTTGATTAATTTTCTTATATGGGTGTCTCATATACAAGGAGGAAGAAAGTTGATGTAATATCTATTCTTCTCCACCCACAATATAGTGGAATAGAGAGGTTTGCATCACTCTCTCCTGCAAACATAACTATAAGGACAATAAAACTACAATAAAATTTATTCAAATGATGTTTCAGAGGGTCTTCAACAGATGTGAAGGACTTTATCAAAAGGTTTGGCATTAAAAAGGGAATGGAGACAGAGAGGAAAGAGGAAAAGAGAGTCACTTCCAGGGCATTAGTTATTCTAGTCTTAGGAAAAGAGTGGAGGTGAAGCTTGTCAGGGGCACTTTTCAGAGAGGAAGTGATATATATGGGTGTTCACACACGCTGTGTGTTCAGTCTGTTTCTTAGCATTTAAAAGCTAGAGTTTCAAGCAAGTGAGGCTCATTCCCCCACCCAGCAGAAAGACCTGACTGGCTGGTGAGCAAGTGGGAAATCCCTTTCCCAATTCCCAGAAAGATCTAAAAGATAGATCTACTGCACTTTGCAAGCTAGACCCCCGTCCCCTTCCCCGGAAGTGGCTAGTGCCAGGAGAGGTGGGACACACAGCCTGTGCCTGAAATTTGCATGACCCATGTCCTGCTATTTACACCCTGAGGGTCACATCTGGCACCCCTTACCAGGTGACTCAAGTTTGGTAGATCATTGCAAAGGAGAACAAGGAGAAGGAGTTGGGAATTTAGGATCTCTGAAGTACTGAATGTGGTTTCCTTTGGTGAAAGGAGAAGAAAAGTAGATCTGTCTTCCTGAAACAGGCCTCACTCTTCACCAGGACTGAGATTGGATATCTGAGCCACAGATTTCTCCTCTATCCCCGCCACCTGCCAATAAGGTATTAACAAAGAAGAGAAATAGACAACAAGTCTAAGTCATCAGAAACTAATCAGACAAGTAAATAAAGCAAAACACATGCTTCGGAAACAAATTCTGAACACAAGATGGAAAAACAGGAGAATAGAAGTCCAGAAACATACAAAGGAAATAATAGAAAACCAAACAGACACAGATTTTAGAACAATACTTTTTAAAATGCTAAATGAGCTACTTGAAGGAAAATGAAACACTGAAATGAGGTATTGTATATTATTAAGCAGATCCAGAAACATAAAACATTCTTCATTAAAGAGATTGCCTATATAAAATTACACAAAAAGAGATGCTGAAAGAAATGAGGTGACTATAGAAAACATTTAAAATAGGTTTATGCTGGTAGAAGAGAAAATTTAGGAATTTGATGATGCAAATGTATAAATCACCCAAATGAAAGAAGAGAAACAAGTTTTAAGAAAATAAAGAAACTACAAAAAATATCAGGTGCTATTAAAGAGGAAGCAAATAGATAATTGGTATTTGGGAAGGTGAAAAGAGAGGAGATCAAGGGCCTATTCTGAGAACTTTCTGAACCTAAGATAAAAAATAAACTTGGATGTCCAGGATGCAGAAAGAACACTTGCATTTTTATTTTTTTTAAAGATTTATTTATTTATTTATACAAGCACTGGGTACAGTCAGAAACGTGGGAGGGTAAGAGAATTCACCAGAGACAGAGCGGAGAGCAGAACAGGCAGACTGGCGAAGTACATTGCTGAGGTGAGCAGCGGGCAGCAGGAGAGGTCTGCACACCATGTGGGACGCTTACCTGGTGGCCGGGGATCCAATCGGTGCTGCAGAAGCTGCGGACAGCTTTGCAACCCAGCGCTCAACCGCTGCGCCACAGGGGAGGCCCAACACTTGCATTTTTAAATACACAATGGCATTCACCACAATATATCATTGTTGAATTATCAAAAGTCAAAGGTAAAGAAAAAAATATTAAAGGCTGCTAGATTAAAAATAAATGGAACATGTAATTCACCCCAATCAGACTCTTGTCAGACTTCTCAGCGGTTACTCTGCAAGCTAAAATAGAGTGGAATGAAATGTTCACAATTCTAAAACACACACACAAAGTCAGAAGAGAAAAAACTATCCTGCAAAATTAACATTCAAATACAAATGTGAGTTAAAGGCTTTCCCAGATAGAAATTGATAATAGAGTTTACCACCCTCAGAACTGCCCTACCAGAAATGTTGATATGACTTTCCTTCTATAAGGAAAAAAACAAACAAGCAAACAAAAAAAAAAACCAAAACACAAAATCTCGAACAAAATGGCAATAGTAGTACAGAGCCAGAAAATATAAACAAAAATGATGTCAGACTAAAAAAAGACATTAAATGGGAGGAATAAATTATCAGAATCTTTTATTTCAATGATAATAAGTCAATACCAGTTCATAAAGGACATTTTAGACACAGAAAATTCTGTATAGCCCAAATGGCAACCACAAAGTAGAAGTCTAGAATAAAGACTCAGAAAAAGAAATGAAGAAACCAAGAGAACCAAAAGGGAAAACCATCCCAGTGTGGGGGGCGGGGAAGAGGGGTTGGGAAGAGAGAGAAACTAATGGGGAAAAAAAAGAAGCAACAAAAATATAAAGCAATCAATAGTTTCACATGACAGAATGACAATAAGTCTCATATATCAATAATAACCCTAAAATTGAATGGTCTGAACTCAATAATTCAAAGGGACAGAATGTCAAATTGGACTAAAAAGTATCACTCATTTATACTTTGCTTACAAGAAATACATTTGAAACCTAAAGCCTTGAGATACAAGGCTTTAACAAGGTACTTCAAGGAAATACTATGGAAAGAGAAGAGGAAACTACTATTTCAATTGCTCTTGAATTAGAATTTCAATCAACAAAAAGTTATTGAGGACAAAGTTGGCACTATATGATGATCAAGCAAATAATTCAATAAGAAGAAATAACTGTCATTGGGCATTCCCGGTGGCGCAGCGGTTGGCTCCAGGTTGCGAAGCTGCCTGCTCTCTCTGCAGTGCCGGTTCGATCCCTGGCCACCGGGCGAGGGTCCCACATGGCATGCAGACCTCTCCTGCCACCCGCTGCTCCCCTCAGCAGTGCTCTTCGTCAGTCTGCCTGCTCTGCTCTCCACTCTGGCTCTGGTGAATTTTCTCACCCTCCCGCACTTCCGACTGTACCCCAGTGCTTGTATAAATTAAAAAATAAGCATTGAAAAAATTTAAAAAAAAGAAATAACTGTCATTAATATGCATGCAAATAGCACAGGGTCATCCAGTTATATCAACAACTATTAGCAGACGTAAACCAACACACACACACAGAGACATTGACATACTTCCATCCCAGAAGCAATGAATACAAATTCTTCTCAGGTGCACACAGAACATTTTCAATGACAAATCAGAAACTAGGACACAAAATGTCACAAAAGTACATGAAATTAGAATTTATATCAAACATCTTCTCTGATCACAGTGGTGTAAAACTAGAAATTAATCACAAAAAGAATCCCAGAGTAAACCAAAATGTGTGAAAACCAAGGAAAATGATTTTGAAGTTTCTGGTTAAAAAAGAAATCAAGAGAAAAATTAAATCTGAAGACTAACAAAAATATGTAGACAAGATACCATTTTTTTTGGGGGGTGCTCTTAAAGTGGTAATATGAAGTAGTGAGCAGTATAAACCCACATCAAAATGTAAGAAAAATCTCAAAAAAAAAAAAAAAAGCTAAATTTACAACTGAGGGCACTAGAAGTAAACAAACAAACAAAACCAAAAATTAGTAGAAGAAAGGAAATAATAAAATTAGAGTGGAAATATGTGAAATAGAAAATAAAATGTCTGAATGTTCAGTGAAACTGAGAGCTGGTTAGTTGAAAAGACAAACAAAATTAACAAGCCCTTACCTAGGCTCATAAAGAAAAGAAGAGAGAAAACCCAAATAAAAAGAATCAGAAATGAGAGAGGCAAAACTCCAACAGATGCTGCAGAAATGCAAAGAATCAGTAGAACCTATTATGATTGTTTCTATGCAAAACAACTGAAAAATCTATAGGAAAATGACACGTTTACTTATTTATTTTTCTTCATTGATGTAACATTGGTGTACAATATTGTACATGATTTAGGGAAATAGGTTCACACCAATTCTTGTGTATGTCATTACACTCACCGTCAAACCACCCATAATCCTTTGCCCTAGGCCTTTGGGCCCATTCCCGCTTTTGTTCCACTCTGTGGACGCTTCCCCTCTTGCAGCATTAATTCTGCAGTCATAAAACTTTTTTCAGTTATTTTACTTTCTTTTATCCTCTATATTCCACATATAAGTGAGATAAATATTTAGATTCATACAACCTACACAGACTGAACAGGACAAAGTAGCTTGAGCAGATTAATCACAAACACAGAAATAAAAAGAGTAATCAAAAATCTTAAGATCAAAATGTCAGGACTAGATGATTACTCTAGTAAATTCTATCTAGCCTTTAAAGAAGAACAAAAATCATCCTACTCAAATTATTCAAAAAAACTGAAGAGAGTGGAAAGCTCTCAAATACATTTTGTAAAGCTAACATTACCTTCACCCCCAAAACAAGTATTGAACAAAAAATAAAAAAAAATATTAAAACTATAGGCTGCTATCTCTGATAAACATAGATACATAGATACAAAAATCCTACATAATATTTTATGAAACAGAATCTAACTATATATATATTTTTTTTTAAGCTTTATTTATTTATTTATACAAGCACTGGGTACAGTCAGAAGCGCGGGATGGTGAGAGAATTCACCAGAGCCAGAGCCGGGAACAGAACAGGCAGACTGACTGAAATACACTGCTGAGGGGAGCAGCAGGCGAGGCAGGAGAAGTCTGTGCGCCTTGTGGGACCCTCGCCCGGCGGCCGGGATCGAACCGGCGCTACGGAGGCTGCAGGCAGCTTCGCAGCCCAGCGTTCAACCGCTGCACCACCAGGGAGGCCCCTCTAACAATATTTTTTAAAGATTTATTTATTTATGCATACAAGAACCGGGGTACAGGCCGGCAGTTCAGGGGGTGAAAGGATTCACCACAGACAGAGTGGGGAGCAGAATAGGTAGACTGACTGAAATACACTGCTGAGGGGAGTAGTGGGTGAGACAGGAGAGGTTTGCTGTGCCATGTGTGTCAGCTTTCTGGCCTGTTGGGGACCAAACTTGTGCTGCAGAGGCTATGAATAGCTTCATAGTGCTGTGCTTAACCCATGGTGTTTAACCCCAGGGAGGCCCACTATCTAAGAATATTTTGAGAATCATCCATCATTATAAAGAGTGTTTCTTGCTAGCAATGCAAGGTTGGTTCAGTATACATCAAACACTATTATTTACCAGATAAACAAAAATAAGTTATCCCATAATAATTTCAGTGTACTCTGAGGAAGCATTTGACAAGATTCAACAACATTTATTATAAAAACTCTCAATAAAATGGGAATAAATGAAACTTATCTAACTATAATAAAGGCTATATAACAACAAGCCCACAACTAATAATATACTCAATGGTGAAAAATTGAAAGCACTTCTGCTAACTTAAGGAATAAGATAGAATGTGCAGTTTTGCTACTACTGTTAAACAATATAATGGAAGGTCTTATCAGATCAATTAGTCAAGAAATAGAAATAGACATTAAAAGAATCCAAATTGGAAAAGAAGAAAAACTATCACTATTCACACATGACATGATACTATGCTTTGAAAATCTAAAGACTAACAAAAGAACACTAGAAATAATGAATACAATAAAATGATAGGCTGCAAACTCGATACACAAAAGTCATTTGCATTAATATAGGCAAACAAAAATCAGAAGAAAGAGAAATAATACCACATTTGCAATTGTGCCAAAAAAGATAAAAAAGCTATAGGCAAGTTTAACCATGTAAGTGAAGGACCAATACAATGAAAACTGTAAGACACTATTAAAGGAAATAGAGGATACAAAGAAATGGAAAAATATCTCAGGATCATGCATTAGAAGAATGGGAAGAATATGCACTGAAAGAACAAACAATGCTAAAATGGCCATATTATCTAAAGCAATTTTTAGGTTCAGCATAATTCCTCTCAAAATCTCAATTATTTTTTATGGAAATATAACAAACAATTACAAAATATCTATGCAACCAGAACCAGAAAAATAAAACATGATTAGTCAAAGCAATCCTGAATGAAAAGAAGAAAAAAGCATGATCGGGCCTCCTCTGGTGGCGCAGATGGCTGAGTGTGGCGCTGCGAAGCCCTTTGCAGCCTCTGCAGTGCTGGTTAGATCCTGGCCAGCCTGCGAGGGTCCCACAGGGCACTACAGACCTCTCCTGTCGCACCCGCTGCTCCCCTCAGCAGTGTATTTCGTCAATCTGCCTGTTCTGTTCCTGCTCTGTCTCTGGTGAATCCTCTCACCCTCCCGCACATCTTTCCTGTACCCCGGTTCTTGTATATATAAATAAATACATAGGCCTCCCGGGTGGTGCAGCGGTTGAGCGCTGGGTTGCGAAGCTGCCCGCAGCCCCTGCAGCGCTGGTTCGATCCCCGGCTGCTCCCCGGCCACCGGAGGAGGGTCCCACAAGGCGCACAGACCTCGCCTGATGCCCGCTGCTCCCCTCAGCAGTGTACTTCGGTCCTTCTGCCTGCTCTGCTCCCCGCTCTGGCTCTGGTGAGTTCTCTCACCCTCCCGCGCTTCTGACTATATCCAGTGCTTGTATAAATAAATAAATAAATAAATAAATAAATAAATAAATAAATAAACAAACAAATAAATAAATAAATCTTAATAAATAAATAAATAAGTCTTTAAAAAAAGGAAAAATGGATGATGGATATATCAAACATCTGAACTCGAAGTTTCATAAACAGCAAAAGTAAACATATAGTTTTGGGAAAAAAAAAACCAGAAACACAGAACAAGGGAATAATTGAGAACCCCAGAAATAAACTCACGCAAATTTAACAGTTCATCTTTGACAAAGGAGCCATAATCATACTATGGAGGAAGGAAAGCCTGTTTATCAAATTGTGCTGGAATACATTGACAATTGACAGCAACATGCAAAAGAAAAAGAAAGAGAGGAAAGAGAGAGATAAATAAAATCCAAATCTTTATAACTACATAAACAAAAATTAATTCAAAATGAATGAAAGCCTTGAATATGAGACCTAATCATAGGACTCCCAAATGCAATTTTAATAACATATTTCTAAAGACTTAATATTTTCACACTTTTGGAATAACTGTCCATTTTAGTCTATACTGCATTTATGAGATACATGTCCTATAATGAGGTATATGCTCAAATATTTGTCCCAAAATGAAACGTCAATGAACATAGTGATTTTTAAAATAATAATATTTTGAGTGTTACAGTGTTTTTGAATTATTTTCTACATAAAACCTTTCATGGGGCCTCCATGGTTGCCTAGGGACTAAGTCTCAGTGCTATCAATAATATGGCCTGAGTTTAATCCCCAGCCAGAGAGCTAACCCACATATAGCAGCAGACTTTTGTCCTGCTGTTCCCCTTAGTCATGTGTTTCAGTAATTCTGCCTATTCTGCTCCCCACTCTGTCTCTGGTGAATCCTCTCACTCCTTACACCTCTGGGATACACCTCATTTCTTCTACACACACACACACAAAACCTTTATGGAGATTTTTAAAAATTCCCTGTGTTAGTGTTAAACATCAACATGGACCAAAATAAATGTATTTTCATATCTCTATCTCATCAGAAACAGCAAGGTAGAAATTTTTTTAAATAAATTTTATTTTTATATTCCCCTTACAATTGCAACCCCCTTATTTTGACCCCAATCCCTCCCCTCCCGCCCACCACCCTCCATAGAGTGTCTCTGGTTCATAGTATTTTGTTGATTTTGATTTTCACTTTCTTATAGCTATTCATTTTCCTGGTCCCTTATTTAAGTTGTCTAGATTCCTGCTATGAGTGAGACCATCCGGTATTTTTCTTTTTCTTTTTGGCTTATTACGCTGAGCATGATCCCTTCCAGCGCCATCCATGTTGCTGCAAATTGCATGTGTTTATCTTTTTTGAATGCTGAGTAATATTCCATGGTGTATATGTACCACAACTTCTTGACCCAGTCATCTATTTTTGGGCATTTGGGCTGTTTCCAAAGCTTAGCTATTGTAAATAGTGCTGCTCTGAACACAGGGGTGCAGGTGCTCTTTGGAATTGATGTTTCTGTGTCCTTTGGGTAAATACCTAGGAGTGGAGTTGCTGAATTATATGGAAGCTCTATGTTTAGTAGGTCAAGAAATCTCCACACAGCTCTCCATAGTGGTTGGACCAGTTTGCACTCCCACCAACAGTGCAAAAGAGTTCCTTTTTCTCCACATCCTCGCCAACATTTTTTGTTGCTAGTTTTTTTAATATGTGCCATTCTCACTGATGTAAGATGATATCTCATGGTAGTTTTGATTTGCATTTCCCTGATTTCAAGTGATGTTGAACATTTTTTCATATGCCTGTTGGCCATTTGCATTTCCTCTCCAGAGAGGTTTCTTTTTAGCTCTTCTGCCCATTTTTTGACAGGCTTATTTTCTTTGTTGTTGTTGAGTCTCATCAGCTATTTGTAGATTTTTGTGATCAGTCCTTTATCATTAGTGTTGTGTGCAAAAATGTTCTCCCAGTTGGTGGGGTTTCTCTTTGTTTTTGTTATTGTCTCTTTTGCTGTGCAGAAGCTCTTTAATTTGATGTAGTCCCAACTGTTTATCTTTGCCTTCACTATCACTGCTTTGGGTGATGTGTCTGTAAAGATGTCTTTGATGTGCATATCATGTAGTGTTTCGCCTATATTTCCTTCTGTGTATTTTATGATTTCAGTCTTATGTCTAGTTCTTTAATCCATTTTGAGTTGATTTTTGTGTATGGTGTGAGGGCAAGATAGATTTTTTAAAGCAAGATGGGCCTAACTTTTTCCCAAAGGCTTCTATAGGCCCTGTCCACAGGACTATACCGAATTGATGCACTATAACATAACAAAATAAATTTTA
The DNA here is from genome assembly GCF_014898055.3 of Talpa occidentalis. Classification (NCBI taxonomy): domain Eukaryota; kingdom Metazoa; phylum Chordata; class Mammalia; order Eulipotyphla; family Talpidae; genus Talpa; species Talpa occidentalis. The sequence continues at coordinate 75,288,795 of NW_023604972.1, forward strand.
TGGAATCTTCACATTTGTAATGTGACATATGCAATGTAAAGCATTTTGATATTGTGTGTAAAATATTTTGGAAACCTTCCTTTCTTGATATTGCTGACAAAAGCAAAACCAATTACATAGACTTGCAGTCTGTGAAACAGCTAGACAAAAATCTACTTCCTGCAGGTAAAATCAGTCCTTCAAACCCCACAAATGACCAAGAAGCCAGATAAAGAAGAATAAAACAATGGGGTTTCCAGTTTTGCATCACCACAATGCATTCTTTAGAAAGGGAGATATTAATCCACAGCATTTACCTTCCTTTGTACCTAGACAGCATCAATATATCTTTGGTCAAAATAACTTAGGACTAGAAACCCTGTCAAGAATAATTATATTTTTTTATCACAAGAATAAGTAAATTTTTTATGTCAGTGACACTGTGCCTATTTAACTAAATGGAAGCTGGTGACTGCAGGAACAATTCTAAGAGAGTATAATCTGTCAGACTGCTTCCCATGTTCAAATTCTCACTTCAATCATCTAAAAAACGTTTTGTCTAACATCATGGAGACATTAAATTCAGTTAGCAATCTCCACTCCAAAGAAAGGCAAAACCACCTGTTTTAGGAATATACTGCTGGCAGAGATTAATAGATACTTAAAAGCAAATCAAAATGAACAAACACAAGGTTTGACAACAAACTCCTTAGCTAGCATCATCTATTTAATTTGTATTATTCATATGAATACTGTTAAAAAAGAGTCATTTTTTCCCTCCACTAATCATAACGATTTCCATGTTCTCCATTGCTTGACTAAACTTTACATAAGTTTCTTCCTGACTCTAGCTCCCAGATCTCTCTCACACTCCCTTTATTTAGAGCATTTACTTTAGAAAACTTATAATTATAAATTATTTCCCTGCCCCTTTGGGATGTAAATCTTTTTAAGACCTTCTTGTAGTACTCTTTGAGTAAGGCCAATTAGTAAGCACAGATGGCCTACCTTTTCCCAATCACAGCACATAAAATTTCTTTAGGGATTTTTTTTCAGTGGAGTTGAGGTCAGACTATTCTAATGTGTGTAACATATTGCAACATTTTTTGAAGAAACTCTTCCTTGTCTGTTTTACTTTACCACCAAGGTCTATGTACTTTGCATAATGACTCATATAAGCAACTAAAAATACATGTTATTATTGCCTGATAAGATTCATTAAGCTATCCTCCTCTTGTGCCTACACTAAAAAAAAAAAAAAAAAAAAAAAAGAAAACTTTCACAAATTATTTGCTGAGAGTATGATTAAGTGCTTATAGGCATAACAAATTTTGTAACGAGATGACCAAGGTGAATCATGTCCAAGGAATTTCTCAGGTGTGTTCAATTACTGGCAATATTCAGGACCAGTTACTCTTTGTCTAAGTTTAAGATTTTTAATTAATTAGAAAAATGAGTTTTACAATAAATGTGTTTATATTTAATACAAACTAAATGTGTTTAATGAATCACATTTCATTAAACATTTCATATGTTGAATTAAACATTTCATATGTTGAATTAAAATAAGTGTGTCAATTTTAATTTGCCATGACTTCTAATCACTACAATCTTTATGTTTTGTTTGATATATTTGTTTTTGCCGAGGAATGATTATAGAATCCTCTCCATTTCTGTTTAAAAGCACAAAATTTGAAAACTAATTGTTAGACTACTCCATCATAAAGAAAAAGGTGGATCTTTGTAGCAGCTTGTCAAACCCTTCTATTTTAATAATTTTATTCTGTTCAACTATTTACCATAGAATAAATCCACATAGAGTAGTTTAGAACAAATGGAGACCAAAATAGGGTTTGCTTCAGAAAGTACAGAGCAAGGCATAGAGTTCCTTTTATTCTTATAAAACAAAACATCCATAAATCTTTTGAAAATATGGGTTTTTGTAAATATGTCTTTATATTTATAGGCATACAAGTACTACTTTACTTAAATACTTATTTAATTGTGTTTTAACTAATGAATATGTTCCGGACAGCTTCTCACTCTAAGTTTTTCTGATTGAACTTGTATATAATTATACCTCCTACTGAGAAATAGTTGACACCAACTATGAACTGAAACAAAAATAGAATACATCTTTTAAATCAAAAATGATTGGTAAAGATGTTTCCAATAGGTGATGAGACGTCACTGAAATACTGTTCATTGCCCTCATTTAAAATGGATATTTTGGTGAGAATTTATGTCATTATTTTATGTGTTTAATTAACATAGGCCTTTTGTCCATTCAGTTTTTGTTAGTGTTTTTCATTTAATATTTTCAAAATTCACCTTATATCATCTTTGAAAGTGGGGTCTCAGTGATTACATTTGCTCTCTTTTTCTTTTTTTAAGATTTATTTATTTATTTATACAGGCACTGCGTACAGTCAGAAGTGCGGGAGGGTGAGAGAATTCACCAGAGCCAGAGGGGATAGCAGAGCAGGCAGACTGACGAAGTACACTGCTGAGGGGAGCAACGGGCGGCAGGAGAGGTCTTCGCGCTATGTGGGACTCTCGCCGGTGGCCGGGGATCGAACTGGTGCTGCAAGAGGCTGCGAGCAGCTTCACAGCCCAGTGCTCAACCGCTGCACCACCAGGGAGGCCCATCGCCCTCTATTTGTATACATCATTGTAATGGCAAGATGGGACAGAGATGGTTTCTTTATGATTCGAGGAGACCAGATGGGTAAAGGAGAATCCTGGAGCACTCGTGGCTTTCTCAGGTTTTTATTGACTTTTTACATGTAGTGCAGCAACCAGGCACATGGCAGGCAGGGGTGCCAGGGGGGCCAGGAGGCTGGTAGCCCCCAGTAAGTCTTCACTCTGGGCTCCCCCACCTTCTTTCTTCCCTTCTCTCTCTCTCTTCTCCTGTTCTGTCTCCTGCTCTATCTCCCTTGGCAGATATCTCAATACTGCTGCCATGGCCCATAGAAGTAAACAACATAACATAACAATGTAACAAATGCAGGTGCCCACCATCAGGCATTCAATCCTAATGGTGGGAGGGCAGAAAAGCCTGAAAATCATTTACTCTACAATCATTAAAATAAATTATTAGTTATTAAGGCCATCACTTAAACAATCTTCTAAAATCGCACAGAATTTGTGTTTATAAACAATGGAGTAGATATTATATTTTAATTTTCATTATGATTATTAAACTCATACACAATTTGTGGAATGTTTACTGGTCCAACCCCTACAAAAGTAACTATGTAACTTTGAAAGTTACTTAAAATTAGAAAATACATCTACCATATGATCCAGCAATTCTGTTAACTGGATCGCTTAGTTGCTACAAGGCAGGACTGGAATTTTATGAAGCTTTGGAAAATGTGGCCTTTTCTTGTGCCAAAGTCTGCTCCATATGGGCGTGCCCTGCCCTGGGGGCACCTGGGTGAGCCAGGCAATTTGCAAGAACCAAGGTGAATAGTCAGGAGGTTATCAATGTGTGTCTGGGGGCCTCTGAAAAGATGAGAAAGCATAGTGGCAAGCCAAGAGGCATGTGTTCTGACAGACCCCCGCACCAATATCCCCGCACCAGTATCTCTGACATGAAAGCCCCAGACTGTGGGCACTTTGTTTTTGGCCTCCAAAGAAAGCAGCAGCTTCCTGCAGTCACTATCAGAAGAGAAGCTGAGGAGCTGTGCAAGCGCTGGGGGCGGCTGAATCTGCTTTCAGGTTTATTGTTGTGGCAGTCTGGAGAGAGAGCAAAGGCCCCAGGGCCTATTATCTCATGGTGCTGTTGTTGGTGTGGGTCAGAGGCTCCTGAATAGCTGCTTTATCAGATCTTCCATTATCTCTTGCTGCCATCATCCTCGCTGTTCCATCATAGCAGGTGAAGAACTCAAGCACAGTGGCCTTTACTCTATTGGACACTGTCCTTGGTGGGCTTTAGAACCCAGTAAGCCCTGCATCAATTCCACTCTTATGTATATAATTATAAAAAAGTAACCAAAAAAAAGTTATGTCAAAAAATAAATGCCTCATCAGACATACAATGAAAAAAAAAATTGACTTTATTGAAGGTCAGCAAATGAGACATGTTATGTTCTTTTGCTTTTGTCTATGCAGTTCATGATTGTCCAAATGCCATCATTCCAAGGGTCAGTTTGCCAGTGTAGATATGAGAAAAAACACCTGTGTTTGTGTCAGTGGCCCTAATGCCCCTAGTCACTATTGATTGGACCAGAAAAATTGAAAATGACACAAAGTCAGGCATTAAAATGCTGGAATTCAGGAGCTGATAATGAAATTGAAGATTCACTAACTCAAAAGATTATGAAAAAAGGGTATGAGCTGAATATAAGATGTTTCAAAGTTTGGCATAGGGTGAGTAGGAAACCAAAATTGTACATACTGAATACATCAAGTAGAAAGTTGGCCTCACTAGTGGCACAAGCGGTTGAGCTCCGCACTGTGAAGCTGTCTGCAGCCTCTGAAGCACCGGTTCGATCCTGGCCAGCCAGAGAGCATCCCTCATGGCAAAGCAGTCCTCTCCTGTCCGGCTCACTGCTCCCCTCAGCAGTGTATTTTTTCAGTCTGCCTGTTCTGTTCCCGCTCTGTCTTTGGTGAATCCTCTCACACTCCCGTCTTTAAAAAAAAAAAAAAAAAAAGAAAGAAAGAAAGAAAAAAAGTTGAGTTTATTCCAAAACTTTCAATCTATAAGGCAGGGAACTCAAGGATATGAGAAAAGTGAATTCTGAGTTGCTTATAAACTAAAGGATTTTTGTGAGTATAAGAAAGTCACTTGCTTTTATTAGCTTACAAGTGGCCTAGTGGCCCTCTGTCTTACTAAGGCTAGGTTATCTGATTCATCTGAGCAAGAAAGTTCACTAACGGCATAAACAGCTGACATTTGAGGAAAGGATGGCATCCTACACTGATTACTAGAGAAAAGCTATAAATGCTTATAAGATTAGGCTGGGTTTCCTTTGTGCACTGACATTGATCATCTCCATCTTATCCTTGGTATGTGACTCATTTTAACCTTTTTTTAGGGACTGGTCACCTCTCTTAGTGAAGTGATGATCTTGACCTCCACAAGTGACATAAATAAAAAAAAAAAAAAAGAAAGAAAGAAAACTATCAGGTAATAAATTGTCAAACTCCTTATGAGAAAATATATTATTGAGCAAATGAATATTAAAAAGTTTCCAGCAGATCTTCCAGCCCATGGGGCAATGAACACTTCACCGCAAACATAATCAACAAGTTTGCTTACTTACAGCTCCTTCCGTTTCAAGATTCATGGCCAGGGCCTCAGCACTCTTATCTACAAGGTCGGGCAGCCAGCCAAGCTGGTCTCTTTCTCCAAGGCCATCCCCGAATGCCTGCATCTTTCCCCCCTTGCCTTGCCCCCTTCTTCTCTGGGGAGGTGGGGGGCATTTGCTGTAAATGGTTGTGCCTGCTGAAAAATGATGTTATCAGTGTAACAGATATGGACACAGTTGTGTATAAAAGGAAACATTAGTCTTTAAAAGGGTGCTTAGATCTTATGGGGTTACGCAGGTCTGGGACCTCATGCATGAGTAATAAAGCTGCTCCTGACTTCACCATTCCTGAAGTACCACTTGTTCTTCCTTTGCCTAGGTAAAAGGCTAGAATTTATTTCTACAACACACCTAGTATTGAGGAAACTGTTTGAGTCATCAACAATGACAGCAGACATGTTTAATCAAAAAGATAAAATAAAGAAGGTCATGCTTATTTTTTAACTCTAAGGCTTTGTGTGATGCTCCACAGTGTTTCTTTTAATATGATAATATCCCATATCATTACAGATACAAACAGAAAATGAGGAGTTTTATACAGAGTAAAGAAGAATAACATTTTAGGTATAATTGTTTCCTATTTAAAAGATGTTCAAGAAGATCATCTTTAAATAAACATATGACTATTTAACTGGGGATTTTCCTTATCCTTGTTTTGTTTGGAATAAAGATTCGATTTGATAAATCTCTAATTGTGAGATATAATTAACAAAAATTTTCAGAAAATGCTTCATTATTAAGATTCATTGTTAATTATATTCCTGTGCTTGGGACTAAAAAAGAATTTAAATTATAGTCGCTTTGCTAACTGTGTTTTAGGGGACCTATAACATTTCTAAGTAATATTTTAAAAACATATATTTAAAAAAATATATTTTAGGGGGCCTCCCCGATGGCGCAGGGAGTAGAGTGCCATGCTGTGAGGCTGTTCATAGCCTCTGCAGCACGGGTTCGAGTCCTGGCTGGCCAGGGAGAAACCCACATGGTGTGGCAGACCTCTCCTGCCTCTGCCTCGCCCGCTGCTCCCCTCAGCAATGTCTTCGGTCCGTCTACTTGTTCTGCTCCCTATTCTGTCTCTGAATTCTTTCACCCTCCTGTACTTCTGACTATACCCCAGTTCTTGTATAAGTGAAATCATAAATAAATAAATAAATACATACATACATACAGTATATATGTGGGTATATGTATATACATATACATATATATATATATATATATATATATATATATATACACACACACACATACACACACACACACACATACATGCATTTTAGGGCCTCCCTGGTGGCACAGAGGTTAAAGTCTCAGCTCTGTCAAGCTACCCCAACCACTGTGTCATGAGTTCAATCCCTGCGCCAGGGAGCTAACCCACATGGCACAGCAGACCCCTCCTATCTTTTCCGCTGCTCCCCTCAGCAATGTATTTCAGTTGATCTGCCTGTTCTGCTCCTCACTCTGTCTCTGGTGAATCTTCTCACTCCCCCTACACTTCTGGCCTACACCCAGTTCTTCTATGCATAAATAAATAAAAATAAATATTTAAAATATGTATAGTTATTTAAAATATATCTATATATAAAAAGTTGTTGGAGCTTAGGATTGGTCAATACACATTCTCTGACACTTATGAACAAAAATGCATGTAAAATTGCATCTTTCAGAGAAGCCCATTCCAATTGTCTTTCTATCCCATCCTGAGATCTTCAACTTTCCCGTTATAAGATTTTTCTGTTCAAATAATGCTAAAATGCATAAAGACAATAAGTTAATTTATTGACCACCGCCTGAACCATTAATTTGACTCTAAATTGTTAAAATTGCATTTGTTCTTCTATATTTTTGATACCCCAGATCCAGTTTCAGCTGGTGCAATTCTGTCACAGTGTTAGGGGAAAATATACAAATTCAGAATATTTTATTTATGTGTTTGCAAATATTTTTTATCATAAGCTCCTAAATCAAATAGTTTATCTTCTATCCCTATACCTGTTCTTCAATTACCCCCTTTTCAAGCAGATTTGAATATAGGATTACATTTAGTGACTAGAATCTCTCAATGCTGTTCCCTGATAAAAGGAAAATGTACCCTAAAGACATCGATTTACCACAAGATAGCTCTTTTTTACATCTACTTCTTTCCTTATGTTGTTTCATATTAACTAATCAGCTTTTATTTTAACTTGCAATTTTCCTTCCTGGATTTATTAAATATGAAATGCACTGTTTTGACAAACTTGAAATTGAACTTCAAAAACAACTTCAAGGGCCTCCCTGGTGGTGCACGTTATTAAGCACAGCACTGTGAAGCTATCCCCAGCCTCTGCAGCATGAGTTTGATCCCCAGCTGGTCAGGGAGCTACCCATTTGGCGCAGCAGACCTCCCCTGTCTTGCCCTCTGCTCCCCTCAGCAGTGTATTTCAGTCAGTCTTCCTGTTCTGCTGCCCTCTGGTGAATCCTCTCTCCCCCCACACCTCTGAACTGTACCCCAATTCTTGCATGCATAAACAAATAAATCTTAAAAAAAAAACAAAACAACTTCAGAATAACTCACCTGACATCTACTTGATGAGATGCCTTTTGGAGTAGAAAGCAATGAAACTCAGGTGCTCCCTCTATATTCCGCATGACTCTTTGGTGGCTCTCCCACAGATACATAGTACATGTCCCTCTTAATACATGTCTAAGTATCAGTTTCGTTTTTGTATTTTGTTTGTTTGTTTATAAAAAGATTATTATTGCAAAGTTGGTAAGAATCCCCTACCAAAGGATTTGAAAACAGGATAAAATTTAATATGATGGCAGTATTTCTTTGGTCAATATAACAAGTAAAACAGGGGACCATGACACACTCATTAGTTTTGGAAAATCAAACTTGCAAATGCTGAATAATATAGACAAGGGTTTTTTCTTTCAGTTCAATTTTACATCATTAATAGTGAAAATCAGGGCCTCCCTGCTGGCGCAGCAGTTGAGCGATCGGCTGGGAAGCTGCCTACAGCCTCTACAGCCCCAGTTGGATCCCTCGCCGCCGGTCAAGGGTCCCACATGGCGCGCAGACCTCTCCTGCTGTGCCCACTGCTCCCCTCAGCAGTGTATTTCATCGGTCTGCCTGTTCTGTTCCCCACTCTGGCGCTGGTGAATTCTCTCACCCTCCCATGCTTCTGACTGTACCCAGTGCTTGTATAAATAAATAAGTAGACCTTTAAAAAATACATTGAAAATCAGAAGAAAAAGTACAACTCTGGATAGAATATCATATCACTATTTTTCATTTTATGATAGAGTATATACACAGTACTATATTTTACATGATATCTTGAACTTACTCTCAGTTAATACAAGAGATTTTATAGACTTTTTTGAAGGGCATTTAAAGCAATGCATAGTTCTTAGTTTTGTATGATCTCTTCATACTTTCACAGATGCTTCCTGTCAGTTATTAAATTTTATCTTAATGTTTGCAAATTTCATTTTATTCCCCCTTTATTTAGATGAAATTGGCTTTAGAATTTCATTTATGTCTATGATGCAAATATGAGATTGTCTTATTTTGAAATACATCTGGTCAATTAGCTGTTATATGAATAACAAGTCAACCTTATTTGATTTTGGATTTCTGTGTAGATATATAATTGCTTGTCAGCTCCTTCAATTGACTCTCAGAAACTATTTTTGAACTTGATATATTTGTTTTGAAACCTCTAACTGGCCCTTCACAAGATCTATTGTAATTGAACTATTATGAATCTCATCATCACATTATTCCCTTCAGGAACATAAGCTAATCCAAATGTGACTATGATTTGTTTGATTTTTATTTTAGTACTTACTTCTGTACGTCTGCCTTATCTCTAAGGTTTATCTCTTTTATCTCCTGTATTAATCTAACAGTAAAATTAATTTTTGTTTTACTAACACACATATAATACACTTATATATGTTTTAAAAGATTTAAACAGATGAAAGTTTTAAACAGTCTAGAAACATGATTATTCCAACTTTTGTGAAAATATCTGTGTTCACAAGAAATATGAAGTGTTTAAATAGCAAAAAAAATGTTGAACATATGACCCACTATCTCTTTTTTTTCTTAATTAAATCCCCATGGGAATATACATTCAAGTATATTTTTGAGATAGAATTAAATTTAGGGGAATACTTCTGACATGTAAAAATATATGATGAAAAATAATTTAAGGTTTCCCTTATGTGATTAAAAAATGGTATGCTGGATAGTTGTTGGGTTGCAACCTCAGAAGCATGCCAGGCATAACCTAAAAAGTGTGCCATATACATGGAAGGCATGGAGAAACTAAAGAAATAAACATACCATGTCATATATATATATATAGGTAGCAATTTTAATTACCAAAGGAGCTTACTCAAGAAGTTCTGTCTTGAGTGACCACAAGACAAGTCATTTTCCACAACCCTTCCTAGTCTCAATAGTTTGTATAAATAATTGAACTGTGTTCAAGCATTTATGCAACCCAGATAGTCTCAATGACACATTACACTTCAAAACACATTTTCTCATGGCTATGTCCTTCGAGTAGCTTCTGGTAATGCACATTCAAGGCTCAATACTAAAAAGTACATTCTAAGGAGAAAGGATGAGGAGCCTCTAGTTATTTGAGTCCAGCTGGAGGAACAAGTAGGCTATTGCATTTTTTTTTTATTGCTTTCCAACAATAAACATTGGTGTAACATTGAATTTATAAAAAACTACCTAAATTTATTTTGGTACAATTATTTCATATACTTTAGATTTATTTATAGAACATATATTTAATCCTTTTGTCTGTGTGTGAACTTTCTGTGATACACAATAAATTAGAAGTGTTTTCCTCTTAAGACTTTCTAGTGTGAGTTTTAGCACTGAAGGACAGAACTCCCTAAAATGTCTAGAGCAGTTCTTCCTGAGACATGTCATTTTGTATGGATATTATTTCATGATAATGTCAATTGAGGACCTACCAGGTCAGAAGAAAATTTTAATATTTCTTTAAATATATAAAGAAGGAAAATCGGGGGTTATTAGAGTTAGTGTTTCAATTGGAGAAAACTATCTATATGGCAGGGCAATCATCTAATTATAGATCACCTGGTCTGTAATATAATTGTTCTGTGAGTCTCCCCATCCTCTTTACTTAAAGCCTCAGATCCCTATTTCATTCTTTAGAATATATACCCTTATTTCCTCACATTGTTTTTAGAATACATTTCTAAGGGGAGTTTCCATAAGTACACAATTAAATTTGTTATTTTTCTCCTATTATTTTTTCTGATAATTTCAATGCTTGACTAGGCCAAGAAGAACCTAGAGGTAAAGTGGGAAATGTTCCAGTCTCCGCAAAATTATCTATTCTTTTTTTAAAGATTTATTTATTTATATAGACAAGAACTGGGGCGTAGGCCAGAGATGCTGGGGGTGAGAGGATTCACCAGAGACAGAGGTGGGTAGCAGAACAGGTGGATCTACTGAAATACACTGCTGAGGGGAGCAATGGGCGAGACAGGAGAGGTCTGCTATGCCATGTGTGTTAGCTCCCTGGCCTGAGATCTAACTCACGCTGCAGTGGCTGGTCATAGCTTGATAGTGCTGAGACTTAACCCTTAGTGCCATCAGGGAAGCCCAAATTATCTATTCTTTTTGACACAAATAACAGTGATATAAAGCATTGTCTCATTTGTTAAGCACTTATAAAAATGCCTTCTCCTTGAGGGGGATCACAATGCATCACTCCAGGATATGTAATTTTGGTATAAGGATTATTGAACCAATTGTTTTTTAACAAATATCACTCAGATTTTGGAAAACCTCTGAAAACTGAGTAGAAGTTACCCCTTTAATAGAGATATTAACATTATATTACATGAGAAATCTCCATTTGTAACGGTGGCTTCTTCACATTACCAGGAAGAGTAGGGTGACTCTAAATGTATAGAAACTCTTATCAATAGAGAAGGGAAATAGTTAAATATGCAAAACAAACTTTACAGTGCTTTCCCTAGTAACTTCCCATAACTGGTCTCACCCCACCCAGACATTTTCTTCAGTCTTTTGCTGAAGATGGTATTTTATTTTTTTTTTTTTTTTTTTTTAAAGATTGATTGATTTATTTATTTATTTATTTATTTATACAAGCACTGGGTACAGTCAGAAGCGCGGGAGGGTGAGAGAATTCACCAGAGCCAGAGCGGGGAGCAGAGCAGGCAGAAGGACCGAAGTACACTGCTGAGGGGAGCAGCGGGCGGCAGGAGAGGTCTGCGCACCATGTGGGACCCTCACCCGGCGGCCGGGGATCGAACCGGCGCTGCAGAGGCTGCGGGCAGCCTCGCAGCCCAGCACTCAACCGCTGCGCCACCGGGGAGGCCCTGAAGATGGTATTTTAGATGGTGTCTCGTGCTATCTCAAGGATTTATTCACTTTTTCTGGATATATTCCATATATACAGGAGTTAAACATTATTAGAGATCTGTTTGCTTTTCTAATGTTAATTAGCCTTTTACTATGTGTGTGGTAGGGTCTCAGTTAGCAACCTAGAAATATAGAAGAAAAAATTGCTTTTCTCTCCATATCTTAGAAATTACAGTTATTATTATATAGGGCCTCCCCTGGTGATGCAAGTGGTTGAGCGTCACACTGTGAAGTTGTCCTGCAACCTCTGCAGCACTGCTTCAATCCCGGTTGGTCGGTAAGGGTCCCACATGGCACAACAGACCTCTCCTGTCTCGCCCACTGCTCCCCTCAACAGTGTGTTTCATCAGTCTGCCTGTTCTGTTCCCTGCTCTGTCTCTGGTGCATCTGGCCTGTACCCCGGTTCTTGTATAAAATAAGTAAATAAATCTTTAAAAAAAAATTACAGTTATTTACTAGCTATCTAAGCTATTAGATAGTTATTAGTTACCAGCTATTCAAAGATACAAGACAAATATCTTAATTTTTAGCTTATATGATATGGTGTCTATTGGCAGTGATACCTAATCCAAACCCTGTTTCAAACTAACTCTGTTATATTGAACACATTATTTCTCATTTCTTGCTATTTCATTTTCCTGTCTATAAAATGATATTAGACATCATTTTTAAGTTTCCCTTCTAGCTCTAACATGTTATTATTTTTTTCCTGGTGATTTGTAATTAATTTTAAATTGAAAACAAGGTATTACAGTAAGCTAACAGTAAAAAATTTGGAATATGACTATTTATTTTCACTATGGTTAAACATTTGAACATTTGGAATTCATTATATTGATGTAACATGACTCTATTCATTTGTTGCTGAAATTCAATAAAAAAATATATAAATATACAAGAAACTGCTTAACTAATCACCTAGTGTGATATAATGGGTCGACATTGTAAATTCATTATATTTTCAAAGCTTTACTTGCCAGCCTGTTAGCAAATATATTAACTATGATAAATCAGCCTAAGGGTAAGCCTTGATCTTGTCTACCATTGTAAATTAGCTTATCAACAACTCACACTAATATAGTAATGTCAGTGAGAAATAAAATGCAGTCTATGCATGTAATTTTGTTAGGAAAAAGAATTAGATGCTTTCTAATACTGACATTATGCTTGATTTTTAATGACAGAGAAAATAAACTGAAGGTCTGCTTAATAAATGGATAAAAATAAAGAGGTTTATGTCCCGAGATCTTGGGTCTCAATTAGCTTTATCACTAGACATAAATCCACTTTAATCTCGCAATTTCAGATTTCAAAACTCACCTTTCATGAAGTGAGTCAAATAAAAGCAATTTAATGTAAAGAAACATAGGAGAGAGAGTAGAGCAGCACAGAAAGAACAGAATGAGAGAAAATAAAAGTGAGCAGCAGGATGAAAAATACTCAAGTGTGGGTGGAAATAAACCATATGTGTCTGCATATGCCTATGAGTTTGTATATGCACAAACTTATATATTTCATTTACATGCTTTTATTAAATTAGAATGTCTTTGGTGGGTTCTCTAGGTGATAAAAGTCATTTCTGGTAATTTTAACAGAGAAGACATACTCAGAACTAAAGCTTACAAAGGGAGATGAGTGTAAGAGCCATGTCAAAAGACAAGAAAAGAAGGGGAAATATCTGAGCACATGAGCAATGAGTATGAATCTTAGTAGTTGACTGTAGGGTAAGTAGGGGGGAAGCTTCAGGCTTGTCGGCCCTCCCACCACACATGCGCACTAAGCCAAACAGCGTGGTATGGCCTGGTGTGGCCTGGTGCCAAGGACAGAGGAGTGCAGTGGAGTAGACAGAGGTGTGTGGCAGAGATTGGCAGAGTGCGACGGAGTAAGACAGAATGCTAGGGAGTGCTGCGATGAACAGCAGAGAGCATGAAGACACCAACACAGCTGCTAGAACCGGTAATGAACCTACTGGTATGGGTTGGTTGTGCTACATTGACACAGTGGAGTCCTGTGGATAGTTGAAGGCATAGCTCTGCATTGTTCAGGATAAAACCTGAGCTTAAGGGAACCACCTTTGTGTATGCACTTTGCTATTCACATTCATTTTTCAAGACAGATGGTGTGATTGCATTCACTTTCAAAAGAAACAAAAATAGTCAATACTTTTATGGTACTTACCGTAATTTCCTCTCTAACAGGTACAGTTAAAAACTGTATGTTAATGTGTTTATTTAATCATAACACCAGTTGTATGAGGCAGGTATTTTTATTGATGAAGAAACTGAGGCATAGGCTGATTAAGTAACTTGCCCAACATCACATAAAGGTCACCAGAATGTAAATTCAGACATTTAGCTCCAGAGACTATGTTTTCAACTCTTGGGCTATAATGCATTTCCTGTCTGCATATGCTCCTCTTTTACTACCCAATATAGCACCATGGTTATGAGGGCAGGCTTTCTACTTATACCGCCTGACATTACATCTTAGGTCCCACATCCATTTGTTGCATGTACATAGATGTAACATCTATTGAATTTATATTCTTGGACAAGGTATATTAAAAGTACTTTATAAGGGGCCTCCCTGGTGTCACAAAGGGTTAAGTCTCAGCACTATGAAACTCTCCGCAGCCAATGCAGCATGAGTTGGATCCCTGAAAAGAGGACTACCCACATGGCATGGCAGACTTCCCCTGTCTAGTCTGCTGCTCCCCTCAGCATTGCATTTTAGTCAATTTGTTCTGTTCCCCACTCTGTCTCTGGTGAATCCTCTCACCCCCTGCACCTCTGGCGTATACTCCAGCTCTTGTATGCATAAATAAATAAAGTCTTTAAAAAATTATGAGCTGAAATAAAAACTAAATGAATCAGTGCTTCTGAAGAACTTGCATGCCACACTCTTTCAATAAATATAAGCCATACCTGGGACATAACATTGTCATTGCCTAACATGTTTTATGCATGGAATAAAGCAACCTCATGTTGATGACTTCTTTCCTCAGAAATGGATTATGGACATAGAAGGCATTGAGACCTCCATGAGATCCTGTTCAGAGCAGTACTCATGATAATCTAACCCAACATGCCTAGAATCAATAAGACCAAGATTTTGAGTAACTTATTTTGTCTACAGAGGCAGAACAAGGATTCCAGTCCTTTGGACCTCTTCCCATTCTTATTTTTCTTTGTGTTCTGCTTGTAACTTAATATATATTTGCTATTATGATTTAAAGACCTGAAAAGGAGAACAGATGAAATATCATTTCATGACTGCAACAGATCTCAGCAAGTATCTTCAAAAAACTAGAGAAAGAGCAATACCTCACATCTAATACTGAAAGATAAATTATTAGAGTAAGAGAGAACCAGGCTCAGTTTATTTTGGTTAGTATCCTATAAATGGTTGTAGTATGCCAGAATCAAGTCAACATACTGGAGAATGAAGAATGGTTGTGTTTAATGCAATAGATAGATCTGCAAGTAGTCTAAGGTTTCTCCAGTTCCCAAACTGATCTACAAAATGAAAGCAAGTTTCTGGTGATCCAAGGAGCCCAAATGAAATATTCTGAGGTGGGGAGAAAGCTGAGTACACGGTGTACTGAGACTCTTAACCCATCTAAACCAGATAAAATACAGCAAGTAATAGAAGATATCCTAAGTTCTAGAACATTTTTTTCAGTATCTCAGTCTAAAGAGCCTTGAAAATAAATCAGGATCCTCAGTGTGGTACACTCTGGCCAGCATTAAGGAGTTACTGACTTACATGAAGGATTTTATGTATCCAACCATAGTATTTCTTTGTTGTTGCAGTAATTCTTTTTTTTCAAAATGTCTTTATGATGTGTGGCAGATTGTGTTTTCCAAAGACAGCCATATTATATTTCATCTCTCCTACAGTGTGACCTTGTTACCATAAAGCGCTTTGCCCTGAGTCTGGGGAGAACTTTATCAATAAAATAAGCAGAAGTGATAGAGTTCCAAGTTCTGCTCCCTGACTTTTGCAAGTCATTGTAAGAATTATGGTTTCTCCATGAATCCCATTCTGCAAGAAACCTTTGGACAAGCCCTGAATATGCCATGCTATGGAAAGAAAGAGAACATGAAAGAGAGCAATAGGCCAAGGAATCCAATGTGCCAGAAATATGTCCAGAAAGTAATGTCAGCATTTTCACAGCTTTGTGCAGTCAAGACTTTATGAACATATAATGTTGGAGTTGGAGTATGGGGATAACAATCCTAAAGGAAGAGATTTTAAAGGAAGCTAGAGATTTATCTCCCTAGATTAATTTCTTTACATTGTCATTAGTTATGGACTCAAGGACTGGGGACCTTTCCTCCTTTGTGTTTCTGCGTATGCAGACAAGATAAGGGGTGGCTGTACCAGTTGTTATATGAGCTCCAATAATTCATAATTTAATTGTTGTTCCCTTTTCATACAATCCACTGTGCAAATAGATTATATCTCTCTCTGTGTGTTACCTGGTAGGGGACTAGAACTTTATGAGTTAGTGCTAGAATCATTGTGTGAATAAATAACCAATCTATTTTTCACTTTAGAAACCTCATGTTGCCTATCAGGATCAGTTAACAAATATATGTAAAAACTTCACAGAGTGAAGTTATTTAAAAGTGGATCCTCCAATTGTGTGGCCCCAGTTACCAATACCTGGAAAACAGTTCTTCCCCAATTTCTGACCCACAAAGTTATGTACAAAATAAAATATTTGTTTCAAGTTGCTAAATTTTGAAGAAGAATTTTATACATGAATAAATAATTGGAAAACAGTAGGTGTTTTGTCTAAATTTAACATTTTTTCTATTTCTATTCTTATTCCTAAAGCATTTCTCTTTACCACTTATTTTAAAACATTGCATATTCTATACAGTATTGACTAGGTTTCCATATAAGATAAATTTTATATTGAATTATATTTCAAGTCTTCTGTTCAATTTTCTTTTTTTTTTTTTTTAAAGAATTATTTATTTATTTATACAAGCACTGGGTACAGTCAGAAGCGCGGGAGGGTGAGAGGATTCACCAGAGACAGAGCGGGAAACAGAACAGGCAGACTGACGATACACTGCTGAGGGGAGCAGCGGGTGGCAGGAGAGGTCTGCGTGCCATGTGGGACCCTCATCTGGTGGCCAGGGATCGAACCAGCACTACAGAGGCTGCGGGCCAGCTTCACAACCCAGCACTCAACAGCTGTGCCACAGGGGAGGCCCATTCTGTTTAATTTTCTGATTATATTGTAATTTTTCTTCCAACAGATTTTTAAAATATTTAAGTGAAGGTGCCCTTCCTTTTCTTTAAATTCCACACCCCCTTTTATGTGAAGGTTTATGTACATGAATATGTATTTACATACATAAAGGTAAATATTAATAATCCATATGTTTATTTATGATGTCATGTTTATTTATTACTAGACTAAAATATGTTTTGTCATTCCCAAGTGAATATGAAATGCCCTGAAAAGATACATTTAATATTTTGACATGTATTTATGAATTATGGAGACAAAACCATCTTTGAGTAATGGAATTGGATGCACACTTATTTACATAAAATATCACTAGGTATGTGAATCTACCAATAAAACTCAGAAAATAATTGGAGCAATAAATAAATATCAGCTGTGAATTTTTCACATATGGTACTTTATTATTCTGGTTACCTGACCGATATTCTATTATCATAGTGCTATTCCCATAGAGAAATCAATTCCATAGGTTAAAAATGAAAATGAAAAAAATGTAAGCTTCGTTGGTGAGTTTAACAGTATTGAATTCTTGTACTGGTTCTGTTTGTATTACCCCAGGGACTTTGAGCAGACTATATGAAAGTCATTTCAAAGTTTGTTCACCTAAAACTAGAGGGAAGATTTATGCAGGAGCAAAATTCTAATCCTTGAATTTCCTTTGTGAATTGACAGGAAAATAAAATGAACAAGAAATGTAGATTCCTAAGAAAATGATAAAGAAGACCTAAGTGGAGAACTAGGAAGATGTGATATTTCATACTTTCATCTTTCATATTTCAACCTAGAACTGACCTTCTGAAGGATTAATTCTCAAAATGGACAATTCCTTTGATAGGAACCCAAGTTTTGCCTCAATAAGTGAAAATAGATGATCACCTAGGCTTTTGAAGGTATAAGTTTAAGCAAAGGAAGATATTTTGTATAAGGATGGTGACAAATTGAAAATAGAAATGATATTATGATTTGAGGAGACCTACTTTTTGTGAACCTGTGAGTTTGGATTTGTCTATTAATCTGAAATTGTACACAAAATAATGTCACATGTCTATTTTTTGAGAAGATTTATATATCCTTCATCAAAATTTTGAATAACCTGAGTTGGAAGTGAAAATTCTCAATAGATTTTGTGAATATAATTCAGTGAGTATTACAATTATTCAGTGAGTATAAAACTGAATCAGTGAATATTGTGGAAAGCCTTATACATGGACCACACAACTCTATTACTTCCATTTCCTAGTGCTAAATATCAAAATATGTAAGACTAAGGCATAAACTTATAATAAAATATTGAATGAATAAATTTTTGTACAAACTAGACAAAATGGAGAACTAACAAACCATAATTATATTTGCATGTCACCTTTGTTTCTCAGGAAAGTCTTGGTTTTAAAGCAATATCATTATTGTACCAGTTAAAGTAGCAAGAGAGGAAATATATTCAGTGGATATGGTCACCTGAGTAAAGTATGAATTTAATAGAGAGACAAGATCTTCAAAAGTATTTACCTCTATTTCTTTCATTAGAGATATTGCTATTGAAGTTAGTTGACAAAAATCTGCTGTTTAATAAGCTATTTTTAACATTTCCTGAAAAAAATGTTCAAGGGAAAATATAGATCAGAATTTATTTCCTCTTTATGTATGAACACTGAGCCTTCATTTGAATGAATGGATCTAAGAGTTTAATATTAGGATGCTTTTAAAAGGACAAATCTTTCTAGTAAACTGTACTGCAGTATTACCAGCACATATGTAATGAAGTCCAATTTGAGTTATAATTCTCTTAAAAAATAAGAAATTTGTTTTCAGTGTATAACTACTAGCTGGTTTTTTTTTTTGTTTGTTTTGGTAAAGCACATAGGGGGTAACTGTATTATGTGTTTACATTAAATAGTTAGTACATTTACAGTAAAGATTTATAACAACCCAGTCAACCAGTATTAAGTACAGGGAATTACTTGGATGTTTCAGTAAGGCCATTTTGTAAGGTTCAATATTTCTTGCCTAGGCAAAACAGTAAAAAGGCCACCTGGGTACAGAGAATTTAAGAATATTATTACTTAATTAGAATAAATAGATATTTTGCCTCATCTGTTCATTTTTATTGTGATCAAAAATTTGCTTGCGGGAACATTTCATTTACCTCATTTTCTTTCATAACTTCAGAACAAAACCAAAGTTGTTTTGCATGTAATGTTTCTTGTAAAGTAATATTATTACTCCATCAGCACTCAGTGGGCAAACATATTTTTCAACATTCCTCTTTTAATTAACTTGTCTTACAAACAAAGGCAACCAGATGAACACAATTTCTCCACAGCATGTATTTTCAGCTAGGAGGCAGATAATTATTGCTCACTGCAGAAATAATGTTCTCCTACTTGCTCATGTAAAACAAACTTTAAATGTCATTTTACAGCAATAAAGATTACATAGCACAGAGCTGTCTTAAGAGAGGACAATTACCCAGAGAACTTCTCATTAACCTGAAGGTCAGGGGTGAGAAATGATCACCAGTTCTGGCTAACACAGACTTAAATTGCCCTACTCTAATGTAATGTCCTCATAATCACAAAAGTGGCGACAGTAAAGACTAAGCAGTTATTGTGATACATTTCTATGTGGAATTATACGTTGTGGAAAGTGGCTTGGTACTTGTAACCTTGCCCCTTCTGTCTGGGGACCAGAGCGTAGTGGTTTTGCAGTGAATAAAGAGGATCTGGAAGCAAATCGCCTCCTTTAATAAACTAGTGGCAGCTCAGCAATATTTAAATGTATTGTTTCAATTAATCACAGCAATGGCAAAGTGATCCTTAAGCATTAAGAGAAAATTGTGCTTTCAAACAGAGTGCCTCAAATCTGCCAACCATGCTCAGGTGCACTATGACTTTTTAGCGATGTGCATGATAGCAGGAAGCACTAGAGATTTTAGGCTGACTCATTTTTAAGCTGTAGATTAATTTTCTAAGCTGTGAAATTCTTAAACTCTTTTTTTTCCCAGAACTAGGTCATTTTCTTTCTTAAGCTATGGTCTAAACATCCCCTAAAATTCTATTTACTTTTATTGGATTTTTAACAGCACACTTAATGTAGAATATGCACGTGTTGATTTTCAACAGAGAACACCTGAAACTTATATAATGTTATAGTGCAATTCTGATTCAAAAAAAATAAAAAGTCTTACCCAGATAAGTTCTGCAAGAAATATCCTGTTTCTTTAATTCTAACACTACTTAAATGGAAACACTATTTAAATCATTCCAGTAATACTTTTTGGAGGAGGGACATGAAGAGAAAAAGGAAAATTCAGTTGAACCATACACCTTGACTGCTGATTGATAAACATTTAGTGTCAACCAATTCATACTTTATGGAAGCTTGGAAAAGACTAGGTGTCTAGAAGCTGTCCAGTCAGAGGGAAAGTTCTAGAAAATGTAAATGTTGCCAAACATTTGTGAGGGAATTAAACATTGATATGAACAGGAGACATGCAGGCCCCATGTGGCAGATCACACAATCAGCTAGCAAGTGAAAAGAACTTAGAGGAGGATAAAGATTGGTCTATTTATCTTACAACAGAAACTGTCTCAATGCAATGAGAAACATGGAAAAAAGAAAGTCATAAAGTTGATTAGCACATCTTGGAGACAGTTAATCTTTCTAGATGAAGAAAGGTAGAGAAAAAGAGCAGAGAGATATTTCCTGGTTAATGTGAAATTGGCAGCAACCCTGGGAAAGAAATTAGAAAAAGCCCTAAAATTGGCTTTCGGGGCCTCCCCGGTGGCGCGCAGCGGTTGAGCACTGGGTTGCGAAGCTGCCTGCAGCCTCTGCAGCGCCGGTTCGATCCCCAGCTGCTCCCTGGCCACCAGAGGAGGGTCCCACATGGCGCGCAGACCTCTACTGCCGCCCGCTGCTCCCCTCAGCAGTGTACTTCGATCCTTCTGCCTGCTCTGCTCCCCGCTCTGGCTCTGGTGAATTCTCTCACCCTCCCGCGCTTCTGACTGTACCCAGTGCTTGTATAAATAAATAAAAATAAATCTTTAAAAATAAAAAAATTTAAAAAAAAATTTAAAAAAATTGGCTTTCGGCCTTAGGATCTTTTGAATGTCGTCAGTTCACTTATCAGGGTTGCATGTTTTTCATTCTTTTGAATGGAATAATAACTAATAGGAAAATATTTAAAAAATGAATTTCTAGAGAATATTTATTTGTATATATTCCTATGAGAAAAGGATTCAGTTGAGCAAGAAACACACTGATTAATTATAAACACACTTTTAAACCATAAATACACAGATATATAATAAGAATCTGATTGTGGGGAAGCTTCTATGATAAAGAGTACTACTTATGAGTGAAAAGGAATGAGGATAGAATGCAATAATAAGTTGAATGAGAAGCTACAGTAGCCTGCACCTTAATCAATTAGTCTTGAATTTAGAATAATTTCAACGAATAGAGGCATCAAAGATATGCACCTAGACCACTTTGTTTTAGCCATAACCCACAAATTTTATAAGGTAGTAGGTATGTCTATTTGTTAAGGCATCAGGGAGATTTTTTTTCATTTTTTTTAGACTCAGAAAAATAATTTTTGGAGGATGACTTAAAAAATATATATATATAAGATATATAATCTTGAAAGAAAGAGGACAGGCCCTACATAAATATAACAGAGAATTTGACCTGGAATTGCATGTGAGCTTCAAGTTGAAATACAATATAATTTGGCCAGATTTTCCCTTGAGACACACATTTGTTGTTGTTGTTCCAGGCCTTCCAGTGTGATGGTTAGTTTATTTTAAACTCGTTTGTATTGGAAAGGTGAAATGGAGTTAATAGTGGGATATTCCATCTCACTCTACTCGAACGTGTGTATGAAATAACTATTGCTGCCTACTACACTATCTTACCTAAATAATCTCATTTATGTGTGTGAGAAATGGGAGGGGTACTCAAGTCAGGGCAGTGCTGGAAGAGATGATTATTTCCTGCTTTGGGGACCTAGGGTATGTACTAGCCTTTCCTCATTAGCATTATAAATGAACACTTCTTTACAAACTACAACCATATTCTTTCAACCTTGCTGCCCAGAGGCCAGGGGTGAAGGAAGCATGCTATTTTACCCTGACCTTTCCCAAGTGGGAGAGGGAGCACTACACAGGAATTTTCTAGTCCCTTCTAAACATTTTAGTGGTTTTTAACTTACTTCCTTATTTAACTGTTTCAGATGAAAATAATAATTTCATTTTACACAGAATTGTAAAATAGATTTTTTTTTAATACAGGAAATTTGAAGTAAGTCCTCTGAGTCTTTACTCAGAGTGTGTATATAGTAAGTTAAACATTTAGTAAAATACCCCAAAATGTTACTTTATTTTGATTTCTCATTGACCTGTCTTAGTTAACTCTGGAAATAATTTGAATGCAAGCAACTCGATATGAGGCTAAATCCTGTGGATACATCTTACTTGAATTTGAAATAAGTAATATAGATATTGATAGACAATTAATTATAAAATATATCTATACCTGATTTCATATCTTCATACATTTCACATAAAATACCATTATTGATTTAAAAAATAAGGCACATGATTTGATGTGACACTAGAATGCATCCTGGTGTGAAGAAAATTAAAATGTAATCCAAATACATCTTTGAGCCAGTTTTGCTTAAGCACATCTGTACATATCTAATGCAAATTTTATCCCTTTCCTTTATTTAAACTTTCTAAGATACTTTTGTATGTCATAAGATTGGCTGAATCTTTTCAATCTTAAATTAAAATGCATTGAAATAATTTCTCATTTAAACAAACCATATTCTCATACCTCATAATTTTAACAGTAGATGACAGTTACAAAATATGAAACACGGCCAGTAACACCACCCCGTGGTCCTCCTCTATAGTTCACAATCTGGACTGATTAGAAGTTGTATATTTCAGTTTTCTGATAATAAACTCTGTTGTTCTTCATTTAGGGGAAGTGCAGACTGAAAGTCAGCAAGGAAAGAAAGCCATGTTTGTCTATTTGTTTGTTTATTTTTCATTAGTGCTTTTTTAATAAGCAAAAAATATTCTTCTTAGTTAACAGGACAATTTGAAAGAAACAAAAGCATCAAAATATCAATCTGATTAATAATCCCATATTAACTTATCACAACTGTAAATAAGCCATACTATAGCTGGTTATGCTAAAAATAAAATGTATTGTTTCTTCTTTCCTTTTTTCTTTCTCTTTTCCTTTTCTGTCTCACCTTTCTTGATACACAGACACACAGACACACACACACACACTCACCATCTTCTGTCTTTTTTTCCTGAACTATATCTAACATTTTAAAAAAGAATTTTTAAGAATAATTTAACTATTACCCTTAATATGTTGTGATAACTTAGTTACATACTCAATAGGACAGTAATATAGTGTAAATTTAGTTGTAAATTAAACATGAATATAGATTAGTGTGCCACAAAGTAATAGTGTGGGGAGGGGGCAAACAGTTTTTTTCTGGTTTGCTAAAGATAATTTTAAAATTCAATGCAAATAAAATTTATAACTTCAATTATTGTGTCGCATACACTTATCAGAACTCAATGTTTTAAATATATGTATTGTGATTTTTATTTACTGTTTTATTATTTTTCACAGTTGGAACAGTAATATACTAGTAATAAAAAGGAGTAGAAGTCATCAAGCATGATGTAGTGGGAACATTATCTTCATCACATCTGGCTGCAATAGCAAAATTCCATAAACTTCATGAGTTAAAAAAATCTCTATTAATAATTCTGTGTACTAGAAATTACAAGAGTTTTGTGGTATTGTCTGATTCTGGTAAGGATCCTCCTGTATGGAGGTTTGTCTCATTCTGTCTATATAAAGTCATTAATTCCATCATAAGGGTTCATTTTTTAATGGGATTTTTTTAAAGATTTATTTATTTTATTTATACAAGCACTGGGTACAGTCAGAAGCGTGGGTGGGTGAGAGAATTCACCAGAGCCAGAGTGGGGAGAAGAGCAGGCAGAAGGACCAAAGTACACTGCTGAGGGGAGCAGCGGGCGGCAGGAGAGGTCTGCGCACCATGTAGGACCCTCGCTGGCGGCCGGGGATTGAACGGGCGCTGCAGAGGCTGCGGGCAGCTTTGCAGTCCAGCGCTCAACCGCTGTGCCACCTGGGGAGACCCACTCTCATAATACAATTTAACCCTAATAAACTTCCATTGGCCCCACTTTCAAGTACCATCAGACTTACAAGTGGAGTTTCCATATATAAGTTTACAGGAACATAAATATTGAGTGCACAGAACATATATTCCCAGAACTAATTACAAATTTGTAGTGAATAATTGTTTCTTTTCGTTATTCCTTCTGTTTTGCTCATTTCCCATTATTTTAGCAACAGTGTCTAATTTTGTTCAATTTTCTTCCTCAATCATAGATTATATTGGGGCCTCCCCTGGTGGTGGCAGTTGAGTGCAGCACTGCAAAGCTGTCTGCAGGCTCTGCAGCACCAGTTTGATCCCGGCAGGTTGGCAAGGTCCCACGTGATGCAGCAGACCTCTCCTGCCGCGCTCGCTGCTCCCCTCAGCAATGTACTTTGTCAGTCTGCCTGTTCTGTTCCCCACTCTGTCTCTGGTGAATCCTTTCACCCTCCCACACATCTGCTCTGTACCCTGGTTCTTGTATGAATAAATAAATAAATCTTAAAAAAAAATCATAGATTATACATTCCAGGTGACACTTTGCCAACGGCTGCAGGGGTTTCCCTGTGATAAGATGGAGATCACTCAACATGTCCTATATTCTATGCCCCAGACATTAAATCGGTGATGGGCATGTGCATACTGGGGGTGTACAATTGTCTTACTGAACTTAGATCTGAGAATAGGGAGGAACTAGAATTTGATGTTATAATAACCTGATACTTAAGAATAATGTTTGTTTAAAGTGCTGCTATAAACATAGGGATGCAGGTACCCTTTGGAATTAATGTTTCCGTGTCATTTGGATAAATACTTAGGAGTAGAATTGCTGGATCCTATGGAAGTTCTATCTTTAGTAGGTCAAGAAATCTCCACACAGCTCTCCATAGTGGTTGAACCAGTTTGCACTCCCACCAGCAATGCAGGAGAGTTCCTTTCTCTCCACTATCTCGCCAACATTTGTTGTTGCTAGTTATTTTAATATGTGCCATTCTCACTGGTGTAAGATGGTATCTTGTAGTTTTGATTTGCGTTTCCCTGATTACAAGTGATGTTGAACATTTTTTCATATGCCTATTGGTCATTTGCATTTCCTCTTTGGAAAAGTTTTTTTTAGCTCTTCTGCCCATTTTTTGACTGGATTATTTTCTTTGTTTTTGTGTACATGCATTGTGCAGAAATGAAAAATGATGTAAGAATTATATAAAATAAAATATTAATTAAAATATAAAATAAAATAATAATAATAAAAATAATGCTTGTTTAGAGAAAACAGAAGACAAGAACTAGAGATAGAGTTGCCAGACCTGTCTTCTTGCCCAAAATCTGCCAAATTATTAATTCATTTAACCGTTTTTCCAGTAATAATGACCTAAAAGATTCTCCTTATTCTATGGAATGGATTTATTATTATTCTATGGATTTTGATTTTATTTATTCTTATTCTATGGATTTTGATTTTCAGTTGTTAAAACTAACAATTAAATTAGTATTCTTGACTATACAGATTATTGTTTTTGGTTTGAATTATTCTGCATGAACCAGTCAATATTGTGAGATATTAAAATAGCAAGTCAAACATTTATAATGTTCCTTTCTTTGAAACATTAAAAAAATTATTTTAGAGTACTTCATTGACAACATTTCAGTACTGTGTTTGGAGTTTTGGTTTTTAAATGTGTAAGAAATTTAGAGGTAGTTTGTTTATTAAGACTTTAGGAAAAAAACAATTTTGATTTTTGAGATGCATTCAACCACTTAAAATGTAGTAATTACAAGTTACTGCTGAGCTCTCCTCTTTAAATCCTTTTATATTTTTGTCTTCAATATATATGATAAAACATATATAATTTCTATAGGCAGACATTAATCATTTTATGTCCGATATGTTTAATATGTGGTATTCACTGAGCCTGTTAAAGATTATCAAATGTTCTTTTTTTATTTTAATTTTTTTCTAATCAATGTCAATTCATAAAATGAAAATAAAGAAATGTATTGATGATACTTTTATCCATATGTGGTGCCAAATTATTGGATTTCCTTTATTAATTGAACTAATAATTTTGTTTAATTGAAAATGACAGTGTGACAGTAAGTTTGGAATTCCAGACAAGGCCATATTTTTTGTTGTTGTTTGGTTTTCTCCTTTGATTTTAGAAAATATCAGTATCAAAATTCTGTCTTATATTTCTGTTTTTAATCTCTTAAGAAAAAGTGAGGACAATGGTATCAGAGAAAGTTCTCTGCATTGCTCCCAGGAGAATAAACTAGTGTAATCCAGGCAGGTACTGGAGTTGGAAGATCCTGTGATGTGAGACAAAACTGAAGCATCTCCTAAGCATTGAGACCAAACTGACAGTGCATGACAGAAGAGGCATTGAGGAAATTCAATCAATAGCTAGGTTCACAAAGAAAACAAATGAGAAAAGTAAAAAAAAAAAAAAAATAGAATCGAAGTGAATGAGAAGTTACAACAGACATAAAAAAATTCAGAATATCTAAGAGATTGCTATCAACAAGTGAATGCTAGTAGTTTGAATAATCTAGAAAAAAATGGTCAAATTCTTAGAAACAAACAACCACCTGAGACTGAATCACGAAACATTACATAAAACCTGAACACAACAATTAAAGTAAAGGAAATTGACCATGTGTTGGGACAAAAGTGAATTTTCAAAATCTTACTAAGTACTCTATCTGACCATAGTGCCTCAATGTTAGTAATAAACTACAATGTAAAACCTGGAGGAGGAAGGGAAACAAGACAAACAAACAAACAAACAAAAAACAAAATAATTTACCTGCATGGAGATTAAGTGATTTGCTACTTTAAATTTTCTGGATAAAAGAAGAAATTGAATCATATATTAATAAATACCTTAAAGAACAATGAAGATGAGGATACATGCTACCAGAATGTATAAGATGAAGCAAAAGCTGCGCCATGTGGGTAGCTCGCCTGCAGGCCAGGGGATTGAGCCCATGCTGTGGAGGCTTTAGATAGCTTCATAGTGCTGAACTCAAGCCCTTGGGCCACCAGGGAGGCCCTGGTGGTATAAGGATTAAGCACAGCACTACCAAGCTACCCGCAGACTCTGTAGCACAGGTTGGATCCCCGGCTGGCCAGGGAGCTACCCACATGGCCCGGCAGACCTCTCCTGTCTCACCTGCTGCTCCCCTCAGTAGTTTTTATTTCAGTCAGTCTACCTGTTCTGTTCCCCACTCTGTCCCTGGTGAATCCTCTTACCCCCATACCTCAGGCCTGTACCCCAGTTCTTGTATGCATAAATAAGTAAATCTTAAAGAAAAATTGCCATTTACTCAAAAAAGTAAGGTGTTTAAAGTGTAGTAAAGAAAGTCAGAAATACTAAAACAAACTGAATACTTAACTTGTGGATGATTCAAGTAAGCAAAATACTTGAAAGAATTAGCAGACATTTATGAACAAGGTCTGACTTCCAAGTTGAGGGAGTGGGGGATGGAGAGAGGTTCAAAGGAGTATGAAGTGAAGGGGGGGATTATTTAAAACTATAAAAAATTATAACATAAGGCAGATTACAAGACCTGGTGAAAATTGTGTACAGTTCATAAAAAGCGGTGTCTCATCCAAAAAAAAAGAACAGGAGATGTAATGAACAATGAGGTATTTGGGTATATCATAAAGATGGATAGAATTGTGCCAAATAGAAATGGGAAGACACCATTCCTAGGATGTGGACAACAAGAGCAAATGTGAAAGTTGAGAAAATAAAGGATACATTTTGAAAAGGAATATGAACTGATGGGTTTGATTGAGTGGAGAAAATAAGAAAAAAGATCATACAAGTTATTTTGGGTATGTTAATTACAAAGGGCACTGAATACCAGGTCAAAAGATATGTATTCAAAGATATATACTGATAAGAAACTAACATTTGGGTAAGGGGATAATAGATATTTTGGTGGTGACATAGCTGTTAGATAATGTCAACAGATTCAAAAGACAAAATATGAAAACCACCACATACCAGTGGAAGCAATTAGATATGGAGCATGGTATTGCTGGGTCATGGGGTTAAATAAAAATCATATTTTTGGGGCATCCCTGGTGGCGCAAGGGGTTAAGCACCACACTATGAAGCAGTCCCCAGCCTCTGCAGCACGAGTTTGATATCTGGCCGGCCAGGAAGCAAACCACATGGCACAGCAGACCTCTCCTGTCTTAACTGCTGCTCCCCTCAGCAGTGTATTTCAGTCAGTCTGCCTGTTCTGTTCCCCACTTTGTCTCTGGTGGGTCCTCTCACCACCCACATCTCTGGCCTGTACCCTAGCTCTGGTATGCATAGATAAATAGATCTTTATAAAAAAATCTTATATTTTTCAAGGTCCTAAAAGATCTCAATGGGTCCCTGAGAGATGCTACCCTGTTGATCCTTTGTTGTTACCTAAAATGTCTCATATACTCTGGTAGTTAGAAATAAGAGTTGCCTATACCAAATATCGATGAATGAACATTGAAAATATCAAATTGGAATCCGGTAGTGCTTTCTTTATCAAAACAAAAGGTCTATTGTATTAAGAAAAGCTGTTCACATTTTCTTTTTCTCAACCTTCTGTTTCTCAAACCTAATGCTCATATCTGATAAGCTTCCAAGCTCAGGTCTTCTTAAAATGTTAATTAAGTTTTCCATGTAATAATGATTAAGAATACATCAAAAAGGGGAAAAAAGAAAATTTATGGTTCTACTGATGAAGAAGAGCCCTGCTATCGATCTTATCCTTCTGGCTTCCTGGAGAATTAGATGATTCTTTATTTTTTCCTGTTATTACTTCTAAATACTTTCATAATTATATGTGCTGCTACATACATTCATTTATTCATTTATGTAATAACTTTTTTGTCTCTTGACTATTAAGTATCTGAAGGCCAACCGCAACCAGTATCTTTCTATTTTGCTATACCACATGTCTAGATCAGTTACTCCATGAATGTCAGTAAAATAAGTGGATGGCCTTTACCACTCCATTTCCACTCCATGCATGTCTTTGAACATCTATATCCCTTTGCCACAAACACTGTTCTTTTATTTTTTAAAAAGCTTTGTATTATTTATGCATACCAGAACTGGGGTACAGGCCAGAGGTAGGGGGGTGAGAGGATTCATCGGAAATAGAGTAGGGAACAGAACAGGCAGATCGACCAAAATACACTGCTGAGTGGAGCAGCGGGTAATCAGGAGAGGTATGCTGCACCATGTGGGTATCTCCATGGCTGGGGATCAAACTTGTGCTACAGTGGCTGCGAATAGCCTCATAGGCTGCATGTTAACCCCTTGCACCACCAGAGAGGCCCAACACTGCTCTTTTACTCATCACCTAAGATAATTCTTCCTGTCCTTCCAAAAAAAAAAAAATATATATATATAATTTCTCAGAGAAAGCCTCTGAAACTGTATGTCTACCACATATTGTTCTCTTTTAGAGAACTTTTACTTTATAGCATCGTTACAATTGGTAAAAAAATTATCTATTAATGTTTACACTTATTTAATATATTCTGCCCATTATAATGCCAGTGCCATACAGAACTTGAATATGATGTATGTGTATGTTTGGGTGTGTGTTAGTTTGTTCCCAGGACTTAGCCCAACACAGAACTCAAAGTTACACTAAATATGTATTTCATGTATGAACAAAATTAATGAAACAAGTGATTTAGAATGGTAAATGAGGATCTTTTCAATTTAAGACATTGTGCTTTATTAGTAACCTCTTTAGCACTCTTCATGAAAGAAAATTATTAAGTATAAAAGGGTGAAAGTAAAGCCTTTGTGAACATAGCTAATGCATCCTTTAAACCTTCTCTGAAATAAAAAAAAAAAGATCAAAAAACAGAAGAGAATGTCTGAATGTATTATTAAAGACAGATTTTAGAACCTTTTATAACCTTTCTTTACAAGGAACCAGCTGTCTTATGATGATATGAATTAATAATAAAAATGATGCCTATTCAGCTTACCTTTTAGTTACTGTCAAGGAGCACTGTGGCTCAACGGCAGTGATTTTTATTAAAAAAAAAATGTGTTTCATCCTTTAACAAAGATTTACAGGTTGAAAGGCAATTCGTCTCATTTCCATTTTGGAACTTTAAAAGGCCGTGCTCATGGAGTGAGGGGGCACAGAACGAAACATAAGCTGAGAGAGAAGAACTCTAGTATGTGTCCAATAGTCTAGTGTTGATAATTGCAGCAAAGGCTATTTGACTATATTCCTATTTTCTTTTTCTCTTTAGTAACAGAAATTTCCACCATTATTACTTTTTCTGGACTTATTACAATCAGTAAAAAGTCCACTTTCCCAGCATACCTGACAACTATGTATGTGGTAATTTCTTTAAGTTTCAGCCTTTGATATCTGAGTAGGAAGGTATTACACTTCCTGTAGAAAAAAGGTGTAGCAATTTCAGATGGACGTGGCTTCTTTGCCCCAGTGCAATTCATGTCTCTCCATGCCTGAATAGCAGTCATGGGCTGCTATTCTAAACTTTTAAACTTATTTTATGCAAGAGATGAATAAGCTTTAATTTTATTTACGCAGTTAAATCTAAAACTAACCAATAAAATTTTAGAGGAAAAATGCAGGACTTCCGTCCTCTTGGCATTTAAAGGCTAGTCATGAATTACCGGTGTCTTCAGAACATAAATTTCCAAAAGTTTAGTGTAAATTGAATCCACTGATTAGATAAAGATTCAAAATCTATTGAATAAAACTTATCATAAATACTCAGCTAAGTATTCTTAATAAATGTATCATTCACTCAAACTTTTCCTCTGTGAACACTACATCTCATGGTCTGAGGTAAATATTGAATATCAATTCAATCTTGTATTCTTTTAAGGGAGACACATAGCCTTTCTTTTCCCCACTATCACCCAAATGCTCAATTAAAACTGCACTTTTGTCATATGTATTGATATTATAATGTTCCTGATTGATGAAGTTGTTATGTGTATTGACATTTTAATGAACCTGACTGATCAAGAAGTGAGTATAATTGATATGGAGCAACTACAATGGTCAATTAAAAACTATTTACTTACAAAGACACTAATAAGCAAACATGTAAGTGTTAAAGATAGATAAAACCCAGATAAAACCAAGGGGCCAGAACTAAACTGAAATTAAGAAGTGGTTGTGATAGCATACCTCTGCAATGTGGTAGACTGTAGGGACAAAATTTAAGTATTTTAGCATGCTTATGGATGCCATGCCCATAATTCTGAACCCTTAGTCCAGATTTTGGTGAAAGCCATGTGAGGGCTCTTCCTTTGAGAAAGAAAGACTCCCATTCCTGAAGCCAGGTGGCCCCCCTCACTCTGCTTAAGTCTCCCAAGCCTTGTCAGGAGGTTCATTATCTGTCTTTTATTGTTTTCTGCCAATTGAACTGAATGCTTATATTATCGTAATATGGAATTATACATCCCACCCTGATAAATTTAGGTTATGAATATTTGCATTTAACTTGAGTCATAAGTGAAACCATCCTGGTCAATGGAAGTTACCACTCTAGAGATTGTGAAACTGATTAAACAACTTTATGTTAGTGCTTGAGGAGTAGTACTTGGATAAGTTAATGTGAAACAGATCATCCTATCATCTTACAGATTTCCTCAAAATTCCTAACACCTTTTCTTTCTTCATTAGCTGGACTAACAATCTATAAACTATCTCATTTTACTTTTTTAAAAGATGTATTTATGTATTTATTTATTTATTTATTGAAAAATTGGGGTGTAAGCCAGAGGTGAAGAGGGTGAACGTATTCACCAGAGACAGAGTGTGGAACAGAACAGGCAGATTTACTGAAATACACTACTGAGGGGAGCAGCGGGCAAGACATGCGAGGTATGTTGTGCCATGTGGGCTAGCTCCCTGGCCAGCAATTGAACTCTGCCCACAGTCATGATAATGCTGAGGCTCACTAGTGGTGTCCTATCTCTGCTCTGTATTACTATTATAAAGTGCCATCTCTGCAATAAACATGAAGAAAATTATCATATTTAACTTTGATATCATATATAATTTTGATTATCAAACAATTATTGTCTGTAAGCATTTAATGACATTTAAAAATGAAACAATAAAATATGTATGTTGTTTTTATTTTCATTTTATCAGAATATGAGTATAATTATCAATATGAGTATAGTTCTCAATAATGTTTCAGGCGCTTGCTCCCGTGTGGCCGATGCCAGCTGTACCCGCGCGGCCGCGGTCCCGCTGCAGCGCGCCGCCTGCGTGTTGGGCGATCCATGGGCTGCAGCGAGGGCCACGATGACAGATTACGGCGAGGAACAGAGCAATGAGCTGGAGGCTCTGGAGTCCATATACCCCGACTCCTTCACAGGCAGATGTCTCTCAGCTACCCCTGTATTGCGCCAGTCCTGTTCATGTTCTCTCTCACCAGCAGTACAGCTGTGCTCTGAGGATGTTTAAGGGGATGAATGAAGAGGGGTTTAAAAGTGTCATTAACTGGTATTATCGGAAGGTCCACACAGCTTCACCATTACTGTGACATCTGAGGCTGGGGAAAATGATGAAACTGTCCAGACTACCCTCAAGTTTACATACAGTGAAAAATACCCAGATGAAGCTCCTCTTTATGAAATATTCTCCCAGGAAAATCTAGAAGATAATGATGTCTCAGACATTTTAAAATTATTAGCATTGCAGGCAGAAGAAAATCTCAGTATGGTGATGATTTTTACTTTAGTGACAGCTGTGAAAGAAAAATTAAATGAAATAGTCGATCAAATAAAAACTAGAAGAGAAGAAGAAAAGAAACAAAAAGAAAAAGAAGCAGAAAAAGGCGAAAAGCAATTATTTCATGACACTCCTGTTACAATTGAGAATTTCTTAAGTTGGAAAGCCAAGTTTGATGCAGAACTCTTGGAAATAAAAAAGAAACGAATGAAAGAAGAAGAACAAGCAGGGAAAAATAAATTGAGTGGGAAACAGCTATTTGAAACAGATCATAATCTTGACACATCTGATATCCAGTTTTTGGAGGATGCTGGAAACAATGTGGAGGTAGATGAGTCTCTGTTCCAGGAAATGGATGACCTGGAGCTGGAAGATGATGAGGATGATCCAGACTATAATCCTGCTGACCCAGAGGGTGATTTGACTGACTAATGGACTAAACCCATCTGCAGAGAGGCTTGACTGCCACAGCATCTGTGGCTTTGCTGAGAGGGTCTTAATTTTCCTTTCTTTTTTTCTAAGAAAAAATAATTTTCAGGAGAATATTCTTCTGACAACTTTCATCATTGAACTTAATAAACTGAGCTTAAAATTTCAAAAAAAAATAATGTTTCATATTTCTTTTGTTATTTTGGATATGTACCTTAACTTTTCCCTTTATGTTTTGCAATTTCTAGATAGGTTGTAACATATCTTATAAATTTGAAGATTTTCTGAGTAAAATAATGAAAAACATATATGTGAAATTCAGAAAAATCCAAGGGATCTACAATCATGTAGTTTTAACTTTGTATCTTGACTCAGCCTATTGATGCTACTGGCTGGATGACTTGGGAAATGAATTATTTGAATTTCAATTTCTTCTGTAAATGATTAATAGCACAAAGTTTGTTGAGATATTTCCATTTCTCAACTTTCTTCTCCATTTACTCTATTTTCAACAGTCTTCTGAAGTATAGTGGTATTGATGACCACCACATCTCCAGATCATCAGCTAGTATTCCCAGGGAAAAAAAACAATTTCACTTTTCTCATTGTTACAAGAAAATTCAATAGCAGAGTTCTCATTAGACTGGCTTAATTTTACATCTATCAAAGATCTCAGGCCTTGTCTGGAGGGGTACATTGTGATTGACTAGGACAGGTATAAAAATTATTATATTATTGACATTAGCCCTAATGTTGGAGAATATACAAGTTCCTAAAAACAAAGCAAAACAAAACAAAACAAAACAAAACTTAAGTTCTAAAGGATAGAACGTACACTATAGATTTTTACCATGAGTACTTCAAACAATTCATCATTTATTTTCAAAGTTAAAACTGTTAAACTAAGCTTATGTCCTTTACTACCTTGCTTTAGCCTTTAACTTCTTTGAAATTTCTTTCCTGACAGATGTCAAGCAACTTTCCTCTTCACTGATTTTCTACATGCTTTATTTCTCATCCATCAAGTCCCCATTTTCTCCTTTCACTGTAAATCAAAAGTGTCAAGTTTATTTCCTGAAAGCAAACATATATTTTTGAGTGCTTAATAATATTATCAGAATTCTGATAGTATTATCTAGAAAATTCAGTCTAATATTAAGGTTTAATTGATCACACTGTATAACTGATAAATGGTTATTTCATTTAAGTGGATTTGGATTCATCAAGATCTATAATTTTAGCCTTTTAACATGAACTACTAATGAAAATGACTTCAAACCTCCCATTTATCTACTCTTTCTCCTTGAAGGATAACTCATCTCTTTCTCAGTACTCAGTCATGAGACTAACAAATTTTGTGATATGAAGATAATTCATTGGTTATGAAAAAGTGCCTGCTTTTGAAATAGTATCAACTTTACTGCTCTAAATGGAGTTTTACAGATGATCCCATTAACTATTTAGACAATGGGGTCTTTTATATTTTCAATCTCTAATTCTCAGGCTAACTAGATGCTTTACTAACCTTTCCTTATTTTATTTCATGGATTATTTTACTCCAACAAATATCACTTCCCTTATGTGAATATCTTTTTCTGGGTGTTCTATAATATTAATTAACTTGGTTCTTATTATTTTTACCAAAAAGTATGGAAACAAGTACATCAATTCACACAATGTACAGTATTTTACTAATATGTCAGGCCTTTAGAGGATGATATCCCTGTACTTTAAACCAGGATTGTCTAGAATGCATTCAGTACAAAATTCAAAGAAGGTGGATAAGAATCACTGTATACACCAAACACATATTTGGAGAAACGGATATAAATTCAAAAGTCAAATTCTCACAAGATAGCAGCAGAATGAAGACACCAGGCCTGCCTCCTCCATGTACTCACAGCTAAACTGCAGCACAATAAAGCAATGAACCCCTGAATGATAAGCGGACAACTACAGCATATACTAGGAGCAACAGTTTGCAGGAAAAGCATAAGATAAACTTTAACTGATCTTTGTGATAAAGGTCAGTGCAACTCATGAGAGGAAGGAAGGGATGCTATATGGAGCCCCCTACAGTTGGCGACTCTGGGGCACTGGCAAAGTCCACATTGGGGACTTTGGAGACCTGACTGCAGCTGAATGAGTGATGCACAAACTTGGTGTCCATGACAAACGTTGCATTTTTGGAGAACTATAGAAATAATTGTTAGAGTGATAGTAACTGTTTTGAGCTTTACAGTCTCATATACAACAACTGGAACCATCAAGAAGAGCCATGTCGGGCCTCCCCGGTGGCGCAGTGGTTGAGCGCTGGGTTGTGAAGCTACCCGCACCCTCTGCAGTGCCAGTTCGATTCCCTGGCTGCTCCCCGGCCCGCGGAGCAGGGTCCCACATAGCGCACAGACCTCTCCTGCCGCCCGCTGCTCCCCTCAGCAGTGTACTTTGGTCCTTCTGCCTGCTCTGCTCCCCGTTCTGGCTCTGGTGAATTCTTTCACCCTCCCGCGCTTCTGACTGTACCCAATGCTTGTGTAAATAAATAAATAAATCTTAAAACAAAAAAAAAAAAGAAGAGCCATGTCAAATCACCTGTGCTCCTCATATAAGACACTATTGATTAGCCTGAAACTGAGATATTTGAAATGCTTGTGATTGGTTTGATGGATTTTCAGATGTTGAGCCTCAGCCACCTTTGTGTCCCTGTTATAAATCTCACTTGGTTATGTTGTATATTTTTTTAAAGATTTATTTATTCATTCATACAAGAACTGGAGTAAGGCCAGATGCACGGGAGGGCGGGAGGACTCACCAGAGAGAAAGCGGGGAACAGAACAGACAGAATGATGAAATGCACTGCTAAGGGGAGCAGCGGGTGAGAAAGGAGAGGTCTGCCGCTCCATGTGGGACCCTCGCCGGCTGGCCAGGATCGAACCGGTGCTGCAGAGGCTACGGACAGCCTCACAGCACCACACTCAACCGCCTGCGCCACCAGGGGAGGACCAAGTATAATTTTTTTTTAATGCATTGTTGAATTTTATTAGCTAATATGTTGTTGAGGACTTTTACATTTATGTGAATCAGGGGAATTGGTCTGTAGTGCTATTTTTTGTGGTGTCTTGGTCAAGTTTTAGTATTAGGGTTATGTTTGCCTCAGAAAATGTTTTGGAATTACCCCCACTTTCTTAACTTTTTGAAAAAGTTTGAGCAGGATAAGTATTAGCTCATCACTGAAGGTTTGGCAAAACTCCCTAGTGAAACTAGTTCTGGATTTTGTTTTTTCAGACTTTTGATTATCATTAAAATTTCTTGTTTGTAATTAGTCTGTTCAGGTTTCTATTTCTTCCGGATTCAGTGTCAGGTGGTTGTATATTTCTAGAACTGGCCTATCTTTTCCAGGTTATTCAACTTATAGGCATACAAATGTTCATAGTAGTCTCTTGTGATCCTCTATTTCTGAACTGTCTGCTATTTCTTCTTATCTTTTATTTGATTCAATTTATGTGAAAATTTTCCTTCTTATTCTTTGTAAGCTTAGCTAGAGATATGTCCATTTTGTTGATATTTTCATTAAAATTTAGCTTTTTGTTTTATTAATATTTTGGACTGTATTTTGATACATCTTTTAGTTTTTGTTTATTTTTAAGATTTATTTTTATGATTTCATGCACAAAAGAACTGGAGGGTAGGCCAGAGATGTGGGGTGAGATGATTCACCAGAGACAGAGTGGGGAACAGAACAGGCAGATCTACTGAGACATACGTTGATGGGAGCAGTGGGCGAGACAGCAGAAGTCTGCTGTGCCATGTGGGTTAACTCCCTTCTCCAGGACAGCACACATGTGGCAGTGACTGGCGATAGCTTGATAGTACTGATACTTTAACCCCTGCACCACCAGAATGGCCCTTGTTTTAATTTTTATGAATTATCTCTTATTCCTGATTTTAAGAAAAAAATAAGCTTTTAGAGTCAAACCTGGTTCCCAGTCTCAGAAGGTTAGTATGTGACTGAGAAGAGCCCCAAAACTCATGATTATCATGAAACCCATGGACCACATTCTACAGGAAATTGCTTTAAGGACCCATACTAACAAGCGGAGGGACATTGCTGGACAACTGCAAACAGTCTTTCTCTTTTAATGCAGAATTTTTGATAGACTATATTATGTTGACCACTTATATGTGATCATTAAGTAACATAATTAAAAATTATTTCAACTATAGTATCAATAAATAGTCATGGAAATAGAATATTTGCATTGTAGTGTTCATAAATATTGCATTTTTAAGAATAAAATTATTTAAGACTATAGCTGGATAGATAATTAACCAAAAGTATCAGGGCAAGTAATTGAAGGCTTAATAAAAAATGTCTATAAGAGTTTTCCTTCTGGATCTCCCCAAAGGTAGCCTCT
The DNA here is from genome assembly GCF_014898055.3 of Talpa occidentalis. NCBI lineage: Eukaryota > Metazoa > Chordata > Mammalia > Eulipotyphla > Talpidae > Talpa > Talpa occidentalis. The sequence goes on from NW_023604972.1 coordinate 75,326,584, forward strand.
TTGTCTTTTGAATTTTATGTGTTCTCCTTTATGATTTTAATGACCTTCATGTCTCTGCAACATTTGATATTTGATGAGAAGATCAGCATCTGTATCACAGACGATGTTTCATATTTGTCTTCCTCAGTATGGCACTGAGTTTTAGTCATTTTTTTTTTAAAGTTCAACAAATGTTTCTGATTAATAAACAGGAAAATAGAGTTTAAATTAGATAAATATGACTCAAATTATAAGACAAGAAATATATAACAGTGTTTGGGATGGGGATTTATGAAGGATCAATGAAGACTGAATAAGGTAGTAATGTAATTGACATTATTGTAGAAGTATTTGTTTGGAAATAAGAAATATAGGTGAGAGATACTGTTTATTGGCTGATAAGTTGAGCTAGACTGTTGGTAGTGGAGATGGTGAGGGGAACATTGGTATAGAAATTGAGCAAAAAGGTACTTAGGACTACTGAGTCCATAAATCTCAGAAATTGTTTTTGTTCATACTTAGACCATAACCCAGTTGTGGAACATGATGATTTATAAATGAATATTTGTTACTTTAATGCATGGATGATATAGTTTTTGATGGAAAGAGTCAATAAAAAAACAAACAAAAATAGATGATTTCTGGTTTTCTACTTGGTTACTAAAATGAACAAAAATAAAGAATTAGAAAGTTAAGTCTTAGTATAGACGCTAAAGAATAACAATTTTTTGTATGAGGTACTCTTAAAAGAATCCATTGACAATGGCTACAATTCAGGTGAAAGGTGAATCACAAGTTAAGGGTAAAGCAAATATTGAATGTACATGTAGATCTTGGTCCTAACAAGGAAGGAAGGAAGGAAGGAAGGAAGGAAGGAAGGAAGGAAGGAAGGAAGGAAGGAAGGAAGGAAGGAAGGAAGGAAGGAAGGAAGGAAGGAAGGAAGGAAGGAAGGAAGGAAGGAAAGAAGGAAGGAAGGAAGGAAAGAAGGAAGGAAGGAAGGAAGGAAGGAAGGAAGGAAGGAAGGAAGGAAGGAAGGAAGGAAGGAAGGAAGGAAGGAAGGAAGGAAGGAAGGAAAATTTTTCCTTCATATGATAATTTTTGTTCCTCTTCTCTAAACTTTACCTCCTTTTCCAGGATGTTATCTCTGAGCTGTACAAATCCAGAATGTGCTGGAATGCACCCACATTTTCTCTGGAGAAGATCATATTGCCTAAATTTTCTCTCATATCTGTCTTAATGAGATCAGCATTCATTGGCTATTAACAACCATGTGTTATGTGATCCTTACCTGACTGGTAATTGCTACTTCTTGTGATATCATATCAGAAGAATAGTGTAGAATTTTTGGCACTTTGTTTTGTATACATTAAATTTTCAATGCTATTTTCTCTTATTGAATAATAAAAGTCTTATAAATCCATAGTATTTATACATGTTTTGTCCTTTATTAGCCATGAAATATTAACAGTAGATACAAACTTAATATCTGATCATCTACCATTAGATGAACAAACATTGATCATGCTGTTTATTTTTAAATTATTTTTTTAAAGATTTATTTTATTTATTTATACATACAAGAGCTGAGATACAGGCTAGAGGTGCAGGGATGTTGGGGGGCTGTGTGAGAATATTCACCAGAAACTGAGTGGGGAGCAGAATAGACAATCTGAAATATATTGCTAAGGAGAGCAGAACAGCGGGCAAGACAGGAGAGGTCTGCTGCCCCATGTCGGTTAACTCCCTCGTTGGGGATTGAACTTGTGCTGCAATGGCTGCCAATAGCTTGATAGTGCTGAGACAACCCCTTGTGCCACTAGGGAGGCCCCTATTTTTAAATAACTTTTATCAACACTCATATACTATGACTTTAAACAATTAAGTTGTAATCTACCTAGATAAAGATGTGACATTAACTCCAGAAGGAGAAAAAAATCAAATACATTCCCTAAATCATAGAACTCATGTTCACAATATAAATTGACAGGATAAATGAAAAGCAAAAAAAAATGGAATAAAGCATTTTCAGAATAACTTGGATTCATCTAACATCCTCTTCATTCTGTTCCCTAAACTCCTTCAACCCCATAAATGTTCTGAATGAAGTAAAAAAGATAAAATGCCTTCAAGACAAATTAACACTACATCTTTAACAAAGATTCTGGCAGCAATTTGCATAATCTGATCACACTGTAAACATAAAATTATGAAGAAAATGGATACTTATCATGCAGAGACAGAAATGTCATAAGCACCCACACCTCTTTGTACGAGTCCTCTTTGTAATGTAGGTTTGCAGCTACTCTCATTAAGAAGTAACCCCATTTCTAAGGTCTTGGAATGACCTGAGAACTGTTCTGGTAAATAGAATGAGTCAGAGGTGATACTGAATTAATTTTAAGTCAATAATTAGTGATGTTCTTTCTTATGAAATCCTTATGAAATACTATGTGTACAAGGAGGGCCACAAGCTTGGACCCCCTTACAAGATCAGACTCAAGTCATCACAGCTGACCCCAAATGATCTGGCAAATAAGAACAGAATCAATGGGCCTCCTGGTGGCGCAAGGGGTTAAGACACACCCTATGAAGCTTTCCGCAGCCACTGTAGCATGAGTTGGATCTCTGGCAAGGGAGCTACACACATGGCACAACAGACGTCTCCTGTCTCACCTGCTGCTCCCCTCAGCAGTGTACTTCAGTCTATTTGCATGTTCTGTCCCCCACTCTGGCTTTGGTGAATCTTCTCACCACCCACACCTCTGGCCTGTGCCCCAGTTCTTGTATGCATAAATAAATTAATCTTAAAAAAAAAGAACAGAACTAAAAGAACACAAATCAAGACCATGAAAATTCCTAAGTTGAGCCTCAGTAAATTGTCATCCTGCAACATTAATGAGTTAAAAATAAAACTGTTGGGCCTCCCTGGTGGTGCAGCGGTTGAGCGCTGGGTTGCGAAGCTGCCCGCGGCCTCTGCAGCGCCGGTTCGATCCCCGGCTGCTCCCCGGCCACCGGAGGAGGGTCCCACATGGCGCGCAGACCTCTCCTGCCGCCCGCTGCTCCCCTCAGCAGTGTACTTCGGTCCTTCTGCCTGCTCTGTTCCCCGCTCTGGCTCTGGTGAATTCTCTCACCCTCCCGCGCTTCTGACTGTACCCAGTGCATGTATAAACAAAACAAACAAACAAACAAATAAATAAATAAATAAAAAACATGCCTCTATAAATAAAAAAAAAAAATAAATAAATAAAACTGTTGTACTTTAGGCCACCATATTTTGGAATAGTTGTTGCACAGTAGAAGCTAACTGATAAAGTCTGGAGTTACATTATAACCCCATTTTGACTTTCTTACAATCTGTTGGAGTATGCATATAACATGGTCCTTAAAAAGCAGTTAAGTTGATAAATCACAATTAAAAAAATACATAACAGAATTAGTCCAAATTGATGTCCAAATTCTACAATCTGGAAGTTTTTCTACATGAAGTAATAAAAAATGTTGTTAAAAGACAGCTATCATTGTTAGTTGTGTAGACAGACATTATCTCTGTACTAAAGTATCACGTTCGCTCTTTTTTTATTTAGTGCTATAAAGACAAAGTCACAGGTTACAGAAGTGTGGATCAGCAGTTTTCTGCCTTTCTTCTTTCACTTCCTTTGTTTTTTCGGCATATTTTGGATAATTTATGAGTTGTTATTTTGTTTCTGTAGAGTTTCAATTTATTATCTTAATGTATGAAAATCAGTTACCAAATAGACCAGAATCTTTTGCTGAAACAGATTATTGTTCTGCATTGATGTACAGCATTTGAAAGATCTGAGAATGACTTTTCAATAGACTTCCATGCGGTAATTAAACATTATAATGTAGTTAATAAAATGGGCTATTCCAGCAGACAGAACATAGTAAGTCAAAATGTTTAAGTACACCTCATACTTCTCAGGTTCCTTATCGAGTCAGTCTGACTGGTTATTATCTGTTTGGTAAAACTTCCCAAACAAATCATTAATATTTAAAATGATATCCGAATTATAAACTTCAAACAGCAGAATCCAAATGTCATTTATGCATAATTCAAAAGAACTCTGAGAAAAACAATCTTTGGATCACGATTACTCTCTAATCCACCCCTTGAATTCCTACATCAGAATTCAAAGCCAATGTAATTCAGATCCACTCATTCATAGTTGATGTTCAACTTTACTTCACAAGATAGTATGGCAGAAACAGAATTCTGTGATTTAACAAAGGGATAATTATAGAAATTAAAAATGGTTTTTTGTTAACAAATTCAAAGATTTTTATCTTACTTTGGCATTGCCAATGTTATAAGAATAATCCAGTTCTTATGGAAGAGGTATCTGTGAGTCTAGTTAAATGGTTTAAATGCTCTGGTCAAAACTAATGCAGTTCACTATTAGAATTAATTAGTTTTGTTAGAACTAATTTGACTTCAAGACTAAATTCTTGAATGCCATTTATCTGTAAATAATTTAAAAAAGAAAATTATCTCAGGTCAGCACTGATCCTTTGCTACTTCTTTTATTAATGTTGAGGATTAGTTGCTACAAATAAAAGAAAAAAAATCATCATAGGATTGAGAATAGTTTTTTCAAGTATAGTCATTGTATTATAAAATAAACGCAAAATTAAATGAAATAAAACTTTATGATATAGTCAAAATTATTTTCATAGCTTGTTAAAACATAGTTACCATAAATGCAGATTATGGATGCAGACAAGTGTATAGTTGAATTATTTGGAATTAAAGAGTATATTCCATATGAAACCAAATTGGAATCACTATGATTAAAGTCACCTCAATGAATACAAAATAAATGAATAATTACGTGCAACTTATTTTAAAATATTATCTCAGTATGTAATTCATGCATGTTATATTTAATTCAATATGTCAACAGTTTAGCTTAAACTGACAAAGGACAAAAAATTCAGAGCCAAAGCTGAAGTATCTTACAGTGTTGATCTCATAGCACATATGGTAAAAACTATGTGTAATATAAATTCACATATGGTAGGTCTTTGAATGGGTTTCATTTCCCTGAGGAAAGGGAGGTTTCCTGAGATAAAAGGAAGAAACTCCAATATTATACATATTTGAAAAATGGCTATGTGTAAAATTTAAATGTATAATGTATACCATATACCTCTAAAGATTTCTGTTGACCAATAGCATGTAAAAATGAACAGAAGTTAACAATACTGTCGAATCTCAGCTGTCAGTTCACAAAATGTTCTGTGAAAAGCAGAAAAGTTTCGATGACTCAGCATAATCTGTCACATGAAAAACATTGAGAAACCACAGAGTAAAACAAATACATGTTATTTAATTTCCAATATGTAAATGAACTGGAATATTTCCTAGCCTACAAATTTATTCTGGAATATAAACTTATGAAGTTTTGAGAGAAGTTCATAATGTTGGTAGATTTTAGATATTACATAAATTATTGAAATATATATGTAAATTACAATTTAAATATATAATACCAAATATTTTATGCATTATTTTTCAGTTATTTCAGTATTTTTATTTTTATTTTACATATGAAAACTTCGGAGAAATCTGCACTTATTATGTAATGGCTGAACATAATGTAATACACAACACAGTATTTTAGAGGAAAGATATTATGTGAGTCTATAACGAATAAAGTAAATTTAAAATGATATATTGCAATCAGAACAGTATTCATAACCATCACCAACATTAAACTAGTCAAGTTTGAGGATAGTTAGTTTAAATACCAATAAAAGAATTGGACCATAGATAAAATTATCCAAAAAAAGGGGGGAAGTATAATTTTTCATAATATAATGCAAGCATAAGATGAAATTGGAAAAATAAGTTGACTTGTCACATAAGAAAACCAATTTATTGCCTATTTGTTATGTGCATCTAACTATATAAATTAGCATAAACTTAAAGAACTATGTCCTGGGGAACAAAATGGATTAGGCCTAAAAGGAATTGAGTTGTAGTCAATTAAAAAATGTTATTGACAATATAACACAAAGCTCAGAACATGGGAAATTAATTTGTTAAGTTTATTAATGATATTTCTAATTAGTTACAACAAAATAATTGTCATAGGATATACATAAATTAAAACACTAGTAAAATGTTGATGAACTTTATATTTTAATTTCAGGTTTAACAAAATTAGATAATGAAGAAAGCAGTATCTAAGTAGCCATAGGTCATACTTTGTGGCTACAAATATATTGTGAAATTCTAGGAAACTGTTGTCAGTAAAATGAATTTGATGGCAAAATGAAATTTTCAAATGAGAACTTAAGAAATCATCTAGTCTTAGGACCTCTCTGGTGGCACAAGGGATTAAGTCTCAGCACTATGAAGCTATCAGAAGCCACTGCAGCACTGATTTGATCCCCGGCCAGGGAGCTGATCCAGCTATGGCATAGCAGTACTCTCCTGTCTGGCCCACTGCTCCCCTCAGCAGAGTATTTCAGCCAGTCTGCCTGTTCTGCTCCCCATTCTGTCTCTGGTGAATCCTCTCAACCCCCCTCTGCACCTCCGCCCTACACCTCAGCTCTTGAATGCATAAAAAAATCAATCTTAAAAAAAAAAAAAAAAACATCTAGGGCCTCCCTGGTGGCGCAGCAATTGAGCCTGGGTTGCGAAGCTGCCAGCAGCCTCTGCAGCACTGGTTCAATCCCCAGTTGCTCCCCGACCACAGGAAGAGGGTCCCACATGGCATGCAGACCTCTCCTGCCGCCCGCTGCTCCCCTCAGCAGTGTACTTCGGTCCTTCTGCCTGTTCTGCTCCCCGCTCTGGCTCTGGTGAATTATCTCACCCTCCGGTGCTTCTGACTGTACCCAGTGCTTGTATAAATAAATAAATAAATAATTCTTTAAAAAAAATCATCTAGTCTTAGAGCAGAAAAGAGCTTGGCTATCCTTAACTATTCAGCTTCTCAATGTATAGATGCAGAGACTATGGTCCAGTGAAGTTTAGAAATGTATTCAAATGTGTAAATTAGTGAGCAGCAGAATTGGATCCTGAATTGATTTCCACGGACGAACAGGTGATTTCTAGTAGAGTATACGATGTTACTGCACACTGTGTTTCACATACTAGGTAGAGGACATAACACTGAATATAACAAATACAGCTTCTGTCCATGCACACATCATTTTAACGAGGCACTTCAACTTAACGCTTAAATTGTTTCAAGCTTCCGGAAGAGAAACAAGATGGATACAGAAGAATCCTAATTCAAAGAAACTACCTACATTCATTTAGGAATACAAATGTGAGTAAGGATGTGTGTGTGTGTGTGTGTGTGTGTGTGTGTGTGTGTGTGTAAAGTAAGAGATTCCTAAATGTTATTGGAAGTTTACTTTTTTTTTTTTTCAATAGAGGCATATTTTATTTATTTGTTTGTTTGTTTGTTTGTTTATACATGCACTGGGTACAGTCAGAAGCGCGGGAGGGTGAGAGAATTCACCAGAGCCAAAGCAGGGAGCAGAGCAGGCAGAAGGACCAAAGTACACTGCTGAGGGGAGCAGCGGGCGGCAGGAGAGGTCTGTGCGCCATGTGGGACCCTCCTCCGGTGGCTGGGGAGCACCCGGGGATCGAACTGGTGCCGCAGAGGCCTCGGGCAGCTTCGCAGCTTAGCGCTCAACTGCTGCGACACCGGGGAGGCCCGAAAGTTTCCATTTTTATTGGGAATAATATATTGTTTACGACCACTGTAGAAAGGATTACTGACAGTGGTGTATTCAGAGTAAGGTTGGTGTCAATCCTGACGGTGTCACTGCCCAAGATGCCTGATGGAGCATTATTTTTTCTCGGAATGAAGCTACTCAGTCAGCTTCATTATCCCTTTGGAAATAACAAGTCCTTTGTGAAAGCTGCTTTGAGTCACCAGACTCCATCTTTTCTTTAAACAGCCATGTTGAGACCTCTCTTGAAAAACAGTGAATCAGCAGTTCTGTGCCAAAAAGAAACAGGAGACTTCTGATTATCCCAGCAAACCTCACACTGTAGTTTCCTTCCTGGAGACTGCCCGGCCTCCAGTCATGGACAAAATAACTTAAGAATCAATCCAAAAAGTTTCACAACAAATGACATAACCTAAGAATACGTTCCTGCTGATCTTTAAAAATCCCTATGCCCACTATGTGAACACACCTTGGGACTGCCCTTTGCACCTGAATCATGCTCCCTATGCTTGAATAAACACCTTCCTGATTTTATTACACCTAATTACTTCTCTCATGTTTATATCCTCAATGTTATTATGGAATGACTACTTGACAAAATTCCCCAATTTTCCTATTTCAAACAAAATAAAATAACATAACCTCATTTTCTTAACAGAAAAGACTAAATCAAGGAATAATTTTATCAAAATTAAGCATATACAATTTTTGGATATTATTTTTGGTTATTTTGATGAAATTAAGGTGCCATCTCTAATTCGATGGTATGCATCTTCTTCAGGAAATAATTATTATAATTTTGTTTATATTAACTGTGGTCTACTTTAGACAAAATGGTAGCAAATTTGAGACCTGACCAACTTCTTTGTGGCCCAAATCATGTGTGTCAGTGGGTAGCTGACGATTCTTTTTAGAATCAATATTCCTTGCTATAACAAATTGGTTAAGCAATTGTTATCAATGTTATAGTATCCAAAATTAACTGACAAGTTCATTTGGAAAGGGTAGATATTCATACCAGAAAATAATTGGACCCAAACAAATGTGTGCATGTGATTAAAGAAAACCAGTTTCATATGGCCATTATACAATATTTTTTTTTCTTAGAAGTCAAGAAATTATATATTTTTGTGCTCTGCAAAAATATGAAAGAAAATATCCCAACTAGTTTACATTTTTACATTATTATAAATGTTGGAGGTATTTATTTGAATGTGCTATCAACAGGAAGACATAAGCTACTCAGTGCATTTATGTGATTGATTGCACATCACACAATCAAATAAACATGTATGACATGATCTCAGATTCAGATAAACACACTGCATTTATTTAAATGTCTTCACATTCATATTGTATTGAACATTCAAATGCATTTAAATCAGTCTCAGAAGTGACTCACGTATGCATTGTTAAAAGATAAATCTGATGCCTGCTAAATCCTTCCTGTTAGCCTTGCAGACTGCACAGTTAGCCAAGGCTGCTCTAAATGCAAAGGGTAAAGTCCATATTAGAGGTAAATCTGGGAAGAATCTACCATGAGATAGTTACATGGAACTATATATGAAATATAGTATAAGTAATGCAGAGTGATATATCACTTATTTCTAAAGAACATAAGTAAACTTCCATAAAATTCCCTCAGAGGAAGCTAAATAATGTAATATGAGTCAAGTTTTATAAAAATGTTTCTTCAAGGAATGCCTAACGAGGATAGTTAACAGTACATTGAAACCTTCAGTTACTTTACTCACCTCAGATACTCCTGACTAAACAATACCTCCCCTAACCCAGAAACACACATACAAAAATAGTGTGCATGCATGGACCACAAAATAAAACACACCAAAATTAAAAAAAGAGAAGTAGTGAAAAGTTTATTATTGTAGCTTTTAATATCACTTTTTTGAATTTTCAAACAGGTTTTAATAATAATATATCATTATAGTAGATAGCAAATTGTATACCAGTTGATAATATAGAAAAAAAAATGGCATACTAATATATTAAGGGCAAAAAATAATAAACTGTGTAATCATTCTAAAATAATTTCTGTTAAAATATTCAGGATTAGCTTTTTTCTATCTAGATTAATTTTGTTACTCTAATATCACTTTCAACTTTTTTTCGAGATTCAGTTCACTTGAAGGGTATGGTCAGGTTCATATCTACATGTAGGACCTTCCAATGGTGAATGCTTTATCTTCTTAGAAGGTGGAATCAAACCATAGTTTGAAGGTTGCAATTTCCATAAGCCTTTCCTCTTATTCCTTGTGGAAAGATAAAATCTCCCTTTAGATGCTAAAGCTATCAAGCATCAGCATATATCTGGAAAGGACAAGATGATACTCTGAAATCCCACTAGCAGTGTTGGCATAACCATATAGGTAATTTTTTTTAATGATACCCTTTTCCTCTCAAAGGTTATAGCCCTATTAAGGATTTTAAGTGTCTCTTAGGTTATCACCTATGATGTTCTTGGGAATTAATCCTTGGTTGTTGTGACTTTCTTTTTGACAATCTCAAGATCCCATCTCTGCTCTGGTTAGTGTGCTTACAATAGTGGGTGACACCAGTAGAAGCCATTAACCCCACCACAGGTCAACAATGGGATGCTTTCCTTAGTTCTCACTGGAGTTTGTCCTCAAACTCCACCTTAGGGAACATACTTACATTTTCCTATTTCCTACTATTTGTAGTACTTTTGAAGAAAAAAATATTCTTCCCCCACTTAAGATATTAAACTGTAATTATTCTATGAATGTGAATCTAAATAGATGCTAATTTCTAATACTTTCTCTTTCCTCTGAGGTCTTTAAATTCTGAAAAGGAGGCGGAAAAAGCTGTCTCCTTTTTGATGTAGTTGTCAGATATTTTTATACTAAAACTGTTACTGATATGAAAATCAAGTCAGATATAACTGAGGAAACTGCATTTTTATCTTGAAACTATCTTAAGTGAAAAAGGAGACCTAAATGGGTTTTCTAATTATTTGTTGATAATTCAGCAGGAGTAGAGGTGGGGAGGAGAGGAGGAGGAGGAGAAGGGAATTATTAATACTTCAACCACTCATCTTGTTAAAATTGATTATGAAATTTGTTTCACTTTCCTCTTAGGTTTGGTGATTGCAAATGCAGTTTATACTCCAAGTTCCCAATGTGCTGAGTAAAATATTTACTCTCAGTTTTGATTCTTCTCTTTGAACTCAAAATGAAGCAAATGAAATGATAAAGTGATGTCTTTCTCAGAGGTGTGGCACAGTTAAAGAAAATAGAGCTTGTCTTGTGTGGGAGACTCATTAAAAGCCTTGCTGTGGTAACATATCTGAAGAGGTGTGAACCTATATACCTAAACCATATACAGTGTTGCTAACCAACATTACCTCAATAAAAAAATATATATATATTTTTTTTTTTTGGGGGGGCATTTGGGTTATTTCCAAAGCTTAGCTATTGTAAATAGTGCTGCTATAAACACAGGGATGCAGGTGCTCTTTGGAATTAATGTTTCTGTGTCCTTTGGGTAAATGCCTAGGAGTGGAATTGCTGGATCATATGGATGCTCTATCTTTAGTAGGTTGAGGGATCTCCACAGAGCTTTCCATAAATGATTGGGTCAAGAAGATGTGGTACATATACACAATGGAATATTACTCAACATTCAAAAAAGGTAAACACATGCAATTTGCAGCAACATGGATGGAGCTGGAAGGGACCATGCTCAGCAAAAAAGTCAGAAAGAAATAGAAAAATGCTGGATGGTCTCACTCATAGCAGTAATCTAGTAAACCTAAATAAGGGACCAGGAAAAAGAATAACTATAAGAAAGAAAAAATCAAAATTAACAAACAACTATAAACCAGAGACACACTATGGGGGGGCAGGAAAAGGAGGGATTGGGGTCAAAATAAGGGGGTTGCAATTGTGTGGGGAACATAAAAATAAAATTTAAAATAATTAAATTAAATTTAAAAAAATATATATTTCTTTAGCCATGATCAAATGAAAAACTGGTTATGATGACATCTGGGAACTCTTAAGAAAAGAGGTTTGTTGGGCCTCCCCTGGTGGCTCAGTGGTTGAGCGCTGGGCTGCAAAACTGCCCGTAGCCTCTGCGGTGCTGGTTCTATCCCCAGCCACCTGAGAGGGTCCCACATGTTGCTACAGACCTCTCCTGCCACCCGCTGCTCCCCTCTGCAGTGCATTTTGTCAGTCTGCCTGTTCTATTCTCCTCTGTCTCTGGTGAATTCTCTCACCCTCCCGCGCTTCTGACTGTACCCAGTGCTTTTATAAATAAATAAAGACATCTTAAAAAAAAAAAAAAAAAAAGAGGTTTGTTGACTTAAATACTCTGATACTTCACACTACTACTCTAGGGTCCTCCCTGGTGTCATAGGGGTTAAGTCTCTGCACTATCACCACTATGACCTGAGCTTGATCCCTGGCCAGGGAGCTTACCCACATATGGTGCAACAGACCTCTCTAGTCTCGCCCGCTGCTCCCCTCAGCAGTGTATTTCTGTCAATCTGCCCATCCTGCTCACCACTCTGTCTCTGATGAATCCGCTCACTCCCCCAACTTCTGGCCACACTCCAGATCTTCTACCTATAAATACATAAATAAATAGATAAATAAATTTTAAAAAGAAACAAAAAACAAAATACTACTCCATACTTCATGCCTTTTCAGCAAAAATGAAGAAGAAAACATCAAGAATATTTACATTCCTATATTTATGGTTGGGTCATAAACACAGCATTAAGATGATGAGGCAAGTAATCATTTAACTTAATATTATTTTTTATAAAATTTAAGTCCTTTCTGAATGATTTCAAAGAGAGAGTTTGCTCTATAAGTTATTTCACATTTAACTCTATTTTTAAAATTTGATATCCAGGGACTATGATCAGTAACAGTAATTCAAAAGAGGAAATATATTTTTTGCCTTTCATGATATAGAATTTGTCCTTTAAAGGAAATAAAATCTTGACTTTTATGCCACAAATGAGTTCAATAAGTTTATATTATTTAATTGTTATTATGTTTGTGTGTTCTCATTAGCCAGAAAATTTTATACCTCTGAGTTTACAAGTAGGACGAAATGTTCAAAACAAAGGGTTGGTATTGAAATAGAGATTCAAACACAGGGAGATCTTTATATTTTTTACACATTATTTGTCCATGAAATAACATTGACAGTTTTTATTGTCCATTTATCTTTTCTTTTGAAAGTCACATATTTGTTTATAAGTTTGATAGTCTTTCTAGTTTAAATAGGTGACATCTGTGACAAACATCATCTGTTATTTCATTCAACACTTATTCCCAAATGCCTTCTGCTTTGCCAACATAGAGGACAGAAACTGGAAAGCAAACTGCTAAATTTCTTAAACTCCCTTGCAGCTAGGCATAGGTCTATAACATACTTAGCAACAGTAAATAAGTACTTCTATATCGTTACCAACCTAACCAGGTCATATCTCATGCTCAGAAAGATGGACTCTGGGGGACCTCCCTGGTCACAAAAGGGGTTAAGTCTCTGCACTGTGAAGCAATCAGCATCCACTGAAGCATGAGTTCAATACCTGGCCCACCACAGAGCTAACCCACATGGCACAGCAGACCTCTCCTGTCTTGTCTGCTGTTCCCCTCAGCAGTGTATTTTCAGTCAATCCTGTTCCGCTCCCCACTCTGTCTCTGGTGAATCCTCTGAACCCCTCACACTTCTGACCTATACCACAGCCCTCGCATGCATACATAAATAAATCTTGGGGGAAAAAAAAAAGCTAGACTCTAATCCATGAGATTGTTCCCAAAAAGGATGCCCTCATAACGATGTGTGGCACCACCACAGGAGAACATTAGTCTCTTGAATGCTGTTAAGTGTCAAGTGAAGAAAAGTTATATAGGAAATAAAAGAATGTGAAAACATGAGGGATGTGAAGAGGGTTTTTTAACTCTCAGGTCAGAATGGCACCGACAGTCTAGTGGCTAGTCACAGGATTATCATGACTTCCTGGAATAGTTGCTCCCTTCTGTGTTATGTTTAAATTGGCCAGTGGATGTTAATAACGCACTGATGTTATCAGTACCTGCTTCAGGCCCCATCACAATGTGCATGACAGCAACAGCAATGTGATGTGTGTGCATGTGTTGTGTTTGTTTGTACAAGTCAACTAGTTGATTCTAGAAAATCCAACAATAAAAAAAATGATATATTAATATTCTGGATCTTTCCAAGCAACTGAGTTAAGTTTTTAAAACTGGAAGGCAAAGTATTTCTAATAGATACATCACTTTTTTACATTTTTAAAATCATAAGAATATACAATATGTGCTATGTATTTTACAGTATTATTGACCTTGTTCTTCTCAGACATGCTATACCTGACATTAAAACTGATGGTAATGTGGGGCTGGTTCCCCCAAAAGGGTCAGAGAGACTTTTATCTGTAAGCCCACACTAAACCTGTTGTTATCTCAGTATGAGAACTAAAGGTCAATAAAGATTCTGTGATCCTCAGAAGGTTTATTACTATTACAAGAGAATGAAGTTTGTTTTGCATGAAAGTAGTGATGACCCTAAAACCTAGCAGCTTCTGTTCTTGCCTAATTCTTTTTCCTCTCTCTGATGTAACAATAAGCCATCCTGTCCTAAGTTTCCGTCCTTTTCCTAGTGGAAGAAATAATCACTTTTTTGACCTAGAAGAATAAAATTTGGGCATCTTATCTACTTTGAGTTTTATTAGCAAATATTTTTTTTTCCTTCTAAGAATCTCATCTTTATCTTTAGGGTAAGGATGAAGTCACCCCTTCTTGTCTGTTACATGAAATCTCCCCCTCTCTGCCCTCGATGCCCCATGTGTTAAAACAGAGGGTAAATATTCTTGGTCGGCTGCATTTTTTTAGAATTCATAACCATTCGAATTCTTCATACATGTATTTTTATCTTTTTTCCAAACTACGGCCTTTTATATTATACTCTTAGCCCCACCTATTATGCTGCTTCCTATCAAGGAGACCACCAGATTCCTCCACTGTCTCTCAATCCATCAGTCCTTCAAATTGTACTTGCTACTTGCTCACTCATTTCCTCCTTTATTCTTCCTTCCTCTATTACTAAACACCTGTCTTCATTTATGAGAAAACTATATATATTTTAGTTTTTATACTCAAAATTTTGATTAATTAAATTAAAAAAAAATACTTTGTGGTGAGAATCCTGGAGTAAGAGTCAAAGCTTAAAATCTGTAGGGAAGCTGACTCAGTGGTAGAGTGTAGGGCATTCATGGTGGTGCAGGGTTTAAAAACAATGCTATCAAGATATCGCCAGCCACTGCAGCATGAGTTCCATCCCTGGCTGGCCAGGGAGCAACCCACATGGTACAGCAGACCTCTCCTGCCTCGCCTGCTGCTCCTCTCAGCAGTGTATTTCAGTAGATCTGCCTGTTCTGCTCCCCACTCTGTCTCTGGTGAATCCTCTCTCCCCACATATCTGGCATGTACCCTAGTTCTTGTATGCATAAATAAATCTTTAAAAAAAAATGGCAGAGTGTAAGTAAAGTTCATTACTGCAGACACAATGAGTAGACAATTGAGAACATTGTGTGCTCCTGAAACTGAGACTCCCGGCCCAGGAATCCATATTGAAGCTCTCAGACCACACTAGGGGATGTGGGACAGGCACTGAAGGAGCAGGTGAGTTAGATGTAAAAAATATGACGAGAAACCTGATTGTGGAAAACTACACATGATTCATCTTTCACATAATTATATTGACAACCAATGCTTTGGCAACTTTCAGAAACATATGGCATATTTTTACATAGAAGAACCTATAATCAAGGTAAACATACCAAATGATTTTATTACCAGCAAAGCATAAGAAGATTAGAGTTTGTGAATTATTTGGTGACCTGAAAGCAGCTATTCAGATGGTGCTATATGAGATTTTTATTCTTTACTTCTTGGTGACTTTTAAGAGTGTATATTGGATAGAGAGGGAGACATAAAACTGATGGGGACTTGGGAACAGTAAGAATGTGAAGGTCGTACAGGGATTTTGTGAGGACCAACATAGTAAGAGTTGAAACATTGTAATATCAATACATTCAAGAGACATCACAATAGCTATTTAGATGACCTAAGGCACCTCAGCTGTTAACCAAGGACTGTCAATTTACAAACATTTCAGAAAACCCTTGAACAATAGAAAAAGTATCTTGAGTTTGGAATTCCAATAACTATGGTGCTGACACTTTTTATTTTTTTGTGATTGTTACTATGATCTATACACTTTGCTGTAATCTGCAAGACAAATGCAATGTATTGGAGCCTCCATGGTGGTGCAGGTTTTAAGTCTCAGCCATATCAAACAATCTCGAGCCACTGCAGCTTGAGTTTCATCCTTGTCCAGGAAGCTAACCAACATGGTGCAGCAGACCTTTCTGGTCTCACCCACTGCTTCCCTAACCCCTCAGCAGTGTATTTTAGTAGACCTGCCTGTTCTTCTATCACTCTGTCCCTGGTGAATCCTCTCACCCCCATACCTCTGTCCTGCACCCCAGTTCTTGTATGCATAAATAAATGAAATAAATCTTAAAAAATGAAATGCAATGTATCATATAGTTATATTTATTATGTTTCAATAAATAAGGCAATGTTTCTTTGCACATTTGTTCCTGAAATCTTAAAATAATCCCACAATATAAGGATTATCTTTATTTCCATTTTATAGATATGAAAACTAAGCACAAAATGACTTAGAACTTCCACAATACACAAATCAATTCTCTGTGTTCTTATTCACATCTATCAGATATACCCAAGCATATATTAAGTCAATATGACTTGATATTATGTCATATGATCCACCTAATTCTATTTTTAGATTTCATGTTTGACTCTTTTCTTTCCTTTTTTTTTTTTTTTCATTTAAATCTGGTTACATTCATGTATTCTTATTTGTTGTCATAACTGGTTTATGACTACATTATTTCTATAAATTCTGGATCATTAGTTGAGTAACTATTAAATCTTTCAATTTCGTAGTTATATTCACTGACATTTTTCTCAAAGATGTTTTTTACAATCACTATATAGGCTCACCAATATTTACAATTCAAGCTTCAAATAGCTTGCACATTCTTTTTATGCAGAAAAACAGACTACCTGTTACAAAACCTCCCTGAATGGGAGGCACCATTATCACTACCATGACTTACATGCACCCACATTGGGATGCACGCTCTAATGAAACCAGCAGGCCTTTGCTTCATCCACGAGTTCTTGACTTCCCCAGACCACAGAAGGGACTGGGGGCCAGCGGCCACATTGAAAGGACGAGCAATGACAGTGGAGTATGAACAACAAAAGTTTATTTGGAGCAAAGCAAGGCAAGTCTTTATTTGAAGCGGAAGCAGCAAGGCAAATGCAGTGCCAGGATGGGCACAGAGCAGGTTATCTAGGATCCAAGTAGACCAGATAAAGAAGAGTCATGGAGTCTTCAGTGGGTTTCTGAGGCTTTTATTGAGCTTTAGGTGTATTACAGCAGCCAGGTACACGACAGTCAGGGGGGCTGGGAGGCCAGGAGGCCAGTAGGCCTCCAAATCCCCCGCAAGTCTTAACTGGGCCTCTCTGACTTCTTTCCCCCCTTCTCTCTCCTTCTCTGCTGTGCCTCTCTTTTGCTTTTCTTTCTCTTGTTGACTATCTCTCAATACTCCTCCCATGGCCCACCCAAGCAACCAAGATTGTTTGCAACAATGTAACAACTACAGGTGCCCCATCAGGCAGGGCAATCCTAAAGGTGGGAGGGCAGAAAAGCCTGAAAACCATTTACCAAACCATTTACCCTACAGTCCACCCCCTCAGGATTTCTGCCCTACAATCTCCATATATACAATTTTCCCTAACAAACATAAACAGAGCAGCTATGAAAACAAACAACAGAACACAAATAGCAAACAATACAACAGAACACAAATAACTCCAGGCAGGGCACCAACCAAGTGGCAAAGACAATTATTGGCACCAGCAGATGATCCACCACTTCTGCTGCCAAAGGCACTGCTCATAGGAAGGAGGGGAACCATCTGGCTGTCGTTTTGGCCACAAGCCACACACCGCATCCACCCCCAGGATGCCCAATCCCCAGGGTTTCTGTCTTCGGTCACTCCAACACTCGCTTTCATAGCCACCGATGTGACACACAGACCCCTGCACTCAGGCCAACCCATTGTACAAGCACACTGGTGGGGGATCCGTGGATACAAGATCCACATGTGGCCTCTCTCGGGTCCCCTCTTTGGCTGTGGGCTCCACCATAAGCCATGTTCCCCACCCGTCCCACAAGGATGGGTTCCTCAGCTCCTCACCCTGACTCAGCAATGAGCAGGGCATCACCCACAGGTGATTTTAAGAGACTCACTGGCCTTCGTTAGCATACTTAGGCTGCTTACCAGCTGCTCAGGGCTTCCCAATCTCAGCACCAGCTTTTGCCTAAGTTGGCTTTTTTCCCTCTGCCTAGCTGCTGAGCAAGTAATACAGGCTGCTTTTGGCCATCAAGTCTCACTGGCCACCCCCAGATTCCCGTCTCCTGGAGTGTACAAACAATACCATTCTCCCCCAGTCTCCCCAAAACATTACCCTGCCAAAGTTCCTCCACCTTCCAGCCGGACTGTAAGTCCAAGTCCATCAGTCTTTTCGCGCATCAGCACTGAGCCAGTTCTGAAACATCATCCTTTCTTCCCAGATGATTCTGCTGCCTCAGGGG
Source organism: Talpa occidentalis (assembly GCF_014898055.3). Lineage (NCBI taxonomy): Eukaryota > Metazoa > Chordata > Mammalia > Eulipotyphla > Talpidae > Talpa > Talpa occidentalis. Next base: position 75,345,043 of record NW_023604972.1, read on the forward strand.
TCGTGGGCTGGTTGTCGAACACCTGACCTCAAGATAGTTTGCAACAATGTAACCAACTATAGGTACCCCCCCCCCATAAGGCAGGGAAATGCTAATGGTGGAAGGGCAGAAAAGCCTGAAAACCATTTACCAAACCATTTACTTTACAGCAAAGCTCCTGTTACTGGGCGGGGACTCAAAAATAAGTTGCCATTGGTAGGATTCAGGAGATGCTTCTATATGTTAGGGTTTTGTATTAGTCTGCTTTTTTTGCTTTTGGGGGACTTGGGGGATTGTTAAGGATTACCTTTGCATTTTTGGTTTTCTGTAGCTGTTGTTCACTGGCCTTGGCCTGTTGCTGCACACTGGACAGTATTTCCACCATCTCCCTTCCCTCCACTCCCCACATCTCCCTGCCTGCTGACTTTGGTCACTCCCTTACTCACTAATATGCCATGAACTTGAGTTCCTGAGCATAGCACCTACTACAAGTTTCAGATCTGAGTAGCCAGATAGACCTATATAACATGGAAGGCAGGCAGGCTTGTTCTGTTCTAGCTACTGTGGTCCAGCTGCGCCCAGGTACTGCTGGGAAGGTGACTTGAAGAAAATACATGGAGGGCAGGCAGAGACACTTGGAAAAGCCATAGGTGAGAGACACCTGGGGAAGCTGCTCCCAGTCCTTCACAGAGATAATGGCAGCCATTGTCTTGATTTCATGGTGGATTATTTGGTACATTTTGAATTATGAATCTCCTTCTGTCCCAGCTCTCTGGGAGTTGTCTAACCTCTTTCTTTTAGTTCCCTGCCAGAAGGTACCTTAGACATGTAACAGACTTTCAGGCTCAGTGTTCTCACTTTGGGCCAAGCCTATTTGCCTAAGAATTTGCCCATGAGGAAATGGGCAAGTTTTGGAGTTTTATTCTGCTCCTTTTGTCTTTGTGAGGCAGATGGCTGGACCTTTATGAGCTTGCATGCCTTAACAGTTTGTTGTCCCTGGGTACCCCTTGGTTGCATGCTAACATACCGACTAGATCCCTCTAGAATATATAAAGCAAATGGAAATGGAATGTATGTTATTGTTACCAGCAAGGCTGCTTTTGTAATGGGATTACAAAAAAATGAGAACCAATTGTTCAAAACTGAGTTTCAAATATAATGCATTAAAAACCATAAAGAACTTTGATGTTATAAGCTGATTTTTTTTCTTTTACCAACATGTACATAAGTAAACATAGAAAAGGATTAATGATTCTTTTTTGGTTTTGTTATTGTATAGAAAGTTTCCAAACCATGAAAGCATTGCATTTTGATAACTACTGAATTATACTATCACTATATCACTACTAATAGCTTTAACAAGGAAATGTGGAAAAGTGAATAAAAATTGCATATAATCCAAATATTCTAAAAAATTAAAACTAAAGCTAAATTATTTACAAATAAATTCTTTAATATGAAGTAAATATAGTTCATCATGTTTAAGCTATTTTGCTACAATATGCAGTTCTACTATTTTATCTTACATTCTGTCTAATCATAACCTTATACCTACTTATATATCAGAAATTACCAGATTACCTTTTCTATGGAATCAGATTAAATGCTATCTGAGCAAACTTCCCACAACAAGAGACATCTTCCAGTGTGTGTGTGTGTGTGTGTGTGTGTGTGTGTGTGTGTGTTTTCAGTTTGATTTTATTATTTCTGTATATTGTAAGACTTTAAAAATTGGTTCAAAGTATTTGTAGTCAAAATAGAAATTACTAATTAAATGCAAATTACTTATTTATTGAATTCTCAAAAATCTTTTAATGATGAGATTACTTTTAAAAAGAAAATTGTGACAAAACACATAATGCAAATGCTCTTCTGAAGAACTGTACATAGAAACTAAAGAAAGTTTCATGTCAATGCTAACATTTGTGAGTGGTCAAGGGTCTTAAAGTTTAATGCAATTGGATCTTATTTCATTTCCTCCCTTGTATTCTATGCTGAGCAATTTTCATTAATTTTGACGTTAACAAAGTGTAAGAAGATATTATAGGACCATCTACCCTATGACAAATTATTGCCTCCATTTGTGCTATAGAAAAGTTTCTTAATTCATGGACCTAAGACAAAGCTCTTAAAAATCTTTTGTGATTACTGTAACATACTTTTCATTATCCTCATTTGAAACTCATTCTGAGTTTTCCACAATACTGAATTCATTGCTACTTAAATTGGGTAGCTGAACACCTTCCTGACCAACAAATTTTGGGGAATTTTGGGATTACTCTGCCTGCATAATTCACAAAAGAATTTCTACATAGCCACTCTTAAAAAAAAAAAAAAGATTTATTTATTTATGCATACAAGAACTGGGGTACAGGCCAGAGGTACGGGGGGGTGAAAGGATTCACTAGGAACAGAGTAGGGAACAGAACAGGCAGATTGACCAGAATACACTGCTGAGGGGAACAGCAGGCAAGGCAGGAGAGGTCTGTTGCGCCATGTAGGTATCTCCCTGGCCGGGGATCAAACTCGTGCTGCAGTGGCTGTGGATAGCTTCATAGGTTGCGTCTTAACTCCTTGAGCCACCAGGGAGGCCCTTCATAGCCACTCTTAATGAAAAGTTAGGTTTTGTAATTATCTGAAAAACACCTTCTTTCGTAAATTCAGATTCAGAAATTAAAAAGTAGGTTCAATACATGATATTTATGTATGTTAGGGTAAAGGAGTGATTACACTTTGGGCTACAAAAGTTTAAAGGTAATATTATGCATGATATATATTTAGATTTGATCTAATGTAACATGGCTTGTATATTTACTCTGCTTAGTTTATGAAAATAAATGTGCCGCCATTGAATTTCCAGGAACACACAATGAACCTTTTACTTTTAATTTCAAGGATATGTGAGATTGATGTGCTTCCAGGGAAAGGAGTATCTTGAATATATTTTGTGTTAAAGCAATTGAGAATATAGCTTAGTTGCTACAGAAATATTCCAAATTAGATGACTTTGGTAATAGTAGTTAGTCTCCACAGTGCTTCCTCTTTGTATGCATTGACATGCAAGATTCTAAAACAATCTTGTCCTTTATAGTGTACTATACTGTATTTTATAAGTGAGGAAACAGAAATCCTGAGAAGCGAAACTTACTCAAACTCACATAGCCAATAAGCGGCGCAGGTGGGATTTGAATTCAGCCAGTTTTGGGATTGAGTCTAAACTATTAATCCCAAAAGCATAAAACGCATCAAAACAATGAATTCTAGAAATTGTGTCTTCTTAAAAAAAGATGCAGGGATAGATGTTTCTGGTATTCCTAACATGTCTAATGTTTCTGATTTCCAGTGATACTAAGGAATAGCCCTGAACCCAATATGCATCAATTTTGTGGTACATAAATAATCAGAAAAGCTGCTTTACTTCCAAATTTTCTTAAAACTATTTCTCAGAATTTTTCCTTAAACTGATGAACAGCATGCAATTGCCATCACTGTTGATAACAAAGGGGATGCTTCCTAGAGAAAATCTTAGATTCTTAGAGAGGATATGATCAGCATTTCCCAGTATCATTTCCAAAGAAAGTCTTCTATGCCAATAAATGTTCAAGAACTTATAAACCTGATCTTGTGAGAAGGAAACTAGTGCAGTTACATTTGAATCAAATCTGTACCAAGAAACCTGAAAACAAAATATAAGAATTTACTTTTTGGGGGCCTCCCCTGGTGGCTCAGCTGTTGAGCGCTGGCTTGCGAAGCTGCCCGCAGCCTCTGCAGCACCGGTTCAATCCCTGGCCACCAGGCAAGGGTCCCATATGGCGCGCAGACCTATCCTGCTGCCCGCTGCTCCCCTCAGCAGTGTACTTCATCAGTCTGCCTGTTCTGCTCCCAGCTCTGGCTCTGGTGAATTCTCTCACCCTCCCGCACTTCTGACTGTACCCAGTGCTTGTATAAACAAATAAATAAATCTCTAAAAAAAAAAAAAAAGGAATTTACTTTTTGTTCTAAAAATATATCAAAATTATTCATTTCAGCTTTTATGGAAACAATGTACTACTAATTTGATGGACTATATTAATTTTTTCAGTAATGAAAATTAACGATGTAAGTCTCTATAGAACTGCAAAATCCAATACTATGTTGATTTTTTTTTTTTAAAGATTTATTTTTATTTATTTATACAAGCACTGGGTACAGTCAGAAGCGCGGGAGGGTGAGAGAATTCACCAGAGCCAGAGCAGGGAGCAGAGCAGGCAGAGGGACCGAGGTACACTGCTGAGGGGAGCAGCGGGCGGCAGGAGAGGTCTGCGCACCATGTGGGACCCTCCTCAGGTGGCCGGGGAGCAGCCGGGGATTGAACCAGCGCTGCAGAGACTGTGGTCAGCTTCGCAACCCAGTGCTCAACCGCTGCGCCACCGGGGAGGCCCCCAATACTATGTTGATTTTAATGAAACTCATATAAGGAAGGAAAATATTCCTTCTCTTTTAAGTTCTGTGATCCATCTAATAATTAAAGTGACATAGGGCATATTGACATTGTTAGTGGGCAGGGTGAGGGGCACCCTGGAACCTTCAAACCTGCCTGCTCTATGCCATAAAGATAAACATACCCCTAGTGTGTGAAACCTTCAATAGAAAATAACTTTAATACAAGTAGAGCAAAATAGAGAGAAGATAAAGAATACAGTTTAAAATAATTCCCAATTAAACACCCAGAGTTACCCATCCCTCTTGGATAAATGCCAACCCAAACAGGGTTCTACCAAGCCTCGGCAACTTGCCACAAGTCCAAGTCACCTTCTGATGGGGACCTATAGGCAAAAGGGGCCAGACAAATCAAAATAGAAGTCAAAATAAAGTCTGTCATTGTTATCCTCCCCACAGGTTTGTCACCCATGTGTCTATCTCTTTCAAGTGTCTCTTCCCATTTCCCCCACCCCCCGCCCAAGTCCCTGGTGTAATGACAAGACAGGAAGCAAACACAGCTTCTTCTTCACATGTCTCCCTGCTTCATGTGCTTCTTCCAATACTCTCCTTCCATCTAGTGTCCTTCTAATCTTCTTCAGCTTCTCGTCCCTGCTCAGCTCAACCCTTACTTGGGTGGAACAGGGAACCTGGAACTTCCACTTTCTATGGATTTCACACTGTTACAACATGAAAAAATAATGCCTTGTTGTCACTCAGCAAAATCATGGGGCTTCCTGAAAATCAGGTGATTGGCGTTTAGATACCATCTTCAGAGAGGGAAAACAGGTAGGTATTTCTAAATTCAAAGTAAAGGAAGGCAGTTTACAGGAAAATGGGAAGAGAGAAAATGTTGGGTAAACAGATATTTGCTATTCTTTGCAGAGACAATGGGATACAGTAGAATTTGAACAGATAGGTCTTGTTAGTATTCCTAGATCAGATAGCTCATATGATTTATAGTCTTTTTTGGGGGGGGCTGGAAGGAAAGTGAATCTTATTTATTTTTAAATTATTTATTTTTTACATTATTGCTCTTTTTTAAACAATATTTGCTTTCCTCCCACAGGTGTAGTCCCCATAGAATTTCCTTCACCAATGCACCCATGCATCATCACCACAGTCCCCTGTGCTCTTCCCTCCTTCCCTCGGATCCCTCTCCCTCCTCCTCCCCTGCAGGATGTCTCTGGTTTGTAATTACCTGTTTTTGTTTGTGTGTTTTGTAATGCTATTTTTTTACGTTGATGTCTTATTTGTTTCCCCTATATTCCTGCTGTAAGTGTGGTATGTATACACAATGGAATATTACTCAGCAATCAAAAAAGATAAACTCATGCCATTCACAGCAATGTGGATGGAGCTAGAAGGAATTATGCTCAATGAAAGCAGCCAGTAGGAAAAAGAAAAGTATCGGGTGGTTTCACTTATAGCAGGAATATAGGGGAATCACAACTATCATTATAGTTAACTCCAATGATAGCTTCGTAGAACGGGCTCTTTAAATTACTCAAAGCAGTTAGGGAAAAGATAAAGAAACAGCTTCCTGAGTCAATTGGGCCCCAATGTGACAGGGTGGTCCCCTGGGAATGGGGAGGTTCCAGGTTTCCTGCCCCATTCAAGGAAGGTTGGAGCTAAGCAGGGAGGAGGAGAAACTGGAGAGGAGACAGGGGAGAAGGAAGATAGAAGAAAGAGAGGAAGGAGACCAGGCAGAGGCACATGGAGTAGAGAGACATGTGAAGAAACTACACTTGTCTTTTTTGGCTTTGGATTTGTTCCAGCAACTTGGGGGATGTGGGATGAGACACTTGAGAGATGGGGAGGATGACAATGGCAGCCTTTATTTTGACTTTTATTTTGATTTTATTATTTTTCTTTCAGACTTGCCTGGCACCTTCTGCCCCTTTTCTATGTGTCCCTGCCTGGAGGTGCCTTAGACTTCTGCCAAGCTGTCAGGCCTGCTTTGGGCTAACACTGGGTACTCATTGACCCATGAGGGGACGGGTAACTGTGTGTTTTATGTGAAAACAATTTGTATCTATTCTTTCTCTTGTCTTGTATTTATTGCACACTTGATTATATTAAAGTTATTTTCCATTAAAGGTTTTACGCACTACCATAAGTTTTGTCTTTATGTGGTCGATGGCAGAACCTACTTAGAGCAGGCAGGTTTGGTTGTTCCTGGATGTCCCTCATCCAGCAGTGTAACCTCAATTGCCTTCAATTCAAAACAATTTATATGTCAAAATGCCATATTTTGGTGGATGGCCTCTTCTGCTCCCCATGATAACATGTATTGTGGATTACTTATATATTAGGTACTAAGCAGAGTATCTGTTGAAAAGTCTCATTTAATCCCCTTTAAAATTTGTGCTGAAAGTAATATTATTCCAATTTATAATAGCCGAAAACAGAGTGTATGCTTTACAAAATTAAATTGTTAAGTAGCAAAGACTATTAAAATTCAAGTTTGACATATTCTAAAGTCTATACTTTTAAATGAATGATGAATAATGCACTTAAATAGGGGCCTCCCTGGTGGCACAGTAAGTTGAGCGCCACACTGTGAAGCTGTCCACAGCCTATACTGCACATGTTCGAACCCCACCGGCCAGAGAGAATCCTACATGGCGTGGCAGACATTTTGGGTCTCACCCGCTGCTCCCCTCAGCAGTGTATTTCAGTCAGTCTGCCTGTTCTGTTCCCTGCTCTGTCTCTGGTGAATTGTCTCACCCTCCGGAGCACCTGGCCCGTATCCCATTTATTAATTAATTTATTTATTTTATTTATTCATATAAGCACTGGGTACAGTCAGAAGTGTGGAGGGTGAGAGAATTTACCAGAGCCAGAGCGGGGAACAGAACAGGCAGACTGACGAAGTACACTGCTGAAGGGAGCAGCGAGCACTGCAGGAGAGATCTGCGTACCATGTTGGACCCTCGCCTGCTGCTGGGGATCAAAATGGCGCTGCAGATGCTCCCGGCAGCTTCGCAACCCAGCACTCAACTGCTGCGCCACCTGGGAGGCTCCTATCTCGGTTCTTGTATAAATAAACATTTTTTTAAAAAATGCACTTAAATAAACCATACATTTTTGTTGTTGTTGTATGATGTTCTTGAAAACCAGTTGTTATTAGCAATTCATCACTGTTGATGCTCTGTCTGATATAATGATATCAACAGACAAAGACAATCAGTATATGTTAAGATGTTCAAGTAATAACCTTGTTCTGGGAATTTAACAAAAGTTCTGATAATGTCAGAAAATGTATCATAATTTAGTGAGACTATGCAGTAACACTTTGGGATCAGGCTCATCAAAACCTGTCAGATGGGATTTTTCCAACATACTGAGAGTAGACCTTATTTCCGATAATATCACCTTGGTATGTGGAACTAAGGTCAACTAAGGCCTTGCAGACTTTGAGAGAAGTATTACAGTTACTTACAAAATGCTTATTATTTTGAGTTGAGAACAATGAAGGCCCTAGAGGCTAAGGAGAAGCTCTTGCCCCTCCCTTAGTTCTTCTGAACTTTTACTACTCCACAGTAGAAGTAGGGGGAAGGGGTGGAGATCATCACTCCCTAAGCCTTTACTCTTTTCATAATTGAAGAAACAATCACTGTTTAATGACCTTGAACAATGTAGTTTGCGGATATCAGTAGGTTGCATCATCATGTGAAAATCCCATATTTCTTCTTGATGACTCAGGTTGCTTGGTTCACCACATTTTGTTTTAGAATTTACAAACAGGTTAATTATCCACATGTGCAGTATTAAATTTGGTCTTTTACTACTACCATTTCTCCTAATCTATCTGATTTTAATTATTTTGTTTGTCCATATGCAAAAGAATCCACAAGGATGGAGAATTTTCCCTTGTGCCCTATCAATAGACTATAAATAGAATAACCTTCGGGACATTCTCAAAAAATGGTATACAATCTCAGTATATCAGGTTTTAAAAAAACAGGTAAGAACCAAAAAAAAAAAAAAATTAAACTTTCTTCTAAGTTTTCTTTATCAAAGTTCTTAGTATTCAACACAAAAACTGTAATGTGTCACCTACTTCCAAATTAAGGAAAGAAATTTAATCATTTCTATTCTAATGGATTCTACTAGATTTTTTAAAAAATAATATGCTGAGGCATCCCTGGTGGTGCAAGGGGTTAAAACGCAGCATTATGAATCTATCTGTCGCCACTGCAGCATGAGTTTGATCCCCAGCCAGGGAGATGACCCACATTGTACAGCAGACCTCTCCTGACTCACTTGTTGTTCCCCTCAGCAGTGTATTTTCAGTCAATCTGCTTGTTCTGCTCCCCACTCTGTCTCTGGTGAATTCTCTCACCTTCCACACTTCTGGCCTGTACCCCAGTTCTTGTATGCATAAATAAATAAATATTTAAAAAATAATAATATTCTTACAAATTTTTCATTAAAATAATGGAAATCATCTGAGGTTTGAGCATGAACTTTATTATTTTTTTTAATAGAGGCATGTTTTATTTATTTGTTTGTTTGTTTGTTTTGTTTATACATGCACTGGGTACAGTCAGAAGCACGGGAGGGTGAGAGAATTCACCAGAGCCAGAGCAAGGAGCAGAACAGGCAGAAGGACCGAAGTACACTGCTGAGGGGAGCAGCAGGTGGCAGGAGAGGTCAGAGCGCCATGCGGGACCCTCCTCTGGTGGCCAGGGAGCAGCCGGGGATTGAACAGGAGCCGCAGAGGTCGCGGGTAGCTTCGCAATCCAACGCTCAACCGCTGCGCCACCGGGGAGGCCTTGAGCATGAACTTTATTGCACCAAGATTTGTTGATTGTGGCTCAAGGTAGCTTGAAGTTTTTCAAATTCCATCTCACATTCATTTGTGACCATCATAGTTCTATGGTAATTATTTGTAGAATATAGATTCCCAGATATTATCATTTTTGTCAGTGATTTGACCTTTACCATTGTTGAGTTTAATTAATTTTTAGATATTTTCTTGCCAGGGTTGTCATAAATGTAAGTTGTTACTATCAAGCAAAATAAAAAAAAAATAGTGCAAGATAATACAAACACACTAAAAATCGGATTTTAAAAAAGAGTGACCAACCAAAGTGTAACAGTGTGGTCCTCAGGGGAGGGTGGAGCTAAGCAGGGAGAAGAAGCTGGAGGGGAGACTAAGAAGGAAGGAGGGAGGATGGCGAGCCAGAAAGAGACCTGGAGGAGGCACTTGGAGCAGAGAGACCTGTGAAAAAAACTGTGCTTCCCTTCTTGGTCTTGGACTGGTTGAAACAGATGTGGGTGAGAAACCTGTGGAGAGGTTAACAGTGGCAGCTTTTATCTTGGTTTTGATTTTGCTCTTTTCCTCCCAGATTTATCTGGTCGTATCTGACCTTTTTCTATGGTCTCTACCAGAAGATGCTTTGCTTTAGATTTGTGGCAGGCTTTCAGGCTGTGCTTTGGGCCAGTTCTGTTTGGGTGGACTTTTACCCACGAGGGATGGGTAACTTTGGGTGCTTGATTTGGAAACTTTCTTCTTTGTCGGTTCTTTGTTGCACGCTAATTGCATTAAAGTTTCTTCCCATTAAAGTTCTTACACACTAGAATATGTATTGTCTTGATGTGGTAGATGGCAGAACCTATTTAGAAGGGGTAGGTTTGGGGGTTCTAGGGTGTCCCTCTCCATACCTTGTAACAAAAGGACATTTCCTCCTTCAATTCTTGGAATTAGTACTGTAAAAATAGGTAATTGATTGATGCCTAAATGTTTGCCCTAGTTTTCTCCATTCAATTGTTTAAGGATTTCTACAGGAAAATAAGAAAGTAAAATTCTCAATATAGGAGTAAAACACCATTGCCAGTCTGATTAGCTCTGCAGGTGTATTTCCTGGAGTTACATGACCAGGGTAGAATTAATAGAAGCATATGCAAGCAATGGTAACCACTACTCATCTTCCTCCTCTTCTTCTTCCTCTTCTTCCTTCATTCCCTTTTACTTCCTACTATTGCCATCATCATTTTTGCATTGTTGTATTTCATATAGAAATAACTAAACACAAATGAAGCAGTGATCTTCTCTGATCTCTATAGTTCATAAGTCATCAGTTTAATACATTATAAAACATATCTTTCTATACTTCTCAAAATAATAGTAGGGTCTCACATAGTCTGCCAGTTAGGATGGACTCTCCACACCATGAGAGGAATTGAATCAATGCAGTTGACACCAGTTTTCCTAAAGTAGTGACTTCCATTGCATTTAGAAATTTGAGCAATTTGACATTTCTAATATATCCAAGTATCTGAAGGTTTTTCTTGTCATTCATTCTTAGTGTATCTTACCAAAATATTTGTATATGAAATAAAATAAAAAAAATAACTGTGATGGTTTGAAAGTCACTGATCTAAAGCCTCAAAGTCAAGTACTGTCTTCTGTGGTTAGAGCTTACACAGCTTTTAATTCCAGTTCTTCCTGTGGGAGGATGAGGACTATCAGACAGGTGATGTATATATTTTTCCAGTGGGTAGTGGAAACACTGAGGTTGAAATTATTTCTCTTATTTAGCTTGTCTGGTTGTGTAGTGTTCATCAGAATATGCATTTCAGGCAGAATAGCTTTCTGAAAACAGAGGGCTTTTCTTAGTTCAGTGATTAAAAGTGAACCAGCATGAATGTGATAGGTAATAGATAATGGTAAGTGGGACACATTGATATCTAAAGGTAGAGGAAATGCACGTTTTGCAGTTAGTTTTTGAAATCTGAAATATTTAATTGTTTACAAATATTCTTATTAAAAATACCTTTTTTCAGAATTGGTAAAATGATCAGAATAAAATGAAGAAATACTATACAAGAAGTGTTGATAATAAGCATTCTTAAGTTGATTTGAAATAGCTTTTGTTCAAATCTTATTGCAGGATTTATGAATAATATAGTTATACAATTACTAATCAGTACTCTGGTGAATCTTAAGAATAAATATACATATTCTTGCAAAGGCTTGCTTAGAAAAGAATTATTGTAATATTCAATATTTGTCATATACCTTTAGTTAGGTTTTTGTAGACATCAGTGTAAATAAAAAAACAACAAAAAGATTATATATAATATATAAACCATATATATGAAAATTAGTTAAATGTAAACCTTTGCATTTATATAAAGTTCAGTTCACATGTTAGGCACACATGTATATATGTGTACACACATGGTATATATTGATATATCCATGTTAGACACTAACCCCCAGAATTTGACTTTGATACATGAAAGGAACATATTAGAATATATTCAGCCAAAGAACAATAGCTGTCATGTGTGCCAAAAACTTTTTTTAATACTTTTTGTTCTTTTGTTTTCCCACATTAGAGAGGATAAGTTTTTCTTAGAAGCACTTTTTCTAAAGAAAAGAATTACAATCAATAGATGTTTAATTTCTCATGGGAAAAGCTCTTAAAACTACAGGGTCAACTCTGGGGATTAGGTTAGTCAAATATAGAAGAGTATAAACTCCTGGAATCAAAGTCAAAAAAGAGCCCTATCAATGAAATTGTTCATTAGTTTCCCAGAGTCTAAATTAGAAAGTGAAACAAGGCCCTCAGAACTGAGGCTAGAAGTAAATTCTTAAAAGCAAGATGTGTGCTTAATAAAGAACAACTGTAAAAGAACATTCATTTCTTTAATTCTTGGCAAGTGTGGCTCATTTTCACTGGCTTTGGGTGAAAACCTTATAGGTTACAAATGATTTTACTCCTCAGAGTTTTCCAGTGCATGTGAGCCCCATTAAGCTCTGATCATCTTTCTCAGTCCATTAAACAGTAAAAACAATGAAGACTTAACAGCCATAAACAGAAATATATGATTTTTTTAAAGATTTATTTATTTTTACATAGAAGAACAGGGGTACAGGCCAGAGTTGTGAGGGATGAGAGGATTCACCAGAGACAGAATGGGGAACAGAACAGGCAGATCGACCGAAATACACTGCTGAGGGGAGCAGCGGGTGAGTCAGTAGAGGTCTGCTACACCATGAGCATTGCAGTTGGCGAGTCAGGAGAGGTCTGCTGCGCCATGTGGGTAACTCCCTGGCCCGGGATCGAACTCTTGCTGCAGTGGCTGTGGATAGCTTCATAGGTTGAATCTTAACCCCTTGCGCCACCAGGGAGGCCCAAGATACAATTAATTTTGAATTTTTTTTTTTTAAAGATTTATTTATTTATCTATACAAGCACTGGGGGGTACAGTCAGAAGCACGGGAGGGTGAGAGAATTTACCAGAGCCAGAGCAGGGAGCAGAGCAGGCAGAAGGACCCAATTACACTGCTGAGGGAAGCAGTGGGCAGCAGGAGAGGTCTGCGCGCCATGTGGGACCCTCCTCCCGTGGCCGGGGAGCAGCTGGGGATCGAACCAGCGCTGCAGAGGCTGCGGGCAGCTTCGCAACCCAGCGCTCAACCGCTGCGCCACCGGAGAGGCCCCCAATTTTGAATTTTTTTAAAGATTTATTTATTTATGCATACAAGAACAGGAGTACAGGCCAGAGGTGGGAGTGTTATAGAGCAACCCCGATATTAAACGGGTTCCTGGCTGTGGGTCCTCACCCGCGCGCTTTAAAGGGACTTATGAATACTCTACTACAGACACACGCAAAAGGGTTAATAAAAGGTTTATTTACAAGAGAAAAAGAAATAAGGAAAATGTACAACTCAGGGAGAAAATAGGGAAATAAAGTCTTTAATGCGTCCTACCCGATCCGATGACCTGGAAACCCAAAGTCACTCTCAGAGCTAGACGGACGCCGCGAGCTGGCCGAGGGCCCCAAAATGGAGAGAGCCCCAAAGCCCACATGTCTGCCTTTTGTATCCACCTGGCTGCTTAACCCCACCCTCAGGTCCCAGCCACCTTCCCTTGGGTGGTGATGGGATGTAGAGTTCCCAGTGTCTTTGGCTTTGGCCTGGGGTGGGGGTGGAGTCCACAAAGCCTGTATGGAATTTGCTTTGGGGCAGCCTTTTCCCCCTAACACTGGGGTGGGGATGGAGTCCACAAAGCCTGTATGGAATTAGCTTTGGGACAGCCTTTTTCCCCTAACAGGAGGAGGGGTGGTGAGTGAATTCGCCAGGGACAGAGTAGGGGAACAGAAGAGGTAGATGTACCCGAGTACACTGCTTAGGGGAGCAGCAGATGAGTCAGTAGAGGTCTGCTACACTATGTGCGTTGCTCCCTAGCGGGCCTAGGCATCAAACTCGTGCTGCAGAGGCTGTGGACAGGTTGTGTTTTAAATCCTTGAGCCACCAGGGAGGCCCCTGAACTGTTTTTTTTAAAGCATATATCAAAACTGTTTGGTCAGGCCCAAATGGTAGGAAAATGTTAAATCATTTGAATATTTTCCATCAGCAAAGCATTGTTAGCATTAATATTCAAATAGTCACATTAATAAACAATTTTAAATCTCATTTTACAAATCATAATCTGAGTTGTATTTCTAGAGATCAGAATATAATTTACAGTAATTCAATTTATTGCTGGGTTCTAAATCTTTTTAAATGAATATGAATATATCTCTAAATTATCTATCAATCAGCTATCTATCATCCACCTACCTATTTACATCTATCTCTGTATATCCCATATATATTAATATGAATATATGTATCTATAAAACCAATTTTGAATGAAAACTTTAAAATTTATATCATTTTTAACTTAAAACAGCATTATACTATTTTAAAAGCTAGTCTGATAATTACTCCGCATTAATAAGTAAATCTTATGCCAGAAATGAATTTTGTGATCTTGTTTTGAACATTATTTTTGTTAAGCTTTATACTTTCATAATCCCTTCTTTTTAATTCTACTTGTTTTACTAGGAGTTTAGAAGCTTATGACATCAAAATAAATAGCCCACAGAAATGAACAAAACTGAAAAAATTGAGCCTATTTAAAAACAATATTATAACATTGGGAGACGATTCAATACAATTTTCATGAAGAGAAATAATTCACCACCTTTGAAAATTACTTTGATATGCATTAATTAAAATCTAAACCAAATAAAAATGGTACTTATTTTTAAGACATGCCTTTAAATTATTATATACAAATATTTATCAATTCAAGGCTTGGGAACACACTTATTAGAGCTTCTAATACTTTCTGTGGTTAAGCCTGATTTTGTCAGGATGAGTATGAAATAGCCTCTCTTGGTTATCCTTCAGGTCTGCTTCAGAGTAGAAGCAGGCCACTACTGTTAAAGGGGAATAATCAATTGGAAAATGACTGCAGTACGCTGTGATGTAAAAGCAGTTTGACCTGGGCTATGTCGGGGACAAATGTTAAAGTTTTCTTACCAGCAATTTAGTTAAGTCCAGAGCAGTAATAGACAAGTCATTCTAGAATACAATTTCAAGTGTTGGGGTGAAGTATGTATGCTATAGTGCTGAGGATTAGAGGGTTCCCAGAGTAAGGGGAAGGAAATAGATATGCTGTGAAGGAAAATTATGCAAGTGTAAATTCATAGTGTAATTCATCCTACCAATGCCAAAGAACTTGAAAAAATAATTTATATAGTCATGATATGCCTACAGGGTTTCTTAATGCTTTAAACTCTTAGAATCAATGTAGATAGAAAAAGTTAAAGGTTTTGTCAAATCTGCTCTGCTTTCTTTTAGTGTGTAGGCAGTCAATTTTCTGCATGTTTATGTTAAAGTTCTATTTTATTTAAAATAGAAAAATACATGAAGGGGGGAAGCATTAATCTGACCAATAGCTGAACAAAATCTATTAAAAAAAATCCTGTCAGATTTTTTTTTCCTCTAAGAAGCTATGTATTTGAATTATATTTTAAAACATCATAACCATCATGATTCTCAGACAAAAGTGTCTTTTTTATTTTTAACATCTTCTCACTGCAATTGTCAAAAGTGGCCATAATCTCATGCAGATGAGATATTGATCTGTTGCCACGTTCACTGAGCAGCCAAAGGGGAATCACATTACCAGCTACAAACTCCATCAATCATAGTCTTCTTAATAACCACACTTAAACGATCTGTCTTGGCATTAACTTATATTGTATCCGTGGCTGACATCCAGGTTTCAAAAAAGAAAACAGTTCATTTTGAAGGGTAGGTTTTAGACCACTATAGATGATTTAAATAAAAGGTCTCAGACTTTGCTCAGAACAATAGGATCCATTATTTTAATGAGCTTAGTTTGTGTCTATGGAAATAGATCAAAAGATCTTTGTATCTGTTTATGAATAAAGAATAACATCTTTAACATACAAATCAAGTGCATGTAGGTGAGGTTTGAAAATGTGCGTGGGGCTTGAAGGCATGCATTCAGATTGAATCTTGGTTTTTTTGTTTGTTGGTTGGATTGCTTTTAGTTCAGATGATTGTTAAGGAGGGATATTGTGGGATGAATCTTATTTATTAAATGTATCTCCTTTTAATCCCTCATCCCCTCCCATTTATGGGCATACTTGACAAGTTATTATAAAGTAAAAACAAAATGGGATAAATGGTGATAGGCAACATATAAAAGGGTGATAATGAAAATTGAAAAAAAAAAGCAACCCATCATTATTATTGTATGGGAAACCAATAAACATTGTTTCAAGCCACATGCTTCAGTCATAGGAACGCAAAGCTTTATTTCACAATTGGCAGCCACACTGAATAAGAAGTCAGAAAAAGATGTAGCAAACACATAAAGGGCACCTCCTTCTATTACATATTGTCTTTTGCTCGTTCATGGTCTAAAATCACCACCAGTTTGGACACTATCTGATGAGGAAAGCTATTATTTTTTTTCTAATTTTAATTTTTTATATCCCCCATACAATTGTAACCCCCTTATTTTGACTCCAATCCCTCTTTCCCCGCCTCCCCCCACAGTGTGTCTCTAGTTCATAGTTGTTTGTTGATTTTGATTTTTTCTTTCTTATAGCTATTCTTTTTCCTGGTCCCTTATTTAGGTTTTCTAGATTCCTGCTATGAGTGAGACCATCCAGTATTTTTCTTTTTCCTTCTGGCTTATTTCACTGATCCCTTCCAGCTCCATCCATGTTGCTGCAAAATGCATGTGTTTATCTTTTTTGAATGCTGAGTAATATTCCATTGTGTATATGTACCACATCTTCTTGATCCAGTCATCTGTTTTTGGGCATTTGGGTTGTTTCCAAAGCTTAGCTATTGTAAATAGTGCTGCGATAAACATAGGGGCTCAGGTGATCTTTGGAATTAATGTTTCTGTGTCCTTTGGGTGATGAGGAAATCCATTCTTCCTGACCCATCCACCAATGCCCCAACATAGCTTTTTTTACTACTTTTGTTTCTTTCCAGAATAGATTAGAATATAATAGAATACTTAGAATAGATCAAAGCCCCTATTCTCAAGCTTCTTTGGATACATGATTAAAATACACTCTTAGGTTTCTCTTCTTGTTGATTAGAAGGTGTTAGTGTGATAAGGCCAAAGCAGAACATTTGCAACACCAGAAGTTGGAAATGATGATATGTAAACAATTACATGAACAGTTTGTGTCAAGAATGGGAATACTGGACCTCCCGGGTGGCTTAGCGGTTGAGTGCCATGCTGTGAAGCTGTCCACAGTCTTTGCAGCACAGGTTTGATTCCCCCCTAGCCAAGGAGAACCCCATATGGTGCAGCAGATCTCTCCTACCTCGCCCGCTGCTCCCCTCTGCAGTGTCTTCGATCCGTCTGCCTCTTCTGCTCCCCGCTCTGGCTCTGGTGAATTCTCTCACTCTCCTGTGCTTCTGACTTGTACCCCAGTTCTTGTATAAAATAAATAATCTTAAAAAAAAAGAATGGGAATAATGCATTTTAGATGTTAGTGTGACTAGATTTACATCCAGAAGTTGTTAAATCTTGGTTGCTTAACCTGCAATAGGGAATGGAATGTTATTTGATTTCTCTATGTAAAAATGCATGTCATGTCTTTGCAATTCAGTCAAAACAAAAACTAGAACCAACAGTAATTTTGAATTAATGACTAAAAATTGACCAAATTGCTGATTGCAAGCTAAATCATAATCCATTTTTAATGTATGCTTGCATATGTTGGTGTAAGTATCTAGCTTAGCCAAAACAATCCCTTATCCAAAATACATGCAGTTTATATGTATTTTAGACAACCACACAGGTAGTCAAGTATGAATAAAAAATATTAACCCCACAGGACACCAAACTACAAAAAAGAAAAAAACTTGACTAAATTTCCTGTGTTCAAATTAGCATGGGGAATGTTACATTCTACACCATGCAAATTAGTATATTATAGACCAATAAATATTTCTTAATACAGAATCCCTAATCTTATTTACCTTATATTAAATAGCACAAAAAAAGAATTGCTCTGAGGAAAAATCAAGGCATGTTTATAACTTATATTAGCACTTACTCGTTGAGAAATTATTTCTATAAAGAAAAAAACAGACATGTTTCCATGTATTCAACAGTGTTACATTAAAATTCACAAATTAGAAGATAACACACTGATGAAATTATATAAATGAATATACATATATATCTCAACTATCACTTACATGATTGGAAATATATTACTAAGATTGTTACTCATCATCCTTTAATATACAAAAAGGCTAATGTTGAGTGTTCAAAATATCAAATGAATTAAAACATAAAGAATACTTAAGGTACATATGTTTTCCTTCAGGCTTTTGCTGCCTACATAATTCATTATACAAGAATTATGAAGAGAAAAACATAGCAAAGCATTTGTAAATATTTGCTGTATTTAGGCACTTTCTTTATGCAGCTACCTCGTCACTGCTATATGTGCTCTTGCATATATGCATATACATTTCCTCCACAAGAAAGATAATGTGCCTCTTAATGTGCTTTTACTCTAACTGGTTTATGTCTTTCCTAGTATGTGGTGTACATATATGTATGTGTGTGCTTCTGTGTGTATGTTCATTCTCCTTCTACATCTAGCATTGCAAGGAAGTACCATACAAACAGTCCAAATCCCCCGAAATCGACTTCTGGTTGCCAACATTATTTCCCACATCAAAAATCCTCCTGCTTCTGTATTATGTTCAAATCTTACTAATCCATCAAAGACATCATCAATTCTATTCTATTTAATGAAGTTTTTCTCAAGGATTCTCTGTTGAGCCCTAATATCCATCCAATTTTGCTAGCCATATTGTTATTTGATTATATTGAAAGTTCATTTTTATTTGTTTGAGTGTGGACTTACACAATTCTTTTCAGAGACATAATATTGAATATTTTCCTTGTTGTGTCTAATATTTAATTTGACACATATTAATGTGCATTTGCTATAAGGTCATCTTGTCACCACTCATATTTCAACACTATGACATTAGTAAATGCAAATGAATTGGTATGTGTGAAGTGTTGTAAACTTCACAGGCTAATATTTAGTAAAGCCTTATATTTAAAAGCATACATACTGAAATCATACTTTGAGTGCCCAAACTACAGGTCAGTTATTTAACTTCCCTGCACTTTAATTTTCTTGTTTCAAAAATCAGACAGTAATTGTGTGGAGATAATATCACTTAATACAGGTAAATGCTTAAAAAAAAGACTAGCATATATTCTGGATGTAATAAATTGTAGCTCTTGATTCAGGTCAGATTTCTGGGGAAATAGATTCAGTAGGAAAGTTGGACTGTGGTAAAATTTCAACTATGATATCAAATAACTCCATAGGGAACTCTGAAGCTAGGGCGGTCTTTGCAGATACCTGTGTTACAGCTAGTGGACAATGTCTATATACTCTTGCTTTTGACTCATAATTAGACCCAGGCTATCCTGGGAAGGGAAAGTGACCTTATATTAAGCAACTCTTTCTCACCTAGAGTAGTGCTGCAGGCTGACCATTCAGCAGGAGATGGACAAATAAACTTCTTAATATTGAAGAGGAATCTGGGAAAGAGGATAGGGAGAGAGGGGCATCGTAAGCATTCACTTCACTTATTGTTACTTTTTTGTTGTTTAGATAGAAATAAATCATCTGGTATAACCGGATTTCTAGTGTAACTTTTTTGTGAAGATTTCAGAGGCACCTGTGAACACAAAAGAGCTTCAATTTTCCTCCTCTGCATACCCCTTCCATTTAGTACTGATTTGCTGTTTCTTTCTTATAGGAATGTTATGAAATCAGACATACTTTACTCTGGAATAGGTTTTAATATATTTACTCAGCAGGAACTTTTGTTTTAGGTATCATTTAAAACCACTTTCCAGTAATGATAAAAAGTATAGTTTAGAGAATTTTCACTAAAAAATATATTTTAATAGAAAATATGCTTAATTTCCATGTGACTAAAATCAGCATTGTCGCTGGAAACAATTTGACATTTTGTGACAGTCAAAATATAAGTTTATTAATGAAACTTTACCAATTAATTACAAGAATAAAATAACTGGAACTTCTGTACTTTAAAATATACAACCATACCATTATTTTTTGTTTAAAAATTTGAGATGAAACAGCCATAAAATAATTTAAAGAGGGTCTCCTTGGTGGTACAAGGGGTTAAGTCTCAGCACTATCAAGCTATCACCAACCACTGCTGGTGAGGGTGCTAACCCACAGACTGAAGTAAATCTCTCCTGTCTTGCCTGTTGCTCCCCTCAGCAGTGTATTTCAGTAGATCCACCTATTCTGCTCCCCACTCTGTCTCTGATGAATCCTTTCAATCTCTGCACCTCTGGCCTACACCCCAGTTTTTGTATGCATAAATAAATAAATAACTGTTAAAATAAGGGTTAAATAACTAAAAGTTGCATAATAATTTTATTGGTTTCATTCAAAATTGTATAATATAGGTCACAACATTAGTATCCTAGTTGCTAAATTCCTTTTCTTATCAGGAACTGTGATGATAGATAATTAGATAGATAAATAGATATTTAGTTAAACTTTCTTAAAATCAAATAGGATCTATCTTGTATCTGACTGTCAAGTTCTGGGTAAGGGGTGAGGCAGCCTGACTCCACAATTTTATGTTTATGAAATAAACAGGTTTAGTGTTGCTCTACTGATTGTCACAAAAACCCCACATGGTCTGAAGATGCTGTCAACCAAATATAAAAATCCAAATGAGCTTGTGAATCAATCCAAAAAGTCTCAATACAAGTGATCCTAACTCTACCACATCTGTTTGACTAAAAAATCCCATTCCCTGCCCTTAGCATAGCACACCCTGCATTGTGGATCCCAGTAACGATCTATATTATCAAATAAATGCTTCCTTGATTATATTGTATGTACATATATACATAGATAAGTTTTTTTTATTGTTTCTGATTCATGATCTTATTCATACATGTGCATGCATAGAAACATTGGCATGCAAACCTACACATAATGATTAATCACCAGATAAATAAAATAGGGGCAATGAAAACTACATTTTATTTCATTCTTTCAATATTTCAAATTTCTTCATTGCTATAGTTAAATCAACTAGTGGATCAGGCTAGTATTCTTTGTAGAAGTAGAAATAACTACAAGACGACTAAAGACCTCTTCTGAATAACCTATCAGCACCCCATCCCCTAAAAACGTTAAATTGAAAGCTAGGTTTATATAGGTGAGTATCTCTTATATAGAAATATTGCCTTAAATGTACTTAGAGAATATTTTTAAGAGAAGCAAAGAACTTAAACAAAATCACATCTCTATTACTGCCAAACTTGTCACCTTGAAAAAGTTATTTGTGTTTAGACATGTGTTTCTTTATGAAGAAAATGGGGACAATATTCAGTTTATCAATTTCATAGGGCTTATATAAGAAACTTAATGTCTATAAAGGATTTGGCATATTTCTGTTCTAGAAATTGTAACTTGCAATGTATTGGTAGCTTCCATTTTGTACATGTTGACCCAAAAATTCAAGTTATTATTTTTTAAAGATTTATTTTTTTATGTATACAATAGCTGGGGTATAGGCCAGAGGTGAGGGAGGGTAAGAGGATTCAACAGAGACTGAGTGGGGAGCAGAACAGGCAGATAGACCAAAAGCACTGCTGAGGTGAGCAGCGAGGAGACAGGAGAGGTCTGCTGCACCATGTGGGAATAACCCTGGCCAGCAGGGAATAGAACCTGCACTGAGGAAGCTTCTGACAGCTTCGCAGTGCTGCGCTCAACCTGCTATGCCACTGAGGAGGACCAACCCAGAATTTTAATACAACTTTAAACCATAGAACTTTGTGTACTCTCTCTGTTAGAAATGACATTTATACTCAATCATGTTGTATAACATGTTTCATTCTTAAATTTGTTCACAGGAGATGTAAGGATAAAAGTTTTGTGTGAAAGGAACTGAGTTTTTACTTTTTTATTTTAGTTTATCATTTAAATATTACACAAGATGGAAATACTTAAAGGTATCAATAAAGTGTGTTGGATTATAAATACAAATACATATAAATATCTGAGATACAGTCAGACATTATTGTTAAGTGTATAATTATATCAGTAAATTAAGACATATTTTTGTCCCATTTTAAAGTAGATGAATGGCATGTAATTGCATTGCTTAAATGTAA